>NC_067414.1:12151731-12787231 GCF_009764475.1 Pristis pectinata
ATAAATGAAGGGAAGTGAATAAGAGGGGACGGTCACACACACACACAGCGCTGCAGGAACTCAGGGAGTCTGGAATCTGGAGCAGCACACACTCTCACACACACACACACACACACAGCGCTGCAGGAACTCAGAGGGTCAGGCAGCATCTGTGGAGGGAAGTGAACAGTCGACGTTTTGGGTTGAGAACCTTCATTTGTTTCCTTCCACAGATGCTGCCTGACCTGCTGAGTTCCTCCAGCACTTTGTGTGTGTGTGTGTGTGTGTGTGTGTGTGTGTGTGTGTGTGTGTGTGTGTGTGTGTGTGTGTGTGTGTGGAGGGGGACTGTGTGTGTGTGTGTGTGGAGGGGGACTGTGTGTGTGTGTGGTGTGTGTGTGTGTGTGTGTGTGTGTGTGTGGAGGGGGACTGTGTGTGTGTGTGTGTGTGTGTGTGTGGTGTGTGTGTGTGTGGAGGGGGACTGTGTGTGTGTGTGTGTGTGTGTGTGTGTGTGGAGGGGGAGTGTGTGTGTGTGTGTGTGTGTGTGTGTGTGTGCTGCTCCAGATTCCAGACTCCCTTGTGAGCCAGAATAAAAAGTGTGGGGGGAGGGGGAGGAGCTGGCAGGTGAGGGGTGGGTCCAGGTGAGTGGGGGAAGTTGGGTGGGGGAGGGAGGGAGGGGGAGATCTGAGCGGCCGAGAGGTGGCAGACAGAAGAGGCAAAGGGCTGAAGGAGGAGGAATCTGGTAGGGGAGGGCAGTGGACCATGGAATAAAGGGGAGGAGGTGGGGAATAGGATGGGCAGGTCATGAGGGTGGGGGGAAGGGGAAAGGGGGGGCAAAGGGAGAGGGAAAAAGGGGGGAAGAGGGGCATGCAGCAGAGGTGGGGCTGGGGTGGCCCACACTAAGAGTACGCCCACCATGACTGGGACCCAAGCCTCCTGCTTGCCGCACTGCGATGGCTGGCTCCGACCGGTGGACCCCTGGTGGGAACAAAAGCAGGGTGTCGGATTACACAGTGCGATCCCAGAGGTGGATATAATTCACGGGGAGCGCGGAGGGGTGGTGAGGTACCTGCATGTGGCAGAGGGTAGTTCCTGTTGTTGAACTCGGACACCCCTGTCTCCCGGAAAGCTGAGGAGGAAACGTCAGCCTGTCAGCCGGGAATGTACACACACCGAGGGCAACGCCCAGACAACACACAGCACCACCGTGAGTTGGTCAGCCGCCTACCTGATGGCTCCCCGCTGCCTCATGGAGAGAGGCCGTGACCTGGAACCAGTACCAGTCATTACACCCGGGTTAACGAGGGATCAGAAGGTTAACTGCAACATTGGCCTTCAGCTCAAGACGTCTATGATACATACCAAGGGAAATTCTGGTCAGTCTTGACTGGAGGACTGCACCAGATCTGGGCAATGTCCAGATGCATTGCTCTCTCTGTGGGGGCACTGGGTCTCTCAGTGGGGCACTGGGTCTCTCTGTGGGGGCACCGGTTCTCTCAGTGGGACACAGGGGCTCTCAGTGGGGCACAGAGGCTCTCAGTGGGGCACCAGGACTCTCAGTGGGGCACTGGGTCTCTCAGTGGGGCATCGGGTCTCTCTGTGGGACACCAGGTCTCTCAGTGGGACACCGGGTCTCTCTGTGGGGCACCGGATCTCTCAGTGTGACACCGGGTCTCTCTGTGGGACACCCGGTCTCTCAATGGGACACCGGGTCTCTCTGTGGGACACCCAGTCTCTCAATGGGACACCAGGTCTCTCTGTGGGACACTGGCACTCTCAGAGGGACACTGGGTCTCTCTGTGGGGCACCGGGTCTCTCAGTGGGACACCGGCACTCTCAGAGGGACACTGGGTCTCTCAGTGGGGCACCGGATCTCTCAGTGATACACTGGGTCTCTCTGTGGAGCACCAGGTCTCTCACTGGGACTCCGGGTCTCTCAGTGGGACACCGGGACTCTCAGAGGGACACTGGGTCTCTCAGTGGGACACCAGGTCTCTCAGTGAGGCACTGGGTTTCTCTGTGGGACACCGGAGCTCCTGCATGTGTGTGGGGCGGAGTAGGGGAAGACACCAGGTCCCCCAGCGGGAACCGTGCAGCTTCAACAGAATGACAGCAGGGGCCACAGAGGAAATCGTTGGAACAAGTTGCACACACAGGGGTGATTCAGAAGGAGAGGGGGACAGTCCAAAGGGAAACAGAGGGAGTCCAGAGAGAGAGAGAGAAAGACTAGAGAGAGAGAGAGAGAGAGACTAGAGAGAGAGTCCAGAGAGAGAGGGAGACAGAGAGAGAAAGAGAGACTAGAGAGAGAGAGAGTCCAGAGAGAGAGAGAGAGAGAGAGTCTGGGGAGAGAAAGAGAGAGAGAGGGAGGGGGCGAGGGGAGGGGAGGGGGAGGGGAGGGGGATCCTGAGACGGAGAGAGACAGAGAGAGGTGAGGGGTGTCACACTCTATCTGTCCCTTGTCACCACGGGCAGGGCAGCCCTCCCTGGGGCACTGTCTGCACCACCAGCCGGGGCAGGGTCTGACCCAGGGAAGAAGCTGTCCCTGAGAACAGGCAGCACTGAGTGGTACAGATGCTGTCAGATGCCGGGGGGCAGCGTGTCCCAGGCAGAATGGAGGTGGAGAAGGGGCTGTCCCATCAGGGGAACCGCAGCCGTCTGACCCTTGCTCCGTTGTGGGACGGGGAACAGCCGGGATTCTGCACGGAATGAGCCCAGCAGCAGATCCCTGCCACATACCGGAGGGTCGGGCTGGTCCGGGGCACCCTGACCCGGGCTCTAACGCAGCAGCAGGTCCCCCCGTCCCCCACGATCCTTGGCACTGACCTGGTTCCCTGCCACCCAGCAGCGGTGGCCAGGGGCTGGCCGGCTGTCCAGAGGTGCCCATCACTCCGATGCCCCTTGGCCGGGGGAGGTGGGCGGTGGGGGCTTCGCGTGGAGCCGGCCGGGTCGTCACGGTCTGCCGGGTGCTGGGCAGGACGGTGGTTGGCTGGGTGCTGGTGGGAGCTGGCGCCCTGGTGGTCTTCAGCCTCGCTGCTTGGGGCCAGAGAAAGGCAGAGGTCAGTGAAGGAGAAGCCCACGCACCCCTCCCTCTCGCCCCAGTCAGATCCTCACCATCCCTCCTCCCCGATCCCCAGGGCAAAGTGTATCACCACCCCCACGGGAAGGTTCCCTTCACCAGCAAGCCGCGGGGAACGGCTGTGGGGTCTGGTAGCCACCGTTGCTGACGTCCAACACACAAACTGCTGGAGGAACTCAACGGGTCGGGCAGCATCTGTGGAGGGAAATGGACAGTCGGCATTTTGGGTCGAGACCCTTCATCTGGACTGTATGCTCCTCACCCACCCTCTCCACAGAGGCACACACACCCGTCCTGTCCAGTACAGATCAGGGGAAGACCAGATGTGTCTGCACATGGTTTCAGAGCAACCATGCGCTGATAACAAACATACGGACAGACAGACAGACAAACAGACACACACACACACACACACTCAGACAGACACACAGATACTGTATATGGATACACACACACACTCAGACAGGCACGCACATATATGAATTCACACACAGACACAGTCCACACACACACTCAGACAGGCACACACACATACAGATACACACAGACAGGCACAGACAGATAGACACACACACACACATATATGGATACACACACACAGACACACACAGACACACAGAAACACACAGAGACACACTCAGACACATGCACACATATTGATACACACACACAGACAGGCACAAACACAGAAGCACACAGACACACACATTCAGACACACACTCACAGACAGACACACACACAGACACACACAAACACAGAAGCACACAGACACACACATTCAGACACACACTCACAGACAGACACACACGTACACATAGGCAGATACGCATGTATACACACACAGACACAGGTGCACAAACATAGGTGCATATGCATACATATATGTGTACATGCACATGCTGAGTTTGTGGTCAGTATGGCTCACACCTGAACCACTGGGACTGCTCACCCACACAACTCCCCTCTCCAGTTCATGAAATGCCCAGGACTGGGTCTAACTGATGCACTACTTTTAACAGAGCTAGTAGCTGGTGTGCTGAGCCACAGGTTTCAGCCAAATTACCGGTTCTTATTCTTGAACTTCTTGGAGGCAGGAATTCAAGGATGGATGGGTAGGTCACTCCTTTCTGTAGCTTGGGAGCTGAAGGAACAGACGCGAAAGAAAGTTAGCCGGCGGGTTGCCGTCACGAGGAGAACAGGGAGGTGCAGTCCAACGATAGCAGCTCACATTCCACCTGTGGCCCAGTCAAGCTCCCAACACTCTGACCAGTGCTGAGGGAGTGCTGCTCAGTCAACTTCACCTGTAATAAGAGCCCACAACCATCTGACCTGGAGACTAGTGTCGCAGTCACTTGGTGAGAACATGCCTTCATTCTGACAGGGGATAGTAACCAGGGGTCAAAGCCAGAAAATGAACCAATCTCCAGGAACCAAAAAAAAAACCCTCTGGATGGTGGAGAAATCTTGTTCTTTGAGTACCTTTGTGATAGAATCAGTTGATACAGAAATATAGGATCTTCCAACAGAGGATTGGAAGGTCATGTGATGTCTTCTCTGGGAATGTGTCAAACCAATGTGAGGATTGGCAAAGACAATAAGCCAATACAATATAATAACTCATACTAAACAGTAAGCCAATATTAAATACCAAATACAATAAACCAATGCCCAATGCCGATAGATGTTTGTAAGAACCGTCAATGTTAATCTTAAAGGGATAGTCACCATTAAGTGAGCCAGCACAATGGCACAGCTGGTAGAGCTGCTGCCTCACATCAAAGACCTGGGTTCAATCCAGACCTCTGGTGCTGGCTGTGTGGAATTTTGCATGTTCCCCTTGCATCTGCGGGGTTCTGGTCTCCTCCAACATCCCAAAGGTGTGCAGGTTGGTAGGTTAATTGGCCACTGTAAATTGCCCCGAGTGTAGAACCTGACAGAATTCAATGGGAATGTGGGGAGAATAGAATGCGATCAGTAGAAATGCACGGACTCAGTGGGCCGAAGGGCCTGTTTCCGTGCTGTAAACAATGGCTCCAAATGAAGGTGAGGTAGAGGGCCTTGGATGCTGGTATTGGGATCTTGCTATTCCTTTTCTTTAACTGGAATGACGGGAGATCATTCTGACCCCATCCCTTTCCCCTCTTCCACTGAACACCCCATCAGTCGAAAAACAGGTGTGACGTTTTACTCAATTCTTTCTGTCAAATGATAAAAATCAAGGACAAAACAGCCTCCAACCTCACTAACGGAAGCTCCGAGGTAGTTACCTGACACGACGAATGACTCTCTCCACCTGGGGAGGGACAGGGAGCGAACACCATTGGAAAAGGTCCCCTTGTAGCTGGAACTGTTGGGCACCTTCCGAACCAGGATCTTCCCTCCTCCATTTTTGATGACACCACTGCGGCAGACAGTAGCAGGTTAGTCACTCTCACTCCACGTCACAGCTCTCCTTCTCGAGCCCCTTCTGTTCCCTCAGCCCTCCCTCCTGTTACCCTCTAATTTTACAACTCTCTAAACTGCCTCAAATGTAGGAGAACAACCCACGCGGGTCCACAGGGCCACTGAGGAAACATCAGTACAGCGGGCCAACAACATGCCAAAGCAGCACCTTCTACGTACCATCTTACAGCTCCAAACAGCCATCGAGGATGAGGCTTTATTGAATATTTCATAGTACATAGGACACTACAGCACAGGACAGGCCCTTCGGCCCACGATGTTGTGCCGACATTTTATCCTGCTCCAATATCTATCTAGCCCTTCCCTCCCACATAGCCCCCCATTTCTCTATCATCCATGTGTCTATCTAAGAGTGTCTTAAATGTCCCCAATGTATCTGCCCCCACAACCTCTGCCGGCAGTGCGTTCCACGCACCCACCACTCTCTGTGTAAAAAACTTACCCCTTGCACCTTCCTCCAATCACCTTAAAATTATGTCCCCTCATGTTAGCCATTGTCACCCTGGGAAAAAGTCTCTGACTGTCCACTCGATCCATGCCTCTTATCATGTTGTACACCTCTATCTAGTCACATCTCATCCTCCTTCTCTCCAAAGAGAAAAGCCCTAGCTCGCTCAACCTGTCCTCAGAAGACATGCTCTCCAATCCACGCAACGTTCTGGTAGATCTCTTCTGCACCCTCTCTAAAGCTTCCACATCCTTCCTATAATGAGGCATCCTTTTCAAACTGATATGATTGGAATTTCCTCATCAAGGTTACTGACTCATGGAATTAAGCCTCACATCCGTGGGATCTCACGAAATGGAAGAACCTTAATGACTTCCTACCTCCAGATTCAGAAGCTTGGCTTAGATTCACCTGAGATGAGAGCGTTGTTCTATCAGTGAGGCCAGATGGTTTGGGTCTATATTCCTTGGAGTTCTGAAGAATGAGGGGTGACCTTATTTGGTGAGATTTGGGAAATGTTGGTTTTCAACGAGATCTGGGTGTCCTTGTACACAAGTCATTGAAAGCCAACATGCAGGTGCAATAAGTGATTCAGAGGGCAAATGCTATGTTCGTCTTTATTACAAGGGGACAAGTCTTTATTACAAGGGCAATTATATCGGGTCTTGGTGGGTGCACACCTGGAGTATTGTGTACAGTTTTGGTCCACTTACCTAAGAAAAGATGTACGTGCCATAGAGGGTCTGTGTGAAGATCACTTGGTTGGCCAGATAAGGAGAGATTGAAGAGATTAGCCACATGGCCCTCAAGCCTACCATCCACTCAGTAAGACCTCTCTTTCTCATCTCAGCACCTGTCCTGAGACCCATTGCTCTCAACCTTGAACGAAATCAATGACTGATCCTCCACAGACCCTTGGGGTAAGAGAATGCCAAAGATTCACAACTTTCTGGGTTAAGAAAAGCAATTTCTCACTTCAGTCGTACACAGTTGATCCCTTAACCTGAGACAGTGCTCCTAGTTTTATATCAATCCCTCTCATTTTTCTATACCTTTAGCAACACCATGACCACTCTGATCACTTTGTACTAACGTGGACTTTTGTTTGGTTCTAATTGTGTTTTTTTTCTTGTAAAAATTGTGTATAATTTGTGTCTAATACATGTTTTTCTTATGAATGCTACTTATCTGATGCTATGTGCCTGTGATGCTGCTGCAAGCAAGTTTTTCATTGCACCCGTGCACACATGGACTTGTGCGTGTGACAATAAACTCAACTTTGACTTTGACTTTGACTTTGAGCTCACCTCTCATTATCATAAACTTGAGGTGAGTACTGACCCTGTCGACTTAATCTCTCCCCACAGGACAAACCTCTCACCCCAGGGGCCAACTGAGAGATCACGGGTACCAAGGGCGGCTGAAATGTCTCCCTGAAGAAAATGGGGGCAAAGACTGATATCACATGCAGCCCAGAAGAAAAATGACCCTTGGACGCATTTGGGGGAGCTGAGAGAAGAGCTGTTGACCTGTGGATGGCAGCGACGCACACACTGGAAACCGAAGCGTAGACATCCGTGCCCCACACCGCCTGCTTCGTGCCCAGGCATCCTGGTGGGCACTGCGCCACAAATTCAGACACCTTCACCTTGCCCGCTCTGATATCACAGTCTATCTGAGGCACAGCTGGAGGAAACAACACAAGTGGCCTTAAACATCTGAGCAATAAAGGCTGTCAGAGGAAGTCACAACAGTCATCCTGGGCAACGTGCTCCCATGTAGTGACTCCCACCCTGGGCACTGTGCCCTCATGTAGTGACTCCCACCCTGGGCACTGTGCCCCCATCTAGTCACTCCCACCCTGGGAACTGTGCCCTCATGTAGTCACTCCCACCCTGGGCACTGTGCCCCCATCTAGTCACTCCCACACAGGGCATCAGTCCCAGCTGTGGACAGTCCCACCCATGGACAGTCCCAGCTGTGGACAATCTCACCCGTGGTCAGTCGCACCTCAGACTGGGCAGTGCTCTGCCAGAATTTGTGTGGAACAAATGGTCCCTGCCAGTTGAGGCCTCCTGCAGCCACCACCGTCTCCAGGTGAAGAGGCCGTTGCTGTTTGTGTGGCAGGAGGAGTGTGGCCAGGCACAGCCTCCTAAACTGTCCAACAGTCAGTCTGGCCTCGCACAGTATCAGACACTGCAGCTATCCAGCCATCCCCCCTTCCCCTCCAGAGTCCCCTACCTTATCCCAAGCCCCCTCCACTCTCCAACCCCAAACCCCCCCTCCCCATCTCTTCACCATATCCTGAGCCCCCTCCACTCTCCAACCCCCAGACCCCTCCCCATCTCTTCACCATATGCCAAGCCTCCTTTCACCCTTTGCCACCCCCCCAAACCTCCTCCCACCCTCCATCCCCTCTTGCAGGGGAAGCCCCAACCCGTCCCACTGGGTTTAACTCCCGGTTCCCTGGCACTGATTGGGGGTTTGGAAGGCCCTGGCAGTTGTCATGGTCCCGGGAACCCTTCACCTACATGGCCTCTTGCTCCGCTGCTCCTTCCCTCTCACGCCATCAGCCAAGGTCAGCAGCAAGACTGTGGAGGGAAGCGAGAAGGAATCGTCAGCACGAGCTCTGCGTCTGCAACAGTCGCAGCCCAGGGTTGCGCCGCCCACCTGCCAACCGCGCTCGACATGCATCGGTGTTGCAAAATGTCTGCCGCATCTTCTCCGGTTCCCTCCACTGAACTTACGGAGGGAGCTGTACAGGTGACAACTTCCAGGATATCCCAGGATGCTCAACATCCCAGGAAGGTACATGTGGAATATTCATCCTCAAATGCTGTGCCAGATGTTACCAATGGGATCTGGATATCTGGGAGTTCCCTGTGGGCACAGTGAGCAACTACCCCAGAACTTTAGGTAGAGACTGAGAGAGAAATCATTTGTCTCAAAGGATGCATTGAGAACGGTGTTCCCCCCACACCCTGAGCACAACCTGCACCCACAGCACTTCCTGGATAATGACGCATTTTGGAAGCACTGTGGTGCCTCTGCATGTTAAGGATCGCAGCAGATGATTTGCGCACAGCAAGATCCCACAAACAGCAGTGTGACGATGTCCAGGTGATCTGTTTTAGTGAGGCCTGAATATTGAGCCAGCACATCAGGGAGAACTTTCCCACTCTGTCAGCTATTGGAAGCTGGTGAATTTAAAGGAAACGCAGGAATGGTCCCCAGTAATTTCAAAGGGAGTGTGGGATTGCCTCTCAGTAGGTATAAAGGGGATGTGGGAAGTAGATCCCTGTGTTTAAAGGGAGCATGAAAAACGGGACCCTGGGGAGTGTACAGGAGCACAGGAACCAGAACCTACTGGGCATTGGAACTGAAGCAGAGGACAGTGGGAAAATTCAACAGGCAGCGAGAACGCTGGGTGAACCTTTGTAAAGCTCATGGAACTGGAAGGTTGAGAACTGTTTCTCCCTCTGCGGGTGGGGTGGGAATTTCTGCTGCTGGCAGTTGATGGAAACAGGGTCCAGCGATTCTGTTCCAAAAAAGAATCAGGTGGCAGCAAACGGCAGATGTAGAAAGATGCCGGGTGTGTGCTCTGCGTGTGAAGGATGAGCAGGAGGGTTGGATTTGTTCCAGTGGTTCCTGAGTGATAAACGTTCAATGGGTCCCTGCACTGGAGCATGCAATGATCAATGAATGGGTCCCTGCACTGGAGCATGCAATGATCAATGAATGGGTCCCTGCACTGGAGCCTGCAATGATCAATGAATGGGTCCCTGCACTGGAGAGGGCAATGATCAATGAATGGGTCCCTGCACTGGAGCATGCAATGATCAATGAATGGGTCCCTGCACTGGAGCCTGCAATGATCAATGAATGGGTCCCTGCACTGGAGCATGCAATGATCAATGAATGGGTCCCTGCACTGGAGCATGCAATGATCAATGAATGGGTTCCTGCACTGGAGCATGCAATGATCAATGAATGGGTCCCTGCACTGGAGCATGCAATGATCAATGAATGGGTCCCTGCACTGGAGCATGCAAGAATCATTGAATGGACACTTGTGACGAATCATGTAATCGACAGTAAAATAGACCTGCATCAGATTGGTTCAATAACGCAGGTGTGATCAGATATGGAAAACAATCTGTGACAGGTACTCAGCTGCGTATCTGACAAAGCAACATGTTGGATGCAGGAAAACGACACGGTGCTCCACCAGGAAACAGGCACCTCTCGTGCTCAGTGTCACCTTCTGCAGCAACTGACCCATTCAAACCAGGGGCAGGAGAATCCTGCTACCTACCAAGGGTGAAGGCTCCTACAGCGGATAAGCACATGGTGAGACTGTGGTCGAGTCACTGTTAGACTGTAGGTGGAGTCCGGTTATGAACAAGGTTTCTTCTGATCACCGAGACGTCATCTGAAGTGAAAGCAAAATTAGGAAACATTTTAAAAATCACGATAGTAACTTATTTACAGAAAAATCCAATAATCCGTATTCCATTGTTCAGACATCCTGATGGTTCAGCATCTGGTCCCCAGGTTCTGTTTCCAGCTCACCTTGTTCACCACTTTATGTGGGGGCTTACCACAACTTTGTTGAACAGCACCCTATCTAGAACAGCTCCTCACTGCACAGAAACATCCACCTTCTGAGTGAAATTCACATCTCTATAAAACATGGCTAAATAATTTGCGTACAGGAGTAGATAAGATATCTTTATTAGTCATATGTACATCGAAACACAAAGTGAAATGCACCTTTTGCATAGAGTGTGCTGGGGGCAGCCTGCAAGGGTCGCCACGCTTCTGGTGCCAACATAGCATGCCCACAACTTCCTAACCCGTACATCTTTGGAATGTGGGAGGAAACCAGAGCACCCGGAGGAAACCCACACAGTCACAGGGAGAGAACGTACAAACTCCTCACAGACAGCAGCCGGAACTGAACCCAGGTCACTGGCGCTGTAGTAGCATAACACTAACCACTACACTACAGTGCCTGCGAGTCTACGATATCTTTCTACGATTATAGAGGATCTTGGGGAGAGCCCATCTGGAATATTTTGCACAGATTTGACCTCCTTTCCGAAGGAGGAATACACTTGCTGCAGAGGGAGCAGTGTGTTGGGCAGTTCTGTGTGCGGTGACCCGTTGGAACATATCGCTGGCTGATGCAGTGCCTCTCTGTGCACCTTCAAGAGGGAACTGAGCTGACTCTTGAGTGTGCAGAGCTCACTGCACCTGGAAATATCCAAGGGCAGAGCACTGGATTCATGTGACCTCACAGAGACATAGAGTCATACAGCACGGAAATAGGCCCTTCGGCCCAACTGGTCCGTGCCGACCAAGATGCCCACCTAAGCCCACGTTTGGCCCGTATCCCTCTAAACCTTTCCTATCCACGTACCTGTCCAAATGCCTTTTAAATGTCATTGTTGTAACCTGCCTCATCCACTTCCTCTGGCAGCTTGTTCCACAATTCCATAACCTATCTTATGAGGATAGGTTGAGCGAGCTGGGGCTTTTCTCTTTGGAGAGGAGGATGAGAGGTGACTTGATAGAGGTGTACAAGATGATAAGAGACATAGATCGAGTGGACAGTCAGAGACTTTTTCCCAGGGTGACAATGGCTAACACGAGGGGACATAATTTTAAGGTGATTGGAGGAAGGTATAAGGGGGATGTTAGGGGTAAGTTTTTTACACAGAGAGTGGTGGGTGCATGGAACGCACTGCCGGCAGAGGTTGTAGAGGCAGATACAGTAGGGACATTTAAGAGATTCTTAGATAGCCACACGAATGATAGAGAAATAGGGGGTTATGTGGGAGGGAAGGGTTAGCTAGATCTTAGAGCAGGATAAAATGTTGGCACCACATTGTGGGCTGAAGGGCCTGTACTGTGCTGTAGTGTTCTATGTTCTATAAAACCACCACTCTCTGTGTGGAAAATCTTACCCCTCCTGTCCCCTTTAAATCTTTCACCTTAAACCTGTGCCCTCTAGTTTTAGACTCCTCTACACTATCTATGCCCCTCATGATTTTATACACCTCTATAAGGTCACCCCTCAGTCTCCTGCACTCCAATGAATAAAGTCCCAGCCTGCCCAATCTCTCCCAATAACTCAGCCCTCGAGTCTCAGCAACATCCTCGTAAATCTTCTTTGCAATCTTTCCAGCTTAATCAGAATCAGATTTATTATCACCGTCTTAGATGATGTGAAATGTGTGGTTTTGCGGCAGCTGTACAGTGCAAAGACAAAATTATTCTAAATTACAAAATAAATAAATAGCGCAAAAAAACCCGAATAATTAAGTAGTGTTTGTGGGTTCATGGACTGTTCAGAAATCTGACGGTGGAGGGGAAGAATCTGTTCCTGTATCATTGTGTGGGTCTTCAGGCGCCTGTACCTCCTCCCCAATGGCAGTAACAAGAAAAGGACATGTCCTGAATAGTGAGGGTCCATAGTGATGGATGCCGCCTTCTTGAGGCATCGCCTCTTGAAGATGTCCTCCATGATGGGGAGGGTTGTGCCCATGATGTAGCTGGCTGAGTCTACAACCCTCTGCAGCCTTTTGTAATCCTGTACATTGGAGGCTCCATACCAGGCGGTGATGCAACCAGTCAGAATGCTCTCCACTGCACATCGGTAGAAATTTGCAAGAGTCTTTGGTGACATACCAAATCTCCTCAAACTCCTAATGAAGTAGAGCCACTGGCATGCCTCCTTCATGATTGCATCAATGTGTTGAGCCCAGGACAGATCCTCTGAGATGTTGACACCCAGGAACTTGAAGCTGCTCACCCTTTCCACCGCTGACCTCTCAGTGAGGACTGGTGTGTGTTCTCCTGACTTCCCCCTCCTGAAGTTCACAATCAGTTCCTTGGTCTTGTTGACAATGAGTGCGAGGTTGTTTGTTACGTACTCAGTGAAAGTCCCTTTAAGATAGAGAGTGTGTGTGTATGTGTGTGTGGGGCGTGCTTACGTCAATAGAAGATAAAGGACGTAATGACGTTGTTGAAGAGGTTAGAAGAAGAAGAAGGAGAGAGAGAGAGAGAAGGGAGAGAGACACCAGCCTGCTTGTTTTCTCTATCGTTGGATGAGAAACAATAACTGTGTTTGCCACTGAAATCCATGTATGGAAGTTGGAAGTAATCCAGTGGAGTTCACTTTGTTGCTGACCTGTAGAAGGAAGCAGGTATTTGTGTGTGGATGACCACGGTTCGGATGCTTTTCGGGGTGAGGAAGTCACTATCGAGTAAACACTGAAGTGTCGTTTGGGTTCCATCGTGGAACATTTGGATTTCGTATGTACTCTCTCTATGTTTTTCTACATCTACATCTTATCTTCAGACAACGGTGGTTGTTGAAGAAGCCCTTGCTCATGTTTCACCTTATGGCTTGCGGAACTGAACTTTAAGAACCATTCAGGAACTGGGAGTTTTGGACTTTGTCACACACACACACGAAGAGTTTAGTTTTGGGGTTAACGTTCGAGGTTTAACATTTTTGAATTCTAACATACTAACATTTTTTTTTAACTTTTATTTTACGTATTATCATAAGTAGTGATTAATAAAATAGTTTTTAACACTGAATCATGCTCAGTGTGTTTCTTTTGTTGCTGGTTTGTGACAAAATTGGGGGCTCATCCGGGATAGTTCCCAAGGTTAACGAGTGTCGTCTGGGATTGTACCCCAGATTGATGAGATTTGTTCGGGATTCAATCCAAAGATTTTTGAGGGAGGTCTGATAAATTCTTTTTAATTGGCTTGTGTGTGTGGAAACCAGCAGCAATGGATATTAAGGCATTTTTGGAGTCACCAACCCAAAAGGGATTGGAGGTGGCGAAAAAGGATGATTTGATAAAGATTGCTACAAGGCTAAACCTTACAGAAGTAAAGCAGTCTATGAGAAAGGCAGATATTCAGAGACTGATAGCTGGCCATTATGTGGAAAAGAAGGTGTTTGAGAAGGAAGTATTAAAACAGTTTCCTGGCAGTGAAATAGCAATTTCTGAGGCACAGGTGCAGCTGGCGAAGATAGAGGCTGAACGAGAGCAAAATAAATTAGAAGCTGAACGAGAACAAAAGAGATTAGAGGCCGAACAAGAGGAAAAGAGATTAGTGGCTGAACGAGAACAGACCCAGTTAAAGATAGAGGCCGAACGAGAGAAATTAGAGGCCGAACAAAAGATAACTCAGATGAAGATAGAGGCTGATCTAGCAATGAAGCAGATGGAATTGAAGAGAATGGAGCTGGATAGTGAGGAGAAGGAGAAACAGAGGCAGCATGAGTTACAAATGAAGCGTAGGAGTTTGGAATCTGATTCTGAAGATGGTTTTTCAGCCAGCAGGGAGGTTCGATTAGTCCCTCCGTTTGAGGAAGATCAGGTTGATCAGTATTTCCAACATTTTGAAAAGGTTGCTGTGAGTTCAAACTGGCCAAGGAAAGGATGGGCTCTTATGGTACAGAGTGTGATTAAAGGTAAAGCTCAAAAAGCTTATTCTGCTTTGTCTGCTGAGGATGCAGCTGATTATACCAAGGTAAAACAAGCTATTTTGAAGGCCTATGAATTGGTCCCTGAGGCTTATAGACAAAAATTCAGAGACTTGAGGAAATCTGCAGATCAGACTTATATGGAATTTGCCAATGGAAAGAGAATATGTTTTGAACGATGGTGCCTGGCTAAAAATGTAGATGGGGATTATGATAAATTGACAGAATTGATACTAGTGGAAGACTTTAAAAGATGTGTTCCAGCTGAATTAACAACATATTTAAATGAAAAGGCAGTGGAAACTTTACAAGAAACTGCTAGGTTGGCAGATGATTATGCTTTAACCCATAAATCCAAATGGGGACAACCTAAAACCTTTCAAAAGAGTTACAAAGACAATCCAGGTAAACCAGAGATTAAATTGGGAGGTAATCAAAAAGGAAAGGATGAAAAGAAGCCCGTGCTGGAGAAACCTGTTGAGCATACTTGTTATTACTGTAGGAAACCTGGCCACGTGATATCTAATTGTGCCCTTTTGAAGAAAAAGAAGGAAGCTGGGCCCAATGCTTGCTTTCAGACAATTAAAAATCAAAAAGGTTTAGGAGATGCTGTTAAAGATCAGTCCTTGCAAGAGATAAAAGCGGAAAAGTTGGAGGAGGTGAGAAAAGAATTCAGTTCTTATGTATCAGAGGGTTTTGTTTCACTGAATGATGAGTCACCCCAGGTGCCAGTGAAAATTCTTAGAGATACTGGGGCTAGTCAATCTCTCTTGCTGGACAGTGTTTTAAATTTTGGTGAAGAAAGTGACACTGGTGAAGTAAATCTAGTACGAGGCGTTACAGATGACACCATATCTGTCCCTTTACACAGGGTGATTTTAAAGTCAAAGTTCGTAGAAGGACCAGTCGAGATTGGGATAAGACCTAGTTTGCCAGTGGAAGGAGTTTCTTTGTTATTGGGAAATGACCTTGCAGATGGAGAAATTGTTCCTGTGGTACGGTTAACAACCAAACCAAGGATTGATGAGTCTGAGAATGATCCAGATGTTTACCCATCATGTGCGGTGACTCGAGCTAGAGCTAGAGAATTAGCCAAGACAGACAGTCTGGTGCAGTCTGATGTAGTTCCTTGTGACAGTCCTAAACAGGAAGAAAATTATGATGCCTTATCTGAGACTTTTCTGTCTTCACTGGAGGATCAACATCCTTATAGTGAGCCTGAATTTAAAGATTTGTCTTTGTCGAGGAAGGATTTTATGGTGGAACAGACAAAGGACCCTGAGTTGACAGAATTGAAAGAAAAAGCTCTCTCATGTGAGGAGATTGAAAAAGTGCCAATTGGATACTATGTCAAAAATGGAGTGTTAATGAGGAAATGGAGATCTCCCCATGTCCAAAAATTTAAAACTCAGTTGGAGAGAGTCTGCCAGCTAGCGAGAGAGAATCTGAAAACAAGCCAGATAAGAATGAAGACATATTTTGATAGACGTGCTCGGCCTAGGACATTTGCAGTGGGGCAAAAGGTGTTGGTATTTTTCCCTAGCCAAAATAATCCCTTGCAATCTCGTTTTTCTGGACCCTATGTTATTGAATCTCGAGTGACTGATCTAACATATATAATCAAAACACCAGATAGACGCAAGAAAACACAACTCTGTCATGTAAACATGCTAAAACCTTATTATGAGAGGGATTCAGTTGTGGCCTTGGTGGATGGTGTAAAGGTTGTTTCTAGAATGCCTGATGTTGATGTTGAGGAAGGCCAATTTAGACCAAATATTGTTCCATCAAAACTAAAAAACCAAAATATCATGGAGAACCTTGAAACGAAGTTGGACCATTTACAAGTTTCACAAAAACAACAGATGAGAGAATTAATTTTAAAATTTAAAAATCTGTTCCCAGATGTTCCAAACAGAACATCGATAATTACCCATGATGTTGATGTTGGGGATGCAAAACCAATCAAACAACACCCATATCGAATGAATGTGGAAAAAAGTAAACTTGTTGATCAGGAAATAAAGTACATGTTGGAAAATGATATTATTAGACATACTACTTCAAATTGGAGTTCGCCCTGTGTTATTGTACCTAAACCTGATGGAACTGTTAGATTTTGCACAGATTACAGGAAAGTGAATGCTGTAACAAAGTCAGATGCTTACCCTATTCCTAGGGTGGATGATTGCATAGACAGAGTGGGAAAGGCAAAATTTCTTACAAAGATTGACCTATTAGAAGGGTACTGGTGTGTTCCATTAACAGATAGAGGAAGGGAGATTTCAGCCTTTGTAACCAATTCTGGATTGTATGAATACAATGTTTTGCCATTTGGAATGAAAAATGCTCCGGCAACATTTCAAAGAATGATTAATTCAGCGATTCATGGGTTAAAACATACAGATGCCTACATTGACGACTTAGTGACTGGGAATGATACTTGGGAAGATCACATCTCTGCGTTAGAAAGGTTGTTTGAAAGACTTTCCAAGGCTAACCTTACCGTTAACTTGGCTAAAAGTGAATTTGGCCATGCCACTGTGACGTATCTTGGTTATGTTGTAGGTCAAGGCAAGCAAGCTCCTGTTCAGGCAAAAGTTCAAGCAATATCTGAGTTCCCTATTCCCACAGGTACGAGGACTGTTAGAAGATTTTTGGGAATGGTTGGATATTATCGAAAATTTTGTAAAAATTTTGCTGATATTGCTCTTCCCCTAACTAATCTTCAGAAGAAGGGAGTAAAGTTTGTTTGGACAGATTCTTGTCAAGAAGCATTTGAGAAGTTGAAAGCCATTTTATGCTACCATCCTGTGCTCAAAACACCTGACTTTGAAAAGCCATTTTCATTAGCAGTAGATGCCAGCGATGAAGCTGCAGGAGCTGTGTTGTTGCAGAAGGGTGACCTTGATGATATTGACCATCCTGTAGCTTACTTTTCAAAGAAATTTAATGAGCATCAAAAGAATTATTCCACCATAGAGAAAGAATTACTGTCGCTTGTTTTAGCCTTGCAACATTTCAGTGTATATGTTTGCACCGCTCAGAAACCATTGACTGTATATACAGATCATAACCCATTGGTGTTTCTGAGCCGAGTCAAAAAACAAGAACAGAAGGCTGTTAAACTGGAGATTAATTTTGCAAGAGTTTGATCTCATGATAACTCACATTAAAGGCAAAGATAATGGGATTGCTGATTGTCTTTCCCGATGTTAAATGGGAAACATGTATCTGTACTAATCTGATAGTCTGTAGTTGTGTAGCATGATAATTATTAACATTACTAACTGTATGCGCGGTTAAATTTTTCTTGGGAAAAATTTTTTTTAGGTGGGAGGTGTTACATACTCAGTGAAAGTCCCTTTAAGATAGAGAGTGTGAGTGTATGTGTGTGTGGGGCGTGCTTACGTCAATAGAAGATAAAGGACGTAATGACGTTGTTGAAGAGGTTAGAAGAAGAAGGAGAGAGACACCAGCCTGCTTGTTTTCTCTATCATTGGATGAGAAACAATAACTGTGTTTGCCACTGAAATCCATGTATGGAAGTTGGAAGTAATCCGGTGGAGTTCACTTTGTTGCTGACCTGTAGAAGGAAACAGGTATTTGTGTGTGGACGACCACGGTTCGGATGCTTTTCGGGGTGGGGAAGTCACTACCGAGTAAACACTGAAGTGTCGTTTGGGTTCCATCGTGGAACATTTGGATTTCGTATGTACTCTCTCTATGTTTTTCTACATCTACATCTTATCTTCAGACAACGGTGGTTGTTGAAGAAGCCCTTGCTCATGTTTCACCTTATGGCTTGCGGAACTGAACTTTAAGAACCATTCAGGAACTGGGAGTTTTGGACTTTGTCACACACACACACGAAGAGTTTAGTTTTGGGGTTAACGTTCGAGGTTTAACATTTTTGAATTCTAACATACTAACATTTTTTTTTAACTTTTATTTTACATATTATCATAAGTAGTGATTAATAAAATAGTTTTTAACACTGAATCATGCTCAGTGTGTTTCTTTTGTTGCTGGTTTGTGACAGTTGTTGCGACACCACTCAACCAGCCTCTCCATCTCACTCCTGTACGCCTCCTCATCACCATCTGAGATTTTACCAACAACAGTGGTGTCATCGGCGAATTTATAGATGGCGTTTGAGCTGTGCTTAGCCACACAGTCATGAGTGTAGGGAGAGTAGAGCAGTGGGCTAAGCACACAGCCTTGAGGTGCGCCTGTGTTGACTGTCAGTGAGGAGGAGACGTTACTACCGATCCGCACTGACTGTGTTTCCCGATAAGGAAGTCGAGGATCCAGTCACAGAGGGAGGTACAGAGGCCCAGGTTTCAAAGCTTGTTGATTAATACTGAGGGGATGATGGTGTTGAATGTTGAGCTGTAATCGATAAACAGCAGCCTCACATGTGACGTCTTTACTATAACAGGGTGACCAAAACTGTACGCAATACAACTGTACGTATCTGAGTAGCCAGGGCATCAAAGGTTATGGTGAGAAGGCGGGGGAGTGGGGCTAAGTGGCAGAATGGATCAGCTCATGGTAGAATGGTGGAGCAGACTCGATGGGCCAAATGGCCTACTTCTGCTCCTTTGTCTTATGGTCTTATGGTCAATAATCCAGGTGCAGCTTCACCAAGGCTTTGTACAACTGCAACATGGTGTAGCCTTGGTCACCTGAGGTGTGGAATTCTGCGGAGAATTTCCCGGGATTTTATTTTTGCCTTTCCCGGGACATTATATGGTGGGGGAAGGGTTGGCGGGGCTGGGGGTGCACTTGTGATGCTGTCGTCAAGGGGCAGGGCAGCCGCCCGTCTCTCCCCCACTCCCTCACTGTGTTGGAGGGAGCCCTTCTGGGTTGAAGACGGAGGCCTTGCTTCAGCTCAAGGGAAGAGAAGGGAAAGCAGGCAGGTCGTGCCCGAGGCGTACGCCCAAGATGTGGAGGAGGTGAAGGGGTGAGGATCAATTGGAGTAACCCATTCACCCAATCCTGGGCAGTGTCTGCTGGTTCCTTGGGGCACCTTACATGCAGGAAATGAGGCAGGGTCCACAGGATCCCGCACACATTGCTAAGGTGCAGATTATCTGTTTCAGGGACATTGGTTGAGGGAGAAATATTGGCCTGGACTTGACTCAACCCCAAGATAATGATGAATCCACGTGAGAGTGAGAGAGTGCAGGCAGGTTTAAGTCTCATCCCCCAGACGATCTTGTGACACTGCAGCTCTCCCTCACCGATGTACCTGGATTAGTTTGCTCATCTTTGAGAGGCACTTGAACCTTAAATGAAGGCGAAGTGAAGGTCACTGCTGAGCAGTGCATGGAACCCATCTCTCTTGGTGAAGAACGAGGAAGAGAAGGGTATGCTTCTCTTTGGAAGGTTCTTCTTGGCTGGGGATGGGGCTACCTTTTGGAGAAAGTTTGAGCTGAAATGGGAAGCTGAGCTGATCACAATGAAACACAAGGGTGAGTCTGAAGTGAAGGTGCACACTCTCAGAAGAATGGGTCACCCAGTTAAGACAGAGCTGGTGAGGATGTTCTTCTCCCAGAGGGTTGGGGATCTGTGGACGCCTCCACCCCGGAGGTGGCATCATTGAATATGTTCACAGCCAAAACACGGGTGAGTCCAGGTTATGGGGAACAGGCAGGAATGTGGAGTTACAAAGGAATAGAGGAAATAGGATTAGGAGTAGGACATTTGGCCCAAAACCTCTGGCCCTGGATCCTGAGGCCGTGAGCTCTCGTTCTAGACACTCCATCCTCCCCATTCCCAGCTTGCCTGGACCTGTCAGAACCTCGGAAGCCTCTCCTCCTTCTAAAATCCAGTGGATACAAACCTGGAGTCCTCACACAACAGTTCCACCATTCCAGGAATTAGTCCGATGAACCTTCACTGCACTCCCTCTGTGGGAATGATGCATCACGGCTTGGTACGGCAACTGCTCTGCCCAGGACCGCAAGAAACTGCAGAGAATTGTGGACACAGCCCAGCGCATCACGGACACCAGCCTCCCCTCCTTGGATTCGATTCTGTCTTTACCTCTCGTTGTCTTGGTGTAGCAGCCAGCATAATCAAAGACCCCACCCACCCGGGACATTCTCTCTTCTCTCCTCTTCCATCAGGTAGAAGATACAGGAGCCTGAGGGCACGTACCACCAGGCTCAAGGACAGCTTCTACCCCACTGTGATAAGACTATTGAACAGTTCCTTTATACGATGAGATGGACTCTGACCTCATGATCTACCTTGTTGTGACCTTGCACCTTGTTGCACTGCACTTTCTCTGTAGCTGTGACACTTTACTCTGTACTGTTATTGTTTTTACCTGTACTACATCAATGCACTCTGTACTAACTCAATGTAACTGCACTGTGTAATGAATTGACCTGTACGATCGGTATGCAAGATAAGTTTTTCACTGTACCTCAGTACAAGTGACAATAATAAACCAATACCAATACCAACACTTCCCAACCACCATTTAAATAACTCACCGCCTTTCTCTTCGGACTGTAGCGGATAACTTCACATTTATCCACCTTACCCTGCATCTGCCTTGGATCTGCCTCCTTGCAGGTCCATTGTCAAACTCTTGAAGCCTCTTTGTGTCGTGCTCATGACTCACAATCGCACCCAGTTGTCGGAAAGCTCTGAAATATTACATTCTGTTCCCTCACCCAGATCATTGATATGTCTATGAATAGCTGTGGCCCAGCACTGATCCCTGCTGTATCCCAATAATTACTCCCTACAACCCAAAACAAACATTTATTCCCACTCTCTGTTTCCTGTCAACCAATTATCAATCCACGCCAGTCAATACCAACCAATCAATCCACATCATGCTCAATACCTGATGCTTTGATTTAACACATTAACTTTCTATGTGGCATGTGGGGTCAAGATCAGATCAGCCATGATCTCCTTCAATGGGCAGAACAGGTTTGAGGGGCCGAACAGCCCACTCCCGCTCCTGTTTCCCATGTTATTTGCTCCAATTGATCCCAAAACTCCACAGGCTTTCGTGTGAAGTTCTAGATCTCCAATACCATTGCGTGAAAAAATGTTTTCTGAGCAGCCTGGCTTTAATTTTAAGCTAAGCTTCCTTATTCTAGAACAGCCTGGAAGGAAATAGCTCCCCAGTCTTCAGCCCATTGAATCTCTTCACCACGACCGCTGGAGTCGTATTCAAGGCCAGCCATCCTGTGCACTGTCATTAAAGATGGTCGTCAGAGCTTCTGCCCCCTACTCACCATCCCTCAACATGCCCTTGTTGTCTGACCTCCTGCCACGGGTGGTGCCACGGCAGCGATCTGCTGAACTGCAAAAAGCTAATCTAAAACCAACAACCTAAGATGTATACAGGAAGTCCCCAGGTTACGAACGCCTGACTTACGAACGCCCGTACTTACGAACTGACCTCCGAACGGGAGGTTAGTACAGTTCAGGCCCTCACCCGTTCCTGCACGGAGCATAAAAATGAGCAAATTAATGAGAATGACCAAACAATTCCTCCAGGTGTAACTGGCCGAATGTGGCGGCTTCTTCAGGGATCGCTGCATTTCACAGAAGTTCTGCCTTTGGAACAGAGCGTGGCATTTTCCAGAGACCTCCGCTTATTCCAGTCGCTGACATTTACCCGGGCTGGTTTTTGAAGATTCCCCTTACTTATTTGACAAAGTAAAGAAATGCTAATGACTTCTCCGCGTTTGGTTAACGTCACCCGCGACCCACTGAACCTTAACTCGCTGCATCCCGCACGGAATAAAAAGAAACGTAACGAAAACCATCGAAATGGGTCTGTTTAACTTGAATAAATAACTATTATAAATACAGTACTGTAGTTAAATTTATTATTATTACTGCATTATTATATTTATGATGTTTTAGGTAAAATATATACTATATACTAAGACAAACATTTGACTAATTGACGCTGGATGTGAACTGTTCCGACTTACATACAAATTCAATTTACGAACAGACTCAAAAACAGAACTCGTTCGTAATCCGGGGACTTCCTGTACTTGGGAATTTTCCATTCCAACACAGTAAACATAGAACATAGAACAGTACAGCTCAGTACTGGCCCTTCAGCCCATGATGTTGTGCTGAACTATATGGAGACCTCCTCCAGGATCAATCTGACCCTTCCCTCCTGCGCAGCCCATAACCCTCCATTTTTCTTACTTCTATCTGCCTATCTAAGAGCCTTTTAAATGTCCCTACTGTATCAGCCTCTACCACCCACCACCACCCCCCCCCCCCGGCAGTGCGTTCCAGGCACCCACCGCTCTCTGTGTAAAGAACCTACCTCTGACATCTCCCTTGAACTTTCCTGCTCTAAAGTTAAATGGATGTCCTCTGGTATTGGCCATTGCTGCCCTGTGGAAAAGGTGCTGGCTGTCCACTCTATCTATGCCTCTCATAATCTTGTACACCTCTATCAAGTTGCCTCTCATCCTGCATCACTCCAAAGAGAAAAGCCCTAGCTCACTCAACCTATCCTCATAAGACATGTTCTCTAATCCAGGCAACATCCTGGTAAATCTCCTCTGCACCCTCTCTAAAGCTTCCACACCCCTCCTATAATGAGGCGACCAGAACTGGACACTATTAGAGTATAATTTGTGAAATGAAACTACTGTATGTATCTTTGACTATTCACTGAGGATTCTAGATACAATAAGCATCATAAAATTTGAGAATAATTTTCATTTCTATAGCACCTTTAACTTGATAAAAATTTCCAAGGGCTTCACAAGGCGGCAGGGTGGCCCAGCGGGTAGATCCGCTGCCTTACAGCTCCAGTGATCCAGGTTCGATCCTGACCTCCACCGCTGTCTGTGTGGCGTTTGCACGTTCTCCCTGTGACCACGTGTGCCCCCCCCCCAGGTGATCCGGTTTCCATGGGGTGCAGGCTGGTGGGTTAATTGTCCCTATTGTTAGAGGGGATGTGGGGGGGGGGGGAAATAGAATTGCCCTGTGGGCTGGCACAGACACGATGGGCAGAAATGGCTCCTTCCCTGTTGTAAGAAAATTATGGGATGCGATTGATAGGATTATGCTGAGAGTTGGCCCGGGAACCCCCTTCAATGTCATAAGGAAATATGATTATCGAACGATATCTGTTCAGCTGAGGTGAAGTCAGGACGGGCTGTTACGGAGCTCCTCAAAGCAGGTTTAAGGCATGGATTCCCGAGGCCAGGCCCCGGGGAGCTGAAACCAATGACACCACAACGGGGGGCAGGGCAGTGACTGGGAAGGGGTGGGTGGGGGTCTGGGCTACAGGAGTCCTTGAGAAGGTTTACACTCAGCCCGAGATATAAATTACTAAGCTTTGTCTTTCAGAATAATGCAGATGACAAGGTCCATTCACTTGTCCCCATGAGTGCCGACCCCCTCAACTCGGGGCCGGCTCTGCTAAAGGATTAATCGCTTCTCTTGACTGCTCACCCCCTTGTTTCGTTTGCATAACTTTGGAGGCGAGGCCTTTTACAACTTCTGGAGAAGTTCCTTCTAACTCGTCGAATTGTCATTCAGCAGAGAATAACGTTTGGTTCTCACCAAATCTTTGACTCTGCAACGATTTGCTTAACTATTCAATACCGCCAAAAACTTTACAAGTGAATATTATTCTTCCAACATATAGTTTTCATTCCCATGGTTGTAGTTTGAAGCTACAGATATTGTTGTTTCCCGAATTAACTGCAATTAATAGTAATAAAATGATATTAAAATGCTATTGTTGGAACGTCGCCCAGATGCAGCCGGGACCGTTCAGCCCCCCGCTACAGTACCTGCTGCGCCCAGAGTGTGGCGCGTCTTCCCACGGTTAACTTGGCAGTCAAGTTCAATAATTCCCAAACTCTCACAATAAAAATTCGTGGCTGCGGGCAATTTTATTCCTGTCGGTACTGGTTTCGCAGACCTAGAGGGTTTTTGTTCGGATCTGTGTATTTCTCTCGGATGATAAGAGGTTTTTCAATAGATGCAATGTGCAAGAGATAACAAATTGGGACTAAGATTGTTGTGAGCAGTTTTAACTGAACCGGTGCACAGACACACACACACACAGACACTGAAACACACACAGACACTGAAACACACACACACTGAAACACACACACACACTGAAACACACACACACCGAAACGCACAGACACTGAAACACACAGACACTGAAACACACACACTGAAACACACACAGACACTGAAACACACACACTGAAACACACACACACCGAAACGCACAGACACTGAAACACACAGACACTGAAACACACACAGACACTGAAACACACACACACACTGAAACACACACACTGAAACACACACACACACTGAAACACACACACACACTGAAACACACACACACCGAAACGCACAGACACTGAAACGCACAGACACTGAAACACACACACTGAAACACACACAGACACTGAAACACACACACACACTGAAACACACACACACCGAAACGCACAGACACTGAAACACACAGACACTGAAACACACACACTGAAACACACACAGACACTGAAACACACACACTGAAACACACACACTGAAACACACACTGAAACACACACAGACACTGAAACACACACACTGAAACACACACTGAAACACACACAGACACTGAAACACACAGACACTGAAACACACACAGACGCTGAAACACAGACACTGAAACACACACAGACGCTGAAACACATACACACGCTGAAACACACAGACACTGAGAGACACACAGACACTGAAACACACACACTGAAACACACAGAGACACTGAAACACACACACTGAAACACACAGACACTGAAACACACACACTGAAACACACACACACTGAAACACACACACACCGAAGCACAGACACTGAAACACACAGACACTGACACACACACAGACACTGAAACACACACAGACACTGAAACACACAGAGCAATAAGGAAACCCACATGAATGTACATCACACAGACACAAACAGCACCCAAACAACACGGGCAGGGCCACACGCCAACGCCACACAAAGTAACATCAGGTGTGTTGAACCAAACATTAAAGTGTTATTTATCTCATCAATAACTCACCAGCAAGATGATTTCAGAGAAGCGAGAGTCAGACCCTGTCTGATATCTGGGACTCAGTCTCTCTCACAGGAGGAGCCAGAGGAAGGGAAGCATTGAATTAGAAGGAGCGATGCTAGTGAAAGGTGCCCGGGGAACCGTCCACGTTATCACATCTCAGCCCAGCTCGGAGCAGATCCCCGGCGCTGCAAGGACCCGATTGACAGCTCCCTGCGTCTGGGAGTGACTGCGAGGCAGAGCGAGGTGGGAGGAGGGGAGCGAGGGGCGGGCTACCGCGGCACAAACACCTGCGGATCCGGAGAATGGTCCGAACACTCACAGAGAGACAGAAAAGCTCATCTCATCTCCACCCTACATCAGTTTTAAGTAGTGACCCCCTAGTCCTGGAGTCTCCTACCAGAGGAAACAAGTCGAGTGTATTGTCCTGTGCACAAGTACAGAGAGGTACAGCTACAATGAAAAACGTGCAGCATCGCAGGCTCGTAGATTCAGACAACACGCAATATAAATGATACATAAATTATACAAGGTAGTGTATTTATTTAATTTTGTAATTTAGAGTCATTTTTATGTTTTTGCACTGAACCGCTGCCATAAAACAACCTTTCACGTCATATAGGTCAGTGATAATAAATCTGATTCTGATTCTGATAGTGAAGAGCGGGAAAACAAGACACTAGTGCAAAAAAAGATATAATCAGAGGCAAGTCCATGGTAGTGCAAGATGCTCCCTGCATCCATTCCCACCAAAACCCCTCAGGATCTTATGTTTCAATTAAATAGATAAGGTAAGGTAACATTTCTTTATTAGTCACATGTACACTGAAACACACAGTGAAATGCATCTTTTGCATAGAGTGTTCTGGGGGGCAGCCCGCAAGTGTCGCCACGCTTCTGGCGCCAACATAGCGTGCCTACAGCTCCTAACCCGTACGTCTTTGGAATGTGGGAGGAAACCGGAGCACCCGGAGGAAACCCAGACTTCAGCAGGTAGAAGCCTAACCTGACCAGACATCTTGTCCATTCCAGGTTCTAGTCCAGTAAATCGTTGAACTGCTTCCAACAGCTTTATCCCCTTCCTTTAATAAGGAGACCACAGTTAGTGCAGCTGCTGCCTCACAGCACCAGAGACCCGGGTTCAACCCCGACCTCTGTCTGTGTGGAGTTTGCACGTTCCCTCTGTGACCGCGTGGGCACTCAGGTTTCCTCTCATGTACCAGAGCCATGTGGGTTGGTGGGTTAATTGTCCCCTGTAAATTGCCCCTAGTGTGTGGGTGAGCGGTGGAATCTGGGGGGAGTTGATGAGAATGTGGGGAGAATAAAATGGGATCGGTGTAAATGGGTGATTGATGGTTGGCACGGACTTAGTGGGCCGAATGGCCTCTTCCGGTGCTGTATCTATGTCTATGTAGTTTCCCCAGAACACCCTACGCAGAAGATGCATTTCACTGTGTGTTTTGATGTACATGTGACTAATAAAGAAATCTTATCTTATCTATATAACTGAAACATTGCTTTATTATTTTTGTATTGGTATTGGTATTGGTTTATTATTGTCACTTGTACCGAGGTACAGTGAAAAGCTTGTCTTACAAACCGATCGTACAGGTCAATTCATTACACAGGGCAGTCACATTGAGTCAGTACAGAGTGCATTGAGGTAGTACAGGTAAAAACAATAATAGTACAGAGTAAAGTGTCACAGCTACAGAGAAAGTGCAGTGCAATAAGGTGCAAGGTCACAACAAGGTCGGAAGATCGCCAACTCTGTAAGAAAATTTAAAAGAACATTATTAGTAATAGTTAGTGATGTAGAGTTTAAATTTAGAGGTGTAGAACGACTATAGTAAGGGTAATGAGTAGATCTGTAGAGAGCAGCTTGCAACAAGTCCCCTCACTCCGGCGCCATCTTGCTTTTTTGTATTCAATTCCCTCAGCAATAAACAATAAGATTCTGATTGCTTTCCTAATTACTTGCTGTACCTGCACACAAGCCTTCTGCAAATCATGAGCAAGGGCACCCAGATCCCCCTGCTCCTTGGAGCTCTGCAATCTCTCATCATTTAGATAATATGCTTTTTTTTCCTTGTCAAAATGGGCAATTACACATTTTTGCAAATTATATTCCACTTGCCAGGTCTCTGCCCACTCACTTAACCTATCTATATCCCTATATAGCCTCTTCACATCTTCCTCCCAACTTAATTTCCTGCCTATCTATGTGTTATCAGCAGATTTAGCAACCATATCTCTGGTGCCTTTATCTCAATCGTTCATGTAACTTCAAAAACGTTGAGGTTCCAGTGATGATCCCTGTGGCACACCACTTGTTACAACTTGCCAGTCCTCTTCTGCCTACTCTGTGTTTGCTGTTAGCCAGCTAATCTTCTATCTGCACCAATATATCACTGAGGTTTTCTTTTCTACAATTAAATTTGATGGGGAACTCAGCAGGTCAGGCAGCATCTTCAGGGAGAGAAATAGTTAATGTCTCAGGTCAAAGACCCCTCAGTATATTTGACTTTTCAAATGCTTTCTGGAAATGTAAGTACATTAAACTTTAGGGAGAGGTTGGACAGGCTAGGACTTTATTCCTTAGAGCATAGGAAATTGAGAGACAATCTTATAGAGGAGTACAAAGTCATGAGGGACATAGATAGGGTGAATGCACTCAGTCTTTTTCCCAGGGTTTAGGGAATCAAGAATTAGGGGGCACAGGTTTAAGGTGAGGGGGAAAGATTTAATAGGAACTTGAGGGGCAACTTTTTTACACAAAGGGTGGAACGAGCTGCCAGAGGAAGTGGTTGAGGCAGGTACAAAAACAACTTTTAAAAGACAGTTGGACAGGTGCATGGCAAATGGGACTAGCTTGAATGGGGCATCATGGACCAGTTGGGCCAAAGGGCCTGTTTCCTTGCTGTATGGCAGGCACAGTAGTGTAGCGGTTAGCATAATGCTATTACAGCACCAGTGACCTGGTCTGTAAGTAGTTAGTACATTCTCCCCGTGTCTGCATGTGTTTCCTCCGGGTGCTCCGGTTTCCTCCCACATTCCAAAGACGTACGGGTTAGGAAGTTGTGGGCATGCTATGTTGGCGCTGGAAGCGTGGCGACAAAAGATGCATTTCACTGTGTGTTTCGATATACATGTGACTGTTATGAGTTAAGTTACTATTGGTGAATGTTCCTTTAAGACATAGCACTGTGTGTGTGTGTGTGTGTGTGTGTGTGTGTGTGTGTGTGTGTGTGTGTGTGTGTGTGTGTGTGTGTGTGTGTGTGTGTGGTGTGGTTACAACAACAGGAGATAAGGATGTAATGACATTTTTGGAGCAGTCAGTCAGAGAAGAGAGAGAGAGAGAGAGAGAGAGAGAGAGAGAGAGAGAGAGACCAGCCTGCTAGTCCCTGTATCGATGGATGAAACACAATAACTGTGTCTGTCACTACAATCCACGTATGGACTTTTGGAGTAATCTGGTGGAGTCCACTTTGTCGTTAACCTGTAGAAGGAAACAGGTATTTGTGTGGACGGCCACATCTCGGATGCCTTTCGGGATGGCAGATACTTCGGAACAAAGGAATGGAGATCATCAGTGATTGAGGTGTCGTGTGAGTTCCATCGTGGAACATTTGGATTTCGTGATTACTCTCTATTTTCTCTCTACATTTCCTCTTCAGTCAACGGTTGTTGTTGAAGAAGCCTTTGCTCACGTTTCACTTTACGGCTTGCTGAACTGAACTTTGAGAACTATTGCTGGACTTGGAGTTTGGGAATTTGCCCCACACACACGTCGAGTTTAGTTTTTGGGGTTAATGTTTAAGATCTAACATTTTTACTTCTAACATTCTAACATTTTTATTTTTATTTTTCTTATTATCGTAAGTAGTTATTAATAAAATAGTTTTAACACTGATACATGACTCGGTGTGCTTCTTTTGTTGCTGATAAAGATATCTTATATCCATCATTAAAGAATAGTTTCCCTTTTATCTACAGCATGTGTCACTTCTTTAACGAATTCCAATAAACTAATTAAGCACGATTTTCCCTTCACTTTACCTGATACCCTTGAATTTTTCTATGTCCTCTGTCCTAATGTTTTAATAATGGCTTCCAACATATTCCCCATGAGAGATGTTAAGCTAAATGGCCTTTTGTTTCCTGCTTCCTATCTCCCTCTCTTTTTGAATTAAGGAGTCACATTTCCAACCTAATGGAACCTTCCAGAACCTAGAAAATTTTGGAAAATTAAAACAGTGCATTCACTGGCTAATAAAAACAGAAAATGTTGGAAAAACTCAGCAGGTCAGGCAGCATCTGCAGGGAGAGAAATACTTAACGCCTCAAGTCAAAGACCCCTCAGCAGAACTGAGAGAGAGAGAAAACAGGTTAGTCTAGATGCTGCCTGATTTGCTGAGTTTTCCCAGGATTTTTTAATTTCAGATTTCCAGAGCCTGCTCTTTTTTTGACTTGCATTAAGCAGCTCACTGGCCACTTCTTTTAAGATCCAAAGATGAAGTCTGTCAGAACCCAAAGGCTTGTCAATGCACAGTTCCAACAGTTTATTCACTAACACTCCCTGCTGGTTGTAATTTTCCTGCATTTCAGCTGCCCTTCCAATTCCTGATTTACGGCTATTTATTGGGGCATCACTTGCATCCTCCATAGTGACAACTGATGCAAAATCCTTGCTTATTTGTTTTCCATTATTAATCTTTGAAGCTCACTTCCTACAGCATCCCTACCCGTTTTAAATATCTTTAGAAATTCTTACTATTTGATTTTACTCCAACTTTCCTTCCTTATTAATCTTTCAGTAATTCTTTATTTTTTAGTATTCTGTCCAATTTTTTGACCTGACATCTGTTTCTGCACCAGGATTTGCTTCTTCTTTAAGTTTGAGTTAAGATATAAGATAAGATAAGATGTTTATTTATTAGTCACATGTACATTGAAACACACAGTGAGAAGCATCTTTTTGAGTTACTGAGAATGCGCTGGGGGGCAGCCTGCAAGTGTCGCCACACTTCCGGCGCCAACATAGCATGCCCACAACTTCCTAACCCGTACGTCTTTGGAATGTAGGACGAAACCGGAGTACCCGGAGGAAACCCATGCGGACACGGGGAGAGCATGCAAAGTCTTTACAGGCAACAGCGGGAATTGAACCCAGGTCGCTGGTGCTGTAATAGCATTATGCTAACCAGTTAACTGGTGGTGGGCCTTCTTTCTAGTTCCAGAGCCCTGGAGACAGGAGTGTAAATCCCACTACAGCAGCTGTGAATTTTTATTTCAGGTAACAGTATGGTGAGTATCAAACTACTAGACTGATGCAAAAATATCTGTCTGGTTCACTGATGTCCTTTAGACAAGAAAGCCAGTCACCCTTACACGTGATTCCAGAGAGGTTGTGATATCATCAGGAGACAAAAGAGACTGCAGATTCTACAATCTGACCAACAAACAATCTGCTGGAGGAACTCTGCAGGTCGAGCAGCATCTGTGGGGGTAGAGGAATTGTCGATGTTTTGGATCAAAACCCTGCATCAGGACCAGAAATGGTGACAATTACTCCCCCCACACAGATGCTGCTCAACCCATTGAGTTCCTCCAGGAGATAGTGATTCATTGTAAATTGGTAAATTGGTTTATTATTGTCACATGTACCGAGGTACAGTGAAAAACGTTTTGCATACCATCCATACAGATCATTTCTCCACATCAGTACATCGAGGTAGTACAAGGGAAAAGCAATAACGGAATGCAAAATATAGTGTTACAGTTACAGAGAAAGTGCAGTGCAGGTAGACAATAAGGTGCAAGGCCATAACGAGATAGATTGTGAAGTCAGGAGTCCACAAGTTGGACAAGATGTACAAGATGTCTCTCAGCTCCTCTCTAATGAGGCCTAACAATCCACTAGGTACATGACTAAAGCAGATGGTCTGGTCATCACAAGATCACAAGAGCACAAGACAAGGGAGCAGAAGTGGGCCATTCGGCCCATCGAGTCTGCTCCAAAGAAAAGGGAAAAAAGAAAAAGAAATGAGAAATGGGGGGGGGGGGACAACTATTCTAACCCCAATTTCCGGCCTTATCCCCATATCCCTGGATACCCCGACTATTTAGATATCTATCTATCTCTTCCTTAAACGCCTCCAATGATCTGGCCTCCACTGCTGTACGTGGCAAGGAATTCCACAAATTCACCACCCTCTGGCTAAAGAAATTTCTCCTCATCTCTGTTTTAAACCTGTACCCTCTAATTCTAAGGTTGTGCCCTCTGGTCCTGGACTCACCCACCAAGGGAAACAGCTTGACCACATCTACTCTGCCCGGTCCTTTCAACATTTTAAATGTCTCTATGAGGTCCCCTCTCATTCTTCTGTACTCCAGTGAGGACAGTCCGAGAACCAACAAACGCTCATCGTACGTAAGCCCTTTCATTCCGGGAATCATCCTCGTAAATCTCCTCTGAACCCTCTCCAACATCAGCACATCTTTCCTAAGATATGGGGCCCAAAACTGTGCACAGTATTCCAAATGAGGCCTCACTAGTGCCCCGTAGAGCCTCAGCAACACTTCCTTACTTTTATACACTATACCTCTCGAAATGAATGCCAACATAGCATTCGCTTTCTTTACCACCGATCCGACCTGGTGGTTAACCTTTAAGGTATCCTGCACGAGTACCCCCAAGTCCCTTTGTACTTCTGTACTTTGAATTTTCTCTGCTTCTAGATAATAATCTGCCCGTTTATTTGTGTTTCCAAAGTGCACAACTGCACATTTCTCAACATTGAATCTCATCTGCCATTTCCTTGCCCATTCTCCTAAACTATCTAGGTCTCTCTGCAACCTTCCTGTCTCCTCAATACTCTCTACTCCTCCACCTATCTTGGTGTCATCTGCAAACTTAGCCACAAAACCATTTATTCCATCATCCAAATTGTTAATGTACAAGGTAAAAAGAGGCGGCCCCAACACCGACCCCTGCGGAAAACCACTAGTAACCGGTAGCCAACCAGAACGAGATCCTTTTATTCCCACCCTTTGCTTCCTGCCAACCAGCCAATGCTCCACCCATTGTGTTATCCCACCTGTAATTCCATGACCTCTCACCTTATTAATCAGTCTCTTATATGGCACCTTGTTGAAGGCCTTTTGAAAGTCTAAATACGCAACATCAACCACCTCTCCCTTATCCACCCTACCTGTGATTTCTTCAAAAAACGCCAATAGGTTGGTCAGGCAGGATCTTCCCTTCACAAAACCATGTTGGCTAGGACCTATCTTGCCTTGCACCTCTAAGTATTCCATAACCTCATCCTTGAGGATCGATTCCAATAACTTTCCCACCACTGACGTCAGACTAATAGGTCTGTAACTTCCTTTATGCTGCCTCCCACCCTTCTTATACAGCGGAGCTACATTTGCGACCCTCCAGTCCTCCGGAACCATGCCGGAGTCTATTGATTCCTGGAAAATTATCACCAATGCCTCTGTTATCTCTAAAGCCACCTCCTTCAGAACTTGGGGGTGCACCTCATCCGGTCCGGGAGTCTTATCAGTCTTTAGCCCATTTAGTTTTCCTATGCTGCCTCCGTTTATCGAGGCTTGCTCTGCAGAACTCCTTACATTACACCACTTCAAAGTTAAGTCATTGTCTACAAAGCCTCTCGAGGTGTCCTGAGGTGGTGATCAGTGCTACATTAATGCACTTTCCTTTTCCTAGAATATCAAATAGGGAGTGAAATTCCTCATTGTTACTTGGCCTTGACTGTAGTCACGCAATAATGTGGTTGCCTTTTAACGGTCAACCCATGGTCTCCAGAACAAATTCCAACCATCATAATGTTTAGTTCACTGGAAACGCCGACCCAGATCCCTGCACCTGTACTCGCTGACCCTTCCAGTGTAAAAATCCTGTCCTTATTAGTTAATCCCTCCCTGATCTAGCCCCTCCCTCCTCTCCTACAGCCCCATCACCCACCAGGATAACCCAACCCTGGACTCCCTGCCAATCACCAGCTTCTACTGCTCCAATCGTTTTCATCTACTGAGACACTAAGCTCCGAAATTCCATATTTTGCCCGTCCCTAACCTTGCCTTTAAGACCCACTTCTCTGCACTTATGTTGTCCTGCACCTGGTTCTCATGCAGAGTCTTGGGCTTTTATCTTTAATTGATTGAATTCGCCACTTCAGAAGATTATGGAAGCTGGATCACTGCAGGTACTTAAAGCTGAGGTGGATACACTTTGGAAAGATCAGGGAATTGAGGGCTATGGGGATCTGGCACAGAGGAAGGATTTGAAGTCTGGGGCAGATCAGCCATGATCATATCGATCATATAGGGCAGGTTTGAGGGGCCGAGTGGCCTCCCCCTGCTCAAATTTTCTCGTGTCTTTATGTTCATTGAGGGAGTGAAGCAAAGATGAATTGTCCACATCCCGAGAATGAATAACTAGCGACATGAAATTCATTCACCATTGGAACAGATCAACAAGAAACTGACCCTAAGGCGTACTCCACTCACAATGAATGTGCCCAACGCCTAGTGTCTGAAAGCTACATGATACATAAAGCCATTGTGTATACCTCAGATTACTCCAAGACCAGTAGAGACCTGTAAATGTAACCTTTAGTTTGAGCCACTTTCAACTGAGTAGTTTGAAATCCATTTCAAAATGGATTTCTCTGTGAGAGAAACCTGTCAGATCTAATTAGTGGCTGGAGCGTACCACTGCGCGAAATAATGACTTCAGGGTTTGAATTTAGAATTTGGATCAAAATACATTAATTTAGCATTTCAGTCCTTCAATTAAATCTATAAATATAAACATGAGATTCTTCAGGCATGTGTGTGTGTGCTGGGAATCACTGGATCACACAGAATGCAAGGTGGCCTTACAGCCCATTCACATAATCCTAACACTTAGATAGACACATGAATGACAGGGAAATGGAGTGCTATGTGGGAGGGAAAGGTTAGATAGATCTTAGAGCAGGATAAAATGTCGGCACAACATTGTGGGCCGAAGGGCCTGTACTGTGCTATAATGTTCTATGTTCTCCTCCTCAATCTCCGTCCCCTGCCCATTCACTCCTCATCCTTCCCTACCTGCCAATCCCAGTTCTCTCGAAGGGAAAGGTATCTTCATTTCAACACTGTCTTTCAGAACATTATGAAGCCTTTTGACAGCCAGTGGAGTATTCTGAAGTGTTGTATAACATGGTGGCCAATGTGTGCACAGCAAGCTCCCATAAATGACACCATGACAGTGAGGAGACTGGAACTGTTTTAGTGGTGTTGGTGAGGGATGAAATTTTCCCAACACACTGGAGCAAATTCCTCGGTTCTCCTTGGCAACAGGGCCATGGGAATTTTTAAGTACAGGACCGTGAAGGGGCTCGGTTTAGCACCTTATCTGGAAAAACTTTGACTTCAACAGTGCAGCTGCTCTCAATACCACACAGCAGTGTCCGTCCGGATTCTCTGCTCAAGGATCTGAAGCCAGACTTGAACCCATGACCCTCTGGTTGAGAAGCATGTGTGACGTCCACTGGACCACAGTGGGCAGCCACGTAACACTGGAGCTCTTCTTGAGACAGTAGCACAAAATTATGTCCATTTTAGCCAATGTCAAGATACACCTGATCAAACAGGTGGGCATCAGCAGAAATGCCCAGGGCTCGGAGAAACGCTGAAACCTACAACATATTTCTTTGTTGAGTCTTAAAAAATGTTTTATTTTTGACTGATGTAAAATTGCCATTTGTGTTCACTGGTTTTAGATGATGGAGAGCATTCAATGAAGGAACTTTTCAGCTGCAACATCGTTTATTCCATGCCATCTAAAATGGATTTAAGAGAACTGCATGTGGAAAACAAGATAATTTATCTCTTTGAATCAGGGAAGAGGTTACAACTTAAAGCACAGAAGACTGATTTCTTTCCTGTTGTCTTTGAAGAAGCAATGTGGAGGGAGCACCACATTGTCCCATTGGGAGGATGGTCCCCTGTGGTAGACATAGTGGTGCAGCTGGTAGAGCCACTGCCTCATCGTGCTCAAGATCCAGGTTCGATCCTGACCTCCAGCACTGTCTGTGCGGAGTTTACACGTTCTCCCTGTGACTGCATTGAGTTTCCTCCAGGTGCTCTGGTTTCCTCCCAGATACCAAAGACCTGCAGGTTGTTAGCTTAACTGGCCGCTGTAAATTGGTAAATTGTCCCTAGTGTGCAGGTGAGCAGTGGAATCTAGGTGGTGTTTAAAATGATGGGAATGTGGGCAGAATAGGTGACAGGGAAATTATTGAAGGAATGGGAATGCCCTGTGAGCTCGCATAGACTGGATGGGCCAAATGGACTCCTTCTATGTCATAAGGAAGTGTGGAAATAACAACCATAGTCAACTTTAAGGGCTGGAGCCAGTTCTGTGGGCGGAGCTACTCTCATGTGGAGGGATGATATTCTGGGGAGGGTATTATTGTGGACAGAGTCCACATTATGTACAGAGAAGACCCTGTGGGTGGGGACTCCTGTACAGCAAGAACCATATTGTGTGTGAGCCCAGTGTTATGGGCAGTATGTAGATTGGACAGAGGGGTGGGCAGTAAGGGTGTGATTCACTTTCCCTGGGTTCAAGCTCTACCTTGTGTAAATGTGGTGGAAAATTTATGTACCGACATCACCAAAAACAGTCGATCTCGCCATTCTCCTGAGAGCTTGCTGTGCCCAAACTAGCTGTTCGGTTTAGTAACTTGGGAAAAACACTCCATTGTCTGTAAAGCACCATGTGACATCTCAAGCTTCTGATGGGGAGTTATGTTAATGCAAGTCTTGCTGCATTTAAATAAACCAGCAGATTTTGGTTTTGATTTGCATTTAAGATAAGATATCTTTATTAGTCACATGTACATCAAAACACACAGTGAAATGCATTTTTTTGTGTAGAGTGTTCTGGGGGCAGCCCGCAAGTGTCGCCACACTTCCAGCGCCAACATAGCATGCCCAAAACTTCCTAACCTGTATGTCTTTTGGAATGTGGGAGGAAACTAGAGCTCCCAGAGGAAACCCACGCAGACACGGGGAGAACGTACGGTTGCCTGTGCTGTGACTGAGTGGAGGTGATTCTGTTACTGGAGGCAAATGCCAATGAAGTGCCTGGTTACAGTGGTCACAGTCCTGGAAGGATTCCATGTTGCCAGCTACTGCCAAATAGCAGCAAGGAACATTTGTTGACCAGATCAGGACATTTTCCCAGACAGAGTGTCACTTAAGACCATTCATTCCTCATTATGAGCAATTCGTTCACTTGTACAGACTCCCTGGCTGAAAGAATCACTGGCTGTTCCCACACAGATGCATCACATCTCCCCCCTTGGTTCACCACAGGGTTTGGCTCAAATCCAACTGGACTAACTTATGACAGGAACAGGGTTGAAGCAGGTTGACTTGGACGGTTCAGGGATCACCCATGGCAACACCAAGTGAACAAGGGAGCTGTTCCTTGTGACAGGCTCCATTTAAGCTGAACTTGCACCATTGTCCTGGCAAGTTGAAAAATTAGATCGTAGACTTAACAAAGGGGAAAGTTCAGATGAGGAAAACTTTGTGAATTTAAAATGAGAAGTCAGGGCCAAGGAGTAGTGTGGCGATTTGGGTAATGTCACGCAGAATGTGACTGGGTGATGACAGAGTTTCACAATGATAGTGCTTCAGTTAATAAGGTCAAATCAGAGAAAGGTGTCACAGTCAGAGAGCCATAGAGAGACACAGCACGGGAAACAGGACCTTCGGCCCATCGAGTCTGTGCTGACCATCAAACATCCATTTCCACTAATCCTACATTAATCCCATCTTTTTAAAAATTCTCCCGACATTCCTTTCAAATCCCCCCAGATCCTACCTCACACACACACACACACACACACACACACACACACACACACACACACACACACACACACACACACACACACACACACACACACACACACACACACACTAGAGGCAATCTGCAGTGGACAATTAAACTACCAACCCGCTCGTCTTTGGGATGTGGGTGGAAACTGGAGCACCTGGGAGAAACCCACACAGTCACAGGAAGAATGTGCCAACTCCACACAGACAGCACCCGAGGTCGCTGGTGCTGTGAAGCAGTGGCTCTAGCAGCTGCATCATTGTGGCAAAATGTTAATATTGATCGCATTTAGAGGAATCTATGACACAAAAGGAGAGAAATGGCTTGAGAAACATTGCAAAGAAATAGTTGCAAGACAAGGCAGGTCAGGAATATTACATTCAGAAGGACGACATTCAAACTGGAAATGGAGGAACTAGCCTGGGAATAAAGGACAGCATGAGATTAGCAGGGAAGGTTGGTCTTGGCTTTGGACCAGAATCAGTTCAGGTGGAGGGGAGATAACACACACAGTGATGGGAGTGGTAAACAAGTTCCTTAAATATCACAATAATGTTGAACATTCAAGAAATAAGAAGAGATTGTAACAAAAGACATGGTAATAGTTATGGGAAGGTATTGGTTTATTATTGTCACTTGTACCGAGGTACAGTGAAAAGCTTGTCTTGCATACCGATTGTACAGGTCAATTCATTACACCGTGCAGTTACATTGAATTAGTACAGAGTGCATTGAGGTAGTACAGGTAAAAACAATAACAGTACAGAGTAAAGTGTCACATCTACAGAGAAAGTGCAGTGCAATAAGGTGCAAGGTCACAACAAGGTAGATCGTGATGTCATAGTCCATCTCATTGTATAAGGGAACCGTTCAATAGTCTTATCACAGTGGGGTAGAAGCTGTCCTTAAGTCTGGTGGTACATGCCTTCAGGCTCCTGTATCTTCTACCTGATGGAAGAGGAGACAAGAGGGAATGTCCCGGGGGGGTGGGGTCTTTGATTATGCTGGATGCTTCAACAAGGCAGCGAGAGGTAAGGACAGAGTCCAAGGAGGGGAGGCTGGTGTCCGTGATGCGCTGGGCTGTGTCCACAATTCTCTGCAGTTTCTTGCGGTCCTGGGCAGAGCAGTTGCCGTACCAAGCTGTGATACATCCAGATAGGATGCTTTCTATGGTGCATCGGTAAAAGTTGGTGAGAGTCAAAGGGGACAAACCAAATTTCTTTAGCCTCCTGAGGAAGTAGAGGCACTGGTGAGCTTTCTTGGCCATGGCATCTACGTGATTTGACCAGGACAGGCTGTTGGTGACGTTCACTTCCAGGAACTTGAAGCTCTCAACCCTCTCGACCTCAGCACCATTGATGTAGACAGGTGCATGTACACCGCCCCCTTTCCTGAAGTCAATGACCAGCTCTTTTGTTTTGTTGACACTGAGGGAAAGGTTTCCATTCACCCTGAGCAAATCAAAAGTGCAAACGTAGTCTGTTGGATGAATTTGTGGAATAGCTTTGAGGTAGTTTCCTGAAGTAATCTCCAATGGAATTAGAGGAGAAGGTTGCATTGTGTATAGAAAGACATTTAATTAGTTATCCAGTTAGTATATAACTTTCTATGGAAGAATGATCAATATACAATATAATTTTATAGTGAGTAAAACAGTACTAAATTACATAAAATAAATTACATTGGTATGAGGACCAATCTTTGCGAAAGTACATTGTGAATTGAGAGTAAAAGGCTTGACAGGAGATTACCAGGGGCAACTATTCTAGAAAATATTTGGATAATCTCAATATACCTTCCACTGAGAAACAAACACTCCATGGGGAGAAATGACCACTCTGTTGCTCACCAAAGAGATTAAAGATAATACCAGATCAAAAGCAGCTTAAGTTGTTGCAAAACGTAGTAAAACCAGCAAAAGATTAACAAAAAGGGGGAAAAATTTGTAAGAGTTAGCAGGAGATGTGAAATCAGAGTGTAACATCTTCCAGAAGTATGCTGAAAAAAGTAAGAATAACAAAAGTAAACATGAGTACATCAGAGAGAGAAGAGATTATAATGGAGTAAAAATCATTGCCAGAATATTAAAGAAATATTATTAGTTTATTTTCTATCTGTCTTCACAGTGGAAGGCACAAATGACACACCAGAAATAATGACACAAGAAATTCTGCAGATGCTGGCATCTGGAGCAATACACAAAATGCTGGAGTAACTCAGCAGGTCAGGCAGCATCTGGGGAGTGTAGTAGACAGTCGATGTTTCGGGCCGAGACCCTTCATCAGGACTGGAAAGGAAGAGGGCAGAAGCCAGAATAAGAAGATGGGGGGAGGGGGAGGAGCACAAGCACAAGCTGGCAGGGGAGAGGTGAGTCCAGGTGAGAGGGGGAAGGTAGGTGGGTGGGGGACGGGGAGAAGATGTAATAAGCTGAGAGGTGATAGGTAGAAGAGGCTGAGGGCTGAAGAAGAAGGAATCGGGTCGGAGAGGGCAGTGGACCATGGAATAAAGGATGGGAGAGGGGAGGAGAGGAGATGGGCAGGTTATCAAGGCGGGGGAACGGAGCCACAGGAATAAGGGAAGACAAAGGAGTGGGTGGGGGGGGGGAAGGGGGGGTGAAGGAAGGGGTCGGGTTACCGGAAGTTAGAGAAATCGATGTTGAGGCCATCAGGTTGGAGACTCCCAAGGCAGAATATGAGGTGTTGTTCCTCCAACTTGCGTCTGGCATCAACGTGGCAGTAGACGAGGCCGTGGATAGACATGTCAGTATGGGAATGGGATGTGGAATTGAAGTGGGTAGCCACTGGGAGGTCCTGGCTGTTGCAGCGGACAGAGCGAAGGTGCCCGACGAAGAGGTCACCCAATCTGCGTCGGGTCTCACCGATGTACAGGAGTCCGCACTGGGAGCACCGGAATCAATAAATTACACCCTTGGACTCACAGGTGAAGTGCTGCCTCACCTGGAAGGACTGTCTGGGACCCCTGAATGGTGGTGAGGGAGGAGGTGTAGGGACAGGTGTAGCACTTGGTGCGGTTGCAGGCATAAGTGAAATAATCTGAGCCATACCAGAAATAATCGTTAACAAGAATGAAGAATTCAAAGTAATGCTAGTAAATAAAAATGACTAGAGAAAGTAAATGAAATAAAAACTAGCAAACCCTTTGTACCTGAGAGCTGATATCATTAGCATTCAGAAAGAAGATGAATTGATTGTGAATTCATTCTAAATTCCGAAGGATTTGGAAAGATTCCAGTATATTGAAAGGTAGCAAATGTGAGACAACTATTAATGATATAGGCAAGATAGAAAATAGGCAGCTAGAGGTCAATTAACCTTGTATTATCTGTCAGAATGTGCCTGGGATCCATTACTAAGGATGTGGTAATAGGACACTTAAAAAATAATATGATTTGAGTTTTATGAGGGTGTGAGAATAATTGACAATTCCAGTAAATGGAAGGGTAGAACCATAGAACAATACAGCACAATACAGGCCCTTCGGCCCACCATGTTGTGCCGCCCTTCAAACCACACCTAAGACTATCTAACCCCTTCCTCCCACATATCCCTCTAGGCTGTAGCCTTTATGGATCTTCTAAAGGCATTTCACCAAAGATTTATGCACAAAATAAAAAATCATAGTGTGAGGAGATAGAAGACAATGAAGGAAGGGTTGATTAAGTTGCTCAGTAGGTACAAATGGTTCATTTTCAGGTCAGTATGTCTTTGCCGATGAATCAGAGCTGCTTAAACTGGTAAATTGGTTTATTATTGTCACTTGTACTGAGGTACAGTGAAAAACTGTGTTTTGCAGGCCATCCATACAGATCATTTCATTACATCAGTCATCGAGGTAGTACAAGGGAAAAGCAATAACAGAATGCAGAATAAAGTGTCACAGTTACAGAGAAAGTGCAGTGCAGGCAGACAATAAGGTGCAAGGGCCATGACGAGGTAGATTGTGAGGTCAAGAGTCCATCTTATTGTACTAGGGAACCATTCAATAGTCTTTATAACAGCGGGATACAAGCTGTCCTTGAGCCTGGTGGTACGTACTTTCAGGTTTTTATATTAATGACATGGGTGAAGGGGCCCTGCATTAGTTTGTTGATGATTCACGAGTGAGTTGGAAAGGATGCAGAGTGGGAAATTCTTGGTATTCTCTTTACTTTCAGGCTAGGTGCACGGGCAAGGAGGTGCAGATGGAGTATAAATTGGAGAAAAGTGAGGTATTTAGTCTGTAGGAAGGACAGACAAACAATATTCTCAGGTAGGTGATAAACTGGTGAATGTTAACCTAGATGGTGAACTGGTAACCTAGATGAGTATGTCACCACTATCACAGACGTTATCAGCAAAGGGGTCAATCCAGGTGTTCCCAAACTGGAAACCATGGATTAACCAGGAGATCCACTCCCTACTGAAGTCCAGGACTGCGGCATTCAAATCAGGCGACCCTGACCCATACAAGAAATTGAGATACAACCTCCATAAAGCTATCAGGGATGCCAACAGATAATATCAGTCCAAAATTGAGTCCCAGACTAGCCATCAGTTGTGGCAGGACTTATACACTATAACAGGCTATAAAACCAAGTTGGGCAGCATTGCCATCAACAGCGCATCCCTTCCCAATGAGCTTAATGCTTTCTATGCAAGGAGTGAGAAGACCACTATCATCCCGGTATCTAAGAAAACCAAGGTAATGTGCCTCAATGACTACCGACCAGTGGCCCTGACATCCACCATCATGAAGTGCTTTGAGAGGCTGGTCATGGCACACATCAACTCTAGCCTACCAGACAACCTCAACCCACGGCAATTTGTCTACCGCCGAAACAGGTCTACAGTGGACACCATCTCCCTGGCCCTACACTCAGCTCTGGAGCATCTGGACAGTAAAGACACCTACTTTAGACTATTGTTTATTGACTACAGCTCCGCCTTCAATACTAAAATTCCAAGCAAACTCATCTCCAAACTCCAAGACCTGGGACTCAACACCTCCCTTTGCAACTGGATCCTTGACTTCCTGACCAACAGCATGATTATTCTCAGCACTGGTGCCCCACAAGGCTGCATCCTCAGCCCTCTACTCTACTCCCTATATACTCTCAACTGTGTGGCCAGAATCTGCTCTAACTCCATCTACAAGTTTGCAGATGGTACCACTGTAGTAGGCCATATCTCAAATAATGATGAGTCTGAGTACAGGAAGGAGATAGAGAGCTTAGTTACATGGTGTCATGACAACAACCTTTCCCTCAATGTCAGCAAAACAAAAGAGCTGGTCATTGACTTAAGGAAGTGGGGTGGTGCACATGCACCTGTTTACATCAATGATCTGAGGTTGAGAGGGTTGAGAGCTTCAAGTTCCTAGGAGTGAACATCACCAATAGCCTGTCCTGGTCCAACTACGTAGACGCCACAAGCAAGAAAGCTCACCAGCTCCTCTACTTCCTCAAGAGGATAAAGAAATTTGGCATGTCCCCTTCGATCCTCACCAATTTTTATCAATGTACCATAGAAAGCATCCTATCTGGAGATATTACGGCTTGGTACAGCAACTGCTCTCCCATGACTGCAAGAAACCACAGAGGGTTGTGGACACAGCCCAGCACATCACGGAAACCAGCTTCCCCTCTATGGACTCTGTCTACACTTGGCTCTGCCTCGATAAAGCAGCCAATATAATTAAAGACCCCACCCACCCCGGACATTCTCTCTTCTCCCCCCTCCCATCAGGCAGAAGATACAAAAGCCTGAAAGCACGTAACACCAGGCTCAAGGACAGCATCTATCCTGCCGTTATAAGACAATTGAACGGTTCCCTAATACATGCAGAAGGACTCTTGACCTCACAATCTACCTCACCATGGCCTTGCACCTTATTGTCTGCCTGCACTGCACTCTCTCTGTAACTGTAACACTTTATTCTGCATCCTGTTATTGTTCTGCCTTGTACTACCTCAATTCACTGTCGTCATGAAATGATCTGCATGCAAAACAAAGTTTCTCTCTGTACCTCAGTACATGTCACAATAATAAACCAATTTACCAGTTTACCATTGTTGACGTCCATCAAAATCTGGATGTCCAGCTCAATAAACACAAGCAATGAGGTAGATACAGCAAGTAATTCGGAAGTTAAATGGTATGTTGACCTTTATTAGAAAAGGACTGGAGTACAAGAGGATGAAATCTTGTTGAATTAGTCCAGGATTTGTAGAGTTCACGCTGCAGAATTTCTCTAATACTCAAAAATACTCTAAAACTATTAACATTTAAAATATAACCTTTAAAAAAAAATCTTCAAAAGTTTGAAAAGATAAAACTTAAAAGTACACCAGGAAACAATTAAATACACTTAACTCAACTCAATTAAATCAAATAAGGGGAAGCTACCTTGCATGTTCCCCTCTCTCGGCAGCCTGAGTCCCAAGCCAATGGCAGAGAGCGGTTGTCCCGAGGGTGGCAATCAGCCATGCAGTGGTTCCAACCTTACACCTTTGCTGAGGATGTCAAACGCCCAAAGTCATGGAGGTAAAACCTGCCAGTTCCAAGTCGGACTGCTGTGTTTTAAGCAGAAGGTCAAGCCATTAACTGTTGAGAGACATTGGAATAGATTGAGGTCACAATGTCTGCACTCAGTAACAGTCTGACTGAGGCGGAAGGTCATCGGGTTCACTTTAGAGACATAATTCAGGCTGACGGTTTCCATGCAAAACTGCATGGGTTTCCTCCGGGTGCTCCAGTTTCCTCCCACATTCCAAAGATGTACAGGTTAGGGAGTTGTGTGCATGCTATGTTGGTGCTGGAAGCGTGGCAACACTTGCGGGCTGCCCCCAGAACACTACACGCAAAAGATGCATTTCACTGTGTGTTTCGATGTACAGGTGACTAATAAAGATATCTTATCTTATCCTATCTTTGGGATGAGACATTAAACCAGAGCCCACTCCACAATCTGAAGACCAGTGCGGAAGTCCTCTCTGGTGTCTGGGCCAATACTTATCCCCAACATCTTCAAAGAGTTGGTCATTATCAGGTAGCTTGCCGTAACAAATTGGCCACTGCAAGCTTGATAACACTACAAAAAAAATGTTGGCTGTTTATTATCTGGGACTTCCTGAGGGTGTGAAAGGTGTGATAGAAATGCAATCTCATTCTTTCAATTAGTTTTTGGTTAGCAATTGTCAAACAGCACTTTCAGTCTAGCACTAGACGCATCAATCCCTATGGGCCTGTCAATCTGGCCTGTGATTCAGCTAAGGAACACACTCTTTGCATTGGGTTTTATGCTGGGCGCATGTAATGGGAGGTTGTGGGCATACAAATGGAAACCTCTTCTTTGTTGCTTGTAATGCAAGCTGTACTTTCCCTGAACTTTACTGCTGCCTACACTTGCTGAAACCCTCTCTGGTTTTCACGTGTGTGCACGCGCATGTGTGTGTCTATATATGTGTGTTTGTATGTGTGTGTGCATGTGTGTGCATGTGCATGTGTGTTGTGTGTGGGTGCTGGGTTTTTAGTGTGTGCATGTGTGTATGCTGTGTGCGTGTGCATGCATGCATGTATGTGCTGTGTTTTCTGTGCACGTGTTTGTGTATACTGTGCATTTCATGCGAGCATGTGTGTGTATGCTGTTTTTGTGAGCATGCGTACCTCTGTGTGTGTGTGTGTGTGTGTGTGTGCATGTGTGTGTGTGCGTATGTGTGTGTGCGTATGTGTGTGTGCGTGTATGTGTGTGCATGCGTGCGTGCATGTGTGTGTGCGCACGTGTGTGTGTGATGCAAGCTTGAGGTGACTTGGTTGTAACTAAAGTAATGTCAGCACTCAGAACTGTACTATAGAAGGCCCTATTTATGTCCGGATTGCTGCTCTGTGAATCTCACATGAATGATCTCTGCAGCTTTTTCCTTCACCTGTGCTGCACAGGTTGGTCACGGTCTCCAGTCTTCGTTTGCTTTACTCTGGTGTCAGGGAAGGGGCAGGGATTTTCTCCAGGATGATACCCGGAGATGAGTGGCTCTAGATATGACCAACAGTTAAGGTGGTTTCCATCAGAAAAGGACCAGAGGTGATAACAGAACTGTAAACTACCACAGCTGCAGCAATTCCTGTGCCAGTGTGACTGGTACCAAAACGGCAGAGGGAAAAGACTGATCTGCATTTCAATAGCACCTTTAGCAACTTTAGGACATGCCAAAGCACATCACACCCAATGAAACTTATTTGAAGTACAGTCAGTGTTGCAATTAGGGTAAACCCAGCAGCAATATTTGCACAGCAAGATCACACAAACAGCAACAAGATACGCAGAATGCTGCAGATTAAACTTTGCTCAGGAATAAAGGCTGTAACCGAATGGATGAAAGGAAAGGTTAGGGGAAATTTCCTCGTGTTAGAGAACTGCTAACGAACGGGGAGCACAACAGACACAGTGACAGAGGTAAAATCCCATAGCAGACTCTGGAAAGAAAAAGGATGAATCTCTGAGAAGTAAATATTTACAGGGATCCAGAGAAAGAGCAGTGAGCTACTATCGGCTCGATAGATCAATCAGCCTGAGGTCCAAAGCATCCCAGCGATTTAATATGCATCTACAATTGCACCTTTTTAAGTAACGTAACTTGCCTTTGAAATGAAAAGTAACAATATTAATCTATTTTGTAGGGATGTTGACTGACAAATAAATATTGGCTTAAACACCAGGGAGAATTCCCATATTCTTCCTGAAACGGGATTATTACAGCTGTCTAAAATGGTGCCTCTGCCTAATGTCTCATCTGTAGGATGAATGTCACAAGGCACAAATCATACACCGCCTCCTAGTCCACATTGTTCTTCAGATAAAAGATTGCTTTATTTTTGAACAAGAGCTCCCTGAAAGGTTAAACGTTCTTCTTTTTTCAAAGGTTAACACTGTATAAACACAACTTCTGTGAAGCTTTGCCCAAATAGTTTCAATAAATACAGTCAATGTTTTGGAATTTAATTGCATGGAGTGACCTTTTTGAAACCCTTCAAGGAGAAAATGGGGATATGCTTAAAATGGTTGAAGGATTTAATATGTCGGGAAACTACTATCTCCAAAGTGTTCATAACATGGGAGTGAATCTTAAAATAGATCCCAGGCTAGTCAGCAACAATGTTCCACACCTGATGAAAAACTGGAACTCTCTTTCAGAAACCTACAAATGATAGCGGTTAATTGGAGTCTCAAAATAGAGAAAAATATATTAAATGATATGGCGAACAACACAACCAAGGAAATGAGGTGCAGATTGACATCATTTAATTGAACAGTGGTGTGATCTTAAAGCACTGAATGTCCTCCTTCTGTTCCTATGGAAACAGTTACGGCAAATTTGCTGAAACCCCTACAGTCTGTTCGCACAATAAAATGGGAGTAAGTCTGTTTCTCTTTGAAACGAGGTTCCTGCAATAATATGAATGCTGTGAAAAATCAAAGGATACTCTCCGCTAGAACCTGGACACCTCTGCAGGAGTTCTTCAGGGTAACGTCCTAGGCCCAACCACCTTCAGATGCTTCATCAGCGACCCTCCTTCAATCCCAAGGCCAGAAGTAGGGATGTTCGCTGATGATTGGACAGTGTTCAGCACCATTCACAACTCCTCAGATAATGAAGCAGTCCTCATCAAAATGCAGCAAGAGTCGGACAATATCCAGGTCTGGGGTCATACGTGACAAATAACATTCACTCCGCCCAAGTGCCAGGCAATGATGATATCCAACAAGAGAAAATCCAGCTTTCATCCCCTAACATTCAATAGCATTATCATCACCGAATCCCCCACCATCAATATCCTGGGGGTTACTATTGACCAGAAACTGAACTGGAGAAGTCACATACACAATGTGACTACAAGAGGAGGTCAGAGGCTGGGAATCCTGTGGCGAGTAACTGACTTATTAGCTCCCCAAAGTCTGTCCACCATCTACAAGGCACAAGTCAGGAGTGTGCTGGATTACTCTCCATTTGCCCGGATGAGTGCAGCTTCAACAACACTCAGGAAGCTTAACACCATATAGAACATTGCAGCCTGCTTGATAGACACCACATCCACAGCCATTCACTCACTCACTCCACCACTGACGCACTGCAGCCGCAGTTTGTACCATCTACAGGATGCACTGCAGCAACTCACCAAAACTTCTCAGACGGGACCTTCCAAACCCACCACCTCCACCAGTGAGAAGGACAAGGGCAACAGAAGCCCGGGGAACACCCCTACCCAGAAGTTGCCCTCCGAGCCACACACCATCCTGACTTGGAAATCTATTGCCGTTCCTTCACCGTCGCTGGGTCAAACTCCTGGATCTCTCTCCCTAACAGCTCTGTGGGTACACCCATACCACAAGGAATGGAGCGTTTCAAGAAGTCATCTCATCGCCACAACCTTCTCGAGGGCAAATAAGGATGTGAAATTAAATGCCGGCTCAGCCTGCGAAGCCCAAGTCCCTTGAAAGAATAAAACAAAAACCTTCAGCTGCCTTGGTTCCTGCTCCCCAACCCCCTCCACACCCCTTCATCCAAGTCTTCAAACACTCACTCCCCTCTTCACATGCCACTCCCCTCCACCAAAGGCACTGAATTGGCCTCATTGAATAATAGAATTGTTACCAGACAGAAGGGAGCCATTCGGCCCATTGAATCTATGCTGTTTCCCAATAGAGCTATCAGAACTACTCTTACCCAAGAGCTCTGAAAATGAAATGTTCAGAGAAGGGCTAGCACCATGAGCCGTCTTTGGGCCAAATGGCCTCACCCATCTTGCTGCTCTATCGCTTTATGGAGAAGTGGACTCTGGTTCATTGCTTAACACAGTCGTTCAGAATTTAATTTCCCTTAACACCGTGGATGGCAGGAATCTGTAAATAGAGACAGGAAGATCTGGAAATATTCAGCAGGTCGGGCAGCATCTGTGGAGAGACAAAGTTAACACTTTGGGATGGTGGCCTTTCGTCAAAGCTCAGTTGCTGCCTAACTTGCTGAATGTGTGCAGCACTTTCTGTTCCCTTATGATAGTCTCTGCCTCCTATTGCCTTCCAGAGTGCCTCCTCCAATGTTTGTGCGTCGTGTGTGAGGCTCCCCGGCAATCCAGTGAAGGTTGTGGTTCCAGTAACAGTAACGCCGCGATAATCCGACCTCCGATTGTTCAGAAACCCTGAACACCCGGCAACTAGCTCTCTCATTCATCCAGAATGTAGGCCGGAGGTCCAGAGCACAGCCAGGATCAGAGTCCGGAATGTGGGCCAGGTGTGGGGCAGGAGCCAGGATTGGGATCTGGGGTCAGGAACGTGGGTGGGATTATGGCTGGAGGCAGGGTCTGGAGTGCTTGCATGTGTCCTTGTATATCATCAGGTTCATTGGAAAAAAATAATTGTAACATGCAAAAAATGTATATAAAAGTGGGAATGGGTACCAATAAGGGTAACATCCAATAATCTGGAATATCAGCCTGTCTGGCCCTCTGAGGTCCCGAGGATGCCGGATTATCGGAGTTTTACTGTATGTTGCTCAAGGGGAAAGCAGCCTTCATTGACTTGATTCTCTTCTCTCTCAGCTGTACGTTGGCGTCGGTTCAATCAACAGGAAGGCTAAAATATTGACAGGAATCAAGACATTAACCCCAGCTGCTTTGGAGATATCAAACCTTTTCCACACAGGCTGTCGGTCACCTTCAACACACCAAAGAATTTAAAGACTCGAAACCTGCGGCTTAAATTTTTCAGCCAAGACAGGAGCATAAACCTAATGTTGTATTGGTAAACAGGGTCAAGTAAACACCTTTGACATGACGTTTGGTCCAATCCACTGAAGAATCAGCTGCTCCTAAACCAGAATAGCCAGTCTTTGTGGGATCTTACTATGCAGAAAGTGGCTGGCTGCCTTGTCTTCATAACAACAGTGGACAGGAATTCAGAAGTAATTTATCAGTGCAGCAGGTAGAGCCGCTACCTCAGTTCCAGCGACCCAGGTTCAACCCTGACCTTGGTCGTTGTCTGTGTGGAGTTTGCATGTTCTCCCTGTGACCACGTAGGTTTCCCCTCGGTGCTCTAGTTTCCTCTTGCATCCCAAAGACATGCAGGTTGGTAGGTTAAATGTCCACTGTAAATTGCCCCCAGTGTACAGGTGAGTAGTAGAATTTGGGCAGAGTTGATGGGAATGTGGAGCGTAAAATAGAATTATAGTCACAGCCAAACCGGTGTTTTATAAAGGGTCATCATGACTTCCTTGCTCTGTTCCTCTATGAATCCCAGGATCGTGTAAGCTTTCTATAACTTGCTCAACCTGCCCTGCCACTTTGAGTGAACGATACACAAATACCCCCAGATCTCTCTGTCCCTCTATGCTTTTTAGAAATGAACCCTTTAATCTATATTGTTTTGCTTCCATTTTCCTATCAGAATATAACACTTCTCAGCATTAAACTTCATCTGCCATCTCTCTGCCCTTCCCCCCAGCTTGTCCACACCTCAACGAAGCCTATCACCACCCTTCTTTTAGCTCGTGACACCTTCAAGTTTTGTGCCTCTACAACTAAATCCAGATCATCGATAACCATCAAGTGCTGGTAAATGAGATTAGTATAAATGGACACCTGATGGTCAACATGCACATGGTGCGCCGAAGGGCCTGTTTCTGTGCCTTATTCCTGGTACCGGATCCTGGGGAAACTCAACTGTACACTCCCCTTCAGTCCAAAACACAACCTTTCATTACCGTGCTCTGTTTACTATCTCTGAACCAATCTTCTAACCGTTCTATCACCAACTCCGTCATTCCACAGTCTTCAATCCTGATGATAATCCCATTATGTGACACCTTGTTAAAATGTCTTCTGGAAGTCCATATGGTCTTCACATACCATCAACTGCATATTCTCTCTGTCTGTAACTCCATCAAAATACTCTATCATGTTCCATTACACGCAAATAACCTTAAAGGCAATGAAAAATGTAAGTGGTGCACCCTATAGACTTCGATTTATCAGATTCGGTCATTGCACCAATCTATTACCTTCTGACTGATCTAGATCAGCACATGGTGAAAAGTGAATTAACCTCAGGTTCTGGCCTGGTGAATGCTGGGGGAGTGGGGAGGCTCCAGTCTGTGTGTGTGTACCTGCAGTGTGCTGTGGGGGCAGGGGGGAGGTGTGCAGCAGTGGCTGAAAGGATCACAACTTCACCCTTTTGCCAAACTCTGCTGCTTCAGCAGCCCATAAGGAACAATGTCTCTGGGAAGAGGATCCTGCTGAGGGTGTAGAATGGGTCCTGTAGTGTTACAGACCCATCCCCATTCCCAGTGTGGGTGTAGAATGGGTCCCCTAGTGTTACAGACCCATCCCCGCTCCCAGTGGGGGTGTAGAATGGGTCCCCTAGTGTTACAGACCCATTCCCGCTCCCAGTGGGGGTGTAGAATGGGTCCTGTAGTGTTACAGACCCGTCCCCACTGCCAGGGTGGGTGTAGACTGGGTCCCCTAGTGTTATAGACCCACCCCACTGCCAGTGTGGGTGTAGAATGGGTCCTGTAGTGTTACAGACCCGTCCCCACTGCCAGTGGGGGTGTAGAATGGGTCCCCTAGTGTTACAGACCCGTCCCCACTGCCAGTGGGGGTGTAGAATGGGTCCCCTAGTGTTACAGACCCATCCCCACTCCCAGTGTGGTTGTGGAATGGGTCCTGTAGTGTTACAGACCTGCCCCCACTCCCAGTGTGGGTGTAGAACGTGTCCCCTAGTGTTACGTTATCTCTGGTGCTACAGCCCTGCCTCTCCCTGATGACGGACAATGCCAATAAGAAATCTTCAATAAATCTGCCCTTTGCACCCTAATTGAGGAACACATTACAGTGCGGAACATTGCAGTAAACTCCCAGTGGGTGGGAGGTGGTGTCTCCTCGTTGGAAGTGTCCTTCTAGGGTTAGGGCTCAGCCAACATCCCTACACAGCGGCAAGGTTGGTCTGTGGCCAGCGGCTACAACCTCTCACACACGTAGCCAGAGTTCTGGCTGTTGGGAAGGTAGGACCATTCCCGCTCGCCGTGTCCCGGGCTCTGCTGCCCCGAGCTGAGACTGCCCCTGGGCACCGCTGCCTCCTGCTCCAGGTCCCTCTCTGGGCAGCGCTTCACCCGCCTGAGTTTGACTCCCTCCTTGTCCGCGGCGCAGAGCAGGAGTACGCAGACGTCCCGGCGAAACTTGGAGTTCATCCCGAAGTAGATGATGGGGTTGTAGAAGCTGGCAGACTTGGCAAACAGGCTGGCGAGCAGGCTGGTGAGCTTTGGGACATATCGGCCGCTTGCTGACCACATGGAGATTACCGCGTACGGTGACCAGGCAATGAGGAACGCCGTGCAGATCACCATGGAGACCTGTAACCATGGACCAAGGACAGAGGAGAGCAGCTCAGTGACAACGCCAATCGATGTGTCTGTGTCTGTGTCTGTGTCTGTGTGGAGCCTACAATTCACAGCTGCATGTTTCCATCTCCCTGACTCCCTTCTAGAGCAGTCCAGCGCCACAACATGGGATCCGGCGGCGGGGGGCTGGGGTCACGCTGCTTCCATGGTCTGATCATTCAGTGCATTAATGCCTCAAACCAGCCAGAGAGGGGTCCGGTCCTGGGACCAGATCATCCAGTGATGGGGAGAGGAAGGACCGACCCAGACTGAGAACACACGCAACCTGCCCGGGGACACACTCACTGCCCCGTGACACACTTACTGCCCCAGGACACACTCACTGCCCCGTGACACACGCACCCTGCCCTGTGACACACTCACTGCCCCTGACACACACACTGCTCCCTGACACACTCACCCTGCCCCCTGACACCCTCACCCTGTCCCCTGACGGACACACCCTGCCCCCTGACACACTCACCCTGCCCCCTGACACACTCACTTTTCCCAATGACACACCCACCCTGTCCCATGACACACTCACCCTGCCCCGACACACTCACCCTGCCCCTGACACACTCACACTGTCCCCTGACACACTCACCCTGCCCCGACACACTCACACTGTCCCCTGACACACTCACCCTACCCCCTGACACCCTCACCCTGTCCCCTGACGGACACACCCTGCCCCCTGACACACTCACTTTTCCCAATGACACACCCACCCTGTCCCATGACACACTCACCCTGCCCCTGACACACTCACCCTGCCCTGACACACTCACCCTGCCCCTGACACACTCACCCTGTCCCCTGACACACTCACCCTGTCCCCTGACTCACTCACCCTGCCCCCTGACACCCTCACCCTGTTCCCTGACACACTCACCCTGCCCCGACACACTCACCCTGTCCCCTGACACACTCACCCTGCCCCTGACACACTCACCCTGCCGTGACACACTCACCCTGTCCCCTGACACACTCACCCTGCCCCGACACACTCACCCTGTCCCCTGACACACTCACCCTGCCCCTGACACACTCACCCTGCCCCGACACACTCACCCTGTCCCCTGACACACTCACCCTGCCCCTGACACACTCACCCTGTCCCCTGACACACTCACCCTGCCCCTGACACACTCACACTGTCCCCTGACACACTCACCCTGCCTCTGACACACTCACCCTGTCCCCTGACACACTCACTCTGCCGATGGCACACACCCTGCCCTGTGACACACCCATCCTTCCCCGTGACACACTCACCCTGCCCAATTCACACCCACTGCCCCATGACACACTAACCCTGCTTGTGACACACTCACTGCCCTGTGACACACTCAACCTGCCCTGCAACACCCTGCCTGAGTGAGGACTCGTTGCTTGTGGAGTCTGGGACACAGGGGTCAGCTTCACCCCTCCCACCCTGAGGGGCCGCACAGTAACACAGCTCACCCGAGTCACATCCCTCTCTAGTTTCCTCTGGCGCTCTCCCACCTCGGCACCTCCCGTCAACGCCCGGTTTGACTTCACCGTCTTGATGATCGAGACGTAAGAGAAGACCATGACAATCACCGGCAGAAAGAAGCAGCAGACAAAGACCGAGATAATGTAGGATTTGTAAACGGTGGAGAACATTGCTCTGGCCCAGTCGATCTCACATGTCCCGTACAGCTGGTCTGTGTTGGAAGGAAAGATTGTGAAAGAGGAATCAGAGGACGGAAAGACAAACAATGAAATGGAGGAATAGAGGGGAATAATTTTCTGACACTGTAGTAATTGGTTTGGCAGCACAAACTCAACCACATTGATATATGATTGGAGTCATATACAGGCCCAAAACCACTAAGGCAGAAGGTTTATAATACAATACATATTGGTATTGGTATTGGTTTATTATTGTCACTTGTACCAAGGTACGGTGAAAAGCTTGTTTTACAAACTGATCGTACAACAGTGGAACTGTTGGATTTTTATGACAACCCCTAGGATTCGTGGTACAAGTCGCCGTCTTTGTTTAAACTGAAGTCAAATCTCTAAAGATCCAACTGGATTAATGGTCTGAATCTACAGATTAACAGTCCAGATTTTGGGATTAACAGTCTGAGTCTCAGGATTAACAGTCCAGGTTTCTGGATTACCAGTTGACGTTTGAGATTAACTGCCTGGGTCTACAGATTAACAGTCTTGATTTTGAGATTAACAGACTGGGTCTGGGGATTAACAGCCCAGGTTTCGGGGTTAACAGTTGACGTTTGAGATTAACTGCCTGGGTCTACAGATTAACAGTTCTGATTTTGAGATTAACAGACTGGGTCTCGGGATTGACAGCCTGGCTTTCGGGGTTAACAGCTGGAGTTCCAGGATGAACAGTCTGGGTCTCGGAACTGCTGGCCCGGACACATTGCCAGCACACCCCAGACACACCAATCTGCTTGTCTTTCGCATCTTCTTCCGATCAGGGAGGAAGTCAGGGATGTGCAGTAAATGCTGGCATTGCCAGCTGTGCCACATCCTGTGAAGGAGGAATAATCCCATCTGGGTGAGGTCAGAGAACTGGGATCCTACAGCCAGTCACAGGAAGTATGTTGGCCAAGTAGATGCAAGAGGCAGAGGTTCCAGGGCAGAGTGAAAACAGCCAAATGACTGTCTTACCGACCATTCTCACTTACAGTGCATGGAACTCAGGACAACATCGCCCCAGTAATTAAAGATCTGCCATTTCTGACTGGGACTATTTCCCAGCTCATCCCGGAGACACTGATCCCACGGTGGGGTTACTGCTCCTGACATGAGATCCTGCCCACAGTTGACCCACTCCCACCATTGGTTGCCTAAGGTATCCGTCATCACAGTGCACTGCCTTCCCACAGCCAATGAGGAAGTGAATCGAGCCAACCTGGCCGCTTTAAATGCTTTTTGTTTGTCATTCAAGTAGATCTATCTCTCATCTCAGATACTTTTATTGCTAATTATCAAAATACTCAAGGAATTTTATTTTACTGATGTTATTTCGAAAATCTCATGTGTCCTTTTGCTTGATGTTAGTCTGCAGCTACAGGAGCCTTCGGCATAACTCTGGAGATCCCACCTGTGTAACTTCCCCAGCCGAACAGTGGTGCTCCAGACCAGAAGAGAGCAGCAGCCCAGACCAGGGTCAGCGACACGATTATACTCCCCGGGCTGATACAGTGAGCTGTGGAAACATCGCACCGAGGTTAGACCGAGGGCCGGGATCCAGACCCCATGGATCCACAACTTCTCTCCCTTCTCGGTCTCTGGTAAAAGATCCAGCCATCCAAGTGCTAATCTTCATCTACAGATCCATTCCCATCCTTATTCCCAGCCCCATTCCCTCACCCCATTTCTCCGTTGTCATCCTCATTCTTCCCATCCTTCAGCCCATTCTTATTCTCCCTTCCCAAACCCATCCTCTTCCCCGTTCCCATTCTTTTACTCTTGCCCATTCTCCAATTCCCAACCCCTTCTCCAATTCCCAACCCCATTCCAATTCCCAACCCCTTCTCCAATTCCCAACCCCTTCTCCTATTCCCAACCCCATTCCAATTCCCAACCCCTTCTCCAATTCCCAACCCCATTCCAATTCCCAACCCCTTCTCCTATTCCCAACCCCATTCCAATTCCCAACCCCTTCTCCAATTCCCAACCCCTTCTCCTATTCCCAACCCCATTCCAATTCCCAACCCCTTCTCCAATTCCCAACCCCTTCTCCAATTCCCAACCCCTTCTCCTATTCCCAACCCCATTCCAATTCCCAACCCCTTCTCCTATTCCCAACCCCATTCCAATTCCCAACCCCTTCTCCAATTCCCAACCCCTTCTCCTATTCCCAACCCCTTCTCCTATTCCCAACCCCATTCCACTTCCCAACCCCTTCTCCAATTCCCAACCCCTTCTCCTATTCCCAACCCCATTCCAATTCCCAACCCCTTCTCCAATTCCCAACCCCTTCTCCTATTCCCAACCCCATTCCAATTCCCAACCCCTTCTCCAATTCCCAACCCCTTCTCCTATTCTCAACCCCTTCTCCAATTCCCAACCCCTTCTCCAATTCCCAACCCCTTCTCCTATTCCCAACCCCTTCTCCAATTCCCAACCCCATTCCAATTCCCAACCCCTTCTCCTATTCCCAACCCCTTCTCCAATTCCCAACCCCTTCTCCTATTCCCAACCCCTTCTCCAATTCCCAACCCCTTCTCCAATTCCCAACCCCATTCCAATTCCCAACCCCTTCTCCTATTCCCAACCCCTTCTCCTATTCCCAACCCCATTCCAATTCCCAACCCCTTCTCCTATTCCCAACCCCATTCCAATTGCCAACCCGTCCCATTCCCCATTGTCCAATGCGCGTTCTGCCATTATCATCTTCATCTGCCTCCATGCATCTCCACCTGCATCTCCATTCTCCCATTGCCCCTTCCCGATGACTATCCTCCCAACCCCATTTGCCAGCCCCAGTCCCATCCTTGATTTTCCCAAGCCTTTCTCCCACAATACTTCCTAACCCTATCTCTTACTTCCCATCCTTGTCTCGCATCCCCATCCTCGTATTCCCAGCTCTACTCCCTTTATTATCTAGAACATCGAACACTACAGCACAGTACAGGCCCTTCGGCCCACAATGTTGTGCCGACATTTTATCCTGCTCCAAGATCTATCTACCCCTTCCCTCCCACATAAATTTCCATTTCTCTATCATTTATGCGTCTATCTAAGAGTCTCTCAAATGTCCCTAATGTATCTGCCCCCACAACCTCTGCTGGCAGTGCGTTCCACACACCCACCACTCTCTGTGTAAAAAACTTACCCCTGACATCCCCCTTATACCTTCCTCCAATCATCTTAAAATTATGTCTCCACCCAATTCTCATTCTTCCACCCCAATCGACATCACCAACCCCACTCTCCATCTCCCATCCCTATCCCCAGTCCCCTCCAACCCATTCCCATTTAATTGCATGAAAATTATAATAGTTACCTCTGTATGGATGACAGCCTTTAATGTATCTTACGATACTGATCACTGTCAGTGTATTAATGCTAACCAGGCCGAACAGAAGTGTGAGGAAACCGTCAACCTGAAAAGACAACAGTCATGTGTAATGCTGTGTCTCTGGCTTCACAAATAGCTCTAATAACATGAAGGAAGAACTAGAAGAGTGAAGGGAGGGAAGGAACAAAGAAGCAGAGAATAACGTACGCAGGAATTCAAGGAAATAGGAGCAGGAGTAGGCCACTCGGTCCCTCAAACCTGCCCCACCATTCCATGTGATCACAGCTAATCTGCCCCAGGCCTAACTCCTCTTCAGTGCCAGTTCCCCAGAGCCTTCAATTCCTTGATCTTTCGAACATTTATCTCTCTCCACCTTAAATATATTCAACGATCTGGCCTCCACCAGCCTCGGGGGTGGGGGGGGGGTGCAAAGAATTCCACCACGCTCTGAGAGAAGAACTTTCTACCCACCTCAGCTTCAAATGACCAGCCCCTTATCTTGTAATTGTGTTCCCTTGTCCACGACTGTCCCACTGGTGGAAAAATCTCAACATGTCTTATGAGGATAGGTTGAGTGAGCTGGGGCTTTTCTCTTTGGAGAGAAGGAGGATGAGAGGTGACTTGATAGAGGTGCACAAGATGATAAGAGGCATAGGTCGAGTGGACAGTCAGAGACTTTTTCCCAGGGCAACAATGGCTAACATGACGGGACATAATTTTAAGGTGACTGGCGGAAGGTATAAGTGGGATGTCAGGGGTAAGTCTTTTACACAGAGAGTGGTGGGTGCGTGGAACGCACTGCCGGCAGAGGTTGTGGGGGCAGATACATTGGGGACATTTAAGATACTCTTAGGTAGACACAAGAATGGTAGAAAAATAGGGGGCTATGTGAGAGGGAAGGGTTAGATAGATCTTAGAGCAGGATAAAATGTTGGCACAACATTGTGGGCCGAAGGGCCTGTACTGTGCTGTAGTGCTCTATATTCCATGTTCTATGTACCCTGTCAGTTCCCCCTTAGTATTTTAAGCCCAGAAGAAGGGCATCAACGCAAAACATCGACTGTTCATTTCCCCCACAGATGCTGCCTGACTCGCTGAGTTCCTCCAGCATCTTGTTTTTTTTTTGCCCCGGAGGATCTTATATATTTAGGTCTCCTCTCAACCTTCTAAACTCCAATGAATACAAACCCAAACAGTCTAACCTCTCTTACGATTGAAAAAAGAAAGAGCAGGGAAAAGGTAAAATGATACACTTCCGCTTACGGAGTATACCTTCCCCATCAGGATGTTAAACCAGATGGCCTTACAATCAATGAGGCTCTTTTAGAATGTGCTCACTGCTGTAACGTGCGAAAAGCAGCTGCCATTTTGTGCTCATCCAGCTCTTAGAAACATTGAGATAATGACCAGCTAATCTGAAGTTGACTGAGGTATAAGTATCGCCCTGCACACTGGTCTTCACTGAAGTAGAACCAAGGGATTTTTTTTTGCTTAGATCTGGGGGCCTCAGTTTAACAGCTCATCAGGAGGGCAGTGAAAATGCAGAACTCCAAGAGGGCAGCACTCCGTCAGGACTGGGCTGGATCATCCCTTAAATCTCCGGCATGGACTTGAACCCATAACCCTTGTCTACCCCTCGCCGACTTGTGGCTGATGCCAAGGACAGAGTGTGAAAGGATAATGCAGTGGCTGTGCTGCCTATTGCACCTTACCTGACAGGTCCATATAGATGTAATCAGAAAACCGTCATCTCGGAATACATTGAAAATCTCTATAATCCCACGGGAGTAGCCGAAGAGTGAAATGCTGGCGTCGGAGATGGCCAGGTTAAAGGTTAAGTAATCTGGCGGGTGTAGTGTTGCTCTCTGTCTGTAGAGCACAAAGATCACCACACTGTTTCCAAACCAGGAGAGCCAGCCTGGGGGGCAGAAACACAGTGAAGTGACTGATTACTGAGCCTGTCTCCTGCCCAGTGTGAAGAAGTTATAACCTGGAGGGGTGTGTGTATGATTGTGCGTGTGTGTGTGTGTGTGTCTGTTTCTGTGTCTGTGTGTCTGTGTGAGTGTGTGTGTGAGAGCGTGTGTGTGTGTGTCTCTGTGTGTGAGTGTGTGTGTTTGTGTGTGTCTCTGTATGTGTGTGTGTGTGTGTGGTGTGCGTGTAAGTTTTTAATAGCTGAATCTGTAGACTTAGATCACCCACCCCTGCTCCCCCACTGAAACAAAAACATTTGACATGTTCTTTGAGAAAGCTCTGAAAGAGAAGGTTAAGGATGACCTGGGAGAGGATTTAGACGAGGATTTAGTTTCCACTCAGAGAGAAGTGACATAAGATAGTGGCTGGGAAATCCAACAGGGATACAGGGAGACACAAAAAACTGCAGCTGCTGGAATCTGGAGCAACACACGAAGTGCTGGAGGAACTCAGCGGGTCGGGCAGCATCCGTGGAGGGAAATGGACAGTCGATGTTTCGGGTCGAGTTCCCTCATCTGGACTGAAAGACAGAGGGGAGACAGCCAGTGTAAAAAGGGTGGGGGGAAGGGGTGGAACAACAGCTGGCAGGTGATAGGTGGATCGAGGTGGTGGGTGACACGCAGATGGGGGAGAGGAGAGTGGGAATGGTGCCCAGTGCTGGGAGGTGATAGCTGGAGGTGACAAAGGGCTGCAGATGATGCAGTCTGACAGGAGAGGGAGGCGGAGCACTGAATAAAGGGAGGGAGGCGGGGAGGGGGAAAGCGCAGGAGGGAACCAAGTGGGAGGAGTCTGTGGGTGACAGGCAGATGAAAAAGCGGGAAGAGAGGAAAGAGACACAGTGATGGCGGCCAGGTGGATCAGGAGGGGGAGAGGAAAGGGACGGAGGGGGGGAAGTTACTGGAAGTTGGAGAATTCAGTGCTCGTACCACCAGGTTGTAGGCTTCCCATCCTGTATCCCTACACAATCCCCTTGCAGGGACTCAGGGCGAACTGCAATATCCAGAGACCAGTGAGGAGGTGGACCTGCCATCACAGGGAGAATAGCATGCAGGCACTTAAAGGGAAGCTGGATATATACATGAGGGAGAAAGGAACAGTGGACAGAGTGAGAGGTAGAGAGCTGGCAGCAAACTCATATAAACAGTAAACACTGGTGGTCAGACCAAGCTGTCTGTTTCTGTGCTGTTATTCTATGTAGTTCAATGAAATCACATATAACCACCATGCAACATGCAGTCTGTGTAAATAATGTGTTTCTATACAGCATGTGCTATGATACCTGTAAATCTATGTAATTCTATGTGAGGTATGTAAGTATTACAATGTGTATAATCCCATGCCGTGTGGGAGCTCTACATACCAAGACTCAGCAGGTAGATGCCAATTACAGTCTCCCCTTGCTCTGAGATGTAAGACTCTTTGAGGGGGAAGGTGCTGTTGTGGTTCCTCCATGGACTATTGTGGAGAGCCATCCTTCTGAGACCAGTGACTTAAACCCCGTGCTCGTGAACCTCGAATGGAGAGTCAGCCATAGCGGAGAAGAGACCCACTGTAAACCTACTCGCCCAAAGCTGGCCAGACATGGGATGAGAACAGGAAGCTCCGGAAGGGGTAATGCCTCGCAAAGAGCCAATCACTTGCCTTCGTTTTTGGTCTTAATCCTTGCATCAGTTTTAGAGCTCTCCTGAACCTGACGTGAGCTTGGCTAATCTCCTTTCTTTGGGATATTTTCAGCTGAGGGAGGTGAAGCAGATGGTGGGCAGGTCACTTTTAATGCCTGGGATTATGGTAATTCTCAGGAGGTCACCGCACACTGACTGCACCGGATGATCATTAATCTCCGGGACTGGCCTTCGTTCACCTGAGCAACGGGGGCAAAGAGGCAGAGAAGAATTTCCCAGAATATTTCCCTCCACCATCAAATCTGCATTGGTTTCATCAAATGAGTTCTTGTCTTCAACCTCATGGCCCTGCCATTGACCATCAATCATCGTCACTGTACTACTATTGGTTATCTGTCATCTTCATGTCCCATTGGTCATCTTCATGATCCAATGAGTCATCATCCATCCTCAGGGCCCCACCATTGGTCAATGGTCATCAGCACGATCCAATGAATCATTGTTCACCCTCAGGGCCCCACCATTGGTCAATGGTCATCAGCACGATCCAATAAATCATTGTTCACCCTTAGGGTTCCACCATTGGTCATCAGTGGAATTCTGGCATCATTTCACTCCAGCAGAGCCCTGGTAAATCTGCAGATCCAAAAAGGCAGGATAGGGCATTTATTTTGGAAACTGATGGCACTCCTTCCTCTGGAAATGGACTGGGAATCTCCCCCAGGTATGCCAGGTAAATGGTGCTTCTCCAGACACTGTAGTAGATAGATGGGGGAAACGGAATCCGTGCTTCAGGTCAATGACTCTTCATCAGAATTGGAAAAGCAACAATGCAAGCATCAAACAATCTGCTGGAGGAACTCAGCGGGTCGAGCAGCATCTGTGGAGGAAAGGAATTGTTGACATTTCAACCTGAACCATCAACAATTCTCTTCCCCGCACAGTCGCTGCTCAACCCACTGAGTTCCTCCAGCAGATTGTTTGTTGCTCCAGATTCCAGCTTCTGCAATCTCCTGTGTCTCCTCAATACAAACATCTTTAAGATGCAGAAAGGGAGAGAGTGGAGAGAACAGAGGACACGTGAGTGATGACAGGCGAAGAGGACAGACCAGCACTTTACATCTGGCAGTCAGAGAAGAGAAACGAAAGAACAAATTGAAATTGGAATATCCTGGGACTTCTATGGAGCGAGAAAAATAGCTCTGATTTGCTTTAAAAGGAGTTTAGAATAACAATGTATTCCTGCTGTCCTCTTGTCCCATATTCCCAAATTTGGATAGTTGCATCAGGCCCTGGCTGGTCTCAACTCTTTCCACAGGGTAGGTAGGAGGAGTTACAGAAGACAAGGAGGGATCCCCCGTCCATCTACTGCAGTGTCCGCAAGGGCATCATTTACGTGGTGTATCCAGGGGAAATTCCCATCCATCTCTATATCGAGGAGCTACATCAGTTTCCAAAATAAATTCCTAGTCCCGCCTTTTGGATCTACACATTTACTAGTGCTCTGCTGGAGTGAAATGATCCCAGGAATGAAGGGCTTTATTTATGAGGGATTGTTCTCGGAACAGAGGAGGCTGGGATGTTTAAAATCATGAAGGGTATAGACAGAACAGGTAGAGAGAAACTGTTGCCATTGGTGGAGGGGTCAAGAACTTGGAGAAACAATATAGCTGACTGGCAAAAGGACCACAAGTGGTATGAGGAAAAATTCTTCTTACACAACCAGTGATTAAGGTCTAGGATGCACTAGTGGTAGTGGTGGTAGCAGAGTCAACTGTTGGGTTCAGGGTAAGTATCTGAGGGAATCTGCAAGGGTATGGGCAGAGGGTGGGGAGGTGGGGCTAGCTGGTTTGGTCTTACATGGTCAGTACAGAATTGTCAGGTCAAATGGCCTCCTTCTGTGCTGTAATCATTCTGTGATTCTGCGACAAAAGCAAACAGCCAAAGCAATTGACATCAGATAAGATAAGATATCTTTATTAGTCACATCTACATTGAAACACAGTGAAATGCATCTTTTGTGTAGAGTGTTCTGGGGGCAACCCACAAGTGTCGCTACAATTCCGGTGCCAACATAGCATGCCCACAACTTCCTAACATGTACGTCTTTGGAATATGGGAGGAAACCAGAGCACCCGGAGGAAACCCACGCAGACACGGGGAGAACATACAAACTCCTTACAGACAGCGGTGGGAATTGAACCCGGGTCGCTGGTGCTGTAATAGCATTATGCTAACTGCTACACCACCATGTCGTTAAGGGGTTGATGGTGTTTGGAGTAGAGGGGCTTAAATTTAACATTGTTTTAATAATTAAAGTTTAAATTAATTTGTAAAGCAATGAACATTTTAGGACACTGCAAGTGAAAAGGCTAAAAATGATTTCAAATAAGTTATGCGTAAAGCACAAGTCATAGCTCCCCGCAGTGTAAATACAGAAAACATTACTGACTTCTCGCTGTTTAGTATCAATCTGAATAAAGACCTGGTTAAATAAATTTCAACATTTCTGCTTCAGGTTAGTGACTAACTACGTTAGCGTCTGGCTAAGTGCAGTTAAAATAACACAAATCAAGTTTCTGAAGTGACTTGGGTTATCAGTCTGACCCGCCTGTGTTTTAAACATTTTACAGCATGCATAGTAAATCCGGAACAAGGGAAATTAATGTATAAACTTAAATATCATAAACTGTGCAAAACAAAATAAAACATATTTTTAAAGTACTTCATATTTAGAAATTTTTAACTGAGGGAATTACAGTTCTCTACATAAAATTAGCTCTTAGGGCCAGAGAGGGTGATAAACAGTAATTATGGTTTAGTGCAACATTAACAACTCATTTACAGCTCGTCCAACAAAGTGTAACATTTCCAGAGTCTTTTACCAGCAAGAATAGTTTGCACATAGCTTAAGTTCTCATCGTTTCACTGATTTGCAAAAAATATATTGCAGAAGGTTGCAAATCGGCACAGTTGGTGGAGAAACAGGGATTAATAGAACATTGAACACTACAGCACAGTACAGGCCCTTCGGCCCACAATGTTGTGCCGACATTTTATCCTGCTCTAAGATCTATCTAACCCTTCCCTCCAGCAATTACTGAAGGGATTAGCGATGTACATGTGACTACTAAATAAATATCTTTTCTTATCTTATTCCATTAATTAGATTAGATTTTCTTTTATTAGTCACATGTACATCGAAACACACAGTGAAATGCATCTTTTTGTGTAGAGTGTTCTGGGGGCAGCCCTCAAGTGTCGCCACACTTCTGGTGCCAACATAGCATGCCCACAACTCCCTAACCCGTACGTCTTTGGAATGTGGGAGGAAACCGGAGCACCTGGAGGAAACACATGCAGACGCGGGGAGAACGTACAAACTCCTTACAGACAGTGGCCGGATTTGAATCTGGGTCGCTGGTGCTGTAATAGCGTTACACTAACAGCTACACTATTGTGAGTTACACTTAAGGTGAATCCAGCAAGCTTCAAAGCGTGGAAAACAGAATCAAGTGAGTTTAAAGGGAGCAAGGGAACCAGGGAACCAGTGACTGGAAGGGAACATGGGAATCAGCTCCCAGTGACCTAGATGCAGAACCATGGGGATTTCCAGATGGTCGGATAGCAAATTATTGGAGTTTTACTGTATGCTATGACCATGCTCAGCACGACCCCACAGGAGTGATGCATTAGAGGGTTCTCGGTCGCAGTGTCCCCATACTCACAGGTACATTCACTTGGGATGTGGGATACTGAGCTGGGACTCCAGTACAAAGCCCTGTCCAATGACTACAATCTCTCAAGCCTGTCCCACCATTCAATACAGTCATGGATGATCTGCCCCATGCTTCAACTCCCCCTCTGGGTCAGTTCCCCAGAGCCCTCAATTCCTTGATCTTTCACAAAGGTATCTCCCTCCACTTGAAATGCCTCTAATGATCCAGCCTCCACAACCCTCTGGGGCAGAGGATTCCTGAGATTCACCACCCTCTGCCAAAGGAAATTTCTATGTACCACAGTTTTCAATGACCACCCTTTATCTTGAAAACACATCCCCTTTGTTCGAGACTCTCCCATTAGTGAATATGTCCCAAGATCTACCCTGGCAAACCTCCTCAGGATCCAATAAGATCATCCCCCACTCTAAACTCCAAGGGACACAGACCCAACCTGTTCAGCCTCTCATCTCGGGAATGGTGAATCTCCTTTGGATCGTCTCCAATGTTACCATGTCCTTTCTCAGGTAAGGGGACCAAATCTGAGTTGTGGGACCCGGACTGTCCCCCCAAGCAACACAGTGAGTGTTGGCCATTGCTGGGGATGGGCAGTACCTTCCCCGTGTGTGGACAGACTGCCAGGATCCCACCATCTCCCTCACCACCTCCTGTAGAAGGTACTGGCAGCTGCGGTCTTTGTTCAGCTGCACAGCCCAGGGATTCTCATCCAGTGATAGATCCGGGCGTTCCATGAACGTCTGGGCCAGCTGCTGCTAGTCCCCAGCCGTGCAGGTCAGGGTACAGCTTTCAGCCCTGAGTGTCTACACCACTCATTTACGACGATGCTGCCAGGATTCGAGGGCCTGACTTACAGGAAGAGGTGGGCAGGCTAGGAATGTAGGAGATTGAGGGCACATCACGAAAACCAGCCTCCCTTCCATGGACTCTTGTCTTCAGTCTACACTTCTCACTGCCTCGATAAAGCAGCCGGCATAATCAAAGACCCCACCCACCCCGGACACCCCGGACATTCTCTCTTCTCCCCCTTCCCATCAGGCAGAAGCCACAAAAGCCTGAAAACACGTACCACCAGGCTCAAGGACAGCTTCTATCCTGTTGTTATAAGGCAATTGAATGGACCTCTTGTATGATAAGATGGATTCTTGACCTCACAATCTACCTTGTTATGACCTTGTACCTTATTGTTGGCCTGCACTGCACCTTTTCTGTTGCTGTAACACTATATTCTGCATTCTGTTGTTGCATTTCCTTTATTCCTTATACTACCTTGATGTACTGAAGTGATGAAATGATCATAGATAGGAGGAATGCCCACAGTCTTCTTCTCAGGGAACGGGAATCAGAAACTAGAGAGAATAGATTTAAGGTGAGAGGTGAAAGATTTAAAAGGGACCTGAGGGACAACTTCTTCACCCAGAGGGTGGTGTGTATATGGAACGAACTGCCAGAGGAGGTGGCTGAAGCAGGTACAATAACAACATTTAAAAGACAGACTAGGGGCAGCCAGATAGGGTTCAGATCCAGGCTAGCGGTGGGGAGAGGAATGGGAAGGGAAAGGTGGGGAAGATGGAGGAAGGGAAGAGAGAGGGAGGCAAGGACTGGGGTGGAGAGGGATGAGGGACGAGGGGGGGTGGAGACAGAAGGTGGGAAGGAAGGAGGCTTTGGAAGGAAGATAGACGTGGTTTGTGGCAGGGGGTGAATGCCTGAGCATTCACACTATAACGTAACCCTTTCCCCTGTCCCAGTGGAACTCTGCAAACGCCTGGACCCAGATACCTTGCGTCTTGGGCACTAAGGAACCTCTGCAGTGTCATTTCATGAGAAAACAACCTGGCCAGCCAGCTATCAAAGAAAACCTAAACCTGATGGTGAAAAAGCTGAACTGTTGGAAACACTCAGCAGGTCAAGCAGCATCTGTGGGGAGACAAACAAGTGTTTCAGTCCCGAGAGCCTTCGTCAGAACTGAAACATTGACTCTGCAGTTTTTTTCTGATCTTCTAGGGCTGAGTGGTGTTATTTTAGAGTCATAGAATCACACCACACAGAAATTGTCACTTCAGCCCACCTTGTCCATGCCGACCGTCAAGTCCTGTCTATACTAATCCCATTGACTAGCACTTGGTCCACAGCCTACTATACCTTGACAATTCAAGTGCTCGCCCAGATGCTTCTTTTTTTTATATAAGATAAGATATCTTTATTAGTCACATGTAAATGGAAACACACAGTGAAATATATCTTTTGCATAGAGTGTTCTGGGGGCAGCCCGCAAGTGTCGCCACGCTTCCGGTGCCAACATAGCATGCCCACAACTTCCTAATCTGTACGTCTTTGGAATGTGGGAGGAAACCGGAGCACCCGGAGGAAACCCACACAGACACGGGGAGAACGTACAAACTCCTTACAGACAGCGGCAGGAATTGAACCCGGGTCGCTGGCGCTGTAAAGCATTATGCTAACCACTACACTACCATGCCTGCCCTTAAATGCTGTGAGAGTTTCTGCTCCAGCACCTTCTCAGGCAGTGTTCCAGATTCCAACCACCTTCCGGGCAATAAAATTCTTCCTCAGATCACTCCTCACCTTAAACCTGAGCCCTCCGGTTTTAGACACCTCTGCCTTGGGGAAAGGTTTCTCACTCTCTCCCCTATCTTCACTCCTCATAAATGTGTACCACTCCATCGGGCTCCCCCCTCAGCCTCTTCTGCTCCAAGGAAAACAAACCCAGTCTTTCCATTTCTTCATTTCAACATTACAATCACACATTATAAAGTGAAAGCTGGTTCAATCTACCTGTCTTGTTGATCTTTTATCCTTTGCACTCAGTGCTTATGATCCCAAGAAAATGCTGGGACAAGTAGAGGACAACAAACTGCTTACCTTACATGGCAACACTCACACCTTCTGTTAGTCCTCTCTCCCTCCACTTCCTGCCTAAGGCGAGGTCCCAGCCCACGACCCTCAGTTCTCAATCAGCATTTAGTTGGTCGTTCACAGTCCTTAGTTCGACTGATAGATTCACTGGAGAATTCAGGGGGTGCTTGCCTTGACTAGCAATGCACTCCTTTATGCCTGATGCGCTTGTCTCTGAGTCAGAAGCTGGCTGGAACAAATGGCATCACCAAGTAGTCAACAGCCCGGCCGACACAGGGCCCGGTCAATCAACGTAACTCAAACCGATTAAGATAATGGAGGCACTGTGTCACAGCTAGTAGAGCCTCTGCCTCACAGCTCCAGCGACCCGGTTTCAATCCTGGCCTCGGGCGCTGTCTGTGAGGAGTTTGCATGTTCTCCCTGTGACCGTGTGGGCTTCCTCCAGGTGCTCCGGTTTCCTCCCACATCCCAAAGACGTGTGGGTTGGTAGGTGTGATTGGCCTCTGTAGATTGCCCCCAGTGTGTAGGTGAGTGGTAGAATCTGGGTGGGAGTTGATGGAAATGTGGGGAGAATAAAAACGGGGTTATTTTAGGATTACTGTAAATGGGCAGTTGATGGGCTGAAGGGCCTGTTTCTGTGCTGTATCTCTCCAGGCCTCTAGGACTGTGACTTCATGACATTAACCATCTGTTACCTCACTTGGAGACTGCAATTGATTGCTACATTTCTGGCTTATAGCTTCAAAAATATGTATTTGGGGCATTCTGAGGATGTACACAGCGCCATTGAAATAGACCTTCTTTTGTAAGTGGAGCAACACACACAAAGTGCTGGAGGAACCCAGCAGGTCAGGCAGCATCTATGGAGGGAAATAAACGTCGACTTTTTAGGCCGAGACCCTTCATCAGGACCGGAAAGGAAGAGGGCAGAAGCCAGAATAAGAAGGTGGGGGGAGGGGGAGGAGCACAGGCCGGCAGGGGAGAGGTGAGTCCAAGTGAGAGGGGGAAGGTAGGTGGGTGGAGGGGGGGGGGGGGAAGATGTAATAAGCTGAGAGGTGATGGGTAGAAGGGGCAAAGGGCTGAAGAAGAAAGAATCCAGTAGGAGAGGGCAGTGGACCATAGAATAAAGGATAGAGGAGGGGAGGAGAGGAGATGGGCAGGTCATCTGGGCAGGTCAAAGAAGTTGGTGGGGGGAGAAAAAGAAGGGGTGGGGTTACGAGAAATCGATGTTGAGGCCGTCAGGTTGGAGACTCCCAAGGCGGAATATGAGGTGTTGTTCCTCCAACCTGCACCTGGCCTCAACGTGGCAGTAGAGGAGGCCGTGGATAGACATGTCAGTATGGGAGTGGGACGTGGAATTGAAGTGGGTGGCCACCGGGAGATCCTGGCTGTTGCGGCGGTCAGTGATAGTGCGGGAGACGATGGCCTGATGTTCCTTGGTGGGGTCAAGGTGGAGACATAAGTAAGAGGAGGCATCCGAGAGTTGACGTCTGGCCTTGGCGATGTAATGGTCATTCCGTCAGACTACAACGGCACTACCCCCTCGTCTGCGGGTTTGATAGTGAGATTGGGACTGGTGCGGAGGGAGTGGAGGGAAGTGTGTTCAGAGGGGGTGACGTTGGAGCAGGTAACGGGAGTGGTAAAGTTGAGACGGTTAATGACCCGTTGGCAGTTAAATGACAGTGCGGGACAAAATTTTCAGACAAAACCTGCACAAGTCAAAGCGCCACGCCCGGGGCGGCCTGGATTCGTGGCTTCCTGGGGCGCAAAAAGAACATAAACAAAAAGAATTGCCCCCAAACTGCGTGGCACTTACAGTCTTGGAATCGTCACATCAGTCCACAGTTGTAAAGCGGATGGCTTCATGAGGAACTTGGGCATGTCCGTTCAGTAAGTGCAGACACAGAGACAGCTGGAATACATCACTTGTGTCTCGGGTTTTAGTCAACATGTAATCCAGCACCAGGGGTGTGTCGCATTCTGAGCATTAATCACTTCTGGCACTAGACAAGGGCTCCACAAAGTATACAACCCATGCCAACAACCTAGGCCACACAAATTCTAATCATTATCCTCTAACGATGTGGCTCCATGCTACACATTCAAGGGTCAATCACTATGTTAGGGTAAGTGTAACTATAAAAAGTAAGATCCTATCATAGGATTAGAAAGAGCAATAACATGTTGATGTTCCTCCATTGTTATCTCTGAAGACAGTCTGCGTTTGACTGGCTGGTACCTCTAACTACAGGTTCCCCCTTCTCGGATGGAGGCTGTAGCTTGCCAGTGGGATACTTGCGTCCAGTGGGTGAAAATGCCAACCAAACCCTGGATCACATTGGTGGTGGGACTCTCTAAACCACCCTGCCATTCAGGATGGGGTTGGGATGTCCTGTATTAGAAGCTACAATAGAAGATATTAAGATATTTGTTTCTTAGTCACATGTACATCGAAACGCACAGTGAAATGCATCTTTTGCATAGAGTGTTCTGGGGGCAGCCCCGCGAGTGTCGCCACGCTTCCGGCGCCAACATAGCACGCCCACAACTTCCTAACCCATACGTCTTTTGGAATGTGGGAGGAAACTGGAGCACCCGGAGGAAACCCACGCAGACATGGGGAGAACGTACAAACTCCTTACAGACAGCAGCGGGAATTGAACCCAGGTCGCTGGCGCTGTAACAGCGTTACGCTAACCGCTACACTACCGTGCCGCCAACCTCTCCACAAACAACCTCTCCGGAAATCAAAACAGGACTGCAGATGCTGCAAATCCGAAATAAAATAGAAAATGCTGGAAACACTCAAAGTCAGGCAGCATCTGTGGTAAAAGAGAAACATGTAACATTTGAGTTTGAAGATCCTTTATCAATACATTATTTCTTTTTCCTTTACATTCTATTTAAGAAAGTTACATTGCAGAAATGGGCCATTCAGCCCATCTGGTTGGTATGCTCAAGGAGACCTATTTCCACCTTATTTCAACTCACCTCATCAATGCATCTTCTCAACAGCGGTGTGTATCCTAGCTCACCCCAAGTTCCTGTCCACCCTTTGCCCCTGTGTAGATCCTGACCACCTGATCTAAGCCCACGACCCGACAAAAGGTTCGGTAGTGTTACGGTTAGCGTAATGTTATTACAGCGCCAGCGACCCGGGTTCAATTCCGCCACCGTCTGTAAGGAGTTTGTACGTTCTCCTTGTGCCTGCGTGGGTTTCCTCCGGATGCTCCAGTTTCCTCCCACGTTCCAAAGACGTACAGGTTAGGAAGTTGTCGGCATGCTATGTTGGCGCCGGAAGCGTGGCGACACTTGTGGGCTGCCCCCAGAACACTCTACACAAAAGATGCATTTCACTGTGTGTTTCGATGTACATGTGACTAGTAAACAAATCTTATCTGTTCAGGCCAGACATGAAAAACTTGTAAGTCTTCAACCTCATCTCAGCTTCGTAATGGCTGTGGTTGAGTCAGGTTCTTCAATACTCCTTGAGGCTTACCATGAGTGGTAGGGCCAAAGGGAGTATTGGGCAACAGAGAGACCTTAGTGCATAAGTCCAAAGTTCCCTCAAGGTAGATAAGGTGGTGAAGAAGGCATACAGAAGACTAACCTTCATTAGTCAAGGCAAAGAATATAAAAGCAGGGGGTAATGATATAGCTTTAGTATTGGAATTGGTTTACTATTGTCACATGTACCGAGATACAGTGAAAAGCTTTTGTTTGCATGCCCTCTAGACAGATCATTCCATACTCCTGGAATATTGTGTTCAGTTTTGGTCACATCAATGTAAGAAGGATCTGATAGTTCTGGAGAGGATGCAGGGGAGATTCATCAGGATCCAGGCTGCAGTGTCTCAGCTATGAGGAGAGACTGGATGGGCTGGGTTTGTTTTCCTTGGAGTGGAATGGGTTGAGGGGGGACCTGATGTAGATGATCACTTGAATAGCCAAGGCATAGCAGGCTACGAACCAAGTGCTGGTAAATGGGATTAGAATAGATGGGTATTTGATGATCAGCATTAACATAACGCATGGGGAGAAAAGTGAGAGTAGAGACGGGCAGTTGACAGATGGGATTGGAGAGGAAGTCCCTCAGACTGGGCTTGGGAATGCTGGTTTCCAGGGATCAGTGGTGGGTCTTCGTTTGTGCCAGGCTCAACCTCGGAGACAGGGGTGCTGGATTTGACAAAGTGTCAACAAGTAAAAGACTTCTGGAAGACCAGTTAGTGAAGCAGCAGACATGTGGCAGATGGAACTCAATCCGTCTCAGCTGCTTTTCAATGTCTGTTGTAGAATCAGAAGTGGTGATATTCCCCAGTGATCACACAATGTTTCCATCTCATCAACAAACTGCAGAGTGGCGCAGCGGATAGAGCTGCTGCCTCACAGCGCCAGAGACCCAGGTTCGATCCTGGCCTCAGGGGTTGTCTGCGTGGAGTTTGCATGTTATCCTTGTATCACATAGGTTTCCTCCTGGTGCTCTGGTTTCCTCCAACATCGCAAACGTTGATAGGTTAATTGGCCACTGTAAATTGCCTCAGATATGTAGGTGAGGGGTAGAGTTTGGGGGAGGTTGATGGGAATGAGGGGATAATAACATAGGTTAGGGTAGGATTAGTGTGAAAATGAGTGCTTGATGGTCAGTGCGGATTTGGTGGGGTTAAGGGTCTGTTTCTGTGCAGTATGACTCAATCACTCTATTACACCATATGCACCAAGACCTGAGCAACATTCAGGCAAAGACTGATAATTGGCAAGGAATATTCAGACATGCCTGAATGACCACCTCCAACACCAGAGAGTCTAACCAACTACCTTTGACTTTCAATAGCCCCCCCACCATCAACATCCTGAGGGTCATTCAACTGGATCGGTCTTCCAAGAGCAGGCCAGAGGCTGGGTATCCTGTAGCGAGTGATTCACCTCCTGATACCCCAAAGTCTTCCCACCATCTTCAAAACACAAGTAAAGAGTGGAATAAAACTCTGCTTGCCTGGATGAATACACTTCAGAAATTCAGCACCACTCATGATAAAGCAGCCTGATTATTTGATGCCTGATTCAACAGCTAACTCTCCACTGGCGAGCCACTGCGCCCACAATGCATCAGCTCACCAAGGCAACTCTGACAACACTTCCCAATCTCCTGACCAGGACAAGGACTACAAGCTTGTGGGAATACCAAAAGGTGCGGGTTTCCTGCTAAGTCATGTGCCGTGCCTAGAAATAAAACATAAAATGCTGGAACCACTCAGCAGGTGATATACAGCTTCACTGAATGCTCCGTCAAGGTCCCTGAAGTCTCGGTCCCACTGCACCGTAGGAGTGCCTTCCCACACCAACCGCGGTATCTCGGAAGGTGGCCTTTCACTAACATCTCCAGGAGCAACTGCAGAGAGACTTCCCCAGCAATACTCAGATCCCAGGGGACAGAAAATAGTCGCTGATGCTTCAAACAGCAGAGTTTCATGTAAAAGCAGCTAAATCTACATAAGATAAGATAAGATATCTTTATTAGTCACATGTACATCGAAACATACAGTGAAATGTGCCTTTTGTGTAGAGTGTTCTGGGGGCAGCCCGCAAGTGTCGCCATGCTTCCAGCGCCAACATAGCATGCCCACAACTCCCTAACCCGTACGTCCTTGGAATGTGGGAGGAAACTGGAGCACCCGGAGGAAACCCACACAGACACGGGGAGAACGTACAAGCTCCTTACTGACAGCGGCGGGAATTGAACCCGTGTCACTGACGCTGTAATAGCGTTACGCTAACTGCTACACTACTGTGCCATCAAGCCTCACATAAAGGAATGGAAACTGAATTCTAATCCACAATGTCAGCTGACGTTTGTTTACATTTGTACATCCTGCTGCGTCTCACTCACCTCTGCCAGTGATATCACTCCCCATGCACTTGGCATAAGACCATAGACCATAAGATATAGGAGCAGAATTAGGCCATTCAGCCCATCGAGTCTGCTCCGCCATTCAATCATGGCTGATTTTTCAACCCCATTGCCCTGCCTTCTCCCCGTAACCCTTAACCCCCCCGCCCACCCAGCCACCCCATACCAATCAAGAACCTATCAATCACTGCCATAAATACACCCAGTGACTTGGTCTCCACAGCCGTCTGTGGCAACAAATTCCACAGTTTCACCACCCTCTGGCTAAAGAAATTCCTCCTCATCCCTTTATTCTGAGGCTGTGCTCTCGGATCCTCGGCTCTCTTACCAATGGAGACATCCTCTCCACATCCACTCTATCCAGGCCTTTCAGTATCTTGTAGGTTTCAATGAGGTTCCCCCTCCATCCTTCTGAACTCCATCGAGTACAGGGCCAGAGACATCAAACGCTCCTCATATGTTAAATCTTTCATTCCGGGACCATTCTTGTGAATCTCTTCTGAGCCCCCTCCAAGGCCAGCACGTCCTTCCTCAGATACAGGGCTCAAAACAGGCATACACCAGTAAGGGCCTTGCATTCAAGGCTTGCCAATACATGATATAACCCAGGACTGTTGGCAATGGCTGCTGACTGTAGGAAATGGGTGCGCACTGAGTTGCATCAACTATAAGGTAAGTGGAATAACAAACAGAAGTGGGCTCAGGTCAGTGTGATCTCCTGGATTATTTTCAGTCAGCTGTGGATGTCAGAGTAAATCTTTCTAATCTTTATTTTCCTTTGCAGGCTGTTTCCAGGTTATGAAAGCCTAACTTACAGACACCCCTGCACACAGATGAGCTCCTATAATATCATTAAATTCAAGCGTCCAATGTACGTACACACTTCTGTTCCTATGAACGGCAGAACCAGTTTCCTCTCTCTCTCTCCACTTTTAGTAATTGTTCTTTCTGATCAGTCTTGTGTGCTTTTGATGCCATTCATTGCAATGCTGTGGAGGCGTGGTTACCATATCGAGCGATCTTTGTGCATTTTCTGACTTATGGACAAAACGCACCCATGGACGTTGGTATAAACAGAACCCGTTCACAACTCGGGAATGGCCTGCATTGGCTCTGTGTTTCTTTCCCTGATAGTCTTATTCCTAATCCACAGTGATTATGTGTCTGCAGGGGGAGGGGGAGAGAGAGGAGCAGTATGATGTTCCAAGCATCACAAGGAAACAGGAGCAGGATGAGGCCACTTGGCCCCTCGAGCCTGTCCTACCATTTAATATGATCATGGATGATCTATGCTGCCTTCAACTCCTCCTGCGCCAGTTCCCCATAACTCTCAATTCCTCAATTTTTCAAATATTTATCTATCTCCACCTTAACCATATCCAATGATCTGGCCTCTACCACCCTCGGGGGCAGAGAATTCTTGAGACTCTGAGAAGAGAAGAAATTTTTACCCAGCTCAGTTTTAAATGAGAGTGAGTCAGGCCTGGTCGGGGTAAGGAGACTCAGAGAACTAAAGAAAGATAGGGAGCGGACAAGGGGCAGATACATTAGGGACATTTAAGAGACTCTTAGATAGACACATGAATGATAGAGAGATGGGGGGCTATGGGGGAGGGAAGGGTTAGATAGATCTTAGAGCAGGATAAAATGTCGGCACAACATTGTGGGCCGAAGGGCCTGTACTGTGCTGTAATGTTCTATGTTCTGTGTTCTATGTTCTATGTTCTGCCCTATTTGTCCAATTCACATCTCAGAGGCTCCACTGAAGCCACATTATTGGCAATGCCAGGTTCACGGCCAGGGAGATATCCATTTAACTTCTGCACTGGATGACCTGGAACATTAATCTGTATCATCCCTGGCTGAGACATGTTACGGTATTCTTTATTTCTGCTTCAACAACCTTGTAAGATAACAGTAAAAACTTCAAAAGCTGTTATAACATAGAACATAGAACAGTACAGCACAATACAGGCCCTTTGGCCCACAATGTTGTGCCGACCTTTAAACCTCACCTAAGACTATTCCACATATCCCTCTATTTTAAATTCCTCCATATGCTTATCTAGTAATCTCTTGAATTTGACCAATGTACCTGCCTCCACCACCACCCCAGGCAGCACATTCCACACCCCAACCAATCTATGGGTAAAAAACCTTCCTCTGACATCTCCCTTGAACTTCCCACCCATTACTTTAAAGCCATGCCCTCTTGTATTGAGCATTGGTGCCCTGGGAAAGAGGCGCTGGCTGCCCACTCTATCTATTCCTCTTAATATTTTGTACACCTCTATCATGTCTCCCCTCATCCTCCTCCTCTCCGAAGAATAAAGCCCTAGCTCCCTTACTCTCTCCTCATAATGCATACTCTCCAAACCAGGCAGCATCCTGGTAAATCTCCTCTGCACCCTTTCCAACGCTTCCACATCCTTCCTATAATGAGGTGACCAGAACTGGACACAGTACTCTGAGTGTGGTCTAACCAGAGTTTTATAGAGCTGCATCATTACCTCACTATGCCCTGATGTTTATCAGCAAATCTCTTTCTCTGCCACCACAGAGCCACTCAGGTTTGGAATGCCTCGTCACTCTCTCTGCGAGTCCTATCCTCGTTCACAATCCACCTCACCCAGACTGGCAGCAGCCACAGCAACAACCATAAGGTAAACTTCTGCCATTTAGTTTAAATCTGTGCTCTTTTGTCAGTAGACAAGGAAACGTTTGCCCCCTTACTATCCCATAAAAAACCTTTCCACCCTTTGCCTTCACACCTCACATTTGTCTTGCAGAAATATAGGAACAGGAGGTGACTTGGCCCATTGAGTCTGGTCAACCATGCAGTGAGGTCAGAGCTGACCTGTAACAGACTGACAACCTTGCCTGCATTTGCCTATAAAGCTCCTATTTTGTTAATGTTCTCTCTTGGGATCTGGGCTTCACTGGTAAGGCCAGAATTTGTTGCCCAACCTTTATTGCTCTTAAGAAGATGGTGGTGAGCTGCCCTCTTGAACTGCTGAAGTCTTTCTGGGGAAGGTACACCCATGATGCTATAAGGAGATACATCACCAATAGCCTGTCCTGGTCCAACCACGTAGACGCCACGGCCAAGAAAGCCCACCAGCGCCTCTACTTCCTCAGGAGGCTAAAGAAATTTGGCATGTCCCCTTTGACACTCACCAACTTTTATCGATGCAGCATAGAAAGCATCCTATCTGGATGCATCACGGCTTGGTATGGCAACTGCTCTGCCCAGGACCGCAAGAAACTGCAGAGAGTTGTGGACACAGCGCATCATGGAAACCAGCCTCCCCTCCATGGACTCTGTCCATACCTCTCGTTGCCTTGGTGAAGCAGCCAGCATAATCAAAGACCCCACCCATCTGGGTCAGCCTTTCTTCTCTCCTCTCCCATTAGGCAGAAGATACAGGAACCTGAGGGCACGTACCACCAGGCTCAAGGACAGCTTCTATCCCACGGTGATAAGACTATTGAACGGTTCCCTTATACTTTGAGATGGACTCTTGACCTCACAATCTATCTTGTTGCGACCTTGCACCTTATTGTCTACCTGCAATGCACTTCCCTGTAGCTGTGACTCTTTACTCTGTATTCTGTTATTGTATTTTTTTTACTTGCACTACCTCAATGCACTCTGTACTATCTCAATGCACTGTGTAATGAATTGACCTGTACAATCAGTATGCAAGACAAGCTTTTCACTGTACCTCAGTACAAGTGACAATAATAAACCAATACCAATACCAATGTTCAAGTCAGGATGGTGTTGTGACTTGGAGGGGAACCTGCAGGCAGTGGTGGTCTCATGCACTTACTGCCCTTGTCCTTCTTGGTTTATGTGACAATAATAAACCAACTTATTAATTTATTAATTTTAACTCTTGATCTCTTGTGACCCTTGCACTGCACTTTCTCTGTAACTGTAACACTTTATTCTGCATTCTGTTATTGTTTTCCTTTTGTACTTCCTCGATGTACTTACACATGGAATGATCTATCTGGATGGCATGCAAACAGAGTTTTTCATTATGTCTCAATATATGTGACAATAATAAGCCAATTACAAATTACTAATCAGAATGAAGATTGAGATTGAAAAACACGATGATGCTGGAGGAACTCAGCAGGCCAGGCAGCATCCGTGGAGAAAAGCAGGCGGTCAACGTTTTGGGTCAGGACCCTTCTTCTGGACTGAAGATAGGGAAAGGGGAAGCCCAATATATAGGAGGGAAAAGCAGAGCAGTGATAGGTGGACAAAAGAGGGGAGGCGGGGTGGGCACAGGGTGGTGATAGGTTGATGCAGGTAAGAGATAGTGATGGGCAGGTGTGGGGGAGGAGGGGGGAGCAGATCCACCAGGGGATGGGTCAAAGGTAAGGAGAGAGAGAGAGAAAAAAAAGTTAGAAAAAAGAGGCTAGGAAAGGGAAGAAGAGAAGAAGAATGGGGGGGGGCGCGGGTGGGTGTTATGGGGAAAGGGGGTGGGGATTACCTAAAGTGGGAGAATTCAATGTTCCTCCAGCATCACCGTGTTTTTCATCTAGATTCCAGCATCTGCAGTCCTTTGTTTCTCTTTTTTCTGAAGATTGAGATTATCTCCGGGAGTGGGAACATGAAGGGTCGGACGTGGCCGGTCGGATCCCAGCTGGAGATCAGCCCTCGCACCTGGGCTTTGCATCACAGCCAGGATATATGGCCTAGGAAATGGGCAGAACAGGTCCAGCAGAGTGATGCAGGGAGTAAAGGGTTAATATGTGAGGACAGGTGATGTAGACAGAGCTTGCATTCCAAGTTTAGAAGGTTTGCAGAGAAATCCAAGGTGCCTAAAATGATTAGCGTTGATAAAAGCATTTCCTCTGATGCAGGAGTCCAAAGCAACGAGGGTATAATATTAACTTCAAGCTCGGCTGTTTGAGGGTGATGTCAAGAAACAGCTCTCCACACAAAGTAGAGAAAACCTTGAACTTTTTCCCCCAAATAAAACCGTCAAGGTTATGTGAGCCGATGGAACATTTTAAACCCAAGATTGATAGGTTTTTGTGAGGTGGGAGTGTTAGTGGCTACAGAACCAAGACTAGTGGACGGAATAAGGATCTGATCAAAGTGAAAGTGGAACAGGCCAGTGGTCTGAGTGGCTTTCTCCTGAAATTAAGTTCATTTCTTTGTGATGAAAGCAGCTGTGCGATACGCAAACTGTCTGCAGTAAAGGTACTGAGATTTATTCACCTCAAGCAGAATTCAAGTCTGTGCAATATATTAACAAAGCAAGTCCTGCTGCCTCACCAAGAATGCTAATGTCAGGAATTGTGCAAGATTGAACAGTACACCACACCTTCATCCTCTGCATCACTGAATGGAACTAACCCCCAGGCTGAACATATCATTGCTATCAAATAATAAAGCACATAACCAAGCCCAGCTTACTGACAAGGATGTATTCCTTGAGGTTCTGTCACATTATCTCCTGACATCCAACCATCCCAAAGACTAAAACCTGTATTTATATTTAACACAGTGAACATCCCAAGACACTCCATTGGAGTGTAATCAAACGCACCTTGACACATAAGGAGATGCTAGGACTGGTGACCATCACATTGGTCAAAGAGGCAGATCTGAAGCATCATCATAAAGAAGGAGAGAGGTAGACACTTGGCAAACAACCTGACTTTCCCATTTTGAATATTTAAATAATAGAAATATTCAAAATCTGTGAAGTATTTTTTTGAAACTAAATTTGCTTCTCCATAATTTTCCAGTAGTTTTTATTTCCTTCGAGCTGTGTTACGGAGTTTAGTCCTCAATGCCCATAGACTCTGGGGCAGTCCTGGAGGTCTGCCAACCCACCGCTCCTTCCTTTTCTTCCTCAGAGAGTAGCCACTGAGCTTTGTTTACACATAAACCGTGAAAGTGAATAGTCCAAATAGGACGAGTTCCCAAAATCAGGCTCCCCGAAAGGCTTGGGATAAACAACAGGGAGAGGGAGATAGGAATATATGATGATGTAACTGATTCAGTAAAGGAATACTCAGTTCTGCTGCTCAGCTATTTTAGGCTTCCATGGAAACATCTCCGGAAACATAATGTTATAAATACAGCAAACATCAAAAAGGCAGAGGTTCTTTTCTCAAAGAAAAGACTTGACATTTGCCTCAAACGTGTGACGGGACTGAGACTCCGGCTGTGCACAAAGGATCTAATGGGGAGGCCCTTCTCACCACCAGCCAAGCAAGGTCGAGGTGCTTGTTTGAAAGTTCGATGACGAGGCCAGGATGTGTCATCTCCTCTTCCTGCAAGGGCAGACTACAGACTGATCAACTTTTGGACAAAAGTTTCTCTGCGCCATCTTTTCTACGAGGGGCTGATGACGTGGCACAGTGCGACTGAATGGAACGTTCCTCGGTCACCATGCCAGGCCTTGGAAAGTGACTGCTTGAGTCTGCATTGGTGCTGCAGGGAAGGAGTGGAGGTAATGCAGATTCTATTGAAAGAGGATTATCCCCACGTACATCTTGTCCACTGACTGACTTTGATAATGCATCAAGGAAAAACACAGAAGGGGAAGGTTTTTTGGCTGTGGGCCTGTCAGCCTTTGAAGCTTCAAGTGAACTCAAAGGCCAGTGGGACTTGTTGGAACGTTAAACACAGTTCTGTTATTGTTGCTTGGGAGACTTCAGACAGTCTAAGAGAAAGCATGGAAAACATTCAAGAACAACCTGCCTGATCAGTGAAGCATCTGCTCTGTGCAGGAACCCACATTGCTTTCCAGTCAGTTGGAGCCTTCCACTGTGGTCAGCCGGAAACTGACATGTTGTGTACCATCCTACAGAAACCTGGTATCGAGACAGTTGCAGTGAATTAAGTTTATGGACAACTTCAAATTGAATATGAACAAAATTAAGGAATGCATTGATTCACCAGCATCTGTAAACATGGGAAAACAGCCAGCTTCAGAACAAATGAAATACTGGCTAAAACGAGAGAGACTTATAGACTAAAACCACATAAGGAGAGCACAGAGTTGATCAAAGTGATCGTTTGATTGAGACAATGTTAGTTGGCTGCTTATTTTTCAAAACTTTTACAAAGTGCGGAGGAACAGAGGGATCTTGGGGTCCACGTCCATAGACCCCTCAAGGTTGCTGCGCATGTCGATAGGGTTGTTAAGAAGGCGTATGGTGTTTCGGCCTTCATTAGTCGGGGTATTGAGTTCAAGAGCCGCTCTATAGAACTCTGGTTAGGTCACACTTGGAGTATTGTGTTCAGTTCTGGTCACCTCATTATAGAAAGGATGTGGAAGCTTTAGAGAGAGTGCAGAGGAGATTTACCAGGATGTTGCCTGGATTGGAAAGCATGTCTTATGAGGATAGGTTGAGTGAGCTAGGGCTTTTCTCTTTGGAGAGAAGGAGGGTGAGAGGTGACTTGATAGAGGTGTACAAGATGATAAGAGGCATAGATTGAGTGGACAGTCAGAGACTTTTTCCCAGGGTGATAATGGCTAACATGAGGGGACATAATTTTAAGGTGATTGGAGGAAGGTATAACGGGGATGTCAGGGGTAAGTTTTTTACACAGAGAGTGGTGGGTGCGTGGAACGCACTGCCGGCAGAGGTTGTGGGGGCAGATACATTAGGGACATTTAAGAGACTCTTAGATAGACACATGAATGACAGAAAAATAGGGGGCTATGTAGGCGGGAAGGGTTACATAGATCTTAGAGCAGGATAAAATGTTGGCACAACATTGTGAGCCAAAGGGCCTGTACTGTGCTGTAGTGTTCTATGTTCTATGTTCTAAATAAGTTCCAATAGAGGACTTACACTGAGCCATCAACCTCTAGCCCAGAGGTTGACCAACCAAAGCTAACATGTGAGCTTCCAGTACTGTATTGCAACACTGCACCACACAGCACTGTCCCTGTTAAAAACCAATCTGCAAAAATAATCCACATAAAACATTGTCCTAATCTGTTCACTTTCTTCAAGTTGCCATAATAACTCCAATCTGCCTACAAACTCGAGAGGTGTTTTAAGATATCTTTATTAGTCACATGTACATCAAAACACACAGGGAAATGCATCTTTGCGTAGAGGTCCAGCCCTTGAAGGGAATAAAACCTTCTAGAGCAATGCTGTGTGATAAGGTGGACTCACCGCCGCTCTCCTGAACACAAGAAGTTACAGAAAGTGGCAATTGTGAACACAAGAACCACTGAAAACTTCACCAGATGGAAAAATAACATATCCAATACCTATTTAAACAGGAGAAAATATATGAAGCCTCAGAAATGCAGGAAGTTGCAGAGACTGATTACTAAATTGGTTGAGTTCAGTTATCCAAGATTTTACAGTAGTTAGAACATAGAACATAGAAATCCTACAGCACAATACAGGCCCTTCGGCCCACAAAGTTGTGTTGAACATGTCCCTACCTTAGAAATTACTAGGCTTACTCATAGCCCTCTATTTTTCTAAGCTCCATGTACCTATCCAAAAGTCTCTTAAAAGACCCTATCATATCAGCCTCCACCACCATTGCCAGCAGCCCATTCCACACACTCACCACTCTCTGAGTAAAAAACTTACCCCTGACATCTCCTCTGTACCTGCTCCCCAGCACCTTAAACCTGTGTCCTCTTGTGGCCACCATTTCAGCCGTGGGGAAAAGCCTCTGACTATCCACATGATCAATGCCTCTCATCACCTTATACACCTCTGTCAGGTCCCCCCTCATCCTCCGTCGCTCCAAAGAGAAAAGGCTGAGTTCACTCAACCTGTTTTCATAAGGCATGCTCCCCAATCCAGTAATTCTCCAATAATCCGATATCCAACCATTCTGAACTCCCAATGGCTCACCAGGTGATGTCCACTGCATTCCCCATCCAACTGCCATACTCCCCTTTCACTCTCCAAGACCCTGATTCCCGCTCTTCCTTCCTCTACCCGGGACCCCAGTTCCTGCACTCCTTTTAAACTAACCTGGTCCTGTTGACCTTGCTCCCTTGAAACTTACCAGGTTCGCTGGAATGTTACTGAGCAACATCTTTTCAAAAAGTGAATTAAAAGTGTATTAATAAAATACCATCTGATAGTCCAGAAAACTGCAAGCCCCGCATGCCGGATTATCAGAGTATTACTGCACATTTGACTTTGAAAGTTGAAATGTGGCAGTGGCGTCAGAACTATCTGTGATCACGAGGTTCTCGCTTTTGTACAGTTTAATGAAAATCCAATGCACGCAGCATTATGGTAAGTTTGTGTTTGTCTGTTCTGTTCCCCTCCACCTCCTGCGTATCACACAGTACCAGGGCAGGTGCAGAGTTGCCCACCCACTCAAATTCATTTTGCAGCCGTAAGATAATCTGATTGAAATCAAATGAATTCTCTGTTCCAGAGAACATTAAAGGGAAGTTGCACAAACATAAAAGCCAGGGAATATGACCACCCAGAAGAAAGGAGAGCAGAGCCAAACAGTAAATAGTCTCTCACCACCAACATCAACAGTTCTGAAGCCAAACGAGATACTGTAACTTCTTGACTCAAGCTTCAGTGTAGGACACGCTCACACACACTGAAAACTCACCGGGGCCCTAAGCTATTTTGAGTCAGGATGTAGTCAAAAAGTATTTTGTAAATCACTCTAATCTTTGTCTTATATTTCAAAAATAAACTTAATTCATAATAAAAACATATATACAAAAGAATAAACAGTGCAAAACATTTTACATTCATGATCAATACATTCAGTAGTGTTCATTTAACTTTTTAAACCATGCAATCTACTCAAATGATGTCTTTGAACTCAAATTTTGAAAAAGTGAGCTCCGCGACCAATCACATGACAATCTCCTCATCCGTGTAGAAGCAAACACTTTGTGCAGAAGCGAAGTACTGATTTTGGTGCAGGGACGGAGCCTGGGAGGTAAGATAAGATAAGATATCTTTAGTAGTCACACGGACATCAAAACAGTGAAATGCATCTTTTGCGTACAGTGTTCTGGGGGCAGCCCACAAGTGTCACCATGCTTCTGGCGCCAACACAGCATGCCCACAACTTCCTAATCCATATATCTTTGGAACGTGGGAGGAAACCGGAGCACCCAGAGGAAATGCACACAGACATGGGGAGAACGTACAAACTCCTTACAGGCAGTGGCCGGAATTGAACCTGGGTCACTGGCGCTGTAATAGCGTTACGCTAAGCGCTACACTACTGTGCCTGACCAGTTGAAGTGGGAATCCAGCCCGTGGATAGTTGGTGAGGTGAAGGCTGAACTCCTCGTGGGACTGCTGCTTCCATGAAGCTTGAGGGAGATGTTGTCTGCAGCGGACTGCAGCTGTAAGCTCGGATTTGTTCGCAGATTGTCGGAAGTGAGCTGTGTCCCGAGGAGACATAATGATCTCACTGAGGATGCACAGGGCCACTTTAGCTGTTGTATAAATAGTACTTGGTCTGGCAGCGCACTGTATTCATAGCAGTGTGCGGAAAAAAAATAATGGACATTCATTGAGCTATTGCAAGAGGCTACACATATTCTCCAATGACATAAGCTGCTGTGTCCACAGGGTCAGTATCTGTTTCCGTTTACAAGTCCTTTCCCATCATTACTGTGAACCAGTGCCCCCATCACTCAGACAGTGAATCCTGCCCAAATCCCCAGGCTGAACCTAAACAATCACATTTCCCTTTCTTTTCCTTTTCCAGAGGTTTATTCAGTGATTATAGCATGACATTACTACAATACTGCAGTATTCCACGATTCACACTATTTACAGTCAACAGATTATAACCCAGCCATCTCTATCCAGAATGCACTCGAGCCCCTGTGGGGCCCACCGGTCCCGGAAATTCCCCTTTGTACCCGTGGATACTGCGTGCTCCTTCTCCAGGGGCACACGGGCATGGACGTCACCCTGGAAGAGGGGCAGGGAGTCAGCTGGGGCAGAACCCTCGACTGCCCGCCACCTGGACACGTGAATGGACACCTCGGCCAGGCCCAGGCAATCACACCTCTCAGGGGCTGTTAACAGAATGTCGTCAAAGTGCCAAAAAAACTGTGAAGGAATCGGAGAACTTTTCACCCAGCACCTTCACATGGATGCTTATTTTGCAGAATAACAATCTGGCTGGTGCAGTCTGTGTGAAGAAGCTCTCCAATCAATCCCACTTCCCTTCTCCTCCCCAGAACCCTGAAAACCTTCCTCCTTCATGCATTAATGTAGTTCCAGCTCTCAACTGGTCAAAACAAAGACGCAAGCTCATAATAATTTCTGGAACATTATTTAGTAAACTTGTGCTGCATGTCACATGTGTCCAGGCATTGTATGTGTAGGTGCCAATGTGTACAAGCTATATACCTGCTATTATTGGTAGTGTAGCGGTTAGCGTAACGCAATTCCAGCCACTGTCTGTAAGGAGTTTGTACGTTCTCCCCTGGTCTGCGTGGGTTTCCTCCGGGTGCTCCGATTTCCTCCCACATTCCAAAGATGTACGGGTTAGGAAGTTGTGGGCATGATATGTTGGCGCCGGAAGTGTGGCGACACTTGTGGGCTGCCCCCAGAACACTCTACACAAAAGGTGTATTTCACTGTGTTTCAATGTACATGTGATTAATAAAGAAATCTTATCTTATTAATTATGCATGTACCATACAGATGTGACACATACAATGTATATTTGTTGTATATGTGTGTATAAACTCTATCGCACTGAATGCAGATTGATGATTCGAGAAGACAGGCAGCTGCAGGGTGGCTCTGACTTGCCACAGAGAGTGAAAGCCGAGCTGTGCCTCGGGGGCAGTAACTGGGCTGGGTGAGTGGAGCAGATGAGTGCCTGGAACAGATCACAAGGGGAGGCAGGTACCAGGAGGAGTTGAAGAAAGTGACAGCAAAGAGATGGATAGGGCCCTTATAAATCCACGCAATAATAATGTGTCCAACGCTGAGAAATATGGGCAGGAACAATCGGTTTCACACAGCCACAGCCCTTCACATTCCGACATACAACCCCTCGCTTGACAGCTGCCCGTAAATCTCTTGACCTAAATCTTCTTCTCCTTCCTTCCTGCCTTACCTCGCTCAGTCTGAGCAGACAGAAGCCAGGAGCCTGCCAGCAAGTGAAAAATAGCAGCGAGGACCTGCCTTTGAACTTCATTCCAAGGCCCATCTGTCTGACAAGAGACGACCCGGTTGCACTGAAGTGCCTGTTGCGGATTGCCATGCCTGACCCCTCTCCTTCGGGATGGTGCCGGTGAGTGGCACTCTCGCCACGGGGCCGGGCTCCAGCTTGGTTCGATCAGGGCTCAAGCAAAACCCTTGGGGACCAAGGCTGTCCGCATTCGCTAGCTGCAACTGCCTACCTAGTCCACTCAAAACACATTCGCCACTGCTGGGCAGTCCCTCAGGGATGAGGTAACTTGCCTCCTCTACAATTCTGAGGTGACTCTGTGGGGATCCACAGACCATCAGCACTGGGACGGGTAGATTGCAGTGGTGGGCAAGTATTTTGATGGGACGATTGCACCTTCCTTCTGCCCTTTGTGGCTTCCCTCCACCAGCTCCCATTGAAGACGCTCCAAGCGTTTGCAACTTCTCCGCCAGGGTTGAGTGGCCTTGAGCCAGGGATTCACACAAGTTGGTGAGCATGTTACACTTCCTCAAGGAAGCTTCGAGCAAGGAAATGTCCCGTGGAATAGAATGCTTGATTTGGGATAAAATAAAGAAACAAAAAATGCTGGAACTACTCAGCAGGTCAAGCCGCATCTGTGGGAGGGGAAACAGAGATAATGTTTCTTGTTGGTTGAGTGCGATGGGGACGTTGGCCTGAGGGAGGACCTTGACACTAGTTCACCCGTCCTGCTAGTGGATATGGAGGAGCTTGAGGAGGCAATGTTGGTGGAACTCCTGCAGTGCTTCGAGTTGACTGGTGTAGGTTGTCCATGACTCCAGGCCACACAGGAAGGAAGGGATCAATGCAGCTCTGTAGACCGTGAGCTTGGTGCCAGGTTTGAGGACATTTGGATAGCTTTTTTTTCTGTGTGAGTGTGAAGGCCATGCTGGTGCGCTGAAGGTGCTTATGGATTTCATTAACTTCTGTCACACTGAGGGCTGACTCCTGAGATGTGGCCTGGATCCTGATTGTTGGGGGCAGTGTTGTGAGGTGGGGCAAGTTGTTAAAGGATCCTGGTGTTCCAGATATTTCAGTATCAGATCCACCTTCTCGCACACTTCTGTCAACAATGGTAGGAGCTTGTGCAGTTACACAAGCACGGTAGTGTAGCGGTTAGCGTAACGCCCTATAGTGCCAGCGACCCAGGTTCAAATCTGGCCGCTGTCTGTGAGGAGTTTGCACGTTCTCCCCGTGTGTCTGCGTGGGTTTCCTCCGGGTGCTCCGGTTTCCTCCCACATTCCAAAGACGTATGGGTTGGGAAGTTGCGGGCATGCTATGTTGGCGCTGGAAGCGTGGCGACACTTGCGGGCTGCTCCCAGAACACTCTACGCAAAAGAGGCATTTCACTGTGTGTTTTGATGTACATGTGACTAATAAAGATATCTTAAATCTTAAATCCTTTTAACTGTAGTTCGATGACTGAAATTGGGGTGATCTTTGTGCCATAGTGGAGGTGGTGAAAGTTGAACAGCGGAGGTTGGAGGTGAGGTATGGTAATGGAGCAAGGAAGACTGGAATTGGAGAAACAAAGGACTTCAAATGCTGGAATCTAGATGAAAAACACTATGATGCTGGAGGAACTCAGCAGGCCGGGCAGCATCTGTTTTCTCCACGGATGCTGCCTGGTCTGCTGAATTCCTCCAGCATCGTAAGATTGGAATTAGAATCGGTTTATTACTGTCACTTGTACTGAAGTACAGTGAAAAACTTGCCTTGCATACCGTTCATACAGATCAATTCATTACATTAAATCCATCCATTCATTCAATCCACTGAGGTAGTACAAGGTAACACAATAACAGAATGCAGAATAAAGTGTCACAGCTACAGAGAAAGTGCAGTGCAGGCAGACAATCAGGTGCAATTTCAGAAGATCCAGACACAGGTTAGTGTGATGGCTCAGCCTGGCTTGACACTGGGGTTGGGCACGTGGTGGACCTGGGAGGATATCCGTAATCCCTCCATCGAGGCCATAAAGGCGCTGATGGGGAGGGGTGTGGGCTGTGCTTGGTGTTGCTCCTGTACTCTGCTTGGATTAGCCACATAGTGAAGAGCCTCTTGAGGTGCGGAATTGGCACAGTGACCCTGGGAGGAGCTCTTTGGCCAAAGGAGGGAGCAGGTGAGGAAGACCCTGGCAATGACATTCCGTGTGGAGGAGAGTGGAGAGAACCCTCTGTAATTACTGCCACAAAACACACCTCCTTTCTTAAAGATGGTCAAGGTCACAGTGTCTCTGAGACCCGGCTGGCACACTCTGTACCTCCCATGGGGTTGGTGGTGGATGTATCCCCTGGTTATTGCTCAGCAGGATTCTATCCACTCCAGAAGCCCTGTTTGTCAGCTGATCGATGGCCAAGGCTACAATAGACAATACACTGTGGCATGGAGTCAGGAACACTCACAGCTGAGGAGATCTTCAGCGTGATTCTTCCAGGGGTTCCCAGCTGCTTCACTGGCCTTGAAACGCACTTGGCTCTTAATGGGTGGATCTTGGGTGTTTGGGCACCTGACAGTGCTGATGAATCCACGCCAGGCTGGCTCTCTTCCTATCTCCGCACTCATCGCCTGTCCTGTAGGTCACAGGCTTTTGGTTTCAGTCCCCAGTCGCTCTGTTTCTCTCCCTTTGAGCTGCGATGTGGCTCCCAGACTTGGGACAACTTCTCATCAAGACAACACCAATGTTTTCTGGGCGAGAAACTGAGAGTCTCTTCACAGGTGCTCGTTATGGCAGGTTTCGGGCTGATCAACCACTGTCAGCACTCTGAGACTTCGGTTTGTTGGGAGTTGTCACTTGTCTCTGAGGTGAGTAAGGCTTCCTTTGAATCATTCTACGCCGATTCATCCGTGGCAGTGTTGCTGTGTTGGAGAGGACAGACCAGTGGATCAGGCGATGAGTTTGCCCAATAGTCATTGACTTCTTTCATGGTCAAGGTGATGTCCCTCAGTATCTGGGTGGCTGGTGGTATAATGAGGTCTTGTTCTTGCCTCTCTGATGAATCAGGACATTTGGTAGGACCATGTTTGAAGCATGCATCGTGTACTAATAGACTGCCCACAAACTGAAACGGCTTCCTGTTCTTGTTTGAAGAGAGAGGGAAATAATGACTTGGAGACACAGGAGACTGCAGATGCTGGAAGCTGGAGCAACAAAGAAGACGCTGGAGGAACTCAGTGGATCAGGCAGCATCTGTGGAGGGGAATGGACAGTCAACGTTCTGGGTCGAGACCCTTCATCAGGGTCTTGCCCCAAAACATCGACTGTCAATTTCCCTTCACAGATGCTGCCCGACCCACTGAATTCCTCCCGCATCTTGATTAAATAACGACTTGTTGACACCTCTGCAAGCAATGTTAGACATTCCTGAGAGGCCAGGGATTTAAGTGATCCCAGAGTGAATTATAGTTTTCGACTGTGCTGTCAGAACTTAACGGTGCAAGTTCAAGTCAGGAGCCCAGCCTCACCTCAGGCATCCCATTGCCACCAGACCTGGCCCCAGTCTCACTGTGTGAGTCTCCCCTGTCCCTTGTTTGAACACAGATTGAGGCAGGACACACACGGTGACTTGGTTAATAATACAGGCACTGGGATTAGTGAACCAAATTTAATGTATGAGTGGGGACTTAGCTTCCTTTCAACAACTTCCATTTTATATATCAGAATCAGTCAGATTTATTATCACTGACATTTGCTGTTTTGTGACAGCAGTACAGTGCAGACATAAAATTACTATAAATTACAACATAAATAAATAGTGCAGAAAAAAATAACAAAGTAGTGTTCGTGGGTTCATGGACCGTTCAGAAATTTGATGGTGGAGGGGAAGAAGCTGTTCCTAAATCGTTGAGTGTGGGTCTTCAGTCTCCTGTACCTCCTCCCCCCCGATGGTAGTAATGAGAAGAGGGCATGTCCCGGATGGTGGGGGTCCTTACTGGCACTGCCTCTTGAAGATGTCTTTGATGGTGGGGAGGGTTGTACCCATGATGGAGCTGGCTGAGTCTACAACCCTCTGCAGCCTCTTGCAATCCTCCATACCAGGCTGTGATGCAACCAGTCAGAATGCTCTCCACCGTACATCTATAGAAATTTGTAAAAGTCTTTGGTGACATAGCAAATCTCCTCAAACTCCTAATGAAGTAGAGCTGCTGGCGTGCCTTCTTCGTGATTGCATCAATGTGTTGGGCCCAGGATAGATCCTCTGAGATGTTGACGCCCAGGAACTTGGTAAAAAATATCCCGAAGAGTTCCATCTGCACAAAGAACGATAACTTGACGTTAGGAGAGGTAACTGGTCAAAGAAGGAGGTCTGAAGGAACTTCTTAAAGTAAGAGCAGAGTGGTGATTAAATGTGGATGTAGGAATCTAAGGAAGTCTCCGTGCCCACGGATACCACAGAACCAGTGCAGAGAAGTTTACCTTGAATAGTCCCTGAGCCAGCCAGATTAGCCACTGAAGAGAGACAGAGCAGAAGTCTCTGGAATTTAGAAATGATCTCAGCGAAACAAAGTCTGAGTGAGCGAGAGAGGGAGATGGTTAGAGGTCCTAGTCCCTCATTTCCAATTCCATGCTCCCCAGCCTCCTCGCTCCCCTCCTCCCTCACCCACTCTCCACCTCCCACCCCCTCTTCCTCTCCCACCACCCCCTCAGGCCCCTCCTCCCTCCTGCCCGCAGTTCCCCGCGCATTCCACCATTGCCGTGGGGCTGGGTAGGCCTGAAACAGTAATTGTGCCTGGAGCTGTAATTAATGTGAAGTGGTTGGTGCTAGAGGGACATCAATCAACACCAGAGCAAGTTCCAACATCTCCTCTGGCTACAAAAATGACAGGATCCAAATTTAACATCGGTTAAATTACCAAGTGTCAAGATAACAAGGTGTAAGGAGAGGGGTGGAAAGGTATGTTATAATTCTTTATCAATGGGGCGGAATTAACCAACCAGAGGGAATAAACCATCAGGCTCGGTCGCAAAACATTCACATTACTCTCATTGTTTCAGATGTGTTTTTCACAAGACAAGGGAGCAGAAGTAGGCCATTCGGCCCATCGAATCTGCTCCAAAGAAAAGAAAGGGAAAAAGAGAAAGAAATGAGAAATGGGGGAAGAAGTCTGCTCCATGAGCTAAAGGGAAAAAAAACACTATTCCTTTCTAGCCCCAATTTCCGGCCTTATCCCCATATCCCTTGATACCTTGACTAATTAGATACCTCCTCCTTAAATGCCCCCAATGATCGGGCCTCCACTGTTGTACATGGCAAAGAATTCCATAAATTCACTACCCTCAGGTGAATCTCACGAGCATTCTGGCACACTGTATGAGCTCAAAATAAGTAACTTGAGATTTAAGATTGCAGTGTTATTCGACACTGTTCAGTGTCTAACTGAAGCAGGATACTGCAGGCATTGGAAGTCCGGGTGCTCAGCAGATCAGACAGCATCTGTGGAGGGCGAAGAGGTGGAGTGAGAGAGTGAGCTGGCCAGGAACATGCCTTTGGAATCCGCTCTTTCGTGGAGAAGGGGAGTGGTTGGGGAGGTGGGAGGGCCCACTGGTGTGTGTACGTGGTTGGGGAGGTGGGAGGGCCCACTGGTGTGTGTACGTGGTTGGGGAGGTGGGAGGGCCCACTGGTGTGTGTACGTGGTTGGGGAGGTGGGAGGGCCCACTGGTGTGTGTACGGGGAGGGAACCGTGTTTTTAGAATCCTGAAGGGGGAAGGGAGGGGAAGCTGTGGGAAGTGGCGCTCCACACTGGGAGCTGGGGAAACTATGGAGGCTGGTCTGTTGAATGTGAGGCAGGTGGGGTAAAAGGTGAAGGGAAGGGGTATTGGTATTGGTTTTTTATTGTCACTTGTACCGAGGTACAGTGAAAAGCTTGTCTTGCATACTGATCGTACAGGTCAATTCATTACACAGTGCCGTTACATTGAGTCAGTACAGAGTGCATTGATGTACTACAGGTAAAAACAATAACAGTACAGAGTAAAGTGTCACAGCTACAGAGAAAGTACAGTGCAATAAGGTGCGAGGTCACAACAAGGTAGATGGTGAGGTCAGAGTCCATTTCATCATATAACCCTAGTTCTGGACAGGGAAAGGGGGGTGGGGAGCTGGGTGTGAGAGCAAAATTATGAGGAATAGAGGAGACGTGGTTTGGAGCTCGTCAGCTCTGGTAGAAGGGATGGCGTCATTAACTAGCAAGGTAGATATCTTGGGAGCACTGGTTCAGGAAATATAATCAGAACAGATCCAACGGAGTTGGAGAAACTGGGGCAAATAGAGTGGGGTCCTTAGAGGGAGCAAGGGGGTTGGGGGGAGGGAGGAGGAGTTGTACTCAAGATTGCTGGGGGAGTCTGTGGGCTTGCAGTTGATATTGGCCACCAACCTATCTCCTGTAATTACAGTGGAGGGGCTGGAAAAGGGAAGGGTCAGGTATGGACCATGTGAAAGTGGTAGAGAAATCATTGGCTGCAAAGGTAACAGGGGTTCTGATTCTGTAGGAATGCAGGGAACAGCTTCAATACAGTCGTCGATGTAACAAGAGAAGAGGCAAGAGAGGGGCCCAGGTAGAACTGACACAAGTGCTGCTGCACGTAGGCAGGCAGGTGGGTTTCCATGGTTACACCTTTGAGTTGGAGGAAGTGAGTGGAGTTAAAGGGGAAGTCATTCAGCCTGAGAACAGGCTCGGGCCGGTGATGGAGGGGGCAGGAGGAAAGGGACCGGTGGGGCCTCTAGCCAAGGAAGAAGTGAAGGGCCCTCAGTCCGTCCTGGTACAGGATGGGGGTACAGGGAACTGGAATGTCCATGATGAGATGAGTTGGTTGGGACAAGCAAAGGAGGTGGAGGGTTTTGGTGATACCACTGGTGTAAGAGGGAGGGGATTGGACCAGGGGAGGGAAGAATAGAGTCAAGGTAGGAAGGAGTAGTGGCAGGAGTGGACTGAACCAATGGGTCTGCTTGTGGATCTTGGGGAGGAGGTAGGAAGTGGGTGGTGTGGGGCTGGGGAGGGACGATCTCCACAGGAAGTGAGTTCAGTGATTGGGAGGTAATGCTTTGAGGTACAAAGGAAGGGCTAGGGAGAGGTACGAGGAGGTGCCAGCGAACTGAAGTCCAGTCTCTGTGAGCTACGGGACAGTTTACCCAACAACAACAGCACTGCGCTCAGTGGGAGCACTGTTCACACAGAACACTCTGCACACTGGCAGCACAGTGCATACAGAGCACTCTGCACACTGGCAGCACAGTGCATACAGAGCACTCTGCACACTGGCAGCACAGTGTATACAGAAAACCCTGCACACTGGCAGCACAGTGTATACAGAAAACCCTGCACACTGGGAGCACAGTTCACACAGAGCAGTCCGTACACTGGCAACACAGTGTATACAGAGCACTCTGCACACTGGGAGCTCCATGCACACACAGAAAACTGAACACTGGTTTTATGAAAGGAAAATCATATTTTCAAAGGGATTTTATTAGGCATGTCTACAGTTGTGGAAATGACCAAAACTAAAAACCTAAGAAGATAGATGCTAGTAAACCTGGTACAGGTGACTCTCGCATTACAGTGGTTTGGGTAATGGAAATTTGGAATTCACAAATCACTACCAAATGACCTAAGATACAGAATACAAATCCACCCTCACGGAATATGTGTGTCAATTTTTAATTGTATTTTCAGCTCGCATTTCCTGGCGCATGCACAGATGACGTGGCTTCACATTACAGAAAAATCACACTACAGGTGGTTTTCTGGGAGCCCACCTCGCGTAATGCGGGGGGGGGGGGGGGGGGGTTGCGGGTCACTTGTATTAGTTCAGGAGAACCCTCTTTACCCAGAGAAAAGTGAGGTTGTCAAACTCACCCACACACGATGCTTTCCAGAGGTAGCAGCATGGAAAGGAAAAGAAAGGGCAACACAGATCAGCCATGATCTCGTTGAATGACAGAGCAGGCTCGATGGGCCAGATGGCCTCCTCCTGCTCTTACCTCCTTCTTCTTACAGAACACACAAAGCACTGGAGGAACTCAGCGGGTCAGGCAGTATCTGTGGGGAGAAACGGACAGTCGACGTTTCAGGTCGAAGACCTTCACCTGGACTGGTGAAAAGAAGGGGATGCTGATCAGGTGAGAGGAAGCGGTGTGGGAGATGGTGCATGTGGAGCATACACACCGGGCACACGGACCACTCTGAACGCTGTTGGCTTCAAACACAAAGACCTGTTTAGTTGAAAGGCCTGCCTCTGTGATAGAGAATTCCATGTGGTTTAGTGTCGACAGCTGGCTCTTATCATGCAGCTATATCTCAACAAGGCCTCTTTCTGCGCTGTACCTTCTAGGATTAGTTTTAAAGGCCCCTCTTTTATCTTTTCTCTCTGTAATATATATATCTCATTTTATAAAAAGCATGCAAGGGCAGGCGGTACCTGGATGTGGGTTAACATCCGCTCTTTATTCAGCTGTACAGGTTGAGGTTGAGGTTGCTGGCGCACAGTCAGCCACCACGTCAGACAGGCAGATGTTTTTCTCTCTCCTCCTATCTCTCTTAAGTGGTCCTCTTGATTCTGAGTCCTTTGTTTGGCATGAAGTGAGCAGTTTTATCGGGATACCAAAACAAAAATTATTAGACAAAATATAAAAACCCATATTCAACATTCACACTGTGACTCATTAATCATTCTGTGGCTCTAAGATTTTCAGACACAGCTTGAAACATTAATATTTTGATTTATGCTTCCTTCATGGTTACTGAATATTGATGCAAAAAATTATATTTACTTTCAAAGGTTTTCCAAGCAAGGTAAGACCCTTAGAGTCATAGATTGTGCAGCACAGAAATGGGCCCTTCAGCCCAGAACGTCCATGCTGATCTTTTTGCCTATCTGCTTTAATCCTATTTGCCTGCACTGGGATCTTGTACGCCTTGGCTATTTAAGTGACTGTCTAAATGCCTCTTGAACGTAATGATTGTATCTGGTTCCATCACCTCCTCTGGCAGCGCATTCCAGACATCAACGACTCTCTTGCCCCTCAGATCCCCTTTAAAACTCCTCCCTCTCACCTTAAACCCATGCCCTCTTGTTTTTGATACTCCTACCATGGGAAAAAGATTTTGACTATCTGCCCTATCTTTTTTATAACTTTATTTGTCACGCGTACATTGAGACATACAGTGAAATGCATCTTTTTGCGTAGAGTGTTCTGGGGGCAGCCCGCAAGTGTCATCAAGCTTCCGGCGCCAACATAGCATGCCCACAACTTCCTAACCCATACATCCTTGGAACGTGGGAGGAAACCGGAGCACCCGGAGGAAACCCACGCAGACACACGGGGAGAACGTACAAACTCCTTACAGACAGCAGCCGGAATTGAACCCGGGTCTCTGGTGCTGTAACAGCGTTACACTAACCTCTACACTACCGTGCCTGCCTCTCATAATTCCCCAGTCTCCTTCGCTCCAGGGAAAACAAGCCCAGCTTATCCAATCTCTCCCCATAACTAAATTCCAGGCAACATCCTAGTGAATCTCTTCTGCACTCTCTCCAGCGCAATCACATCCTTCGTATAGTGCGGTGACCAAAATTGCACACAATACTCCACGTGTGGCTGAACCTGTGTTTTGCAAAGTTGCAAAACCTTGTCCTTGCTAACAATGGTGACATAAACTGGCCCCCACACTTTCTTCAGGAAGTTTATCCCCCCTGTTTTTCTGGCTGTTAGTGTTCATGAATCATTACTTCCATTTCTTTTTACTTGAATGACAGGATTAGGACATGAATGTGGGGAGAGAATCCAGGAGAGAAACAGTGTTGAGGTAGAAGATCGTCCACCTCTTTGACGAATGGCATTGCAGGCTCGAAGAGCCAAATGACGACAACTGCTCCTATTTTGTATATCCTTTCAGATGGCACAGGAGGAGGTTATTTGGCCCATCGTATTCCTGTCAGCCAAAGAGGAGCCAATCTCACACACCACTTCAAGTGCACATCTCAGGGCAGTTTCAGCCTCTCATCCTTCACAACCTGGGTAAGAACTTGGGTGGCACGGTAGCGTAGCGGTTAGCGCTACGCTATTACAGCACCAGCGATCGGGGTTCGATTCCCATCGCTGTCTGTAAGGAGTTTGTACGTTCTCTCCGTGTGTCTGCGTGGGTTTCCTCCGGTGCTCCGGTTTTCCTCCCACATTGCAAAGACGTACGGGTAGGTTAATTTGGTTTAAAATGGGCAGCGCAGACTTGTTGGGCCTGAAGGGCCTGCTACCACGCTGTAATTAAAATTTAATTTAATTTAAAAACGTTTCTTCTCATCTCCTTCCAAGAAGGAAGGATTTCTGGAGATTCCGATAGTTGACGTTATATTAGCCATCGATTGGGTAGTTAACATCATGGTGAACAGGCATCCAGAGTCAATGGAGCAGTCAGCCATGACTCAGTGGGCATAGTGGATATTAGTTGTGAAGTTGTGACGTTGAGGCTTTCACCCCTTTAGGGATTGTGTTATGTGAGTGGGTTGCAACAATGTTTGGTTGAATATCCCAGAGGGAGCCTGTGAAGCCACACCTTGTTTCTCTTGCGCATGCCTGTACATTCTGCAATGGAGCAACATACAAAGTGCTGGAGGAACTCAGCGGGTCAGGCAGCACCTACGGAGAGAAACGGACAGGCGACATTTCAGCTCGAGATTTCAGGTCGATGTTTCTGGATCCAGATGAAGGGTCTCCACCGGTAACGTTGACCATCCATTTCCCTCCGTAGGTGCTGCCTGACCCGCAGAGTTCACCCGGCGCTTTGTGCGTTGCTCCAGGTTCCGGCATCTGCAGTCTCCTGTCCTCCATTCTGCTATGGACACTGTTAGAGATCAAGAAGACATTGAGCCAGATACTTCACACTGGGGAATGCAGCGGCTCTCAGCCAGGAGTCAGGGGTTCAATTCCTACTCCAGAGAAGTGAGCACATATTCTAGATAAGATATCTTTAGTAGTCTCATGTACATTGAAACACACAGTGAAATGCATCTTTTTGCATATTCTGGGGGCAGCCCGCAAGTGTTGCCACATTTCTGGCGCCAACATAGCATGCCCACAACTTCCTAACCCGTACATCTTTGGAATGTGGGAGGAAACCAGAGCACCCGGAGAAAACCCAGGCAGACACGGGGAGAACGTACAAACTCCTCACAGACAGCGGCGGGAATTGAACCCGGGTCACTGGCGCTGTAATAGCGTTACGCTAACCGCTACACTACCGTGCCTGCTAATCAGATATGACAAGCAGAACTGGATTATCATGGGAAGCTCTGCCATGTGTTGAGCCATTCTCTCTTTGCCCTATGAGTTGGGCTTATGTTCCGAGGCCCAAGTCGAAAAAGGGTAAAGTTTTTGTCCTGGACAATATTTATTCCTCAAGGGTGGCTGGTGACTTATCTGTTTACTGCTTGTGGGATTTTGTTGTGTGTAAATTAGCTGCTGAATTTCCTTGCACTCAACAGTGCTCCATTGAGGTAAAGTGCTTTGGGATATCCTGAGCTGGTGAAAGGGACTTTATGAATGCAAGATCTTTCTTTCAGCTGGTGTGATGCAAAGCCTATTGCACAGATCAAATTCTTGCTTCTGGCTTAATCGCAGAGGGGTTACATAACCTCTCACAATTTAGGGCCCGATCAGTCAGACCACTTAATCTGGGAGCAATTCATCACATCAATAAGAACTAAAAAGGAAAAATATCTCATTCTGATTTTGTGTCGTTAGGAATTCAAATAAGTTTGAAGACTGAGACGTGATATTAGATCCTCATAAATCATCCGCCGTATGTACAGGCTGCTGGTGTGGCTCTTATAAGTTGGAACATGCCTGCAATTTGCATTGAAGGTTTAACAAGTAATCACTTAAGAATTCACTCTCTGATCTTAAACTTCTGCTCTAACAAACGGCATTGAGCGACCTGCCAGTAATCCCTTCAACAATCTGTGCCATGCCAAGATACCTGTTGCTGAAGCAACACCAACATGGTTCTTTAATTGGCTTCATACGGTGTATCATGTGGCCCGTACAAAGCCTCCATTAATGCCTGAGGTTGGTTAACCTTCTTAGAAGTTTGCATTAGCACAACTCTCAGTGTGAGTTCAACCAGAGAGAGAGAGAGAGGGAGGGAGGACAAAGCTCCAGCTTATAAAACACAGCGACAGAGTTAACATTCCTATTCCCAATGTAGTATTTTGTTATAAGACCTCCCACTCCCAACTGGCCAGTTAAACAGTGTTATCCCCCACTTCCAATTACATTGTAACTAATAAATGATAATGTTGAATGAAATTCAAAACAACTCTTAACTTTTGTGGAACCCCCTTATGATATCTCTCCTGTGCTTCTTTCCCTAGCAGTGCCATCCTGGAGAGTAACCTGCAAATCCCGGAAACATTATGTTGATTCCAAAGGGATGAGAGTTAGGACAGGGGAGCTGTTGCTCTTCCATCAGGAGTAGGTAGAGTTTTGGGGATGGACACGAGGATCACAGGTCAGCTCGATAAATTGTTTAGATCACAGCACAGAAACAGGCCCTTCAGGCCATCGAGTCCGTGCCGACCATCAACCCCCATCTACTCTAGTCCTACGTTCATCCCATTCTCTCCACCTTCTCGTCAACTCCCTCTCATCCCTCCCACAACCTATTTATCCCACTGCCGTCTGGTACCAGAGCATCCGGGCCAGAACTACTGGACTGTATAACAGTTTTTTCTCCCCCAGGCTGTCAGGCTCCTGAATACCCTGGAGGCAGTCTCAGACAAATGCCGCGTCAAAAGCCCTGGTTTGCACAACGGCGTACAAGAACTTTGGCGGCTGCTGCTGAACGTGTTTATACATTTAGTGCAACACACTGAGTTCTGTATTTTCTTCGTCCAACTCGGTTTTGCACTAACCCTGCACTAATTTTGCATTCTGTATATACCATTTTTTTCACCATTTGTACTTGCACAATTTTTTTGTCTGCGTTTATTGTATGTCCTCTGTTCTATGTATGTCCCCTGTTGTGAGAGTCTGGGGGAAACAACATTTCGTTCCTCCATGTGTTTTTATAGCATATGGGTGAATGGCAATAAAGTATAACTTGAACTTGAACTCCCCTCCCCAAGTCTGTCACTCAGCTACACACTAGGGGCAACTTACACTGGCCACTTAGCCGACCCACACACACACACACCTTTGGGATGTGGGAGGAAACCAGAGCAACCCTTGCAGTCACACAACATGCAAACTCCACACAGACAGCACCAGAGGTCAAGATCGAACCCGGGTCTCCGGCACAGTGAGGCAGCGGCTCTACCCGCTGTGCCGCTGTGCCATCCTGTGCCTTGTGAAGTTGAAAAATGAACACAAAAAAAAATGAAGCAACTGTGCAAAGTAAATGCAGGTGAGAGGTGAGAGGTGAGAGATGAGAGAGGAACTTTCCAGAACAGTTCTGAATTTTATGTGCATGAGTTTCGCGCCTCTCAAAAGAATGAATGAGCATTTTCACGGCACATTTCATCTGGATGCATCACGGCTTGGTACGGCAACTGCTCTGCCCAAGACCGCAAGAAACTGCAGAGAGTTGTGGACACAGCCCAGCACATCACGAGCACCAGCCTCCCTTCCTTGGACTCTGTCTTTACCTCTCACCGTCTTGGTGAAGCAGCCAGCATAATCAAAGACCCCACCCACCCGGGTCATTCCCTCTTCTCTCCTCTTCCATCGGGTAGAAGATACAGGAGCCTGAGGGCACGTACCACCAGACTTAAGGACAGCTTCTATCCCACGGCAATAAGACTATTGAACAGTTCCCTTATACGATGAGGTGGACTCTGACCTCATGATCTTGTTGTGACCTTGCACCTTATTGCACTGCACTTTCTCCGTAGCTGTGACGCTTTACTTTGTACTGTTATTGTTTTTACCTGTACTACATCAATGCACTCTGTGCTGACTCAATATAACTGCACTGTGTAATGAATTGACCTGTACGATCGGTATGCAAGACAAGTTTTTCACTGTACCTCGGTACAAGTGACAATAATAAACCAATACCAATACCAGCTCATAACATTCCAATGTCTTTCAGGTGACAAAGGACATGTAAGGTTGTGTCACAGCATAGAAACAGGGCTGTCAGTTTGCCCAAGTTCCAGCCTGTGTAGGAACCGTATCATTGCGCGTCCCTGCAGCCTGGATGATCGACAGGTTTTGTCACCCTGCCTGTTGCAGCTGGAATGCAAGGGGGCGCCCTCTGGGGGAAGGTGGGGTACTGCAGGCTGGAGGGGGCCATTCACCACAGGCAGGTACTGGGCCAGCACAAGGACGCTGCTTTAATCCCTGCCGGCACAACACGTTACAGGAAAGGACAACTTCCATTTAATTAAGTCACTGGGGATTCCAAAGCCTTTAAGCCCATGGAGCAGTTTTAATATGCGGTCACTTTTGTACTGTAGGAAACTTGTGCACAGCAAGGTAAGATTTCATCAAGACACACAGTGAAATGCACTTTTTGTGTAGGGTGTTCTGGGGGCAGCCCGCAAGTGTCGCCACGCTTCCGGCGCCAGCATAGCATTCCCACAACTTCCTAACCCGTACGTCTTTGGAACGTGGGAGGAAACCGGATCACCCGGAGGAAACCCATGCAGACATGGGGAGAACGTACAAACTCCTTACAGACAGCGGCCGGAATTGAACCCGGGTCACTGGCGCTGTAATAGTGTTATGCTAACCGCTACACTACCGTGCCTGCCCATCCCACAAACAGCAATCATACAGAGTCACAGAGAGATACAACACAGGTACAGACCCTTCACCACCATCCCCCCCCCCCCCACACTGACCATCAAACACCCACTTACACTAACCCTACATTAGTCCCATTTTTTATTCTCCCCACTTTTTCATCAACTGCCCCCACCCCGCTTCTGATGTTACCACACACCTACACACTGGGGGGAAATTTACAGCGGCCAATTAACTTACCATCCCGCACGGTGACAGGGAGGACATGCAAACTCCACACAGGCAGCATCCGAGGTCAGGATTGAACCCGGGTCTCTGGTGCTGTAAGGCAGCGGCTCTGCTCGCTGTGCCACTGTGGCACTGCTGAAACTGTAGATTGAACTTCAGGGAATTGGGAACAAGGCAGGCAAAACTGTCGAAAAGTAATCCCTACTCTCAATGGATTCAGTAGAGAAAGTGAACAAACAGTCCAGGAGTGGGGGTGGGGTTGGGGGATGCATTCTAGAAATCCTTTGTGTTCGAAAGAGCACTGAGATACTCCGGAAAGAGGGAAGCCACTGGCCGTGAATGTGGACACAAATCCCACAGAGGCTCTGGGTTCAAACACCAGGGAGACCCGGGATGCTGGGACAGGCTGAATGGGAGGCCACTGATACAGAGAGCAGCCATGAGGGAGTCCAGGAGCACTAGCAGTGACCAAGGTCAGAGACCCCCGAGCAATGCCAGAGACCACGGGAGCGTCCTGAAAGGCCAAGGGGACCTGGGAATGGCTGAGGGAGAGAAGGGGGGGGGGGGGGCAAGAGAAAGAAAGTGGACAGAGAGAGAGAGAAAGAGAGACGGCGACACAGCAGGAGTCAAGAGGGAGGACAAAGACCCCACGAGTGGTTGGGAGAAATCCGTCTACAGTGGATTTTATCATCTCTGGGCCACTTGAGACTCAATGAAGATCAAGTTCAAGTTTATTGTGATGGGTATACATACCCATGGTATAAATGGCATGAAGATTAGCTTTATTGCAGCAGCAGCACAGTACATAAATTACATGGAATACTTTTGAAGCATAGTGAAGGAAATGTGGCAGCCAATATTGCACATAGTAAGATCCCATAAACAGCAAGATTATAACGACCGGATACTCTGTTCACAGTGACACTGAGGGAGGAATTAATATTGGTCAGGACACCTGAGAGATGCCCACAAAGTAGTGACAAGGGAGTTTTTTTTAAAAGCCAAACTTTAAAAGAGTGGATCAGCTAAAAGTTTTGGAGGCACAAGAGAGGGCAGGTGCTGGAATCTGGAGCCACAAGCAACCTCAGCGGGCCGGGCAGCATCTGTGGGGGGAAATGGACAATCAACATTTCAGGTTGAGACCCTTCATCTGAACTCCCCCAGCAGTTTGTTTTTTTTTTGGTTTAAGTTTTCATCGAGAAGACAGCACCTTCGGCAGGGGCAGTGCTACAAAATGAGCCACAGATTAACTCAGTCAGAAGGATGTGATGTTGCTAATATGGCTGGTGTGGGCTATCACCCCTTGTGAGGACCAACCAAGTTGAACAGCTCATCCCTAGGCTGTAAAACCCACGTAAAACTTAGCAAATTGAAGCGGCACGGTAGCATAGTGGTTAGCATGACACTGTTACAGCATCAGCGATCAGGGTTCGATTCCCGTCGCTGTCTGTAAGAAGTTTGTACCTTCTCCCCATGTCTGCATGGGTTTCCGCCGGGAGCTCCGGTTTCCTCCACATTCCAAAGGCGTACGGGTAGGTTAATTTGGGTTTAAAATGGGCGGCGCGGACTCGTTGGCCGGAAGGGCCTGTTACCATGCTGTAAATAAAATTTTTTTAAAAATTAAAGACTCCACGGGACAGGCCATTGATCCAACACTCCACATGAATTTATACTACAGCAGTCTTTTCCACTCTGATGGCTCTTCTTCCAGTTCCTTCTCTTCTGACGCCTCCAGTTCCCTGTATTCCCTTCCCCCTCGCACACCTGTCAATCCTCCCCTTCAATCTGTCGCTGCTTTCTGCTTCAATCGCTCTCTGTGGTGATAAATTCCACATTCTCATCACTCCTGAGCAAAAACGAGACTTTCCTGAGTCCTTTATTTGATCAGTTTGAGTATCTTGTATTTATAAGATTTCTTTATTAGTCACATGTACATCGAAACACACAGTGAAATGCATCTTTTGCATAGTGTTCTGGGGGCAGCCCGCAAGTGTCGCCACACTTCTGGCGCCAACATAGCATGCCCACAACTTCCTAACCCGTACGTCTTTGGAATGTGGGAGGAAACCGGAGCACCCGGTGGAAACTCACGCAGACACGGGGAGAACGTACAAACTCCTTACAGACAGCGGCCGGAATTGAACCTGGGTCACTGGCACTGTAATAGCGTTACGCTAACCGCTACACTACCGTGCCTGCCCCTTGGTGGGCTCTCACCTCTAATTCGTTGTGCCCACCCTATTAACTCCCTACACAATATCAAGAATCTCTGTCAGAGCAGCCAAGTGCCTCCGACCCAGAAGCAACTACAGCTAGAAGTAATCAAAGCAGCACAGGCAGACGCCCAGACCTGGCACAGGGTCCTGTTCACTGGTGTGGGAGAGCTGGCACATTCTGACAGCACAGCGCCCAGACACAGGACTGTAGTGTTGAATGGCAATGTTGTGCACAGCAACGGATGAAATCACTTGGTAACATTCATTTGATTGCACGATTTAATCCTGATTAGTTAGAGCCTTCAGTATCACAAGGAGTGCTTCAAATAGGCTAAATGGGTGTTTGCAATTTAGACTGCTTCATTCCACTGCCATTACCGGAAGTAAAACAATGAAGTAACTGGCTGTAAAGTACTTTATTTTATGAATTTCATGGTGCTGAATCACTTGGCAAGAGATGAGCTGTAGCATGAAAGAAAGGACCATGACATGCACAGGCAAGTGGCCCTGATTGAGCGCAGTATGTTGAGGGTTGTGGGCGATTGTTCCACGTGAGCCAGAGTTAGTGCAGTGCAAACACTGCTGAGACCGCTGCGTGCTGTACCAGGAGTGTGGGCCTGGGTTATGTGGTCAAGTCTCTGGAGTGGAACGACACCCCATAACCTTCTGGCCCAAGACAAAACTGACAAGTCTGGCACCGTCACCGACTGTGGCTGAGGCTTTATAAGGCGTTGGGTCAGACCACATTTGGAGTACTGTGAGCAGTTTTGGGCCCCGTATCTAAGGAAGGATGTGTGGGTACTTGAGACGGTCCAGAGATGGTTTATGAGAATGACCCCGGGAATGAAAGGGTTAACACACGAGGAGCGTTTGGTGGCTCTGGGCCTGTACTCGCTGGAGTTTAGAGGTGAGGGGGGATCTTATTGAAACCTACCGAATATTGAAAGGCCTGGACAGAGTGGACGTGGAGAGGATGTTTCCAGTAGTGGGAGAGTCTAGGACCAGAGGGCGCAGCCTCAGAATAGAAGGACGTCCTCTTAGAGCAGAGATGAGGAGAAATTTCTTTAGCCAGAGTGTGGTGAATCTGTGGAATTCATTGCCACAGATGGCCGTGGAGGCTAAGTCATTCGGTATATTGAAAGAGGAGGTTGATAGGTTCTTGATTAGTAAGGACGTCAAAGGTTACGGGGAGAAGGCAGGAGAATGGGGTTGAGAGCAAATAATAAATCAGCCATAATCGAATGGCAGAGCAGACTCGATGGGCCGAATAGCCGAATTCTGCTCCTATCTCTTATGGAATGAACTTCAGTGCCTGGGCATCTTCCAATGGCAGATGGAAACAACAACTGTTACTTGGTCCTGGGTACAAGCTACAGCCCGTGTGGTTACTTGTGGATGGGCTGTGAGAACCCGTAACCCACCAGGTCCACACATTGTATCACGGACAACAGTAACGTGCACTTTCATCGCACCTTCGAAGCAGCGAAACATCTCAGGACTGCCTACTGATGTGCAGACACTGAACTAACAAAGGATATTAGGGAAGCTTGCTGAAAAAAAAAGGTTTTGAGTGAAGAGCAGTGAGAGGCAGAGGCTTAGAGAAGGACTCCAAGGTCTTAGGGCCTTAGTCACCAATGACGACGTGAAGGGTGAGCACAAGATCCCAAAACTGAACACGGAATTCTGGAAGTCGGGTGAGGGAGATGGAGAAAGAGGCCATGAAAAATTTAAGTTGCAGGTGTTGGAGGATCAGGAGCTACCTTGAGCTGCAATGGCCGTCGAGACAACTGGACAAGACTTTGGCTTTGGGCAGGATTGGATCTGTGCAGCAAGGGTTTTGGAGCCACAAGTAACCATACAGGCTGGAACCTGTACCTGGGACTGAGAGTAGAAGGAGTAACACTTGGGGCTTCTGTCTGCCACTGGGGGATGCCCAAGGTACTGAAGTTACTAGAGCGTAAAGTGAGAAGCCTGTCAGAGTAGTGGGGTGGTTGCAGCTGGAGGTTACAAAGACAGGGACGAGTGTTAGGGGCAGGCAGGTTGAGGCAGGCTACGTTGGAATCAGAATCGGTTTACAGGTACAGGTACCGAGGTACGGTGAGAACCTTGTCTTGTATACCGTTCATGCAGATCAATTCATTACACAGTGCATTGAGGTAGTACAAGGGAAAACAATACAGAATAAAATGTCACAGCAACAGAGAAAGTGCAGTGCAGGCAGACAATAAGGTGCAAGTTCATAACGAGGTAGCTTTAGAGGTGGAACTGTATCATTATGGTAGTGTTGCAGAGATGAAGGTATAACCCAAGCTCAGGGTTTGAATCAGATTGGAACTTGTCCAATTCAGGACTGAAATCAGAATGATCACTTCCACATCAGAAGCAGTGAACATCTGGATTTCTTCCTCCAAAGCAGGTCGGGCAAGTGTTGAATCAAAGTGTGCAAAGTGGCGAAAGCTAGTGGTGGACCAGAGGACTGAGTATTTTTCAGGGATCAGGCAGACTATTATCTAAATGGAGAGAGATTGCAAATGTTTGGAATACAGAGAGATCTAATGGTCTTACAGGTGAAACACAAAAAGCATTCAGGTACAGCACTGGCTTTTATTGCCGGGGGCCGGAGTTTAAAAATTGTACAAGGTACTTGTGAGGCCACACCTGGAGGACTATGCACAGTTTTGGTCCCCTAATTTAGTAAAGGACGTTACTGGTATTGGGGGCAGTCAGGAGGAGATTCACTAGGTTGGTTCTTGGGCTGAGAGGGACATCCCATCATGAACACCTAAAAAAGTTAGATCTGCGATCTTTGGACTTGAGAAGAATGAGGGAAAATCTTATCGAAACACACAAATCCCACAGGGCCACAACAGGTTAGATTTTGGGATGTTTCCTCTAGTGGGAAAATCTCAAATGAGGGGACATAGTTACAAGTTAGGAGGATGGTTATTTAAAACATAGGAATGCCATCCCGCAGAGGGCGGTGAATCTCTGGAATTCTCAGCCTCAGTCGGCTCTGGAGGCCAGATCACTTAAAGTGGAGGTAGATACATTTTTGAAAGATGAGGGAATTGAAGTCTCTTGGGAAAGGGCCCAGGAGCCGAGGCATGGTGCAGATCAGCCATGGTGGGGCAGGCTTGGAGGAAGGGGGAGGGAGAGGGGCAAGTGGCCTATTTCTGTTATTTTCTTGCGTTCTTGTGTCCAAAGCCTGTGGATAGTGAAGGACAACTAGGTTTTCAGACCCGGGATTGAAAGGTTTATGACGGATAACAGAGCAGATGGATGAAAGATTAAATAAGGTGAGGACCAAACAAGAGCTGAATGAACAAATGAAGCATTGAACGACCTACACATGACCACTTGAGCCTGTCAGAACAAACCCAATATCCATTTTTGTGTTTCAGATTCTCATCAGTCACTCAGTCTCTCTAACAAACTCCTTCACTCATTCATCTGAGGATAGGTGTGAGTATACATTGTCATTTTCTTTTAGGCAGGTAGTGGGGGTAAGGGACATATCTCAACAGTTAGCATTTCTGTACAGCCCGGGGAACTGTTGATCTCACAAAGCTCTAGAAATGAGTTAACACTGTACTTGCAATCACTTGAATCATCGGTGAGGAATGCATGTTATGTGCTCATCAATTTTACAGTTACATCAGCTTGTCTCTGAGGAACGTCAGCTGGTTGGTGGGGGTGGGGAATTACTTTAAATGGTGAAATATTTAACGTTACCAGTGAAGAGTTGTATCTTCAACTTTAGAAAAAACATTTTTTAAAAAAGAAAACTTTTCAAACATCATTCTTAATATCGTGTTCAGTTCTGGTTCGCCTCATTATAGGAAGGATGGTAGAAGTTTTAGAGAGGGTGCAGAGGAGATTTACCAGGATGCTGGCTGGATGGAGAGCATGTCTTGTGAGGATAGGTTGAGCAAGCTAGGGTTTTTCTCTTTGGAGGAAGGAGGATGAGAGGTGACTTCAAGGTGTACAAGATGATAAGAGGCATGGATCCAAGTGGACAGTCAGAGACTTTTTCCCAGGGCGACAATGGCTAACACAAGGGGACATAATTTTAAGGTGATTGGAGGAAGGTATAAGGGGGATGTCAGGGGCAAGTTTTTTTTTACACAGAGAGTGGTGGGTGCGTGGAACGCACTGCTGGCAGAAGTTGTGGGGGCAGATACATTAGGGACATTTAAGAGACTCTCATATAGACACATGAATGATAGAAAAATAGGGGGCTATGTGGGAGGGAAGGGTTAGATAGATCTTGGAGCAGGATAAAATGTTGGCACAACATTGTGGGCCAAAGGGCCTGTACTGTTGTATGTTCTATGTTAACGTCCAGGCCTGAAGTCGGGAAGAACATTACCACAGGGAGGTTGATGGATATCTGTAACTTCTTCCCCAAAACTCGAAGGATGGTGAGGTCATTTGAAGCCTTGAAGATTGAGGCTTTCAAATTTGTGCTGGCTGAGCATATCCAAGGAAGTGTATCCATGGAAAATGTGGAGCTGAAACTACTGGGTCTGGAGGGGGATAAAAAACATTAATCTCAGCACAAGTACAGGGTGAATGAAGGGTTTGTGAATTACAAAGAAATTGTGAGGAATTAGGAGTGTATCATCTTTTGCTTTGATTACATCTGGGGCACGTTGTAGAACAGAGACACCAAGGGGTAGAAGTACATAGTTCCCTGAAGGTGACGACGCAGTTAGACAGGGTGGTGAAGAAGACACACTTGCCTTCGTCGGTCGGGGCATTGAGTACAGGAGTTGGGACATCATGCTACAGCTGTACAGGAAGTTAGTAAGGTCCACAGAGTATTATGTGTAGTTCTGGTTGCCATGCTATAGGAAGGATGCAATTAAGCTAGAGACAGTGTAGAAAAGATTACACGGAGTTACAAGGAGAGACTGGATAGGTTGGGGCTGTTTTCCTTGGAGTGAAGGAAGCCAAGGATTGACCTTGTAAAGGCTTATATAATCATGAGATAAGGCGTAGATAAGGTGGATGATCACAGTCTTTTTTGCGAGGTGGGGGGGGGGGATTTAAAACTACAAGGTATAGGTTCAAAGTGAAAGGGGAAAGATTTGAAGGGGGCCTGAGCAGCAAGTTTTCCCACAACAGAGGTGGTGGGTATATGGAACGAGCCAGCGAAAGTGGTAGAGGCAGGTACAATCATTACGTTTAAGACACTTGGACAGGTACGTGGACAGGAAAGGTTTAGGGGTGTGGGCCAAATGCAGGTAAATAGGACTAGCTCAGTTAGGCACCATGGACAAGTTGGCCTGCTTCAGTGCCGTATAACTCTGAAAAAGGTAGTCAACATTAATTAGGTGCACATTGGTGCTGCTGCAGATAGAGCTGCTGCCTCGCAGCTCCAGTGACCCAGGTTCAATCCTGATCTCCGATGACATCTGTGTGGAGTTTACATGTTCTCCATGTGACCACATGGGATTTCCCCTGGGTGCTCCAGCCTCCTTCCACACCTCCAAAAACACGTTGGCTTGTCGGTTAATTGGCTACTATAATTTTCTTTTATTGTGGAGGGGTGGTAACAGAACCAGGGTAGAGCTGACAAGCATGAGAGAGTAGGTTGCCGGGAAATGGAACTGATGGGAATGCTCTGAAAGCTGGCACGGACTAGGTCAGCCATATGGCCTCCTCCTACGTCAGGAGAAAAATGCTCAGGTGAATTAAGAAGAACAAGTGATGAGAGGCGGCCTTAAGGCTATGAACAGTCAGAGACAAAGAGTTAATGTGAAGGGGGAGGTGGTGTGAGGAGATTATGAATCAGGGGAGAGAATAGAATCAATTCATATTCCAATCCAAGTCTCCAAGGAGGACAAGTTGCTCGTTTAGACTCGATGCGACTTAAATCAGAAAAAGGCAGGAAATAAACAGAAGACACGGGAGTACATCTGACAGGTCCCATGCATTCATAATCCTCAAACATCCGACCCTTCAAATCGTTCCAATTCATCGCTACATTTTTCCACATGTGAAATTAATTCAATTTGTTTGGTGGCACCAACTGATTCCAAACGCAGTCCCCAGTGTCTAAAGATTTCTCACATTTTCTTATGACTTAGTAGGCCATTCAGCCCATCAAGTCTATGCCAGGTCTCAGAGCAATCCCATCAGTCCCATTCTCTGTCACCTATTCTCTCTCACAAGATCACAAGACAAAGGAGCAGAAGTAGGCCATTCAGCCCATTGAATCTGCTGCATGAGCTACACTAAAAACTATTCCTATCTAGCCCTAATTTCCAGCCTTGTCCCTGTATCCCTTGATACCTTGACTAATTAGATACCTATCTATCTCCTCCTTAAACGCCCCCAATGATTGGGCCTCTACAGCTGTACGTGGCAAAGAATTCCATAATTTCACTACCCTCTGGCTAAAGAAATTTCTGCTCATTTCTGTTTTAAACTGGTACCCACTAATTCTAAGATTGTGCCCTCTAGTCCTGGACTCACCCACCAGGGGAAACAGCTTAACCACATCTACTCTGTCCGGTCCTTTCTTTCTTTTTCAATCTTTTTATTAGTTTTCAAATTAATACAGATTAGTATATAACGTCAATGATTGTACATGTAATACAAAGAGATCAGGAGAACAATCATGGCATAGGTAATCATAAAGAACAATAAAATATTTTTAAAAATCTGTAGATCCAACGATCTCTTAGTAAATGAATATAATATAAAAGAAAGGAAAGAAAAAGATTTATTATATATAAAAAAGAGAAGAAAAAATCCCCAAATCAATAAGAAAAATTATAAACAATATATCAAACCAAACTAAACAGAAAAATTTCAAAAAAAAAACAAAGAAAAAAGGAAAAAAAAAGACTGGACTAAAATTTCTCAGTAGAAACAGAGCAATATTATGTTGTCAAATCCGTTCCTCTAAATTGGAAAGTTATTGAAAGGGGATCTATATCCTGTGAAAATATTGAATAAATGGACTCCAAATATCTTCAAATTTAAGCGAAGGATCAACAGTACCACTCCTAATTTTTTCCAAGTTTAAACATGATGTAGTTTGAGAAAACCATTGAAAAGTAGTAGGGGGTATTGGATCCTTCCAGTTAAGCAAAATGGATCGTTTGGCCATTAATGTAACGGTTAGCGGAAGCAGATAATTGGCCAGACTCTATCTTTGGTAATCCAAAAATTGCAGTGATGGGGTGAGGTTATAAATCAATATTCAATACAGTTGAGATAATGTTAAAAATGTCTTCCCAATATTTTTCCAAAAGAGGACAGGACCAAAACATATGTGTCAAAGAAGCCACATTCGATTTACATCTGTCACATGTAGGATTTATATGGTGATAAAAACGGGCTAGCTTATCTTTTGACATATGGGTCCAGTGAACTACCTTAAACTGTATCAAAGAGTGTCTGGCACACATTGAAGATGTATTAACTAAATGAAGAATTTTCCTCCAAGTCTCTGTAGGTAAAGATGTCTGGAGTTCGGTCTCCCATTCATTCTTAATTTTGTCCAGTGATTCTGGACGTATTTTCATAATTAAATCGTAGATTATTGCTATCAAGCCCTTCTGATAAGGATTAAGACCTAAAATTTTTTCCGTAATTTCAGTTTTGTAGGTGTCGGAAAAGAGCTTTCAAAAAATTTCTAATCTGCAAATATTGAAAAAAGTGTGATCTAGACAAATTGTATTTGTTAGACAATTGTTCAAAAGATGAAAAACAGTTATCAATGAATAAATCACGAAAATATACTATTCCCTTCCTTTTCCATGTGGAAAAAGCTGAGTCAACTCCGGATGGATGAAAGAAAAAATTAGATTGAATGGGACTTGACAGGTTAAATTTATTCAATCCAAAAAATTTACAAAATTGAAACCATATTTGTATTGTATGTTTAACAATTGGGTTAATCATATGTTTACTTAATTTGGTAAGTGCAAAAGGGAGTGAAGCTCCTAAAATAGAAACTAATGAAAATCCAAGTACTGATTGGTGCTCAAGGTGTACCCATTTGGGACATTGAATTACATCTGAATCTTGTATCCAAAAAATTAAATATCTGATATTAATTGCCCAATAATATAATCTAAAGTTAGGCAGGGCCATACCACCATCCTTTTTTAGTTTTTGTAAGTATTTCTTACTTAACCTTGGGTTTTTATTCTGCCAAATATATGAAAGAATTTTAGAATCAATAGTGTCAAAAAAAGATTTTGGGACAAAAGTTGGAATCAATTGAAAGTCCTTTCAACATTCTAAATGTTTCTACGAGGTCCCCTCTCATTCTTCTGTACTTCAGTGAGTACAGTCCAAGAGCCAACAAACGATCATCATATGTAAGCCCTTTCATTCCGGGAATCATCCTCGTAAGTCTCCTCTGAACCCTCTCCAACATCAGTACATCCTTCCTAAGATATGGGGCCCAAAACTGCACACGCATCCACTAACTCACATTAACTTAGTGGCCTACCAACCCGCATATCTTTTGGATTTTGGAGGAAATTGGAGCATTTGGGGGAGACCCGCATGGTCGCAGGAGAACATGCAAACTCCACACGGATATTACTGGAGGTCAGGACTGAACACAGGTCACTGGAGCTGTGAGGCAGCAGCTCTACCAGCTGCATCATTGTGCTGCCACTAAGAGACAGCTCCATCAAAGTAAGTTTATTCTGGCCCCACTTACAGCTGACTGACTGATGTATTAACTGTGATTTAGATTTACTGTATAGGATCTAGTACAGGGAAGAATTAACAAACTGAACACTTGAAATGTTTTGTTTTTTGGTTACTCTTTCAGCCCGCTGGATGTGAAGACTAAAATGTATAAAATTTTCATTGCACATTACACATCATCCTTCCTCTGTGCTACTGCCATGGATAGGAAGGGTTTAGAGGGATATGGGCCCAATGAGACTGGCTCAGGAAGGCACCTTCGTCAGCATGGTCGAGTTGGGCCAAAGGGCCTGTTTCCATACTGTACAACTCTGACTCCAGAACTTTTATCTCTTCCCCTATAGAGGCATAGTCATAGAGTAATACAGCACGGAAACAGGCCCTTCGGCCCAACTGGTCCATGCCGACCACAGCATCGTCCCTGCTAGTCCCAATTGCCTGCATTCGGCCCATAACCCTCCAAGCCCCTCCCCTCCATGTACCTATCCAAATGACTCTTAAATGTTGCAATTCTACCTGCCAGACCACTTCCTCTGGCAGCTCATTCCAGGTACTCACTACCCTCTGTGTAAAGAAGTTACCTGTGAAACAGACCCTCGTCTAATCCCAGCTAATGCCCCTGAGAAATAGATACCTGTATTTCACAACCTCAGGACACCAGAGACACACCCCACTAGATCCTACAAACAGCTATGTCATAATGACTGGATAAACCATTTCAAGCGCAAAAAACAAGATGCTGGAGGAACTCAGTGGGTCAGGCTACATCTACGGAGGGAAATGGACAGTTGACGTTTCAGGTCAAGAACCTCTGTCTGGAACTCGTCCAGGTGAAGGGTCTCAACCCGAAACGTGGACTGTCCACTTCCCTCCATAGATGCTGCCTAACCCACCGAGTTCCTCCAGCATTTTGTTTTTTGTTCCAGATTCCAGCATCATCAGTGTGTCTTGTGCAAACCATTTTCAACCGTTGGTGGTGGGGGAATGGTAGAAAATTCTACTGTTTGCCTTGAAAATAGTGCCACGGGATCTCTTATGTTCTCCTGCAAAAGGTAGACAATGTCTTAGTTTAACGTCTCATCCGAAAGATGGCACCTCTGACAGTGCAGTACTCCGATGATGCCATATTGGGAAATTTGCCTGCCGCTCCACCTTCAATACTATAATTCCAAGCAAACTCATCACCAAACTCCAAGACCTAGGTCTCAACACCTCCCTTTGCAACTGGATCCTTGACTTTCTGACCAACAGAACGCAATCAGTAAGGATAGGCAGTAACACCTCCAGCATGATTATTCTCAACACTGATACCCCACAAGGCTGCATCCTCAGCCCTCTACTCCCTATACACTCATGACTTCGTGGCCAGATTCTGCTCCAACTCCATCTCCAAGTTTGCAGATGACACCACTGTATCTCAAATAACGATGAGTTTGAGTACAGGAGAAAGAGAGCTTAGTAACGTGGTGTCATGACAACAACCTTTCCCTCAATGTCAGCAAAACAAAAAGAGCTGGTCATTGACTTCAGGAAATGGGGCTGTCTACGTGCTCCTGTTTACATCAATGGTGCTCAACCCCGAGTGGGTTGAGAGCTTCAAGTTCCTAGGAGTGAACATCACCAGTAGTCTGTCCTGGTCCAACTACATTGATGCCACGGCCAAGAAAGCTCACCAGCACCTCTACTTCCTCAGGAGGCTAAGAAAATTTGGCATGTCCCCTTTGACACTCACCAATTTTTATCGATGCACCATAGGAAGCATCCTATCTGGATGTATTACGGCTTGTATGGCAACTGCTCTGCCTGGGACTGCAAGAACCTTCAGAGAGTTGGGGAGGTAACTCAGCACATCACAGAAACCAGCCTCCCCTCCATGGACTCTCTATACTTCTCACTGCCTCGTTAAAGCAGCCAGCATAATCAAAGACCCCACCCACCCCAGACATTCTCTCTTCTCCCCTCTCCCATCAGGCAGAAGATATAAAAGCCTGAAAGTATGTCCCACCAGGCTCAAGGACACCTTCTATCCCGCTGTTATAAGACTATTGAATGGTTCCCTAGTACGATAAAATGGAATCTTGACCTCACAATCTGCCTTGTTATGACCTTGCACCTTATTGTCTTCCTGCACTGCACTTCCTCTGTAGCTGTTACACTTTATTCTGCATTCTGTATCGTTTTACCTTGTACTACCTCAGTGCACTGTGTAATGAATTGATCTGTACAAATAGTATGCAAGACAAGTTTTTCACTGTACCTCAGTACATGTGACAATAATAAACCAATTCCAAGTTTGGTCTGGATCCTGTATCTCTGGCATGAGGTACTTCGGGGACCTTGTCAAACAGGCCATGGTCTCTCATCGTTTATGAGAGTTTTGGGGTCTGCAGGGCAGGTCCTGGTTTACTGCCACTGGGAAATGTGGCCTTGCATCACAGGCTGGGGCAGTGGGCCCGAGGAGGCAGACTCTTTCCAGGAGGTGGGCTGGTTTGGTTTGCAACTTCTTATTATGAAATGGAGACAAACACCTGCACTTGAGTCAGGGCAATCCCAGACCACTGGGAGAGAGCACATTGGAGAAGGTGCTGAGGCAATGGAGGTTGTTGTGAGGCATCCATTGCAAAGGCTTTTTATTCTGCAATACTAAATTATTATTCATTTTGCACGTCACTGAATGCATGCAAAATGATATGAAATTCAGTTCCCCAAGTTGGTATCAATAGCTGCTGGCTAGAGATTGAGGCCAGGTGTTTTAGTATGTAAGTGAGGGGGGGGGGGGGGGGGTGGGGGAGGGAGAGCTCATTTGCCCTTAATCTGATGCTGTTTGATTGATGTTTAAAGGTTTGACTGGAATTTGGGTTTGGACAGAAAACAAATCCCCACTTGATCTGGAGGACTGGAGGATTTACATTTGAATGTGTGCATTTAAAGTATTATTAGAACACTATGTGTTGCACTTAAATAGGAGTATTGTGTAGTATTTTAAGTTTGAGATATGCACTTGTATTTACTAATGCATTTGGAAAGAGGTTTTTCAACCAAAAATATTTAAAAGCTGCTGTCACTTATCTCAGTTTTCCTAGGATGTCCCTGATCCACAAAACTCATTCCAGCGATGGAATTGAACATCTTGGTACGGCAACTGCTCTGCCCTGGACCGCAAGAAACTGCATAGAGTTGAGGACACAGCCCAGTGCATCACGGAAACCAGCCTCCCCTCCATGGACTCTGTCTTTACCTCTCGCTGCCTTGGTGAAGCAGCCAGCATAATCAAAGACCCCACCCACCCAGGTCATTCTCTCTTCTCTCCTCTCCCATCAGGCAGAAGATACAGGAGCCTGAGGGCACGTACCACCAGGCTCAAGGACAGCTTCTACCCCACTGTGATAAGACTATTGAACAGTTCCCTTATACGGTGAGATGGACTCTTGACCTCAATCTACCTTGTTGTGACCTTGCACCTTATTGTATACCTGCACTGCACGTTCTCGTAGCTGTGACACTTTCCTCTGTACTGTTATTGTTTTTACCTGTACTACCTCAATGCACTGTGTAATGAATGGACCTGTATGACCAGTATGCAAGACAAGTTTTTCCACTGTACCTTGGTACAAGTGACAATAATAAACCAATACCAATCTTGTGTCAAACTGAACCCCATTGACAGAGCCGTACAAGTCCTTTTTGCACCCCACTTGTTGGGGCACCCCAAGCATTGGTCTGCAGTGTCCCAGAGCTCTGTGGGAGGAAACTGGAGAAAATCCACAGGATCACAAGGAGAAAGTACAAACTTCAATACAGACTGCCCTGGAGATCAGCAATGAATCCAGGTTGTTGGAACTTAGACACGGCAGCTCTACTACCTGTGCCACTGTAGTGCCCTGCAGGCTTCAGTTGCAGAAAGCCTTCATTAAACCACCATCCAGAATAGTGTTTACTTTTGGAGCTCTTGATGATACTCCCACAGCACTATCCAAACTACAGGGGTGTTCTCCCCAGCATTCTGCCATTCCTGAACTAACAATAAAACAAGTTCTAGTCATTAGTACAAGAGGATGAGAGGAGATTTAATAGTGTACAAAATTAAAGGCTTTGACAGAGTGAATGGAGGTGACATTTCCCTTTGTGGAAGGATCAATAAGTAGAAATATTTGAGGGAAGTAGGCAGGAAAAAATTCATCCAGAGTAATAAGGATCTTGGACCCACTGCCCAAATCACAATTTTAAATAGTGAATGGGTGAGTATTTGAAGTGTAATGTCCTGGGATGTGTTTCATAGCTTTTCTCTGGTTGGTACCGATACGATGGACTGAATGGTTTGCTTTTGTGCTACAGGATTCTACCATTCTAACCTCCTTCTGACACTACCTCAGAATCCAAAAACCCATGGAATATCATTAAAGACCCTCACCATCCAGGACACACCCTCTTCTCATTACTATCATCAGGGAAGAGGTACAGGAACCTGAAGACCCATACTCAATGATTCAGGAGTAGCTTCTTCCCCGCAGTCATCAGATTTTGGAGCGGTCCATGAACACTACCTCATTGTTCCTTTTTTTAATCTGTAATTTTTTTGTTTTTATGTCCTTGCACTGTACTGCTGCTGCAAAACAACAAATTTCATGTCGTATAAGGCAGTGATAATAAACCCGATTCTGAATGAGAGCCCTCCAGGGTAAAATGTTCCAGAGATTTTCAACATGAGCAAAGGAGTTTATCCTCATGGTTCTAATCTTGGGGTCCAAGTCCATACCTTCCTGAAAGTGGCAACACAAGTAGACAGAATGATAAAGACGACATATGCATGCTTGCCTTCATCGCTAGGGGCACAGAGTACAAGTGACAGGAAGTCATGATGCAGTTGTATAAGACGATAGTTAGGCCATACTTGGAGTATCGTGTATAGCTCTGGTCGCCCCATTACAGGAAGGATGTGGAGGCTTTGGAGAGAGTGCAGAAGAGGTTTACCAGGATGCTGCCTGGATTAAAGGGGATTAGCTACAAGGAGAGGTTGGATAGACTTTGATTGTTTTCTCTGGAGTATCAGAGGCTGAGGGGTAACCCAACAGAAGTTTCTAAAATTATGAGACGCAGAGATAGGGTCGGCAGTCAGAGCCTTTTTCCTAGGATAGAGATGACAAATACCAGAGGGCATAGCTTTAAGGTGAGAGGGTGTAAGTTTAAAGGAGATGTACAAGACAAGTATATTAAAAAAAAGTGGTAGGTGTCTGGAATGCACTGCCAGCAGTGGTAGTGGAAGCAGATACCACAATGACTTTCAAGAGGCTTTTAGTTAAGCACATGAATATGCAGGGAATGGAGGGCTATGGATCATGTGCAGGCATAAGGGATTAGCTTAATTTGGCATCATGCTCAGCATAGATATCATGGGCCGAAGGGCCTGTTCCTGTGCTAACCTGTTTTATGTTCTATATAACCCCTTATGCTGAGACTATTATATCTTTCTTTGTCACATGTCCATCGAAACACACAGTGAAATGCATCTTTTGCTTAGAACGTTCTGGGGGCAGCCATAGGTGTCGCCACACTTCCGGCGCCAACATAGCATGCCCACAGCTTCCTAACCCGTACGTCTTTGGAATGTGGGAGGAAACCGGAGCACCCGGAGGAAACCCACGCAGACATGGGGAGAACGTACAAACTCCTTACAGACAGCGGCCGGAATTGAACCCGGGTCGCTGGCGCTGTAATAGCGTTACGCTAACCACTACACTACCGCGCCTGCCCATCTGGAGAATCAAACTGCTAGCATCAGGTTTATCAGGCCACTTAAGAATTTCCCAAGTTCCAATGTGTTTAAACTAAGTAATAGAGATCTAGTGAGAATTCACTGTTGCCTGCTTTCTCTGATCTCACCTGCATTCCCTTTCCAACCCACCCCTTTAAAATCTTTGTGTCCTCTCCACTCTTCAGATTGGTTTGCAATTCATATTTGAACAATTACATCTCTACTTTCCACTTTGTGGAATTCCAGGCAATAATAAGCGAATTTTCTATCTAATGTCCATTTCATGCTGGTGTTAATCCTCGGTGTGGAGAAGGGGAGGGGAGGAGAGAGCTACTAAAATAACATCTTATCATTCTACTCATTCACTGGTTTCCCTCCCTTTAATGGTAAGGGAATGACGGCACCCAGAGGCCAATCTGGGGAGCTGCAGATTTTTATTAAAACACCAACTTCAGCTGTGATTATGGAGCTTGAACCTGCATGTAATGTCACTGAGCATTAGAATCAGCTAGTCATTATACCTAGTCTTAGCCCTCAAATTATCGAGACTCTCACTTTCACAACATCACTGATTTCCATCTTGCTTCAAGCATCATCTCCATGTCGTTGACACTTGTGGACTGGACTATTCCAAAGTTTGCAAATATCTAGGAGAACTTTCCACTCCGAGTCCATTTGAGCTCAACCAAAACTACGCTGCCTGCAATTCGCCAATCACCTCTGCTCATTGATGTATAACTGCCCCCCAGTGCCTCAGAATTAATATTCTTTTCACCATTTTCAATTGGCCTGTAGCCACTCCAACCTGCAGCAGCCCGAGTATCGTGTCCCCCATTCCAGTCCCACCGTATCATGCTCTGACCTCTCCCTGCTCCGGCATTAGCAGGTATGACTGCAGCGGCCAGCTCCCAAAGCTGTGGAATTTCCTTCCCCAGCCTATCCTTAAAACTGTTTTATTCCCACATCTAAGAATAAGAAATTAAAGCAGGAGTAAGCCATACCAAAGCCTGCCCTGCCATTAAGACTAAAGTTCTCCCTTTGACCGCGTAGGTTTCCCCCAGGTACTCTGGTTTCTTCGCACATTCCAAAGATGTGCAGGTCAGTAGGTTAAATGGCCACTGTAAATTGCCTCTAGAGTGTAGGTGAGTGGCAAAATCTGGGGAAGGGGTGAAATATATTGGGAATACTGTAGGATTAGAGTAAAACATGATAGTTGGCGCAGACTCACTTCTGAACTTGACCAACCAGCCAGCATAATCAAAGACCCCACCCACCCGGGTCATTCCCCCTTCTCCCCTAGATACAGGAGCCTGAGGGCACGTACCACCAGGCTCAAGGACAGCTTCTATCCTGCAGTGATAAGACTATTGAATGGTTCCCTTATACAGCAAGATGGACTCTTGACCTCACAATCTACCTTGTTATGACCTTGCATCTTATTGTCTACCTGCAATGGATTTCCCTGTAGCTGTGACACTTTACTTTGCATTCTGTTATTGCTTTTACCCTGTACTACCTCAGTGCACTGTGTAATGAGTTGATCTGTACGAGTGGTATGCAAGCTTTTCACTGTACCTCGGTACAAGTGACAACAGTAAACCAATACCTCAGCTCCTCGTTCCTTCCTGTTCCCTCAAATCCACAATAGTCCAAACATCTGACGTCTCCCAGACTTGAATTGGCCTCCATGGGGTTCTGGAGTGGTGAACTACAAAAAATTCTCAACCTTTGGAGAGAAGAAATTCCCATCACCTCAGTTGTGAATGAGCAAATAGTCATCCTGAAACCATGTTCGTGCAGCTCAGTGTCAACTTTAGTTTGATTTTGTTTCAGTGAGGAACCCTTGGGGCATTTCAAAATGCTAAAAGCATTATAAAAGCCAGTGCTGAGTTATTTCCTCTAGCAATTACCAAGACAGCAATGCTGCCTGCACTACCTTCCAGGCTGATGTCCAGATGCTTGCATTGTACTACAAATCCTCCTGCTCACTGGCCTCCAGCTCTGCAAAAAAATAAAATCACGGGCTTCACAATTCCCAGAGCTTGAATTAAAAATTTATTTATCAATATATTAGACATGAAAAACAAACAGACCAAAATAAATCATTCATGCATATCTATACAAAAAAAAATAAAAGTTCCAAAAATACAATATATACTAATTGGGACACTTCACCTTTCTCTATACCAGTTTCAGCAGTACCAGAGTGTTGGAATTACAAGTGTTAAAATAAAACAATATCACTGTCTAATCTTGAATACCATGCTCATAATTAAACTTCCTACTCATGTCAAGTTCAATGCAATGATGTAAAAATCTGTTAGAGGATCATTAAAAAGTTATCAAAGTTTGAAGAATTCACACGCCAGTTAATTGCTTTGCATTAGTTAATGGTCATATCGATAAGAGTTTCAGCAGTGTAAATTCACAGACTACAGCTAGAAAGTTTGGAAGAGAGTTTCAAAGCACAGATTCAACTAAATAGCAAAGGTACTCGGTATTTACTTTCAGGCCTTTCATTATTTCAGTGCTCTCTGAATTCTAGGACACTTCATTCCTACTCAGTGTCTGCAGTCATTGCCTTTCAACACAGGTCTCGCATTCGGATAGTCTGCAGTACAAGACCTTGCAGTGGTTACAAGATATTAAAAGCTCTGCTGATTTGGTTTGGTCAGATGCATCTCAAGAAAAAAAACTAACTGTGCACCACGTAATAAAGCCGCAAGTTATCAGGTTCACTAGCTCAGCACAACTGTCTAATGAGGTAGAGTTGGTACAAAAAGTTACTTAAAACCTCCAAAAACGGAACCACCTTCTTCAGTTCACAATGATCAGGTTACTCCAAGAGCCCACCTCCTCCAGCATACAGACACACATTGGGATCCCCCTCAACCAGAATTCAAATGGAAAGGCTCTGGAATGAACAATCTCCACTTGAAATCACTGGGGGTAAGGAAATTATAATATTAACTGTTTTTAATTCCAGGGTGATCATTTCTTCCAAAAAGTGAATTTGTATAACAAGCATTTCGTGATCTCAGGGCATGCCAACCACATTACCAATAACTACATATGTTTTAAAGTATAGTCACTGTGTTCTAGGAAATTATTTTGTACCGTTAACAAAATGTAACATTAACATATAGCATTTTGTCAACATTAAGACAGAATTCATGGGTTGTTGTAGGATCAGGAACATAGTGATAAAGTGTAGCTGCACAACCTTCAAGGGCAAACAGAACAGCACAAATAAATGTGGTTCACACAGGGGTCAATGATGAATCTGTTGCTGTTTAATAATAAGCACACTGGGTGACCTCATCCAGAGGCTACCTTAAGGGAGATGGGTAGATAAAAGCATTCCGCCTCTGGTAATTGATTTTCGTGGAACTCAATTTTGATTAAAAAGAAATACACTCTCTGACATCCTCCCTCCTAACATTCTGCCTCCCTACTGTGAACTGTGATATCGTTAGCAATGACATGTGCAGGAAATTCTCTCCAGATACGCTTCTGGGACCATGACCACTGTGTCACCTGTGCAACAGTTCAGGAGAAGAAATTTCTAAATAGTAATTCTGGTAATAATAGCAAAGTGAGGAAGATTAATGGAGTAAACTCAGGATTCAGGAAAAGGAACGCAAGGAAGAAAGGAGAATTTAAGAGAGTTCAGATGTTATATCAAAAAGATACAAAGAGCTTAGGAAGACAACTTATAGGATAGCCCAGACTTACCTCAGTATTATAAAATTGCATATAACCCACCCCTGCAACAATATTTTCAAAAGATTCAGCCAAATAAAGGAAAGAATGGTGGGAAGAAAAAAAATCACACACTGAACTGAACTGTACAAGCAATATTTTGCTATTCCTCCAACACGTGCAAGCCTTTTGTACCAAGTCTATCTGATAAACAATGTGCCGGAACATCCAAAGAACAAGGCAAAGTTATTTAGTGGTAGAATGGTTCAAAATAAATCAAGTTACCCAAAATAAAGGGAGAAACTCTTGAAAGCTGATGAGCACTGAAAATATTCATTTCACAAAGATATCATTTTGTTAGTGTGCAACCAGCAACTTATTTGGCACTGTTGAACAGATTTGATCATCTGTAATAGATGAATAATGCTAGTGGTTTTTTTTAAAGAGAGTGGATTAGTTATAGGAGCAAAAGGACCAAAAATGATAGGTCATAAGTGTACTGCAAACTTAAGGCACGATTCTTCCTATTGTTGTGCTTCTACTAAGTATAGTCTGAACAGGGACCAACTTCTTTACATCAGAAACAAAATATACAGATGATATACGTGACTATTTCTAAACCCTAAGCTCAATTTTCATTGACTGCCAGTTATGTGGTCAAAGATCCAGAAGCACAAAGACTCCTGAAACTTGGATTAAAAGCACGTCATGGAAAAGAGTCAGTTTTGTAAACTTATCCCGTTAGCTTTTGTGTTCCTGATTCCAGTTAGAACTTGTGATGAAACAACTTTGGATGCCGTTTACTGCTAACAACCCACGTCACACTCCTTGATCAAGTCAAGTCCATTAAAACAGTGACCGGAGCCGATACTGGTTTGATCCATCATGAATTAACAGCAGTGTCTCCGTAGTCCTCGTTCCAACGCTTGTATCCCTCGAGAGTCTGAGGGCCTACACTGCGCTTTATCTTCCTTAATGAATCCTCAAAGTCAGAAAGTCGGATCTTTCTCACCTGGACAGGCAGAAGGCACATAAGTCATGGCTGGTTAAGTAACGTGTGGTTTACTAATATAGCAAAATGATCAGGGACCAAGATTAAAAGTGTGTTTTTGAACTGCAGCTACAATTAGATACACTGTGGTGGTACAAACATAATGAGGCAAATGTTGCTATTCAACACGGGAATATTTTGAATACAAGAGAAATGAACCACACCTCACTGGCAGCCATACTCCTTACTTCTTCTGGCTTGAGTTCTGCAGTAAAAGGAAAATGTAATTTTGATTACTCAAAACATCAAACCAGAGCAGAAGAAACTCTAGCAACAGCAAATATTCATACTTAGGCACCTTTGAGTAAGCAGAACGTGGCAACAGAGCTAAAGGATTGTGGTAAAAGCCCAACTGGTTCCATTGGGAAGGGAGTCTGTTGTCACGTTCAACCTGAAACATCAACAATTCCTTTCCTCCCGCCCTCCCCCCCCCCCCACCAACCGACACTGCTCAACCCCCCCACCCCCCGTTCCACCAGCAGATTGTTTGCAGCACTTAAGTGTCCAGATAAGCACTTAAAATCACTTAGGTATACAATGCTATGGGCCACGTGCTGGAAGGTGGGATTAATACAAATGGGTACCCACTGGTTAGCCTGGATGTTGTGGGCTGAATGGCCTGTTTCTGTGCTGGATGCCTCCATAACCAATGCAAATAATTAAATCCTCCACTGCATCAAGTTACTATTGACATATTCTCAAGTTGCCCAAGGATGGACAACAAATACCAATTTTGTCAGCTGTGCCTGCAGTTAGAAAATACAGTGGCATGCAAAAGTTTGGGCACCGCTGGTCAAAATTTCTGTTACTGTGAATAGTTAAGTGAGAAGGTGAACTGATCTCCAAAAGTCAAAGTTAAAGATGAAACATTCTTTTCAACATTTTAAGCAAGATTAGTGTATTTGTACAATTTTAGAGTGAAAAAAGGAGAGGAGCACCAAGCAGAAGTTTGGGCACCCCAAGAGATTTGAGCTCTCAGATAACTTTTACCAAGGTCTCAGACCTTCATTAGCTTGTTACGGCTATGGCTTGTTCACAGTCATCGTTAGGAAAAGCCAGGTGATGCAAATTTCAAAGCTTTATAAATACTCTGACTCGTCAAACCTTGTCCCAACAGTCAGCAGCCATGGGCTCCTCTAAGCAGCTGCCTAGCACTCTGAAAATTAAAATAAAGGATGCCCACAAAGCAGGAGAAGGCTATAAGAAGATAGCAAAGCATTTTTCAGGTAGCCGTTTCCTCAGTTCATAATGTAATTAAGAAATGGCAGTTAACAGGAACGGTGGAGGTCAAGTTGAGGTCTGGAAGACCAAGAAAACTTTCCAAGAGAACTGCTCGTAGGATTGCTAGAAAGGCAAATCAAGACCCCCGTTTGACTGCAAAAGACCTTCAGGAAGATTTAGCAGACTCTGGAGTGGTGGTGCACTGTTCTACTGTGCAGCAACACCTGCACAAATATGACCTTCATGGAAGAGTCATCAGAAGAAAACCTTTCCTGTGTCCTCACCACAAACTTTAGCGTCAGAAGTTTGCAAAGGAACATCTAAACAAGTCTGATGCATTTTGGAAACAAGTCCTGTGGACTGATGAAGTTAAATAGAACCTTTTGGCCACAATGAGCAAAGGTATGTTTGGAGAAAAAAGGGTGCAGAATTTCATGAAAAGAACACCTCGCCAACTGTGAAGCACGGAGGTGGATCGATCATGCTTTGGGCTTGTGTTGCAGCTAGTGGCACGGGGAACATCTCACTGGTAAATACCAACAAATTCTGGAAGCAAACATCACACCGTCTGTAAAAAAGCTGAAGATGAAAAGAGGATGGCTTCTACAACAGGATAACGATCCTAAACACACCTCAAAATCCACAATGGACTACCTCAAGAGGCACAAGCTGAAGGTTTTGCCATGGCCCTCACAGTCCCCCGACCTAAACATCATCTAAAATCTGTGGATAGACCTCAAAAGAATAGTGCATGCAAGACAGCCCAAGAATCTCACAGAACTAGAAGCCTTTTGCAAGGAATAATGGGCGAAAATCCCCCAAACAAGAATTGAAAGACTCTTAGCTGGTTACAGAAAGACATGGTCCATGTTGGCACCAATGACATGGGTAAGAAGGGGGATGAGGTCCTGAAGAGCGAGTTCAGGGAGCTAGGCAGAAGACTGAGGAACAGGACCTCAAAGCTAGCAATCTCGGGATTGCTGCTGGTGCCGCGCGATAGTGAAGGCAGGAACAGGAGGAGGTGGCAGATAAATGCGTGGCTGAGAAGTTGGTGCAGGAGGGAGGGTTTTAGATTTCTGGATCATTGGGATCTCTTCTTGGGAAGGTGGGACCTGTACAGAGAGGACGGGTTACACCCGAACCAGAAGGGGGCCAATATCCTTGCGGCTAGGTTTGCTAGGGTGGTTCGGGAGGGTTTAAACTAGTTTGTGAGGGGGAAGGGAACCGGAGGAGTAGGTCAGAGGAAGAAGGGGATGGGGAAAAGTTAGATCAAACAGGTAGAGAGGCTTTGGAGAAGGAGAAGCAGAATACAGGCTATAAAAGTAGTAAGGTAGATGGACTGAAGTGTGTTTACTTAAACGCAAGAAGCGTCAGGAATAAGGGAGATGAACAGAGGGCTTGGATAAGTATGGGGGACTATGATATTGTGGCTATTACTGAGACGTGGCTGACGTCAGGGCAGGAGTGGATATTGAATATTCCTGGTTTTCGGTGTTTTAAGAGGGATAGGGAAGGGGGGGAGAAGAGGAGGAGGGGTGGCGATACTGGTCAGGGACACTGTTACAGCTGCGGAAAGGATGGATGTTGTAGAAGGATCATCTCTAGAGTCCGTATGGATGGAAGTAAGGAACAAGAAAGGAGCAGTTACTCTACTAGGTAGTAGGGATAGTCCAGGGAATTACAAACCGGTGAGTCTCACGTCTGTGGTGGGTACGCTGTGAGAAAGGATTCTAAGGGATAGGATTTATGAACACCTGGAGAATCATGGACTGATTAGGGACAGCCGGCATGGCTTTGTGAAGGGAAGATCTTGCCTCACAAGCCTGATAGAGTTCTTTGAGGAGGTGACGAGGAAGATTGATGAGGGTAGTGCGGTGGATATGGTCTATACGGATTTTAGTAAGGCATTTGATAAGGTTCCTCATGGTAGGCTTCTTCAGAAGGTCAGAGGCCAAGGGATCCAGGGAAGCTTGGCTGTGTGGATTAGGAATTGGCTTGCCTGTAGAAAGCACAGGGTTGTAGTGGAAGGAGTGCCCTCGGATTGGAAGGCAGTGACCAGTGGTGTCCCGCAGGGATCGGTTCTGGGACCTCTACTTTTTGTGATATTTATAGATGACTTAGATGAGGGGGTGGAAGGCGGTTAGTAAGTTTGCGGACGACACTAAGATCGGCGGTGTTGTGGATAGTGTGGAGGGCTGTCGGAGCTTACAGAGGGATATTGATAGGATGCAGAGCTGGGCTGACAAGTGGCAGATGGAGTTCAATCCGGTGAAGTGTGAGGTGGTACACTTTGGAAGGACAACTCCAGGGCAGAGTACAAGGTAAATGGCAAGGTACTTGGCAGTGTAGAGGAGCAGAGGGATCTGGGGGTTCATATTCACAGTTCACTGAAAGTTGCCTCACAGGTGGATAGAGCAGTTAAGAAGGCCTATGGGATGTTAGCTTTCATAAATCGTGGGGATTGAGTTTAAGAGCCGTGAAGTGGTGATGCAGCTTTACAAAACTCTAGTTAGACCACACTTAGAGTACTGTGTTCAGTTCTGGTCGCCTCATTATAGGAAGGATGTGGAGGCATTGGAGAGGGTGCAGAGGAGATTTACCAGGATGCTGCCTGGATTAGAGCATATTGAATATGAGGAGAGGCTTAAGGTGCTAGGGCTTTATTCACTGGAAAGGAGGAGGATGAGAGGAGACATGATAGAGGTATATAAAATATTGAGAGGAATAGATAGAGTAGACAGTCAGCACCTCCTTCCCAGGGCACCAATGCACAAGACAAGAGGGCATGGCTTTAAGGTTATGGGTGGGAGGTTCAGGGGAGATATCAGGGGGAGGTTTTTCACCCAGAGAGTGGTTGGTGCATGGAATGCACTGCCTGGGGTGGTGGTGGAGGCAGATACATTGAACAGGTTCAAGAGTTTGTTGGATAGGCATATGGAGGAATGTGAGATAGAGGGATATGCGGGAGGAAAGGGTTAGATAGTGTGAGGGTGGTTTGATGGACGGCACAACATGGTGGGCTGAAGGGCCTGTTTTGTGCTGTATGGTATGGTTCTATGGTTTACAAGCTGTGATACTTGCCAAAGGGGGTGTTACTAAGTACTGACCATGCAGGGGGCCCAAACTTTTGCTTTGGGCCCTTTTCCTTTTCTGTTATTTTGAAAGTGTAAACGGTGGAAATAAAAAAGTAATCTTGATTAAAATATTAAAGAAATGTGTCATCTTTAACTTTATGCCTTTTGGAAATCAGGTCATCTTTTACTCGCTTAGCTATTCACAGTAACAGAAATTTTGACCAGGGGTGCCCAATCTTTCGCATGCCACTGTAAGTTTACAAAACCTGTGGACATTGAAATCATGTCAAACTTGTCAGAGTGGGAGCTCAAGTCTCCAAGGTCATGGCAGAAATCAGAATCACAAGTACAGCTAATTGCACCGCCTGGGGATGGTTACATAACACAATAAATGTGCAACAGAAAAATGCCAGAAAATCCTCACGTCAGGCAGCAACTTTTGTTTCGGGTCTGCAGCCCTTCATCAGAACAAAATGAAAGTGGAAGTGTCAACCATAGTTACTTGAAGGAGTTTCTCTAATCTCTGGTCTGTTTAGAAATACAATCAATGTATTTCCAGCTGTCAAAATATAAAAGATGTCTCTTTTTATTCTGCATTTAACAGGTAGTGGACTAATCTGGGCAGCACAATTTAGGAAGAAATGCAAGGCTTTGAAAGAAGATAAGAGAATGAAAGAGAACCAGTGACCAGGTATAAAATTAAAATCACACCTGACAATTGCCAATAAGAACTCCACCAGAGAGTGCATACGTATATTTCTTTCCAAACCCTATCTGATTCAAAAGGCATTTGCAGAAAAGCAGGGGGAAAAGAAAAAGGCTTGCTACACTGTACGTACTGCATCAAGAATAGAGGCCAAGGCAGCAGTACCATGCAAATCAACCTATCCTGGATAAAACACAGAGCAGCGCAGCCCTCAAATGTTTTGTCAGAACGTACAACTGACCCAAAGTGAGCTTGGGTTGGGCAATCAGGCTCCAGACCATATTGCCCCTCAAGCCAGCTCTACCATTTAGTACTGTCACTGGTGAACTGATCTTAGCTCAAACTCTACATTCCTGCCAGTTCCCCTTAAACTTTGATTCCTATATAGCCCAGAAGACGTGGAAGAGATCTATTACAGTATTAGGATACAAGGACTTCCACTGGAGAAGCTGGCAAGAATCAGTAAAGAGAAGTTAAACCATTCCCAGTGGCAGAAAAGTGGATGACCAGAGGACATATTGACAAAAGAACCAGGAAAGAGATGAAGTTTTAGGAGTTATGGAGATCTGGAATGCACAACTGAAGGATGACAGAAACAGTTACCAGTAACTTTCATAGGGGATTTGGATACATACGTTAATGGAGAAAAAAATTACGAGAAGAACAGAAAAACAGACGCAGCTGGAAGTAACATTCAATGAGTTGGCACAGGTGTGATGGGCTGAGTGGCTTTCTTTGATTCCGTAAGATTGCCTACCTCGAATTGGACCCAGTGCCGCATCCTTCGCCAGTGCAGTCAGGTCACTCCCCGAATATCCTTCCGTCTGCCTGTACAACACCAAATATCACTATTAAGGTTCATACACCCAACACACATAAAAAGATTTGATACTTATTGAAAGTATGCAGCTTCTTTTGAAATAGATAGTAACGAGCAAGGGTGATCCTAAAGTAGTTGTTTAGTCAGAGTATATGTGGAAGTGATACAGTAACATGCTGCTGCCATAAACCACCAGCATTAAGTTAGTCTATTTGCCTCAAAATTATTGTTCTTTGTTATGTGGTACTCTTTATGTAAAAATACTCTAGAGCACTATACTCAAGGAATGGAACAACAATTAGGAATGGAACAGCAATTAATATTTGGGCAGAAGACTTGGGAGTGTAGCAACGCAAACATATATAACCAAAGAGCTTGTTCTGGCATTCAACAGGATCACGACTGATACTTTGACCTAATTCTACATACGAGCCTTTGCTCTGTATCCTTTTCACGCCTTTGGTTAACACAAGGTAAATATTGAAACTACCCTTTGCATATGGAAATATTTCCTAATCATTCCTGAAAAGATCTGGCTTTCATTTTTACACTGCAGCAAAAGTAGCTTATCATTTTGCTCAATATCCTGAAGACTCATGGAGTCACAGCTTACTAAGTTGTGGGAAGTAGTCTGACTGAGATGGTGTGTGCAGAGTGGTGAAGCCAGTTTCTGAACATTAGTCATTGCTTTACTGGGGAAAATTAGGTCAAGAGGCACAAACTTTAAATTGGAACCTGCTATAGGTCAGTCTCAAACAGAATGTAATCAGTAAAACAGAACACAAGTGTCCTAAAAAAGTGCCTCAACAAGATTAACAATCTTAACAGTTCAGTGTTGGTGAATTACTTACTTGGCCAGATGCTCAAGATCCTTTCGATTCAGTGGATTGCCATGTTTGGCCAAAAGATTTGTAAGCAGCAACAACCGTGTCTGAGGAAGATGGTGAAAAGAGAAAGAAAATGAATGCTGCTCCACAACGTTCTTCAGAAACCTAACAGGTCACATTATATATCGCTACCCTGCCATTTCGGCAAGATTTGAATTGGAGAATTTATATAGAGAACATTAGGGAGGGAGGAAAGCATGAACAAGAGGGAGAAGGGAGATTCAGTGTTCACTGGTTTTCGAGTCAAGAACATGCAACCATCTGGGTAGGTTTTACTTCTTCCTCTTGCTCCAACTTGTTCTCTGCACTTTCTTCATACCCTCCTTCATCACTAGGGATTGTAGGGGACAGAGGTGGGCCAGCACTGTGACTCGTGGGAGACACCAGGCCGTTGTGTCACCCAAAGTAGACAACTAGGCCATTAGAGTGACTAGGGTCTATGGTCCATTTTGCACAGTCATGATGGCTGGAAATGAAAAGTACAAAATAAGAGAGTGAATATGGGAAGGTGAATGGGCAAAGGGGATAATAAAGCAATTCACAAATACAAGTGTTTACTTAGGAAGTGTCCAGGGTTAATGCATCAAAAAAGCTAAACATAATTTCTAGTGGTTCCATTATATTAGAATAACTCATGACACGAGACAAACTAGAAGTTCCTAGCCCAGAGAGCCTCGAGAAATGTCCAAGAGGTATACTCTGACAATTAAATATTTTGAAACAAGATTGAAAATTGTTAAATGTCATTCACATACTTGCTTATTTGGCAGCGAGACAAACACCCTCTTTGTAAAACGCCTGTAGGGAAGGAGAAAGACCAATGAAACAATCACACTTCCAAGTAATCTTCAGAATAACTTGAATAATTAAGCTTTATACTAAACACAGATTAACATGTCAGCTTTCAAAATGTTAAACCTACCCTTCTGGTATATTCATATCTGTAGAATTACAGTAGCATGCCGCTTAAAAGGCTATTTGGCCCATTGTGCCAAGGCAGTGCTATCTAACAGTCCCATCCCACTGCTCTTTCCCTGTGGCCCTCTAAATATTTCTCTCATCCAAGTCCCTTCTGAAAGTTATTATTGAATGTGCTTTCTTTGAGAGTATATTCCAAATCATCACCTGTCCCGTAAATATTTCTTCCCTTTTTGCCAATTACCTCAAATTTGTTCTCTAGTTACATCACTAAACAGTTGCACTTTATTAAACTCCAATCAAAACCTTTCATGATTTTGAACACTATCAAATTTGCTCTTAAATTTCTTTCCCAAGAACAGAACCAGCTTCTGTCAAAGCTGGTGCTTACAACAGTTTTTGAACTTCTAAGATCATCTAAAAACCAGTATCAACTGAAAAATAAATTAAAATAATTCACAAAAAATTAAAAACAGTAAAATGAGAAATAACCTTCACCTTTGCCTCCTAATTTTTCAGGCCTGAAGAGAAAAAAAATGTTTGCCGAAATAAAAGATGAGAGATGTGCAAACACCTGCTGATACTTGGGCTGTTCGTTGTATGTTTTGTTTTCCCTGCCACTCTGATAGGCAGCAAGTTTCCAATGAACACATTTTACAAATCAAAATTTCATTACAGTATGTTCTCTGCTACACAAGATTGCCATAAAAATTGGTGAACGGTATATCTAAAACTAAGCAGAGCAAACTACTTAACAAGCTATACCTATAGCAGTATAGAAGTACCGGTTACTCACCTGAGGACAGCATCATCTAGTTCCTGCGGCCTATTCGTTGCTCCCATTACTAGAACTCTATCATCTCCACTGGACTGTACCTGAAACAGTGCAAAATTGATATTTAATGTTTTGTTGACATTGGTGATGACTTTGCATGTGGAATTGGAATCTTTATTCTTTTAAGTTATTCCTTCATATTCCATTTAGTGTTCAGCAGCAAACAGTGAAAGATCAAGATTCAAGTTTTTGCTCACTGAGAATTCAAAAAGAGGCTATTTTTAAAGTGCTCAGTGGCAATGAAATAGGTTTGTCAGGAGTTCAAACTTGCAACAGTGAGGTAGGACACCCTGATACTCACGACTGTTTTCTTGCCATGGTTGATAGACCCCAGGCAAAGGCCTTGTGACGCTCTGCTGGGAGGTTCAGAGAAATTGGGAAAGGTGGGGTGTGGGGCGGGTGGAATAAAAGAAGAGAAACTGGGGGGGTTGGGTTTGGGAGTTAAGTGAGCCAATTCCAAAAGCAGAGCAATGGGTTAGCTAGCAGACTGAAGCAAGTTGAGCTGGAAGCACAAAAGGTTGGAGGCAATGAGGAAAATAGTTCTCCTGTGACTCGAGTAGGAACACTATTTCTCACAAGAGAAAGGTGCAGAATCACAAAAGAAATCAGACCTACTAGTGGAACAGAGCACAAATTTTCCCCTTTCCTTTGTGGTAAGCAATGCAAAATAAAGCAGAGTCTTGCTTTACTATTGACTTGTTTTTACTATCATCATGCTACCTTTCGTGAGATAGAGAAACACACACCCAACAACAGCAGGCTCCTGGTCCTGAGGGATGGGAGGTCTAATTAGATGAGCATCCAATGTACACCATGTCCAATTGATATTTACCACTGGATTTTGAGGAATATTATCCCTTCTTACCTCTAATTTACAAACAGATTAACTACACCATAATGAACCTCCTCTCTGCTCCAACTTGCATAGGATCATAAGATGAAATGAGCATTATAACCTGCCATTAGGGCAGCAGGCTCCCAAATGTCAACATAATACATAACACAACATACAGACTACATTAGACAGGTACATGGACAGGAATGGTTTAGAGTGTTATGTGCCAAACACATGTAAATGGGACCAGCTCTGGTAGGTAGCTTGGTTAGCATAGACTAGTTGGGCCAAAGGGCCAGTTTCTGTGCTGTATAAGTCTATGTTGTGACAATCCATACTCACCCCATCAAATTCTATTAAAAATTCTGTTTTCAAGCGCCTGCTTGCATCGTGCTCTCCTTCTCTCCTCTCACAAAGGAGGCTGTCTACTTCATCTGCAAGGAGAATCAACACATTTGTAAGTAAGATAACTCACTGTTTCAGGCAGAACTTGTTGAACACCAGCACTTTAAAAGCTTCTAGATAGAGTAATGACAGAATTTTAGTACTGCACTCACCAATAAAAATGATGGATGGCTGAAGTTCTCTAGCTACTGAAAAGAGAGCTCTCACCAACTTTTCTCCCTCTCCAACCTGAAGCAGAAACAAATATTTAATTAGACATGATTTAATAATTCAGTCCTATTGTTGAAATATTTGTAATTTGCCATAACATCTCCAACATTGAAAGCCATTATATAAACTGTAATTAAATGTTCAATTACTTTGGAGGTGTTCTCTTATCCATGATACTACATGTGTTTTACTCAATGGAGTTTACAGTATTACTTTAGGTTTGGCATGAGAAATATAACTGACATCAAGGAAAACTATAGAGACCAAGTGGACTGGGGTGCTTTATCACATTCCCACTGTTTTGGACTTTATGTCGTGCCCAATGCCAATGCAAAGCACTTTCCTCCCATTCCCTTCCCAAAATGTAGCCACTAACCAAAAGGAAAGCATTCAAAAACTTGCTTTAACTCTTGAGTTTACATGGTTACTCACATATTTGGAAGTAAGACTCGCAGCACTGATATTGAAGAAGGTTGCATTTGATTCGGAAGCCACAGCTTTAGCCTAATTGAAACAAGGGAGCTGATATGAAACATCAAAAGTCTATTACACAACAAATTCATATAGATTGGAAAAACCACAACTTGCTTATCAGAGATCTCATTTAGGTGCAACTGTACCTGAAAATCAGTCAGGCATTGAATTTATTTCTTTGAACAACTGCGCGGTGCGTTCAACAGCAAGCCATTACAGTGGTTTCAGTAACTGAGCACAATTTTGATTTTGTGTCGAATCAGTTTCCATACATCAGATTTCTTTGAAGTTAAAGTGACGTGCTATTAAATAAAGGAGTATGTACACACAGCTACATGATGAATGATAATTTATTTGTAATGATGAACCTTGATAGCCAACTACTTACATTTAGGCTATGGATTTAACATAGCAAACTGTTCTTAGGTAATTTACAAGTGTGTTATTAAACTCTGGCACCAAGAGCAGAAGAAAGGTAGCAAAGTGAAGAGGTTAAGGCTTAGGGGGCAAGCATCTGAGGCATAGGCACCACTGGAACAAATCAGACAGTGGAGAGATCAAGAGATAGCGTGATAAAATTGAATGCTTGAAACATAAGTGGATTGATATGTCAGGAATGTTGGAGATGGGGTGATAGTTACAAGAAACAGTAGATTTATGGATGAATCTTTGGAGTCAAAAGACTGTCAACAGATTTAATGGGGAAGGGAAATAGCTGGAGGAGAGAAAGCAGTTACCAAAATCAGGAAGGAAGTTCGATGGTCAGCAGTTTAGTGAGATTAGGGTCAAGGAAGCTCATCTCAGACAAAAATGGAGATGGGATAGAATCCAGAAAAAGATGGAAGTTCAAGGTTAGGACCATGAGGTTTGACCCCATGAGGTAGAGGAAAGGAAGGAAGCAGCAGAGGCTGCTAAAGAATGGTCTAATCACTACCATAAAAAACTACCTAAAACTCCTTAGATTTATCACAGAGGCAAGAGTGGACAGTTTAGACAACAACTTGTAAAGGTGAAGACAGGACAGGGTTTACCTTTGCATATGTTTAAGGCCATAGTGAGCAATTTTGGCAAAGAAAGAGAACTCAATCATGGGTTGCCTGCTTCAACCAAGTTCACAAGCAAATGATTAAGAGTCATCTGTCAAATATGCTTTTATCTCTATCTTTGGACTGCAAAAGAGCAGAGATGAAGGCCCACTTCGAAGAAGAACTGGAGTAAGAAAGCAGTAGTTTAATTGGTCAGAGACAACAGCAATAAGCACAGTGGAGAGGGCACAAATGGGCAGATCGGTAGCTATAAAAGAGTTCCTGATAAATTTACAGACAAAATAAACAGTTGGAAAAGGATGTTTTGTATTAGAGAAAGAAATGGAGTTTGGGGGGGGGGGGGGGGGGGGGGGGTGGGAATATTAAGCCAGAACAACAGAATGTTTTCTGAATACTTATTTAGAACCTTTAAAACAGATCAAATGACAAGAACATAAATCGGACAAGAATTTTATTGCAAATTTGTACTGAGATTTTTAACCTCCAATTGAAAGGAAACGGGAGCTCACTTTAATATCCTCATCTAAAACACGAGAGTGCTGCCCTCTCTCAACACTGTACTGGGAGCATTAGCCTTAATTATATGCCCAAGATCTAAACCCCAAAACCACTTAACTCAGAAAGTAGTCCCACTGAGAAATTAGATATTAGAATGCATGCCTAAAACACCATGCATGTAATAAGAATGCTGAAGATTCCAAAAACCTAAACACGCAGACAAATGAAACACTATTTTTAAAAACTTTATACAACAGTAAACAGACTGCATATCTGGAAATAGATTTTGCCCACACTGTGAAACAAATTTATGTTAAAACTCGTCCACCCATAGACAAATTTTCTTTTCCACTTATGTTTTTCACATTACTGACAAAGACCTCCCATGAGACTACACACAATCTCTGTTAACTAACTAGCTTCAAATGTGATCCATGCTATCTGAGAAATGGCTGTTAATAACTATAACATTAATATGCAAGTCTTTTCTGCCAACTTTTCAGCTAAGACAGCACTCCATTTCAACAACACAAGGCAGGCATTGTTCTCTAAGTCAAGAGAACTGGGTAAGCTCTGGCATTGTTTTTAAACACCCCCATGAGTGGCGGCCCTTCACATTAAAAGTCTTAACTGTGATTCTGGTTAAGTCTGTGTGAAGTAATCAATGGAAATATCCTGCCATCAAGTATAATGATGAAGGAAACCATTCAACCAGTATTAGCCAAAGTGCAGTGCAGAGCATTCACCCAAGTCAGATAACATGGATTCAAGTTCCATTCCAGACTGAAACTCCATTGCAGTTCTGAGTGAGAACTGAACCCTCAAGATTGCCATGTTTCAAATGGGAGACGAGGTCAAAAGACACTATTTCTAAAGACAATATGTGGGCATTAGTTACACTGTTGTTGTGGGACTTTGTTGTGCAGAGTCCAGTTCATTTCCCTTGTCATAGCAAAGATTACAGCCAGAAAACACTTGTGAATGAAAAGTGCAAGTTAAAATCTCCTGAGATCACCTAAAGTTTCTACAGAAATGCAAGTTTTTATTTATTTCTCTTTGCTCATCTTTCAGTTATTCCAACCCCAAAATCCACCCATACATTTACTGTTCCTTTATTTCCATTTTTAAAATTATCCTCACATTGTAAACTATACTACATTTGACAAGTGTTTCTGAAAAGAGCAGTTGCATAGAATGACCCATTTTATTTCCAATCTTTGTTAAAGGATTAATGAGTAGCTTCCCCCCCCCCCTCCCCACTCTCTATTCTTTACCGTCAAACCAAAAAGCAGAAGAAACTGGGTATTGAGAGTCAGCTGCAGCATGCAAACTTATCCTTGATCTCACATCGTGCGGTTTATACATATGCAGCTGATACTACTGGTTGTACTGATAACAGACTGAATTGCCAATTCTGTATGACCACAGACACAGCTATTGGCAGACAATGACATGAGCCTTCGCCTCGTTCCAGTCCTATGTCTTCCAGTCACGAGGGCTTGGAATCTGCAGTCACAGCTAGACCAGCAATGAATGAAAGCCACTGTGAGCTTTGAATTGGAACAGCTATTGTTCAAGGGGGATAGCGTACCATGGGCAGAAACCGAGTGTGGGATAATCAGGCGTCATCTTCTGCAGCTCAAAATGCATTTGAAAGTAGGCTTGTTTGGATCCCAATCAAGAATGTTGAGCACAAAATAGCCTGTTAGCTGCAGGGACCAGCTGAAGTTCATGCAAACCACACAGCAGGACATCAAAAGTGTGCACACTACACTTACCAAAAGTAAGGAAACCTTCAGATGATTATGATACCTGCCTCAAAGTGACAGAACTCAGAGGGAGGGGAATACTAATAAACCAGTCCTTAGAATTAAAACTATGATTGATAATTTTGTAAAACAGCTCTGTTTTATCCAGCACTGTGCTTACAACACAGTAAGGTAAAATTTTTACATTTTTGTTTTAAAGTGTAAAATCACTCATGTAACATGGACACAGCCACTTGGAGATGAAGTGAATGAAAGGTGGCTAATAAGAGCAAAAAAATTGCAATTATATAGCCTTTTTCATGGCCTAACTTCACATCAAAGCAGATTTTCAAATAATTTTGAAGTATTGTCACTAGTATAGTATAAATAGCACATTAGCCGATTTACAGGTAACCAGAATGTGTGCCATCAACCAAGATACCAGAGAAAACTCCTGCATTTCTTCAAAGTAGTGCCTTTCTACATCCAGCAGAGGGCAGACAGTTTAACTTCTGATCCAAGAGGACTCAGTGAGCTGACGTCCTAGATCATGTGTTCAAGTCTCTGACGTGGGTCTTAAACCTACACAACCTTCCAATTTGACTCTATCCACTGAGCCTCAGCTGGCATTAAAGACCATGTCCATTCAGTGATACAATTCAAATTCAGAAAACAATAATGCAATTGTATGTACTGCGAGAATAACCTTGAGGCATCACAGCTTTGAATTTTTACACCTGGCCAGGTACATTTGATTTTACATACCAGCATTGTTTTCCCATTTCCAGGTGGGCCAAACAAGAGTAATCCTCGAGCCGGAGCTCTTAGTCCTGTGAACAACTTGTGGAAAGAAAGAGCAAAACAAATTAAAGAACTCTCACTTTAATCAATTCCTAGATTTGATATCTCCAAAACCAGCAAAATGTCATTAAATGGCATCTGTATAATGACATGGCACACTCACGCTTTTCTCAGAACTTCACAGCCAGTAAATTACTTTGGAACTGCAGTCATTGATTCGATGTAAGTGCTGCAAGCCAATCTCTGCAGACCAAGGTGCATAAAATCTCTATACCCCACTCACCCTACAACACAGTTTCTTAAGATGGATTGGCTTTGGTGGGGGAATATCCCTCCCACACAAGGCTAATGGAGTTGTTTAAGGCTGTTCCAAATGAACAATTTTCCTTTAAACTTTCACTTGCAGGATGCAAGTATCACTGGTAGGGCCTTAATTTGTTACCCATCTCCAATTGTCCTATAACACACAGTCTATGTCAATTCACACTATATGCTCCAACTCTATATAACAAGATAGCCATTAATGAATTCCATCGAGAATTCACTAGAACTTTTTTAGCAATAAATTGGCGAGAATTGGATTTACTGCTACAAAGAGTAACTGAAATTAATAGCGTGCTTGCTTTTAATGGGAAACTAAGTAAACACGAGGGGGGGGGAATGGAATGCCAAAGGTTTAGTGTAAAATTAAGGCAAGTATAAGTTTGTGTACGTGAAAGATTACCATCGGTGAGTTCACCACCATCACCATCCTGGGGATAGGATGGTCATTGGCCAGAACCTCAACTGGACCAGCCACATAAATAAAATAGCTAGAGTGAGTCAGCAGCTGGGTATCCTGCATCTAGACACTCATCTCCTGATACACTAAAGCCTTCCCAGCATCTACATGGCACGTCAGGAATGTGATGGAACATTGTTAACGTCCCTGGACAAGAGCAGCTCCAATAACTTAAGAAGCTCAACGTCATTCAAGAAAATGCAGCCCACTTGAATGGCAACCCATAAACTGACCTGAGTATTCATTTCCCTCCACCACAAGCCCAGTGTGTACAGTCCATAAAATGCAATGCAGTTACTTGCCCAGGCTACTGTGACAGCATCTTCTTTACCCACAACTTCTCCTATGAAGGACAAGAGCAGGAACATTACCACCTGGAAAGTTCCCGTCCAAACTGTACACCATCCTGATCTGAAAAGGTTTCGCTGGGTCTAAATCCTGGAATCCTTCCAAATAACAAAATAAGGAAAAGATGAAGTCTTCCTGCAGACAGTACCTCCAAAATAGCAAAGGAGGCAGAAGGGAAGTTTAAGCATGGTTCCAAAAAGTGTTAAAAGGGAATGAGTGGGTCCTCCATTTTTATACAAAAAGCATTCTCAAAAATACATAGCAAGGTTTCATCCAGAAACATCAACAGTTCAAGGGAGAAGCTCACCACCAATTTTGGGTCTTGGGCAATAAATTTGGCTTTGCTAAATCCATACTGGTCCCAAAATATTAATTTTTAAAAAGTGGCCAGGTTCAATGCTGCAACTCTTGTATTAGGGCAATTAGGAATTAGGGTATCCTAATAGTCAATAGGTAGGGAAGTTATGTATTGGGAGACACAAGAGGCTGCAGACGCTGGAATCTGAAATAACAAAATCTGCTGGAGGAACTCAGCAGGTCAGGCAGCATCTGTGGAGGAAAAGGAATTGTCGGTGTTTCTAGATGAAACCTTTGCTATTTCAGAGATACTGCCTGCAGGAAGACTTCATCTTTTCCTTTATTTTTGTTGCTGGTGATAAATTTGGCACGACTTCTCTGATTTGCATCCAGCACTTAACAGCAAAAGCCTCTTAATATTAATTGACCTTTAAGAGATAACCTTGTAGTGTCTGCCAAGTCCAAGTAAGCATGAGCCAATGACATGAAGTCACCCTTTTTACTGCCTGAGAGTCCTTAAGGCCATTGGTGGAGAGAACAAAAAGCACAGCAGGGTTGGCAGCTCAAGGTTAGGGCGATGGGCAGGGAGCCTGATTTATTATTTGCTATGAACTCTTTCCAACAGCAGGCTGTTCAAGTGGGAGTGTTAGAGATGAAATCACAACGAGTCATATACATGGCAAAATAATAAACCTCACAAGGAGCTGACTTAGCTTACTTCGGGCCTGAGAGTCGGAAGAATGACAATCTCCTGCAGAGCCTGCTTCGCCAGCTCTTGCCCAGCAACATCTTCAAAACGGACAGATGGTGCACTGTGCAGAAAGAGACATTAATAAACACTGCTGCCCTTCCACACAGTTCCATCCAGGGCTCTACAGACACATCTACATCAACTGCTGTCCTGTCAAGTTTACACCCATACATCTAATTACAGTCACTAACTGGAAATGCCATGGTTTGGATGTGGCTCACAAGATGATATTTTAACTCACTGAAGCCTGGGTTTCCATGCTCTCTTTAAACTGACCAGGATCATGCTTCCTGCTCTACATTTAAACTTAACAGGTTCACTGAAAAATTATTATTTGTAACGTATTACAAAAAGAGGAATTTAAAAAAAGTGTTTGGGTATTAATAAGAATAACACCCAAGAGTCCAGAAAATCTGCTAGTCTGGCACCAAAGTCCCATGCGTGCCAGATTATCAGTGTTTTACTGTATTAGCTCTTATCTGCTTCCCTTCTTCCCCACAATCTTAAGCCCTGCAGGAAATGAACAATGTTGTTTAAAAGTAGACCAATAAGTGTTGGTAATAATTAAGAGCTTCCCTCTTAAAAAACAAACCTACAAATCTACACCAAAGCCTACTGTGTTCCCAGGAGGCAATGCATTAATGCTTTACTGTACAGTCAAAGTTCACCCCTGAAGAAACAACTGATATTAAAATCAGCCAACAATTTGAACTTGCAGCAAAATGCAGGCTGGGATGAGAGGCTAAAGGGAGACAAGGCACTTTGAAATATTATTTCTGCTCCTGATCACAATTCTTTGTCCACATGAGGGGAAAGACAGGAACATGATATACTGTGATAAAAAGACAGATGATAGCCATAGGAACATTTACTTTCAGATATCACAGAGTAACTGCAGGAATATAAGAACACTGCTGAAACACAATGCATTGCTGCTGGAAAGCAGCATGGAGGTCAGTAATACTTTCCTTGGTCACCTGGAAATGAAACAAATGCAAATAATCAAGAAATAATTCTTACTCCAGTCAAGGAATTCAAATTCAGTTTAGGAATTCTGAAAGTAAAAGAAAAAAAAAATTCAGCGTCTGTGACTATGAAGCTGTGGATTTTCATGAAACTCCCAGCTGGGTCATTAATAAGCTTCAGGGAAGGAAGTCTGCTGTCTCTGATAAAATGTAGAATGTGGATTTTCTTTTTAAACCGCATGTCCAATCCAGTTTAAATCCATGCCATATGTCACAGTTACCTGTCCACCACTTCATTCAGGATTAGGTTTGCCAGCTTGCTGTCAACATTCCGAAAATTTTTCAAATCCTTTTTCTTCTGAGGAGTTCCAACAGGGGTTGTGGGTTTGTTTGATCTGTTGTGCTTTGAACTTGTGGCCTGTTTAAAAAAATCATATTGAATAAACCTTCAAAACAAAATATGATAAAACTCTGGAGTTGGAAGAGTCAAAACTAGAATGACAAATCTCTCCACCGTCTTGCTGATCCTTTTATCTGCAACCTCTTCTGGCACTACAACCCTTTCTATCCTCTAACTCCTCAAATTCTAGGCACTCGTGGATCCCTGATTTCCTTCTCTCTACTACTGCAGCTGTGGCTTTCACCATTAGAGGAAACTCAAATTTTCTTCCCTGAACCTCATCTTTCCTTCCTCCTTTATTATGCACCTTGCATGTCAAATTTTCTGATAACATTGCTGTGAAGTGCTCTGGGAGATTTTAAGGATATAATGTGAATGGAAAAAGTTTAAAAAAAAGCACTGGCAGGTTTTTCCTGGTTAATCAGTTCAGGAAAATATCAGAACAGAAGTTTCAGTGGAGGAGAAACAAGTTTTTTTTTTGTGTGCAAGTTTTGGTTCCCTGGGGCTGATCTTAAATAACTTTTTCCTGCCCCCTTTTCAGAGCCATTTACATTCATTTAACTAACCTGTACCAGCAAGGACTACAAGGCAGCTTGGGGATTATTGATGTTTGTGAAGTCAATCTGAAAACTGCAACACCAGTGAAATACTCTTCTGGTGCAAATCACTACTTGTATCCCTTTGGCACCATTGGAACAACAGAGTTCATCTAATATCCAAACCAAGCCGAATAAAAAAGGTGATCATAAAAGGTATTAAAAATCAGTTAATCCTGTACTCAAACTTCACTTATTCCTTCAAAGGAGCCAATGATGTACTAACTATTTTGGGATGTGCAAGGCACATAAAGCACTGGGGAAGTCTTTCTGTGAACAGGTCATGATCCAAGAGTTTGCGGCAGAGAGTACGCACCATAGCAAATGTCATCCATGCAGTACTGCCCTTCTTCCCTCCCCCCCCCCACCCCCCACACCACCCCCCCATCTGCCATTAGATCATCTGATGAACTAAAGACGGACTTGCAATTCTACAACAGTTTTTTTTTAAATACAGCCTCATGTCATCTCAAATATAATAATTAAAGGCAATGAATTAGTTGTAGTGTGGCCAACGTTCTGATGTGGAAATACAGCAGCCAATTTACGCACAACAATTTCTCACAAGCATGATAACGATGAGATAATCTGTATCAGTGATGTTAATTTGGGGGGCAAGTACCAGACTGGACACTGGGGAGAATTCCTCGGCTTCTTTAAACCAACACTGTGGGATTTTTTTCATTCATTTGAAGGGGCAGACAAGAGCTTCAGTTCAACAGACGGCCTGAAAGGTGATCCCTTTGGCAATGCAACTCTGTCAATGCTGTAGAGGGCACTTTGTGCTTTATTTTGGATCTGAAGTTTCTGGGGTGGATCTTGGGCCCACAGCTTTTGACCTCAGCACCACCCACCACATCAGTGACATCAGGAACCAAAGACAACAGAACAAGGGTAGACCAACAGAAACACTAGGAACAAGGGAAAAAGTCTGAAATGACAAACTTCAATTCTTTAAGTATTTAAAGAGGCCATGAGTCAAAGGGGTAGCACACATGGGAATAGGAGGCAACAGGGAAAATACTTAGGAAAGTCTTGAGTAGCATTAGATAGATGTGCCTTATTTATTTTTTGCCTCTTAATCTGTAATAACATATTTTATACTTACAAACATATCTATGGTTTAAAAAATGGAAAGATTGTCCCAAAAAGTAATCCTATCCAGCCCCTTGAATCATTAGCAGGCAGCTCAGAAATCAGTGAGTCAAAAGAAATTTAAAACCAAAAACACAGAATTAACTGCACTGCTTTAAGTATTACATTTAGTCTACAAATTATTCCATGCTATTGACAGCAGCAATACATCAATAAGCTGTCCTGTATGCCACAGTGCCTGGAAATTCACAGCAAACAGCAAGGAGATTTAAATTTCCAGTGGCAGATGTTTTAGAAGGATTTTGGCTGTGGGTGATAGCTTCACTGTGTGTCTGAAGATTGCTTTTGCAGTTTATTAGCCATATATAGCCTGCTTAGTGAGTGAACTGCATCTGTTACTTTAATTTGGTCAATTTTAAGGATAATACATACGTATGCATGCATATTTCAGGCCAGCAGCAATAAAACTGAAATCCTTAAAGATTAACCATTTTGGTATATATTTCAAAGGAAAGATTTTCAGAGCTGTTCTGGAAGAGTAGAGGCTCACGACTAATAGCTCTTTCAGAGAGCTATCACAAGTGTGATATGTCATGATTCTATAAATTTATCTGGAGAATTTAACCACTTTCCACACAATTAAACTGAACCACTCATCTAGTTAATTCCATTCTTGTTCTGAATAATCTATTACCTTCTAAAATTTTAAAATTAGGCTAATGAATCTTAAGATAACAATTACAAAACCAAAGTGAAGCCAAGGCATTTCACAGCAAGGACATAAAAACAGATTCAAGTTCCATACTTTAAAGTGCTGTTTATTAAGTTTGGAGATATAAAAGAGATTCAGGGATCCACATAAACTGAATGTTAAAACGTCATGGACAAAATAATCAAGAGGTTGATCTTTACATCTGGTTGATGGGAATACTATGAGCATTAAAAACTCTAGTGAGGCTGCATCTGGATTCATGAGAGCAGTTCTGGGCACCTTGTACACATGCATATATTTACTGACCTTGAGGGAATGTAGTACAGACTTACAAGTATGATGCCTATTTGACAATGATTAAATTATGATGAGAGATTACATAAACTAGGATTATATTCACTGGAACTTTGACTGGTTTTCAAAATAGTTAGGGAAACTAATGGGTCAGAAGCAGAAGCAGTTGGAGAGTCTAGGACCAGCTAAAAATTAGAGCCAAGCCTTTCAGGATGACTAGGAAACACCTCAGCATGCAAAGGGGGATAGAAGTTTATAAAACTTCAGCAAATGGCAGTTGATGCGAAACTGTTATCTTTGTCATAGATTTCTGTAAGCAAAAAGCTATCAAGGGATATGGAGTTAGATCACAAATCCACCTTGATCTTACTGAATGGAAGAAAGGAATTGAGGGCTAAATGCCCTACATCTGTTCCTGTTTCCCTGCAAGTTAAATTAAATTCAACTTGATGTAAAATAATGCTTTAAACATTACAAGATATTAACACTGCAGTGAACTGACCAGCAAGGTACAAGATCTGCATGGAAACTTAACACTAAACTTATCCAAATCAAACTAAGAAATGGATCTGTATGTCTTAGCAGTGTACTCAGGTGAACTGCCATTTAGTCAAAATGAGCTTCTGAAGAGACAACAGTCTTTAATTTGTTTTACTTATTCTACATCAATAAACCACTTCATAGATAGTGTAGAGGATTAAACATCAGCCATTACCCTCTCTGAGGCAGGGTTCAAAACCCATGCCTCTTCTTGGTGTTCTCCCTTTATCTTCCAACATGAATGAACTTTCCAAGCTTTTAGCCAGTTTCCTGTCAGCTATTATATTTGTCCACCACATTGGCCAGAAACAGCAGCTCAGTGTTTCTTGCACTGTTATTGTATTTGACTTTTAGAGTTAAACTCACCGACTCCATTTGTTCTAATTGCTTATCAGAGCCTCAGGAACTGCATTCAAATAATTTCAGGTCAGCAATTTAAAATTATAGTTGCATTGCCCAAAATTCTTTAATCCTGTTTGATCCAATTAAATTTTAGAAAATATCACACATCCGCTTTCTTAGTGAATTCATTTAGAGGCTTACCAAAACACAGCATTAAGCCAACAGGTGCATATCCATCCAGGAACACATGGGAATTACAAGGCTTCAAGAAAAAGGTGAAGACATTTGGGTTTATGCTACTTTCCAAGGTCTCATGAGTGACTCAGTAATACAGGTGACACCCACGTTACGGCCGTTCAGGTTACATAATTTACAAATCATTAGCCAAAATTTTGAGACAGAATAATATTTGCTTTCATGGAATGTGTGTGAAAAAACATGTAAATAAGCTAATTTTTTTTTCAACTCTCACTTCTTGACACATGCACAGATGACAGGGCTTTGGTTCACGGGGGAAAACAAATCACAATGCGAGCTGTTTTCTAAGAATGCAAACACCTCTGTGACCTGGGGTCACCTGCAGTGATAAGCACAGGATATGATAAAGACAAGATAAGACATCTGGCCAACAATGATACCTTGGCAGTTGAGGTACTGGGTTGAGCAGGTGCTCGGGATGCCCCAGCAACATTGGAGATTCCACTGTAGCTCTGGGCCCTGTGATGACCACATTGTCCCGGTAAAGCAGTTTTTGCTGTGCACTTCGAACGAGGGAGAGAATTGCTTGTCTGTATCAAAGGATCCTTTTTCTTTGGAACAGCTCCACTTTCTACAGTCAAAACAGAACTGGTGTCAGAAGAACAGACCACATAACCAGCAACATACTAAACAGTGCTCCACAACCCTTGTTATCCATGTCCAAACTCACACCAAGTGTCCTGGATTCATGGCATTATACAGCACAGAAACAGGCCCTTCAGCCCAACTCACCCATGCTGACCAAGTTCTGCTCACTGATTCTGATTCAGACTCAATTTTAAAGTTCTTACCCTGGTTTTCAAATTTCTCAGTACTTCCCAGCTCCACAAACCTCAAATTCTGCACTCCAATTCAGGCCTCTTCATAATCCTCAAATTTAATTAGTCCACCACTGATGACTACATCTTCAGTTGCTTAAGCCCTGAAACTGATACCTCTCGCACTAAAACTGATATCTCTCAGGAACAGCTTCTTCCCCTCTGCCATCAGATTTCTGAATGGTCCATGAGCAATACCTCGTTATGCCTCTTTTGCATTATTTACATTTGTAAGTTATAGTAATTTTTATGTCTTGCACTGTACTGCTGCTGCAAAACAACAGACTTCACGTCATATGTCAGTGATAATAAACCTGATTCTGATTCTCCAAAACAACGCTTGAAACTTTACTCTTCGATCAAACTCTTGGTCATCTGACCTAACATCTCCTCATGGCTTGGTGGCAAATTTTGAATGAAAGCATTCATGAAACACCTCGCTTTGTTATGAATTCTATGTGAAAATTTGAAGATCATTGCCTCTGGGAGAGCTCTGCAGGAATTTACATTGATTAATGGGGCAACAGACAAAGCAAGAGAACAGATTCCTTCTTTCAAAAAAAATGGATGAGACACCCATAATTAAATTATCTTTACATTAAATCAAAAGAGATCATTCTACAGAGCTCCAATTGACCAATGCTCCAAGCTAAATGTTATGATTACAAACGAATACTCAAAGAACTGGCAGATAAGTTTACCACAGGTCATTCACACAACTTGATCCTGCAACATGCCAAAGCCCATGAGATTCGGCCCATGCCTGTTTGCTTGCTGCTTGGTTGCAAACGAGTTAAAGAAATATCATTCATACACAATATCAAAGGGAAGCTAAACAAGCCACGGGGTAGCAAAGTTGATAGGGCAAGAGCATTATCTAGAGAACAAGCATCAGATCACACCAAATGGCCAACCTGTGCAAAGCAAATTCTTTATAATTAAGATGCCACGTGGACAGTTCCTATAATCCTGCATTCATTTTTACAGGAGATGTGTTAACCCAGTAATAGAGATGATTTGGTCATTACCACCCAAATAGTTTCAGGAGCCCAGAGGAAGTGAACTGGCAGGGTATTTTTTGAAGCCAAGTAAGGCAGAGAAAACTGGAGGGGAACTCTGGGCAGCAGAGTGGTGCAGCTAGCAGAGCTGCTGCCTCACAACTCCAGTGACCCCAATTCAATCCTGTTCTTGGCTGCTCTGTGTGGGGTTTGCTTGTTCTCTGTGACAACATGCATTTCCTCCAGGCGCTCCAGTTTGCTACCAAAGACATGTGGGTTTAGAGGTTACTTTTTTGCATTGTAGGGGAATTAAGGGTTATGAGGAAAAAGGCAGGTAGGTGGATCTGAGTCCATGGCCAGATCAGCCATGATCTTATTGAATGGCAGAGCAGGCTCAGCAGGCCAGATGGCTGACTCCTGCTCCTAGTTCTTATGTTCTTATGTATCTGGCCACTGTACATTGTCCCAGTAGGATCTGGTGTGGGGACGGGGAGGGGAATGGAGTTGATGGGAATGTGGGGAGAATAAAATGGAAATTAGTGTAAATAGTGCTTGATGTTTGGTGTGGACTCAGTGGCCCAAAAGGGCCAGTTTCTGTGCTGTACGACTATGACTGAGAAATATACCATATGCCAATTATGCAACATGAAATTGAGGCTTTGTCCGCCCCATTGGGTGGATGCAAAAGAATGCAATTCACAGTCAGTATTTACCCCTCAATCAATGCCACTGAAACAGTTTATCAGCTCATTATTTGATTGCCACTTATGGACCTGACTATGCACAAAACGGCCACCTACATTATAGAAGTGACCACACATAAACTGTATTACTAATCTGGTTAATCTTGAAGTTCATTATAACCACAATCTTTTTGTTCTGCGCTTAGATTTTCCATGAAGGGAGAATCTTTGTGGGAAAGGAGATTCTGATTAAACTATCAGGCTCTATCCTTATAGTTCATAAGACATCTAGGTAGAATCCTTTTGTGAGAGTAAAGGTAGGACTGATTAGAGACAAAGGTGGAAAGATGTGCCTGGAAGCTGTGGAAGTGGGTGAGGTTGTCAATGAATACTTCTCTTCAGTATTCACCAAGGAGAGGGGCCTTGATGACGCTGAGGACAGTGTTGGTAAGGTTAATGTTCTAGAGCATGTAGGTATCAAGAGCAAGGATGTGTTAGAGCTGTTAGAAAATATTAAGACAGATAAGTCCCCAGGGCCTGACGGATTATTCCCCAGGCTGGTCCGCGAGGGGAGGGAGGAGATCACTGAACCGTTGGCTAGGATCTTTGAATCCTCTTTGTCCATGGGAATGGTACCAGAGGATTGGAGGGTGGCAAATGTTGTCCCCTTATTCAAAAAAGGTAGTAGGGATAGTCCAGGGAATTATAGACCAGTGAGCCTTATGTCTGTGGTAGGCAAGCTGTTGGAAAGGATTCTTAGAGATAGGATCTATGAGCATTTAGAGAATCATGGTCTGATTAGGGACAGCCAGCATGGCTTTGTGAAGGGCAGATCATGTCTCACAAACCTGATAGGATTCTTTGAGGAGGTGACCAGGCAGATTGATGAGGGTAGTGCAGTAGATGTGGTCTACATGGATTTTAGTAAGGCATTTGACAAGATTCCACATGGAGGCTTAGCAGTGTGGATTCAAAATTGGCTTGCATGTAGAAAGCAGAGGGTTGTGTGGAGGGAGTGCATTCAGGTTGGAGGGCTGTGACTAGCGGTGTCCCACAAGGATCAGTTCTGGGACCGCTTTGTGATTTTTCTTAGTGACTTGGATGAGGGGGTAGAAGGGTGGATTGGCAAATTTGCAGATGACACAAAGGTTGGTGGTGTTGTGGATAGTGTGGAGGACTGTCGAAGCTTGCAGAGGGACATTGATAGGATGCAGAGCTGGGCTGAGAAGTGGCAGATGGAGTTTAATCTGGAGAAGTGTGAGGTGTTACACTTTGGAAGGACAAACTCCAAGGCAGAGTACAAAGTTAATGGCAGGATTCTGGGTAGTGTGGAGGAGCAGAGAGATCTGGGGGTTCATACCCACAGATCACTGAAAGTTGCCTCACAGGTGGATAGGGTAGTTAAGAAAGCTTATGGGATGTTAGCTTTCATAAGTCGTGGGATCTAGTTTAGGAGCCACGAGGTAATGATGCAGCTCTACAAAACTCTGGTTAAACCACACTTGGAGTACTGTGTCTAGTTCTGGTCGCCTCGTTATAGGAAGGATGTGGAAGCGTTGGAAAGGGTGCAGAGGAGATTTACCAGGATGCTGCCTGGTTTGGAGAGTATGCATTATGAGGAGAGACTAAGGGAGCTAGGGCTTTATTCTTGGAGAGAAGGAGGATGAGGGGAGACAGATAGAGGTATACAAAATATTAAGAGGAATAGATAGAGTAGACAGCCAGCGCCTCTTTCCCAGGGCACCAATGCTCAATACAAGAGGGCATGGCTTTAAAGTAATGGGTGGGAAGTTCAAGGGAGATATCAGAGGAAGGGTTTTTACCCAGAGAGTGGTTGGGGCATGGAATGTGCTGCCTGGGGTGGTGGTGGAGGCAGGTACATTGGTCAAATTCAAGAGATTGTTAGATAAGCATATGTAGAAATTTAAAATAGAGGGATATGTGGGAAGAAGGGCTTAGATAGTCTTAAGCGAGGTTTAAAGGTCAGCACAACATTGTGGGCCAAAGGGCCTATATTATGCTGTATTGTTCTATGTTAAGTAATTAATTAAATCTGAAATAATTAAAAGCCATTATCAGTAATGGTGATCATGAAATCCCCACTAGGGTCCTTCAGGAAAGAAGATATAGTGTCCCTATCTGGTCTGGCAGATGGGTGATCCCAAATTCACAGCAATAACTGCGCTCAGAAATGAATGAACAAGCCACTCAGTTCAGGAGCAATTAGAAAAGGACGATGAATGTAGTTAACCAGCAACATTCATTCTGTGCAATAACAACAAAAGACACTCTGGACTGGGGAAAACTGAGCCTCTAGAAATAGAAATCATGAAAGACCACATTATATACAGCATCTCCTCACGATAACTCAAAGCATTTTACAATTAATGATGCTACACTGGAAAATTGCAACAGATGTGATCTTGCACTCAACAAGTCAGATGATGGAACTTGTGATCTAGTTATTTTTTCCAGTAGTGTTGAGGTACTGGTCACTCTAACCTTGTTCAGTGCCATGGATGATCATTGGCCATCTGCGCAGCCAGATAGGACCTTCGTTAACAACTTACATAATCAGACAAAAGCCAAACCAACAGATTGCCAATTCAACAAAGTAAAAGTGAGGAAGAATAATATAAGCCAGATAAGGTGCTACAATGTCAGAGGTAGCTCATCTGCCAGATCAAGTGGATGTAAAAGATCCCATGGATTGTTCCCCAACTTATCAAATAAATGGGAATTTTCCTGATATTTTATTCACTGCTGCTTCTTCTATTAACTCCAATAAAAACACTTAGTCAACTTTGCTGCCATGTTTCTTTGCCACAATGACTAAATTTAAAGACTACCTTTACCAGACTTCAAGGTGATAGGAACACCATACAAATGCAATTCCTTTTTTCCCCTAGGGTTTGTAACAATGTTTTAATACCTTAAGCAAGAGACACAGTCCTCATTGTGCATGGAAGCATGGTATAAGCTGGGGGTGTTAGGAAATACATGTAAAAAGTTATTTCCTTTTAGTAAAAGTTCAATTTTTCTTACTATTAAGTTCAGGACATCAACATATGGAAGAGCATTTTTAAAAATATATTATACACATCTCTCTAAAGCCTGTTAACTATTAATGGCAGGAATACATGTCAAGCCTTATACTTCGAGCAGAACTTGCTCTTACCCTGGAAAGAATGGGAATATTTTTCTCAGCTGAGAATCAGTACACCTATGCGAGCTCAGCCCACATCAGAGTTTCAACATGCTGAACTGTGTTCAACCCACTCTGCTCTTTACACACACATTTCTGTAGCCCTCTGGGTCCAAACGTCCTCCAGAACTTGCTGCTATCACTGTTATCCTGTAGAGTGGAGTGGTCCCAGGTCTCAGACAGCAGATCCTCAGGTAATGGCCTTTTGACATTTCACTGCCATCAAAGACCATTGGACTGCTTTCAAATATCTTAGACAACTGCTTTAAAGCACATTTATATGATGAAAATTAGAATTATTTAGAAAGCTTTATCCCTTCAATCAAGGTCAGCATTCAAATGAATGAGCCCTCAGCTCAATAAATTTACCTTGGATAGGGATGGATCCACCGATGGAACAGGAGGCCAGTTGTGTCGATATATGACACAGCCCTTCTGACTTCTGCCTTTCAAAGCACAAGTACAGAAGATGAGATAACTTGCAAAGACACCTCATTGGCAGTTCTCCGATGAGCTGCTGGTAAAAAGTGGATACATTCTGGGCCCATCTCTAAAGATCAGAGATGAAGAGGGAGCTCAAAGCACAATATCTTTTGTAAAGCTTGGGCTAGGAAAAAAAAAGACACCAGGAAAAGCCACCAGTACCAATCCTGGGAATTTTAAACAGGAGTGTGGAGCCATGTATTGTGCAGGTGCAATAAGATGCAAATTTCAGAGGCATGTTTAAGTATAACATTTTGGTCAGGCAGGACTTTTGGCACAAAAGTCAGGTCATTCAGCCTAATGTTCAATTGGTTTTGATGGTTCACCTGTACTAGTTTGTTGAAAGTTGCTACAATGGTTTGGAGAACAGATTTCCCCAAAACAGGCCGAGGAGGCTTGGTTAGAATTGCTCTGCAACACATCCAGCAAATTGCTGGTCAGGATGTTTTGTGGAGCTGGGTTTTGTAGAAGGTGGCAATGGTGCAGCTAGTAGAGCCAGTGCCTCAGAGCGCCAAGGTTCAATCCTGATCTCAGGTGCAGTCTGTGTAGAGTTTACACGTTCTCTTTGTGGCTGTATGGGATTTCTCCCACATCCTAAAGATGTGCGGGTTGGTACATTAACTGGCCACTGCAAATTGCCCCCCGTGTGTAGAATCCGGGGAGGAGTGTGGTACGAGCTGAGAATGTGGGGAGAATAAGAATGAGATTAACATAGGATTAGTGTAAATGGGTGGTCGATGCGGACTTGGTGGGCTGTAAGGACCCACTTCCAGTGCTGTCCCAATCTATGGACAAGATTCCACAGCACTATTTTGAATAGGAAGAGGGGAAGTTATCTTCGGTGGTCCAGCCATTATTTACTCAGAATAACATCACCAAAACAATTAACACATTGCTGTGCATCCTAATCCTAACACTAAATGTACTTTATTGACTGCAAAGCATTGGGACATTCTGTACATACACACCTTTTCTTTTGAGTTTGCAGACTCAAAGGAAACCAATGAAGTATAACTTGCTCCATCAAATTTTGCTATCAGTCTTCATCCTTCCATCGCCTTCATATGACTGATCCACTGCTTTTCCCATTTTGTAGACCACCAACAACATTCTAATCCAATAACTCTGATGATTACCTTAATATACTTCCTTCTGCCAGTCTTCCAATAAAACCCTTCAGTCTCCCAGTTTCTCCATCTCTGTCACTATATTTTGATACCACCTTCCAAACCAAGGTAGGTCATTTTTCCTCTACTCCAGATTCTCTTCCACAACAGCTGACAGGGCCCTGCACTGTTTGTTCATCCCATTTACTGAACCATAGTTTTCAATTTCCCTTACACCCCCAAACCACAACAGGGTTCCCTTTGTTCACAAACCTCCACTCAGACAACCTGTTGTTGGCCATTCTGCCAGTGCTTCCAGTCCAACCATGATTTAGAACAACCTCATTAAATCCTCATCAACAGATAACCAACACAGAATCTTAAACCCAACACCACACCACAACTTAAATTAGCAAAGAGCTGGTTGGCTCAGCCTCATGTGTTAGTAACTCAGCAATGCCCGTGCTGAAATAATGAACATATTAGGACCATTTGGCTCACTAACATAGAACCAACATGCTACAGTCATCACGGCATAAGCTCCAAGCCCAGAAGCTTTCTACACCAACCTTTGGGTGGGGGGGGGGGGGGGGGGGGGGGGGGGGTTGGTGGAGGAGGTGGAATCCTGGTCTGCATCCCAGAGACAAATTGATCCACCTGGGTGACTTCAACACCAGGTGGGAAGGGATGCATCCCTCTGACAAGGTGTGATTTCCAATGAGGTCCTTCTTGTGACAAATGCTCAGGACAGCAAGTCATAGCAAATGCCCTGTTTTGTCAGAGGGACAAGCACAAGGTGCCATGGCAACTTCCCCAGTGCAAGTACAGGCACCTGTTAGATAACATCATTGCCCGACTGAGAGACAAGGATGTCCGAATCCCCTCTGCCACAACATTAGCATCGATGACTGCCAGACCGACCACTGCCTACTCTGCTCTAATATTTCCATCAACTGAAGCATTGCCACAAGCAGATCAAAGTCAAAGCTTTCACAAAGGCAGCTCTTCTCAACAACTCCAAATCCATCAGCTCCTGGATTTGGAGCTTCAGTGTCCACAGCTAATGGGCAGTGCTGAAATTGGCCATAATTCAACATGAAGAGAGACTCAGCTTTTTCAGGCAGAACAACCAAGAGAATGCTCACAGATCGGAAACTCTACTTTTACTCAAGGGGGAGAAACCCATCTCTACAGGCACCAGAAGACAGAGGTCCAGCAGAGAACCCAGCACCTATAGAATCAATGGGGCCTAGAGAGAGCACAGGAGGCTCAGAAACTCACCAACACATGCAATGGTTCTTCAGCTTAGTACCCAGAGCTCAACCCCACTGAGAACCAAGAATGAGGGTAGATTCACCAGCATCAGGGAGCCAGTCAACACACACTGGAAGGAACACTTTGAAGATCTCAACAGCAACACTTGAGTCCTTTACACAGTTCCATAGTAACCCATACTGGCCACTTCTTACCCCTAGTCACTCTGAAGGTTAAAAGGGGCCATATCCAAACTCTAAAATAACAAGGCCTCCAGGACAGACAGTATCACTACTGAAATTCTAAAACGTGGCAGTAAAGGACTTCAGTCACAAATACACTATCCCATTGCCCATCTGGGAAGAGGTGGATTTACTAGGAGACCAGAAATATTGCATTTGTGACCATTTTCAAGAATGAAGACATGTCCAGATGTGACAGCTACAGAGGTACCTCTTGCTCTTTGCCACAGGGAAAATCATCTCTGGGGTCCTCCTCAACTGCCTCATCCCAATGGACAAAGAGCTGCTCCCTAAATCAGTGCGAGTTCTGTCTACCTAGAGGCACAGTGGACACAATCTTCACTACATGATAACTCCAAGAAAAATGCAGGGAGCAGCACCGGCCACTGTACATCCAACTGTACTAAAACCTTTGACTCCATCCATCAAGGGGTACTGTGGAACACCTTCCTTATATTCAGTTGCCTTGCTCTAGGACAGCATGCGAGCCAAGATATTAATCACTGCCTCAATATTTTCCTCAAAATTGCTGACCACAATGTTGCAGCTCTCCTCCAAGTAACTTCCTGTAAAAGTGAAGCCAATCTTCAGAACTAATGAGAATCTGTTCCAAGGCAACCGTGCTCCAGAACCAAGGTCACCTGAACCTCCGTAGTCATGCTGCAATTTGCAGACAATACTTGCCTTTGCATGTGATTGGAGGCCAAGCTCCAAAATGTCATCAACTCACTCTCACCAAAGCACAGGAGAGGATGAACAACACTCAGTATCCTCAACACCAAAGTGCTCACTTTGCACCACACTACCCTCCAACAATAAAGGTTCACGCAAGAGCCTGGCAAACATCAACTAGTTCCCATATCATGAGAGCCACCTCTCGGCAAAGACAGATATCAAAGATGAAATTCAGCACTGCCTTCAATGTGCAAGCATAGCCTTTGATTGAATGAGGAAGGTATTTGAAGATCTAGACCACACCTGACACAAAGCTCATGGTCTATCAGGCATCAGTGATCCTTGCCCTTCTATGATTCTGAAACCTGACAGTTCAAAGCATGTCATTAGCATGCTCACACACTGGAGCCATCACTTAACAGGGGATGACTTTCCATCCATCAGAACTGGAAAAGGAGAGGAAAGAAGCCTGTTAAGCTGCAGTGAGAGGGGATGGGGGGTGGGAAAGAGAGTCTCAGATAGGATGACCACCCTCCCTGCAGCTTAATGAGCTTTTTTTCTCTCCTTTCCAGTTCTGACAAAGGGCTTTCAACCTGAAACATTAAACAGTTTCATTTCCCACAGATGCAGCCTGACCTGAGTATTTCCAGCATTTTCTGTTTTTATTTTAAAATTTGCAGCATTTGGATTTTATTTATGGATTTTCGATTACTTTCTGTACAATCTATTCACAAGACAATTGTATTTTTTTTAAAAACTTGCTTATAAAGCCATTGTTGACAAATTGAAGAAACCCACCTGACTGGGACCATGCTCTAAGACATGGTGGGGTTGGGTTGCCTCTACACATCTCCCTCTCAGGCTTGGAAATCTTTGTGCATGCTAGCATCTGCTCTATACAATACCGTGCGGGCAGAAACAGGAAAAAAGAGAGCACAACAAAATAAGTATACAAAGAATAAATAAGATAGATAGTGCTACAGCACTAAAACATGCAGGTATTCTACTATAAAATAAATTTAGACTGATACATTCCTAAAAATCATTTCAAAGATTGCAAACAAAAAGGATGTTTTTGTTGCTTTTAATAAAGACATTTTAAAAACAAAAACAGGATTTAAATTGAACGCTGACTGGGAAATGGGATGAAGCAGGTTCAGTAGCTGATAAATTCTGTTCCCTTGTAAGGTAAGTTGTTCTTGTAAATTTTAAGAGTCTCAGAGAAATGCAAGATAAAAGCAGGCCCTTTGGCTCATTGAGTCTGTACCAATCAGCCACCTCCTATTCACAATAATCCTACATTTTGTTTTAAAATTCTCCCCACATTGTCATCAGCTTCCCCCAGATTCTACCACTCACATACACATTAGGGGCAATTTACAGCAGCCAATTTACCTATGAACCCACATGCCTTTGAGATGTGGAAGGAAACCAGAGCATCCAGAGGAAACTTGTGTGATCACAGGGAAAATGTGCAAACTTCACTCAGTAAGTGCCCGAGGTCAGGACTGAACCCAGGTCTCTGGTGCTGTGAGGCAGTGGCTCTACTCTTTGCACCATCCCGTGCCGCCTAAGTGATTAAGACATAGAAAGTTTGGAAACAATTCAAGAGCACAAGGTGGGGGGGGTGGAAAGTACATCAAAAAAACAGATTTTCATTTTCAAACCTCCATTGAGTTCTTACAGCCAAACCTTAAAGGATCCTCAAATCTCAACTACCTGCCCCAGAAAGATTTTTAACATGAGTTTCAGGGCCAATAAAAGCCAAGGGTTTAAGCATCAACTCCAATCTTCAAAATTGGTGCAAAACCATTTTTTTTCAACTGGAGGTCAAGTGGTTCATCCCTGGGCTGAATAAACTCACCCCTCAAGCTATCTTCTACAATAAGTGCCAGCCTTGCCAGTAATAGCCACACCCTGAGAATGGTCACTTTGGTTTGGGGGCAGTAGGGAATCATTTCAAGTCAAAATCCAAAAAGAAGGCAGACTGAAAATTCCATCCTCATTGGAACAATGCAGTTTGTATTACAAGACAAAGAATTAAGAGATTGATCAATCCCTGTAAGAGTGATTTAGGAAATATAACACAGAAATAATGGCACAAACCATGATGTAGTTCAGAAGAACAGACCACAAGAAAGGAGATCTTTCAACACTTTTAGTATTCTTTGCACTGTAACTGTCACTTCCACTGCCCCACTCTGTACATTTTATTTTAAAAAGCTGTGCAAATATGCATTGCTTTAAAAATCCCAAAGAAAATGCAACCCATTTTCCCCAAATTCTTTGAGGGAAAAACAGCCAAACACATGAGCTTTCTACTTCCTGGTTTGCCTCCAAAAACTCTATGATCAGCTGCCAAGACTGCCTGATGACTGCACTGTTGCTAGATGCCAGGGATTCTCTAAAATCACTAAGTCATTGCAGACATCTTTTGCTGAGGCCTGTAACAACTCCTATAAATCTCACAGGTCACTACTAAACATGGATCAGTAAAAAAAATTAGCCATGCACATTTGCTAAATTTAAAATGTCAGAATCAGGTTTATCACTGACATATGTCATGAAATTTGTTGTTTTGCGGAAGCAGTACATCGCAAGACACAAAGACATAAAAATTACTAATGTTATAAAAATAAATAAATAGTGCAAAAGAGGAATAATGAGGTAGTGTTCATGGACCACAAACTCAAATAAATGTGAAAATCGTTTAAGAATACGTTATTGGGAAAAGTGCCTAGCAACCAATGTACAGCAACAACATTATGATGAACATAATGTTGTTGCTGTACATTGTGGTGAGTGGTGACATTTGAATGATAAATGCTGGCCAGGAAACTAATAAGTATCTAAAGCACTGGGTTAACAAACTATTAATGAAGGTCAATTGACGCTATTTTGATTTGAAAATTCAGCAAGAAATACACCCAGACATTTTAGCTGATAATTAAAAACCAGTTACAGCATCTAGCTAGGGGGAAAAGAGCTATTACAACGGTGCAGGAGCTATTATAATGGACGATAGAGAGATGGCAGAGGAATTGAATTAATATTTTGCATCGGTCTTCACCGTGGAAGACATCAGCAATGTGCCGGTTAGTCAGGAGTCTCACGAAATGGAATTGAGTTCAGTTAAGATTACTAGGGAGAGGTGCTAGGAAAACTAAATGGACTAAAGACTGATAAGTCTCCCGGACCGGATGAGGTGCATCCCCGGGTTCTGAAGGAGGTGGCTTTAGAGATAGCGGAGGCATTGGCGATTATTTTCCAGAAATCGATAGATTCAGGCGTGGTTCCGGAGGACTGGAGGGTCGCAAATGTAGTTCCGTTGTACAAGAAAGGAGGGAGGCAGCATAAAGGAAGTTACAGACCTATTAGTCTGACGTCAGTGGTGGGAAAGTTATTGGAATCTATCCTCAAAGACGGGGTTACGGAATACCTAGAGGCGCAGGGCAGGATAGGTCCTAGCCAACATGGTTTGTGAAGGGAAGATCCAGCCTGACCAACCTATTGGAGTTTTTTGAAGAAATCACAGGCAAGGTGGATAAGGGAGAGGCGGTAGATGTTGTGTATTTAGACTTTCAAAAGGCCTTCAATAAGGTGCCTCACAAGAGACTGATTAATAAGATGAGAGGTCATGGAATTACGGGTAGGATAACAGAATGGGTGGAGCATTGGCTGGTTGACAGGAAGCAAAGAGTGGAAATAAAAGGATCTTGTTCTGGTTGGTTACCGGTTACTAGTGGTGTGCCGCAGGGGTCGGTGTTGGGACCGCTCCTTTTTACCTTGTACATTAACGATTTGGATGATGGAATAAATGGTTTCGTGGCTAAGTTTGCGGATGACACCAAGATAGGGGGAGGAGTAGGGAGTATTGAAGAAATAGGAAGGTTGCAGAGGGATCTAGACAGTTTAGGAGAATGGGCAAGGAAATAGCAAATGAGATTCAATGTAGGGAAATGTGCAGTTGTACACTTTGGAAGCAGAAATAAGCGGGCAGATTATTATCTAGGAGGAGAGAAAATCCAAAGCACGGAAGTACAAAGGGACTTGGGGGGTACTCGTGCAGGATACCTTAAAGGTTAACCACCAGGTCGGATCGGTGGTAAAGAAAGCGAATGCTATGTTGGCATTCATTTCGAGAGGTATAGTGTATAAAAGTAAGGAAGTGTTGATGAGGCTCTACGGGGCACTAGTGAGGCCTCATTTGGAATATTGTGCGCCGTTTTGGGCCCCACATCTTAGGAGGGATGTGTTGACGTTGGAGAGGGTTCAGAGGAGATTTACGAGGATGATTCCAGGAATGAAAGGGCTTAAGTATGAGGAGCGTTTGTCGGCTCTTGGACTGTACTCGCTGGAGTACAGAAGAATGAGAGGGGACCTCATAGCGACATTTAAAATAATGATAGGAAAGGACAGAGTAAATGTGGCTAGGCTGTTTCCCTTGGTGGGTGAGTCCAGGACCAGAGGGCACAATCTTAGAATTAGAGGGTACAGTTTCAAAACAGAGATGAGGAAAAATTTCTTTAGCCAGAGGGTGGTGAATTTGTGGAACTCCTTGCCACGTACAGCAGTGGAAGCCAGATCAGTGGGGGCGTTCAAGGAGGAGATAGATAGATATCTAAATAGTCAGGATATCAAGGGATATGGGGATAAGGCCGGTAATTGGGATTAGAATAGTGTTTTTTTTTTCTTCTTCTTCCCCCATTCCCCATTTCTCATTTCTATTTCCCTTTCCTTGGAGCAGACTCGATGGGCCGAATGGCCTGCTTCTGCTCCCTTGTCTTGTGATCTTGTGATCCAGGCAGAGCTGTTAAGTTGGATGCATAAATTTTTCAAAGGTCAAATGTTTCTCAAATACATTGGCCATTTCGAAAATATCAATTATAGTGCCAGATCTTCTGCAACACTGAGGTTGCTGCTCCCTGCCACCTTCACTATGCAGTTTCTCTTAATGTGGATGGAACACAATCTTCTATGAAGTTGGGGGAAATCATGTCATCTTCCACTATCTCCCCCACCACCACCCCCCCCCCCCCCCACCTTCTCTGTTGCATGGGTACTGCTCACTTCTCCACTCCCTGGCCTGCTCTTCCATTCTCACCCACCTCTCAGCATCCCACAGCACATTCCCAAGCAACCAGAGATGTCACACCTGTCCATTCACCTCTTCCCTTCCCAACATCCAGGGACCCAAACAATCAGTTCTAGGGAAGCAGCAATTCACTTGCACTTCTTCCAATCTAGTCTACTGTATTTGGTGTTCACAATGTGGCCAACTGTACACTGGAGAAAGCAAACGTAGACTGGGCAGTCACTTTGTGGAGCAACTGTGCTTGGTCCAAGGACTGACCCCAAGCTTCCAGTTGCCTGCTAGTTTAATCCACCATCCCACTTCCACTCTGATTTCTTGGCTGTGGCCTCCTGCATAGTTACATTGAGGCTCAATACAAACTTGAGGAGCAACACCTTTTCTCCCCTGGGCACATTACAGCCTGCGGGACTCAATACAGAATTTTCCACCTCTAGATAAATTGCTTTTTGTTTATATCAGGACAGGTCACCCCCAACAACCTCCCCCCCACACTCCCCAAATATGTATATTCTGGCCTGCTCAGCATGTCCCTGTATGCCTGAATATACACCACCCAGACTTTACAACATCAGCAACACATTAAATGATTTCACCCTATTACTGACATTCCCCTCGTTCCACCCATTGCCTTCTCCCACCTTCTCTGTCACATAGCCTAACTTGCTTTCCCTCTTTCTCAGTTCTGAGGGCCTTCCACCCAAAACACTGTTTCTCCTTCTACAGATGCTGCTCAACTGTGTTCTCCCAGCATTTGTTTTTCTACTTGAGAAAAGCCCAGTTATTGACTGATCAGCCACAAATATAGGTGACTCTCAGTGGAAGACCTGTCCCCTGGAGACATCACTAAAAGGATAGACTTGCTGCAGAATACACCATAGAAATTTTAGGAGACCTCCCTACGAGAATAAAATCTTAGAAATGTGAAGGAAAGCAAACGAGCAAAAAGAAGTTGTACAGAGATAGCCGTGAGGGGAAAATGTAGTTCAACAAGCATTTATTCTTCAGATGGTGCAAGAGTTTAAGATTAAAGTGTGATCAAAGAATGACACAAATGATTTCCTCTAGTGCAAGGAATCCAGAATAAAATTATAGACAGCCCATTCACAGTGATCAAAGACAACACATGTTCACACAAAAAAAAGTACAAATCTAGAAAACTCTCCCCAAAGGGTTATGGATCAGCTAAACATTTCAAAATTGGTATTGATGGACTTTGCCTGGCTAAGGGTAGCAAGGCATGAGACCATAATGTAGATGGAGCAGAGATACAGGTTAGCCATGATATAATTGTTTTGTCTCCAGCTACCACCATGTCCTTCCTCCATTCCTAACTAAAATCTCTTGCTCAAGTTTTTGACAATTTCATAGACATTTTAATTTGCTCTTTATTCTCTCAAAAAGTTTGCCTTTTGTATTCCTGCTCTAAAACTATTTAGGCCAATAACTTGGCAATTGAAGTGCTCTCTCCAATTCCAATAATCTTATGGATTTAAGTGACTACTTTTGTATCACCATTTAAGTAAATAATTCTAAAGGCAGTGAAAATGACATGTTCCCTGATAAAGATATTTATCTGCACTTCAGATATACCTTTGGTAATGAATGAGGGCCAAAGACACCATCACCTTAGAACCATTCATGGATGGAGAAAAAGAAAAACAAAAGATGTTGGAAGCCAGAAGCAAAAAAAATTGCTGAAGTGTTCAGCATTCTCCATTTGTTACACATTACTAGATGTTGCTTGCTCCCCATTTACAAAGCATTCTAGATTTTTTTTTACAGTAAATGCAGGAAATGGGGCAAAATTCAATATGGCTGCTTATCAAGAGAGAGACTAGATGAGTAGAACGCTTGTATTTATCGCATGATATTCATTTTTAGTAAATAAATTTAATCAATTAAAACACCACACTATACTGACAATAATCTTAAAGTAGTCTTCAAATGCTGCAAGAGGAATGTGCCGCTATAGGAATTGTGACAGCACATACAAATGTAAATATAAATGATGAACAGCAATACTCAAGTCCCAAAAACCCTACAATTGCATACATGTCCACAATCAACAGTAACAAGTAAATGTCTGTCTTGCATCCAAGTTCAATTGTTTAAAATACTCCTATGTTAAATCTACTAAAATTATCAAATAACACAGAGCTCAGCTTAAACGTGTCTCCATACCTAATCAATAAAAAAGTTATACTTTCAATCAGAACTGAATTTTTTATTGATTGGTTAATTCCTCCACCACCCCCCCCCCCCCAAACGATATACATGCAGATTTGGACAATTTCTATTATTTAAAAAAATTAGGCAAATGCATCAACTTACAGTTGTAAATTTTCAACTAAATTGGCAGTAACAATTAATAATAAATTGAATTCAAAGTCCACTGTGATCTACACTGTTACTAATCCGGCCATCTCTTTTGCATGCTCCTCCCTCCAAGTTACCCAGTCAAATACCCAGCTATTCTTTGCATTTACAAACAAATGCAATTGCTCAGTAGTGTATGCACAATAGCCACAATTTGAAAGACAGAAACTTAAACCACAATGCATGATTGATATATCCGTATAAGAAATAAACAACACTTTTAAGCATGTCTTCATGAATACATTTACTTATTAACCATAAAACATGAAACATTCTAGCCTTAAGTATCCAGTTTGCCACAAAATTAAATACGAAACATGCATATTAAATCAGAAAGGTTCAGCTTCCATTGCTGGTCCTTGCTTCAGGCAGTAGCAACTTCAACAGCCTACTTGGTTTTTTTGTGTGGGGGTGGGGGGGGGGTGGTGGGAGGAGGCACGAGCAAGGAGAAAGGTGAAATAATAAAACACACAGGACTTATTCAACAGTCCCTACAGAAAAGGCAGAGATGAACTGAGACACGAGGCTCAGATGCTGTTTCCCTCGAAAATAGATGGACCACAGGGCGCTTTGGGTGTGTCAGATTGGAAATGGTACAGATTCAGCGATCCCATTCATTTCAATGATGAAAATGGCATGATGGAGACAGACAAGTTGCAGATAATGCACATTTTGTTTGAATTAATTAAATTACCTTAAACCTAATTATTTAAATATTTTCTAGAATATTAAATACTTACGTTTCATTTAACATTCAAGAAGTGAATAATTAATAGTTTCAGAATGTGAAGTTTAGAGACATTCATAAACATTCAAACAATGGCAATTCTGACAGATTGAGACAGCTAAACCACATCCCCTAAAGTATTTCTGTAGGTGGCGCTTTCCATTTACAATGGAGACAATTTAGCGGACTAATCTGCTGCAGGAAGATCTGCTTCAGGTAAGCATGGATCCAATGGTGAGGAGAAAGAGAGAGACGAGGAGAGGTGCACCTTTCCCAGGGGACTCCTGGCTGCAGGCTTCACTGGTGGAAAATGCAACCTTAAGCAAAAACAACACACGTACACGCCCTTTACTACACAATTTTGACTCCCTTTACTACTGAACTTTCTCCCATAATTTTCACTCTTTGGTTACATCCCCTTCTGTTATGCATGTCTTGCTATATTCAAGCATCAGACATGGGCTGAGACAGAAACCAACCTTTTTATTCACTTCCATTTACATTCTACATCCAGTCTTTGGATGTGGACTTTTGGAGAATTGTGGATCTTTAGTAATTGATTATCCTTGTATCTTGTGAAGTAACAGGGTTCCTGAGATCAACAGACTGATGGAAATGTCAAAGAAAATAATCATGGGTCACCTTTGCTTTCAGTGTTTTGAGTGCTATCTATGAGGAAATAGGGAGGCCAATAATGTTTGCCACTGATGACTCTGTAACTTTGACCGCCATGGTAATAAATTACAGGCAGATGGTTCTGTCAATTGCAGTACGATGAGGATTAATAAAACCTACAAACCAACTTCATGAGCAGTTAAGTAAACAAGACTCATTTTATAGAAGTAAACTGGTTATGTAAGCAGATACCTTTCAAACAAATCAAGAATAGATATAACAAGGTTTTATTTGTGACGTGAGCCTATGATTAGGGCAAGCTAAGGTTTATAAAGAGCATAGTTTTCAATAGTTCTTCAGAGTGCATGAAACACTGAATGAGAAACCAGAAGTCTCTGTGCAGTATTGACTGCCTAATATGTTGTTTATGAATAAAATCTGTTTTGTACATTTCATTAAATGTATAATGCTGATATAACATATAAGGAAGATGGACTGATGTGAATGGCACCGCTATCACATTGCTAGGCCAATTTGGTGGATGTTTGAGAGTCAACCACATCAGTGTGTTATGGGAATCTGAGAGTGTATGGACCTAGGGAGTATAGGCTGGCAACTTTGCATCCTAGACTTGTAATGTCCTGGCTCCCTCCCCTATTATCCACCGAGCCATTAGTGGGAACTTAAAACAGAAGAGACTTCTCCAACAGACAGAAGTATAAAACGCAGGCACAGCACAGTGACATGAAATGATAGGAAAAGATTGAATAGGGAACATGTGAAATAAATTGAGCAGATTGAAAGGGATTACAGCAAGTTCATTGCAACTATAAAAGAAGTTTTAAAAATGGAAAACTAATGGTGAACACCCAATCGAAAGCCAGTTTAGCCAGCCTGATCATTGCTGGTTTGTATCTCAACTCCATCCAACCACCTTGGTTTTGCAACTCCTGCCCAAAAAAAAATCTAATTTTCATAGTTTTCAATGTACCCTCACCCACCCAGCCTCAAAGCATTCTTGGGAAAGGGAAAGGACCATTCCCGATTTCCACTATTCCTTGTATGGAAAACAAAATACTCCTGACAACACTGTGAAGGTTTCTCTCTAAGATTGTGATGCTCTTCATTCCAAGATTCCCCCAGGGGAGGAAGCATCTACTCAACTGAATCCATTAAATCACCTTAAGCACCACAATTAGTTTACTGCGAGCATTGGGTTTACAGCTGAGAAACAGTATAATCTCTCACAAGAGACTTCTCAAAATGAATGTATGAAAGTAATAGCGATAAGGAAAGCAGAAAACATTAATGAATGACAAGCAGTGGCGGGTGACTGACTTATTACATTATTAAGCTAAGATGCAAGATTGCACAACTGGAACCCATTCCTGTAGATTGGAAAGTTGTGAGAGAGCGCGAGAGCAAGAGAAACCAGTGAGCAAGGAGCAAATCAGTTCAGCAGTTATTGTGGAAAATTACTACCTGCATAGTTTACTATTCATTCTCCTATTGAAGAGTCTTCTCATTCTCTTCAGGAGTTACAACAGATACCCTTTTACTTCACCATAGAACATAGTACATTACAGCACAGTACAGGCCCTTCAGCCCACAATGTTGTGCTGACATTTTGCCCTGCTCTAAGATCTATCTAACCCTTCCCTCCCACATATACACATGAATGATAGAGAAATGGGGGGGCTAAGAGATGTTGCTCTTAGATACAGTGGCATGCAAAAGTTTGGACAACCCTGGTCAAAATTTCTGTTACTGTGAATAGTTAAGTGAGTAGAAGGTGAACTGATCTCCAAAAGTCAAAGTTAAAGATGAAACATTCTTTTCAACATTTTAAGCAAGATTAGTGTATTACTTTTGTTTTGTACAATTTTAGAGTGAAAAAAAGAAAGGAGCACCATGCAAAAGTTTGGGCACCCCAAGAGATTTGAGCTCTCAGATAACTTTTACCAAGGTCTCAGACCTTCATTAGCTTGTTAGGGCTATGGCTTGTTCACAGCCATCGTTAGGAAAAGCCAGGTGATGCAAATTTCAAAGCTTTATAAATACCCTGACTCCTCAAACCTTTCCCAACAATCAGCAGCCATGGGTTCCTCTAAGCAGCTGCCTAGCACTCTGAAAATTAAAATAAATGATGCTCACAAAGCAGGAGAAGGCTATAAGAAGATAGCAAAGCATTTTTCAGGTAGCTGTTTCCTCAGTTCGTAATGTAATTAAGAAGTGGCAGTTAACAGGAACGGTGGAGGTCAAGTTGAGGTCTGGAAGACCAAGAAAACTTTCCAAGGGAACTGCTTGTAGGATTGCTAGAAAGGCAAATCAAAACCCCCGTTTGACTGCAAAAGACCTTCAGGGAGATTTAGCAGACTCTGGAGTGGTGGTACACTGTTCTACTGTGCAGTGACACCTGCACAAATATGACCTTCATGGAAAAGTCATCAGAAGAAAACCTTTCCTACGCCCTCACCACAAAATTCAGCATCAGAAGTTTGCAAAGGAACATCTAAACAAGCCTGATGCAGTTTGGAAAGAAGTCCTGTGGACTGAAGAAGTTAAAATAGAACTTTTTGGCCGCAATGAGCAAAGGTATGTTTGGAGAAAAAAGGGTGCAGAATTTCATGAAAGAACACCTCTCCAACTGTTAAGCACTGGGGTGGATCGATCATGCTTTGGGCTTGTGTTGCAGCTAGTGGCATGAGGAACATTCCACTGGTAGAGGGAAGAATGAATTCAATTAAATACCAACAAATTCTGGAAGCAAACATCACACCGTCCGTAAAAAAGCTGAAGATGAAAAGAGGATGGCTTCTACAACAGGATAACTATCCTAAACACACCTCAAAATCCACAATGGACTACCCCAAGAGGCACAAGCTGAAGGTTTTGCCATGGCCCTCATAGTCCCCCGACATAAACATCATCAAAAATCTGTGGAGAGACCTCAAAAGAGCAGCCCAAGAATCTCACAGAACTAGAAGTCTTTTGCAAGGAAGAATGGGTGAAAATCCCCCCCAAACAAGAATTGAGAGTCTTAGCTGGCTACAAAAAGCATTTACAAGCTGTGATACTTGCCAAAGGGGGTGTTACTAAGTACTGACCATGCAGGGTGCCCAAACTTTTGCTTTGGACCCTTTTCCTTTTTTGTTATTTTGAAACTGTAAAAGATGGAAATAAAAAGGTAATCTTGATTAAGATATTAAAGAAATGTGTCATTTTTAACTTCATGCCTTTTGGAAATCAGGTCATCTTTTACTCGCTTAGCTATTCACAGTAACAGAAATTTTGACCGGGGTACCCAAACTTTTGCATGCCACTGTATGTTGCAATTGAACCCACATCTACCACTTCCACTGGCAGCTCGTTCCACACTCGCACCACCCTCTCAGTGAAGAAGTTTCCCCTCAGATTCCCCTTACATATTTCACCTTTCACCCCAAACCTATGTCCTCTAGTTCTAGTCTCACCCAACCCGAGGGGGAAAAGCCTGCATGCATTCACCCTATCTATACCCCTCATAATTTTGTATACCTCCATAGGATCTCCCCTCATTCTCCTGCACTCCAGGAAATAAAGTCCTAGACCTATTTAACCTTTGCAAAAAGTTTCTGCTGAACACACCCAACCTCCTCCACAATAAGAAAGCCTGCAAAAAGAAAACCTGGAAAAGCCTGGAAAATGTGGGTTTCCTCCAGAACCTCAGGAACTACCTCTTAGTGAAGGCAGACACTAATGACAAAACTCATCATCGAGTCATTGCACTAGCACAGCCTTTGGCTGAAGTAAAGAACCTTTGCCAAGATTTCAAACCTAGCACAAAGCTCATCATTTCCTGGGCATCAGTGATACCTGCCCTCCTGTACATTTCAGAGATGTGGATCATCTAAAAGCAGGCACCTCAAATTAGTAGAGAGAAAGTGCATACACAGTTTCAGCAAAATCCTTCATATCTACTGGCAGGATAAGCTAACCAATGTCAGTGTCCTCTCCTGGGCCAACACTTCTATCATTGAGGCCCCAATAACCCTCAAGGTTTCGATGGACAAGCCTGACATCAGACTCCCGAAACTTTTGCAACCTCTATCACGGCAAGTGATAAACAAGTGGACAGAAGGGAAGACTCAGGCAGGTTCTCAAAGAATCTCCTAAAAGATACAACGTCCCCACCTACTTGTGCAAACCACTGGCCCATGATTGCTCAAAATGGAAAAGCAGCATTCAAGGCAGCATTTAGAATCTCAAGACTAGACCATTCAGCAGGAACCCAGCAAAATAAAAACAGCCCAGACCACCTCTCACACTACTCACCCATCTGTCCCAACAAGCACCTCTGCCCCATTTATGGCAGAGACTGCAGGTCCCACATTGGCCACCTGAGAACCCATCGAACTAGAGAGGAAACAAGTCATCCTTACTTTCTTCCCTTCCCCCAGTAGCCACCCTCCTCCTTGGGGCTACTTAAAAAGAGGAAGATCCTGACTTGGAACGATCCCCTAGGCTTGTTTCATTGTCACTAGGTTTAAATCCTGGAACTCCCTACCCAATAGCACTGTTGGGAGTATCTTCATTGGAAGGGTAACAGCAGTTAAAGGCAATAGCCCACCATCATCTTTTCAAGAGGAATAAATGCTGACCTCACCATGTCAACCACATCCTGGGTACAGATTAAAAAAAAACTGGATTTCAGTGTTTGCAAATGAGGTTATGTTATATGTACAATGGATAGGACAATGAGTGATGAAAAGCTTTAACTTGAACACTTAAAAATTAACTACAAGATTAAAAATGATTGATGAATCATCTTTGATCATACTGTTAAAAAACAATACAATATTTACTACTTCTTAAATAGGTCTGTTAATTAAAGCCATTATAACAGAAATGTGTGAGGAATAACAATCGAGTTGAAGCAGGTAATTTATCAGAAATTACGAGCAACATTTTAAAAGCAGAATGATCCCGATATTAATATTTTACCATAGTATAAGAAGTCTAATTAATTTTCTAGTGAAAAGGGATTTGTATTTTTTATGTTAATAATTCAAAATATAAACACTAAAGCATTGAATAAGCTTAGAATCTAGGGCTTCCATAATTGACAATAAACATTAAACTTTAATATTGTATAAAGCTATAGAGATGATCAACTTGAAGAAACCACTTTTGTTTCCTACTAATTTGATTTGTTAAAATATCTCTGAAAGTACAGCAAGGCATGCAAGCCCATTTAAAAACTGTACAATTCCCAGCACTTAGCTTGTGCTTGCATTAGTCACTGGAGTGGGTGCAGAGGAGATTCACCAGGGTGTTGTCTGGGATGGAAGGTTTCAGCTCTGAGGAAAGTCTGGATAGGCTATGTTTGTCTTCCTTGGAGCAAAGAAGGCCGGGGGCAGGGGGAGGTGGGGTGTGAGCAACCTGGTTGACAAAGTTAAGAGGGGCACAGATAGGGTAGATGGCAAGAAACTTTTCCCATTAGCAAATGACATTGGTTTAATGGGCAGGAAATTTAGAGGGAGATTTGAGGAAGAATTTTCCTCCACCCAGAGGGTGGTTGAAATTTGGAAAACAAAATTTGCCTGAGAGGGTAATAGAAGCAGGTACTCTCGCAGCATTTAAGCACCGTGGCACAGAAGGCATCAAGCACTGATACCGTAAATGCAATTAGGTACTTGACATCTGGCACAGACATGATGGGCTGAAGGGCCTGTTTCCATGCAGTAGGATTCTACAAAAGAATGCCAGCAGATTCTATATCCCAGCTGTCTCTTTGAAATAGAAAAAAAAAGAGGAAAAAGAGATTGAAATAAGATCTAAAGAGGACATGTGAACACTATAACAAAATACAGATAGGTTAAGCAAGTAGTCAAAGATTTGGCAAATAGAACATGCTGTGGGATAAACATAAAGAAATCCAAATGGCTAGAAATTGTTCTGGTATACAGAGGCATCTGGTGGTATCCCCAGTTCCCAAAAGATGGTATATGCAGGTATAGCAAGTAATTAAGGAACATAACAATGTTATTGTTATGACTTATTTCAAAGGGAATTGAATACAATAGTAGAGAGGTTTTGCTCTAATTATATGGAGAGCTAGTGAACTCACATCTGGAGTACTGTATACCATAGTAGTCTCTTTACTGACCGATGTTAATGTGCTGGAAGCAGATCAGAAAAGGTTTACAAGACTAATACCTTGAATGGGCAGGTTATCTTTTCTCTACAGATGCTGCCCGACTTTGAATCCCTCCAGCAGCTTGACTTTTTGCTAGAGATGAGGCAATTTTTTTGTATACACTTTGGAACTCTCTTTCTCAAAGGATGGTAGAAGTAGAATCTTTGAGTAACTTAAGGCAGAGCTAGATAGATTCTTGATAAACAAAGGGATGAAAGGTTACCATGAGCAGAGAGACACCCAGGAAGTAAGGCAGGCAGGCAGAGGCGAGGTTATAATCAGATCAGCTTTGAGCTTAATATACTGTATGGCAGAGCAGGTGCAAGGGGCTAAATAGTCTACTCCTCTGTTCACAAGTTCTTTTGTCAAATTTTAAAATGCATTTTGCGATCATTAATTGATTTCTTAGTTGCATTTAATCCAACCACTTTATTCACGTTGGTTCTAAATTCAGTAGCTTATTCAAGATATCGACAGATATTTTGCATCATTTGCAGTGTTTAATCATTAGCAAACTCAAAGATGCTGCCTATCTTGTAATGAGTCACTCAAGGCATGGACACATTTCTGAGCAAATTGTGCACAAGTCAACTGCAAAGATAACAACTGTCAAACATTAGTTGTTGGGTTAGTATGTACAAACCTTTGTCAACCTTACACTTTCTGTTAATATCTCCCCACAACAATCCTGTATGTAAAATTCCCACCTCACCTTCCACCGATCTGTCTTTCCTGCTCTTTGCCCTTAGATGCATCTTTCTTTGACACTATCAATCCTTCTTTCTTTTTTCTTAGCCCCCATCATAAATAAACAGATCTGCAAATGCATCTCAAATTGTTAGAGTATACCAAATTCAATAATTCTGTACAATTCTCAAAAATGCATGTGTTACTCAGACCCAAAGTGCTTTCAATGTAGTACAAAAAGAAAATTGACCGGATAAGCAATCATATTATGACTGTAAATTATACTGAATTTGAGAGACATACCCCAAAACATTTTAGATATTACAGTTATTTGACATCACAGATTTCTGCATTTTAATGCCCAAGATTGCAGAAGACCAAACAAATTTACTAAGTTCCAGGTAGACACAGCAAAGGGTACCTATTTTTAGCCGATTAACGTGTGCTTTAAGAAATTCATTCCATCTCCATCTTGAATGAGTGATACTTTAGTTTTAAAGGTAACCTGTAGTTCTAGATACTACTACAAGAAACAGACCCTCCACATCTACCCTGTCAAGACCCCTCAGGAGCTCATTTCAATCAAGCCCCTTCTTGCTCTTTTAAACTCCAGCAGATACAAGCCTAGCTTATTCAAGCTTTCTGCATAAGACTTCACACCCATTTGAGGTAATGGTCTAGTAAACTTTTCTTGAACTGCTTCCAATACAACATCCTTCCTTAAGTAAGGAAATTAAGCAGGAAAGAGAATAAATTTTCAGCGTTACAGAGAAAAAGCTGCAGATTTGGACTTTTGGGATGACTCTACAAAAAGCCAGCACAGACTTAAGGGCCAAATACCATCGTTCTCTGCTGTACATTGCTATGATTCTGTGGTGCATGATTAACAAGCTAACAGAATTAAATATATTAACAGCCATCATTGTATTAATCCCATTCATTGACAGCAGTACAGGTCCAAAGAAACTCACAGGTCCATGCATATAAATCATTAAAATGTTATTGGCAGATGCAAGAAAATAATCAAAAAAGTTAAATGGAACGTTGGCCTTTATATCTACAAGGGAATTGAAGCTGTACTTGTTACATTTATGCAAAGCCCTGAAAAACTGCAACCTGTTGTATGCACCACACTTCAGGAAGCACATGTTGTCCATGGAGGGAGTATAGTTTAGAAGATTTACCAGAACAGTATCTGGACTACTACGGGTTACATAGAGAAGAAATCATAGAAACTCGTGTTATGTGAAATTTAAGATTATGGGAAGATTTGATTGCTTAAAAAGCAAATTGATAGAGGAGGCAAAAATTAAGTATTTCCTTTCTAGGATTCACACACAAATTCTAGTTCCATACAAAGTTACAATTGCAACCTAACTGATGTCAAGAAGCACTTCAAAAAGAGTAGAAATCTGGAGTCTAGGATTAGGATGTTAATCCAAAAAAACAGAGCTAACACTTTCAAGATTGAAGTTAAGCAATATTTCTATGTAGAAGATGCAGAAATTTGGAACAAAAGGCAACTGAAGCTGTTAATTTTAAATCCTTAAATTTTGTTCAAAACTTATTCAAGTATATGTGGAGGCAGAGGAGGGGAAGAGGATAAAAGGATGGGTGGAAGGAGGTGGGCAAAATTTGGTCATGGATCAGGTACAATCATCTTGAGCAATCATGGAACTGGCTTGAGACTATGAGAATTAACCTTCTACAATCAACAGAAAAGCACTTAATCTGTGCAAACTGCTCACAACACAACTGTCATATGCAATAATCCCATTTATAAGCAGGGAGCCATCAATCTGTAACCAACATTTACAGTACTTACCTAGCTGTTCAAGACGATCCTTGGCCATAATCAAATTAGTTGTCATTTTGCTCTGCAGTCGCTTGGCTCGATCAACCTGCTCACCTGACAAGATAAGAGGTTAGTGAATATTTAGTAACAAATAAACCTGTCAAAGACCTGGTCATGTAGCACTCAGATTTTGACCAAAATGCAAACGGCACGGTAGCATAGCAGTTAGCACGACGCTATTACAGCGCCAGCGATTGGTGTTCGATTCCCGTCGCTGCCTGTAAGGAGTTTGTACGTTCTCCTGTGTCTGCGTGGGTTTCCTCCAGGTGCTCTGGTTTCCTCCCACGTTCTAAAGGCATACAGGTAAGTTAATATGGGTTTAAAAATGGGCAGCGCGGACTCGTTGGGCCGGAAGGGCCTGTTACCATGCTGTAAATAAAATTTTTAACAAAATTTAAGAAACAAAAAATGCAAAAATACACAGGAAACAAGGATTTAATTATGTTAAGACAAATGTACTGAAATATTGAAAAATTGGAAATTAAAAAATTGTGGAAATATACTGGGGCCAGAAAGCATCCATGGACAGAGGAAAAATGAGTTAAGTGTTTCAAGTCAGTTAATACTTGCACACTAACAAATGGTCACTAATTAACCAAAATACTAATCGGTAAATTGGTTTATTCTTTTTCCCCACTGTACCTTAGTACATGTGACAACCTGTCTTGCATACCATCCATACAGATCATTTCATTACGACAGTGTATTGAGGTATTACAAGGTAAAACAATAACAGAATGCCGAAAAAAGTGTTACAGTTACAGATAAGGTGCAGTGCAGGTAGACAATAAGGTGCAAGGTCATAACGAGGTAGATTGTGAGGCCAAGAATCCATTTTATCATACTAAAGAACCATTCAATAGTCTTATAACAACGGAACAGCGGGATAGAAGCTCTCCTTCAGCTTGATGGTTTGTGCTTTGCTTTCAGGCTTTTGTATCTTCTGCCCGATTGGGGGGGAGAAATAAAAGAGGAGAAAATGTCCAAGGTGGGTGGGATATTTGATTATGCTAGCAGCTTTACCAAGGCAGCGAGAAGTATAGACAGAGTCCATGGAGGGGAGGCTGGCTTCTGTGATGTGCTGAGCTGTGTCCACAATTCTATGCAGTTTCTTGCAGTCACGGGCACAGCAGTTGCTGTACTAAGTTGTGATGCACACGGATAGCATGCTTTCTATGGTGCATCGATAAAAATAGGCGAGGGTCAAAGGGGACATGCCAAATTTCTTTAACCTCCTGAGGAAGTAGAGGCGCTGGTGAGCTTTCCTGGCTGTGGTGTCAACGTGGTTGGACCAGGACAAGGAGTGATGTTCACTCCTAGGAACTTGAAGCTCTCAACCCTTTCGACCTCAGCGCTGTCAGGGGCATGTGCACTGCCCCCCTCCTGAAGTCAATGACCAGCTCTCTTGTTTTGCTGACATTGAGGGAAAGGTTGTTGTCATGACACCATGTCACTTGTATTGAAGGCAGAGCTGTAGTCAATAAACAATAGTCTAATGTAGGTGTCTTTACTGTCTAGATGAGCATAGGGTCAGGGAGATGCCGTTCACCGTAGACCAGTTTTGGCGGTAGGTGAATTGCAGTGGGTCAAGGTTGTCTGGGAGGCTGGAGTTAATGCGTGCCATGACCAGCGTCTCGAAGCACTTCATGATAGTCAATATCAGAGCCACCAGGTGGTAGTCATTAAGGTACGTTATCTTGTTTTACTTAGGTACCGGGATGATGGTGGTCTTCTTAAAGCAGGTGGGAACCTCAGATTGAAGGAGGAAAAGATTAAAAATGTCTGCAAATATCACCACCAGCTGACCTGCGCAGAATCGAAGGACACAACTAGGGACACCATCTGGGCCAGATGCTTTCCACGGGTTCACTCTCCAGAAGGCTGATCTTATGTCCACAACGGTGACTGTGGGTTCAGGTGCATTCGAGGCCTTCAGAGTAAGTGGTGACATTCCAATCCCCTTTGGTTGCAAACAAGCTTAACGAATTCTATGCGCATCAGGAAGTGATGCACTGTTGTCACGATGCTGCCCGACATTGTTTTGTAGCCCGTTATAGCACGCAAGCCCTGCCACAAATGACTGCCGGTCTGGGACTCAATTTTGGACTGGTATTGTCTCTTGGACATCCCTGATAGCTTTACGGAGGTCATATCTCGATTTCTTGTATAGGTCAGGGTCACCTGATTTGAACGCCACAGTACAGGTCTCTGGTAGAGAGTGGATCTCCCAGTTCATCCATGGTTTCTGGTTTGGGAACACCCAGAATGTCCTTTGGTGCACAGTCCTCAACATGTTTGCTGAGAAAGTCCACGTTAAAGTTCTGCAGCCCAGCCCCCTTACCATGCTTCCAAGGCAAGTGGCTGCATCTGGTTAGTCCTGGAGTGGAGCCACTTGGACTGGAAGATAAGTGACTGCTTAATGATAGACCTGGAAAACCTGGAGTGGATTAATCTGGAGTGGATTAATCTGGACTGGAAAGCAAGTGATTTCTTCTGGGTAGACCTGGAGCGGATCCAGCTGGCCTGTACAGCAAGTTGTTGTTCCCATACAGGTCTGAAAGTCCTAAGAGGAGTGGGCTGCTCCGGCAGGTAAGTGTGGGCGTGTAGGGGACCCTCAGCTAAACAGTTTCTCTCATCACTGACAATGCCCAACATGAGAGTTATAAACTGGAAACAAAGTTAAGTGACTAGTGCTGACAGGACACTGCATCAAGAAGACTAAACTGTCCAAGACAGCCATCATTGGTGAAGCTGGTCTGCAACTTTTCTATTGCTTTTATTTCCCTTCCTATGACAAAGGGACCAAAGTTCCACACAGAGTTACAATTGCAACCTAACTGATGTCAAGAAGCATCAAAAAGAGTAGAAATCTGGAGCATTAGATCAGTCATTATTACCCAGTACAGCTTAGAAGGCAGCCACTTAACCCATCAGATGGATGCCAGCTCGCAGCAGAATAATCTCATCAGACCCACTCCCCTTCCCTTTTCTCCTGTAACTTTCTTTCTCTCATGACCATCAACTCCCCTTTGGTACTTCTGCCACTTACCTACACGATGGTGAAATTTACAGTAATCAATCAACCTACCAGCACACATTTGGGATGAGAAGGAAACCAAGGCATCCAGCAAAACCCACATGTTCCCAGGGAGGATGTGCAAACTCCACAGCATCCAGGATCAGGATTGAACCCAGGTCCTCTGAGCTGTGAGCAACTGCACTAACTATTGGGTCATTGTACTACACTTGCCATAGGTTGCCCAACCGCTGATCCACTCTTCTAATAAGACTTTTTACATGGTCAATCCACGGTATTGATGGTGGGAGATTTGGTCTTGGCAATATCACTGACCATCAAAAGTAGGTGGTTACACTCTTTCTCAGCAATGGTTGCTGCCTACCACTTGTGCAGCAGAAATATTACTGACTCAGTCTCCCCATCAGGAGGATTGATTGGCTTTCAATCTGGGTGACTTCCAAATGCCACTCTGGCCATATTCCATTCATACAGTGTACAGTGCCCCAGAAGTAGACCAGCATTTAATGTTCATCCCTTAATTGGCTCCCGAGCCAAGTGTCTGCTGGACCATTACAGAGGGCAGTTAAATGTCAATTTTATTGGTGGGTCTGGAGTTACACAGACAGCAATGATGGCAGATTTCTCTTAAGGAAGTCCAAAGACATTAGCAAACCATTAGGAGTTTTAAAAAAAACAATCCATTAGTTTCATAATTGCTTTTACTGGGATTTCACTTTCTGTCCAGGTCAGATACTTGAGTCTTTATGATCAGCATTTTGCAAAATTGACTTGATTTTGCAAAAACGTAATTACTTGAATTCAACTTCCCCAGCTGCCATAATGAGATTCAAACTTATGTTCCGGGATCACTGGTCCAAGCCCTTAAGCAATAACTTAACCAGTGTGCTACTATACCCTTAAGGTAGGCTGGTGGATTACAAAAACACTGGCATACTTTCAGTTATGGAAATCAGTAATCTGAAAACTAAATTTTAAAAGTGAAGAGACTGTAACATTGCAAGTTATAGCTAACTGACATTTTTGGCTAATAAACCCAGACAGAGTCTGGGGAACTGCTTCATCAACAGGAGGGGTTAGACTTTCTTTCAAAAGTGACAACCCTGATCCACCTCATCCAAGTCAAAGGTTCAGGTCCCAGTCCAAAAAGTGTGGGCAAAGAATCCCACTCCAGTACAAGACTAAAGGAATGCTGAAGTATCAGAGCTTCAATGTTTCAAATGAGACATTAAACAGTCTTAAAAAGGAGAGACGTAGAGAGGAAGTTCCAAAACCTAGGGCCAAGAAAGCTCTTGTATCACCACTGGTGATGGAATGAAGAAAAGGGTTATGCAAGAGGAACACAGTTTTGGACAAGTATGGGGATGGATAGAGAAGATGAGGGAAAGCCAGAGGAACTTGAAGATGTTTTTGAAAATCAAGAATCTGCTAGACTGGTAACCAATGTGCCTTAATGAACACAAGCCTTGCACGTGATTATGAATCCAGCCAAGAGTAGTTGCAAGGATGACTGTTTTAAAACATGCTACAGCCAAATATTCAAACATCAACTGCTTCATTCACTTACAAACACAAGAACTTTACATTATGTTCTGCATTCCATTATCTCATGATTGATCGGTTTCTACACTCCATCTACACACCCACATTCTACTGTCCAACAAAGACCAAGTTCAGTTTTAAAAAGTCCCCAACTTCAGCAAGTTTTTTGAAGAAGCACTCCAGGTTTTTGCCACTTGATGAAAGTTTCCCAATTATCACCCTGAAAAGGCCTAGTACTAATTTTAAAATTATGTCATCAAGCCTTGAATTCCTCCAAAAGGGAAAATAATTTCCCTTTATCTAACCTTTCAAATCCAATAATAAACACCTAACTTCATACTTTATTTCATACTTTAAATCATCTGTGCTTAAAGGAATACAAACCTAGTCTATGCAACCCATACTCATAACTTAAATCTTTTTAATTCTAATAGCATTTTGCCACACCATGTCCAAGGCTGAGATAATGATACCAGAACCAAACAGTATTCCAGCCGGGGTCAAACCAGAGCTCTGTACTGCCACAATACAATTTCTACTTCCAAATTTTTGCCCCCTCAAGGTAAAAGGCCATCATTGCAATAACCTTTGGATTTCTGCAACTGTCCATTATATTCACATGATTTTCACATTTGGGCCTCTAAAGTTTCCACCCCTTTGTACAAGGAACTCCATATTTTGGTCCCCAAAGCAGATGATGTTTTATATTCCCATGTTGAACTCCACCAGCTACTATCTATCAACAGACGTGGCAAATGTATCTACTGAGCCCTTGACCGATGCTTTGACAATTGAGAGTTATAGCACAGCAGAAGCAAAAGGAAAAGTACAGTCCAAGTTTCAAAGATCCAGTTCAGTCAGGGCTCAGAATCGAGATACCACATGCCAAGCCTGAAATGAGTTCCAATGGTTCTGGTACTGTCCATTCACCTGCCTTTGAGCACAGCAGCAGCCTGTAGCCAGTCATATTCTCTCTCAACCAGCATTCTGGGACCACACCAGATTTGTGCATGACATGGGCTTCCAGTTGCAAACTTAACTTGCAGGGCAAAAATAAAACAAATGGCAGCAGAAAATATAACAGCACATTGGACGCAGTGCAGTAGAAGTCAGCTAGGGGAAAAATAATCCAACCGTGAAGTCGGGAGTCATCCTCAGTTTGAAAAAGTATTTGCAACATTTTGATTGTGAAGTGCTATCTAAATGGCCAATATGATTTTCATTCACAAGCAACTTAGATTTCTTTTCAAGATCAGTATTTCTTGTGAAGCCCTTCTCTCCAAATATTCACCAACTGGCCATCCCTTGACCAATCTATTTTAAATCCATTTGCTATGTTAAATCCCACTCATCCTCCTGGATGAAACACTCTCCTCTGCACTGGCATCAAATGGAACAAGTTTTCATTCATTGAGATCTTACCTGATCCAGAGATCTGGACTGCAATCCCATGCTCTAGTTCTGCAATCCCTTTCTTGTACCACTCCACAGCTTTCTTCTTCTGTCCTATTCAAACAGAGGAACAAATTTATTCGAGCCCTTTGGAGCAGTGAACACAATTTGCTGTTTTTTTTTAAAAACTGAAACTGACTACCCACGAGTCCTGCCATTAGAAACAGATGATATCTGCAGATAAAACTGCACAACCGTAATTTTTTTTTGCCACTCACAGCATTCTGTAAAGTATTCTGTTTCCTTTCTCCACCTTATACAATTTGAGGGTCAGCTCGACCCAGCCAACATAACTGCACAGTACCAGTCTGAAATGTCAGCATGCAAACAATTGCTGATCGTGTGTGGAAAGAAAGAAACAAGGAAGGGGAAATCTGGAAAGACACTTTAGTTTTCTGCGCATTTTCAAATTGAAATTAAGGATGCAATTATTTCATGCCCTGCCTCAACTCTAATTTGAAATACAGGTAATGATGCAAAACAAACAAGCCGAATGGGGCCTATCTGCATTCACACATGTAGATCCCTCTCCTTTCCACCAACCTCTTGCGTCCCCTTAATTCCTCCCCCCCACCCCCCCAAAACAAACACACAACAACAAGGCAAAGACTAAATTACAATTGTTTCAGGTACTAAATAGTAGGGGGGTGGGTTCAACAGATTGGAAAAGTATGGATAAAGTAAAAGGGAAGGAGAGTGCAGGAAAGGTTGAAGTCTCCAGAATAAAGAACAAGACAGAAAGTTTAGAAAGGGCTAAGAATTTAACTTCAGGCAACATGGAGACAAATTTGAAAAGGGTGGTGAATACAGGGCTGAAGGTGTTATATTTGAATGCACGCAGTATACGAAATAAGGTAGATGAGCTTATAGCGCAGTTAGAAATTGGCAGATATGATGTTGTGGGCATCACAAAGTCGTGGTTGAAAGAAGATCACAGCTGGGAGCTAAACATCCAAGGATACACATCCTATCAATAAGACAGGCAGGTGGGCAAAGGGGGTGGGGTGGCTCTGTTGGTAAAAAATGAATTCAAATCCTTAGCAAGAAGTGACGTAGGATCAGAAGATGTAGAATCCTTGTGGGCAGAGTTAAGAAACTGCAAGGGTAAAAAGACCCTGATGGGAGTTATATACAGACCTCCAAATAGTAGCCAGGATGTGGGGCACAAATTACACCAGGAGATAGAAAAGGCATACAAAAAGGGCAATGTTACGGTGGTCATGGGGGACTTCAATATGCAGTTAGACTGGGAAAATCAGGTTGGCACTGGATTCCAAGAGAAGCAATTTGTAGAATGCCGACAAGATGGCTTTTTTAGAGCAGCTTGTGGTCGAGCCCACTAGGGAAAAGGCAATTCTGGATTTGGTGTTGTGCAATGAACCAGATTTGATTAGGCAGCTTAAGGTAAAGGAACCCTTAGGAGGCAGTGGTCATAATATGACAGAATTCACCCTTCAGTTTGAGAGGGAGAAGCTAAAATCAGATGTATCGGTATTACAATTGAGTAAAGATAACTGCAGAGGCATGAGAGAGGAGCTGGCTAAGGTTGATTGGAAGGGGACCCTAGGAGGGATGAGAGTAGAACAGCAATGGCAGGAGTTTCTGAGAGTAATTTGGAAGACGCAGGATCAGTTCATCCCAGAGAAGCAGCAGCATTCTAAAGGGAGGATGAGACAACCGTGGCTGACAAGGAAAGTCAAAGACGGCATAAAAGCAAAAGAGAGGGCATACAATATTGCAAAAATTAACGGGAAGCTAGAGGATTGGGAAGCTTTTAAAAACCAACAGAAGGCAACTAAAAAAGCAATAAGGGGAGAAAAGATGAAATATGAAGGTAAGCTAGCTAATAACATAAGAGGATACCATAAGTTTTTTTCAGATACATAGAGTAAAAGAGAGGCAAGAGTGGACACGGACCGCTGGAAAATGACACCGGAGAAATAGTAATAGGGAACAAAGAAATGGTGGATGAACTGAATAAGTATTTTGCGTAAGTCTTCACTGTGGAAGACACCAGCAACGTGCCAGAAATTCGAGAATCAGGGGGCAGAAGTGAGTGTAGTCACCATTACCAAGGAGAAGGTGCTTCGGAAACTGAAAGGTCTGAAGGTGGATAAGTCACCTGGACCGGGAAGGACTACATCTCAGAGTTCTGAAAGTGGTAGCTGAAGAGATTCTGGAGGCATTAGTAGTGATCTTTCAAGAATCGCTAGAGTCAGGAATGGTTCCAGAGGACTAGAAAATAGCAAAAATCACTCCACTCTTTAAGAAGGGAGGGAAGCAAATGACGGGAAATTATAGGCCAGTTAGCCTGACTTCAGTGGTTGGTAATGGTCCATCATTAAGGATGAGGTTTTGGGGTAGTTGGAAGCTCTTGATAAAATAGGCCAAAGTCAGTATGGTTTCCTTAAGGGGAGATCTTGCCTGACAAATCTGTTGGAATTCTTTGAGGAAGTAACAGGCAGGATAGACAAAGGAGAGTCAGTGGATGTTGTTTACTTGGATCTTCAGAAAGCCTTTGACAAGGTGCCACACGAGGCTGCTAAACAAGGTATTACAGGAAAGGTACTCATGGATAGAAGATTGGCTGACTAGCAGAAGGCAAAGAGTGGGAATAAAGGGAGCCTTTTCTGGTTGACTGCTGGTGACTAGTGGTGTTCCGCAGGGGTCGGTGTTGGGTCTGCTACTTTTCACGTTATATGTGAATGATCTGGAAGATGGAATTGTGGGCTTTGTGGCCAAGTTTGTGGATGATACAAAGATAGGTGGAGGGGCAGGTAGTGTTGAAGAAGCAGGGAGTCTGCAGAAGGACTTGGACAGGTTGGGAGAATGGGCAAAGAAGTGGCAGATGAAGTACAGCATAGGGAAACTTATGGTCATGTACTTTGGTAGAAGGAATAAGGTGTAGACTATTTTCTAAATGGGGAGCAAATTCAGAAATTGGAGGTGCAATGGGACTTGGGAGCCCTAGTGCAGGATTCCCTAAAGGTTAACTTGCAGGCTGAGTCAGTAGTAAGGAAGGCAAATACAATGTTAGCATTCATTTCGAGAGGACTAGAATATAAAAGCAAGGATGTAATGCTGAGGCTATACAAAGAGTTGGTCACACCACATTTGGAGTATTGTGAGCAGTTTTGGGTCCCATATCCAAGGAAGGATGGGCTGGCATTGGAGAGGGTCCAGAGGAGATTTACAAGAATAATCCCGAGAATGAAAGGGTTATCATATGAGGAGTGTTTGATGGCTCAAGACCTGTACTCACTGGAGTTTAGAAGGATTGGGGGTGGGGGAGAAATCTCATGGAAACTTACCAAATATTGAAAGGCCTGGATAGAGTGGACACAGGGAGGATATTTCCAATAGTGGGAGAGTCTAGGACCAGAGGGCACAGCTTCAGAATAGAAGGATGTCCCTTTAGAAATGAGGAGGAATTTCTTTAACCAGAGGGTGGTGAATCTGTGGAATTCATTGCTACAGATGGCTGTGGAGGCCAAATCATTGGGTATATTTAAAGCAGAGGTTGATAGGTTCTTGACTAGTAAGGGAGTCAAAGGTTACAGGGAGAAGGCAGGAGAATGGGGTTGAGAAGGAAAAATAAATCGGCCATGATCAAATGGCAGAGCAGACCCGAAGGGCCAAATGGCTAATTCTGCTCCTATGTCTTATGGTACGACCAACTTTGGAAAAAAAAGTTTTTGAAAGGTGTGCCCCCAAATGATCGAGCAGATCTGTTGCTGGATAGAGTTCTGAACAAATTCCAAAGGAGTCATCTTTAAGCAAGATAATATGTTAGTCAATTCCTGGAGAGGTGCCCGGAGAACGAAGACCAAATGCAGTCTTCAGGTGAAGTGGCATTAGATGGCCATAGTAGTTCAATCTCCATTTTGATAATTTCAGTTTCAGATAGTCCATTCGGCTTGTTTGCATTTACCCTTATGAATAAATGGTCCCAATCTCATTCACATAATATTCAATTCCCCTAAACAATCTTCAATGTTCATAGGCATTCAGTTTCAAACATTAACACCGGAAGTACTTCCCATCCTCATCTGCATAAAGAATTTTCTCTTACAACACCCCCCACCACCCCCTCCATTTTAATTTTCTTGGCTTCCTCAACTCCTTGAGAGAATTATCATTTGTTGAACTGTTTTGGAACTTTTCATATTGTCCCCACATCTTCACTGTACCTTCAAAAAGGATGCAGCTTTACTTCCTATCTGTGTTTCAATTTAGAGTTGAGGCAGAGCATGAAGTAATTTCGTCCTTAATTTCAATGGCAAAAGATAATATAAAAGAGGTATACAAGCAGTGAAAATGATTGGAAATGGGTACAGTTTTATGGGGCGGCAAAGAGCCAGGTTCAATCGTGACCTCTGATGCTGCTTTGTGGAGCTTGCACTTTCTCCCTGTGACTGTGTGGGTTCCCTCCCACATCCCAAAGTTGTATGGATTAGTAGGTTGAATGACCACTGCAAGTTGTCCCTTGCAGGCAAGCAGAATAGGGGAGAGTTGATGGGAATGTAGAGGGTAAAGTGGGATTAAGTGTAGGAATAATTTAAATGGGCACTTGATGGTCAGCATTGGCTCGGTGGGCCATAGGAACTGTTTCCATGCTGTATGACATATCGCTCTAATTAGGAAAAGATTTAAAAGTGAGACTTGAATAGAGAAGCAGCTCCCAAGTGGTAGAACATATTAGTGCAAAGATTAGGCATGCATCCAGCAAATATGAAGTGACTTTAAAGGGAAATTTTAACTTTCACATTGAATGGAATAATCAGAAAAGCTTTTGCCAGAAAGGTAGCAAATTTCATTAGCATGTTCAAGACAGTTTACGGCAATAATGAGTTCCAAAAAGTGTGCAAGTGTTAGAGAGGCAACAGTGGTGGTGGTGAAATATGTATTATTTAATAATGAACAATGAACCATATTTAGTTAATGTTCCTAAAGGTGCAAGATGTTTATCACTTTAGCATGAATTTTACTGAGAAACCATCTGCTAGTATTACTTAGCATAAATGCAGAGACATTTTAGGACTACCATGCAAACTTGGAAGTCTCACATTTACTGCCCTAGCAATTTCCCAAATGTGCTCCACTACCAGAATTCAGCAGCAGTGCTTCGTCTAGCTGAGATTCCTCACTCATGTCAGGGAATCTACTCCAGGATATTGTGAGAGTTTAAATCTGGCACAAGATCCACTATTCTACTAATTTTCCCTGAACACTGATTTGTTAAATATTTAATTTAAAAGATTAAAGCAGTTTTACATTCTCCAAACGTAAGGGACATTCATAACTACTTAGAAATCACGACAGCATCAACATCTTGTGAAGCTGGACGCTGGTGGGCTATACCAGCTGTCAAAGATTTTCAGGGGAGAGTTGCAGACCATGCTTTTCTCCTGCTTCATCTGAGGCCCTCCCGCAGCCCAGGAACAGCTTCTGCCTATCCAGCTTAATTACACAAGCCAGGGTGGGGTCAGGTATTAAAACAATTCTAAATCCTTGGATTTGGGTTTGGATTGGGTGCAATTCTAATTTTATACGTGAGCAGATCTCTACTCAGAGCCTCAACACTAAACTATAGAAACCTTTAGGGTAACAGGACAAGTCCTCCAGAATCGGCTCAAGTAAGTTTGGAAGAGTGGCAATTGCAGGCTGTGGCCCAATGTCACCAAAATCCAGGCCAATATAAGAGAGTTCAAAATTGGTCTAAAGTGGAGAAATGTAAGACAGCTACAAAAAAAAGTCTATATTTAAGCAAGCCAATATTTTCTTTATTGATTTGAGGCCTATGGGAAAGGCTAGTGTTTATTGCCTATCCCAACAGGATGAGTCAGTGACTGAAAATCTGTTAATGGGCAAGCAACCAAAGATTGATTGGAGGAATTTAATGCAATACAGACCAATTCATACCTCTAAGGAGAGAGTTCTTACTGCAGAGCAAAAACTAACCAAAGGTAATAGCCAACATAAGATTAAAAGTCTGCAAAAATCAGAACAGGGAAATGCTACCGACTGGCACATTCCAGGCTGCAGGAGTACGTGCTGAGGGATGCACTGAAGCTGGGTGCAGCCAGCGCGAAGGCTCGGTGGGGAAGGATAACAGTTTAGGATTCTTCTACCACAGGAGGAGGGGCAGGGTCAGGTGAGGAAGCCGCTCATATGTTGTAAATATGGGATTGGGGCATCGGTGCTGTGTTTTTTATATATAAAAAGGTAACACTAAGAATTGAACTGTACACGAATGTAAAAGTTTGAACTGTTTTATTATTGTATATAGTTTCCTTTATTATGAATAAAGTTTATTTTGATAAAAAATTACTCCTTGGGGGAATCCAGCTCTATGGAGCAGCTTCAGATCAAGGGTCACCCATTTAAGACAAATGATGTGGAATCTCTTCTGTCAGTACAGTTGAAATAACGTGAATCATTGAATATATCTGTTTATCTCAGCCTTGAATCTTGATGATCTGTTCAGGGAAACAGATCATGACCTTGCCTAACTGATGGTGGAGCAAGCATACTGTTACTTCAATTTTAAAGTTTTCTTACATAATAAATGTTACAGTGCAACAGTACAGCAATGCATCATCTTTTAACAAGTGTGCTCATTTAACACAGCTACTCTAATACACGCACTATATTATGTAATGCAAAAATCACAGTAAAGGGTGATGTTTGATACATTATAATACAACAGTGATAATCAATTAGTGCATCATAGCAAAGTTGACATGCATAGAATAAATGAACATATGCCATGCAGTGACTTAGACCAATACCAGGCACAGTAGTGTAGCGGTTACCATAATGCTATTACAGCGCCAGCAACCCGGGTTCAATTTCGGCTGCTGTCTGTAAGGAGTTTGTACATTCTCCTCATGTCTGCATGGGTTTCGTCCGGGTGCTCCGGTTTCCTCCCACGTTCCAAAGACGTACAGGTTAGGAAGTTGTGAGCATGCTACGTTGGCGCCATAAGAGTGGCGACACTTGTGGGGCTGCCCCCAGAACACTACGCAAAAGATGCATTTCACTGTGTTTTGATGTACATGTGACTAATAAAGATCTGATCACCTTTTAGCAAGTGTGCACGTTTAACATAACTACTCTAATACATGCACTACATTATGTGATGCAAAAATCAAAATCACAGTAAAAGGGATGTTTGATGCATTATAGTACGTGATATTCAATAAGTGCATCATAGCAAAGTTGACATGTATAGAATAAATTAACACATGCAATGCAGTGACTTAGACCAATACCACGGCCTACCTTACAATCCAACATATATTGTAAAACACTACAATGCCATGCGGACATGGTGCATTCTTCCACTCAGATTAAAAACAAAATACAATGCAGTGCACCTGAACCGAGTGGTTTCACTAGCCACCTGGAGCATCCTTAAAGGGGCAGTGGACATACCCAACATCCCTTGTACTCGGGCAACAAAAGCCAGCCTCCCTCCTGACTCTCCCTCACCTCTTTCGTCTTCGTCGATGCCGAGAGCGGTGGAGATGTACTCGAAGGCCAGCCGGTGGGACTGGCGGATCTGCTCGGGCTCGGCCGTGGCCACGGTCGGGGTGCTCTTGCGCGATGCCATCTCGGCCAGGCGCTGGCAGACGTAGGCGAAGAAGAGCCAGAGGTGGAAGGCCAGGAAGCGCAGGAAGGTGAAGACAGCGACCAGCGGGTAGGAGAAGTAGTAGAGGTTACGTCTGTGGAGCGAGAGCCTGTCGCTGTTGCCTTCGGGCGGATCTCGGGCCGGTCCCTTCTTCTTCCTGCCTCGGCCGCCGGGAGAATTCATTCACCCGCCCTCTCTCCGCCATCACACGCAAGGCAATGCGCATGCGCCAACGCCGCTCCAGCGTTGTCCGGCCTCCCACCAATCGCAATGGACAAAGGCTCCGCGCTGTCGTCCAATCAGGAGGTGGCCGCGTCCTCCAATTAAAGTTACCCCAGGGGTAGGAATTGGCCATTGGGAGGGACAGCTTCCATAGAACATTACAGCACAGTACAGGCCCTTCGGCCCACAATCTTGTGCCCACATTTTATCCTCCTCTAATATCTATCTAACCCTTCCCTCCCACATAGCCCTTCAGTTCTCCATCATTCATGTGTCCAAGAGTCTCTTAAATGTCCCTAATGTATCTGCCCTCACAATCTGCTCTAATACCTATCTAACCCTTCTCTCCCACATAGCCCCCTGTTTTTCTATAATTCATGTGTCTATCTAAGAGTCTCCTAAATGTCCCTAACCTCCGCAGGCAGTGCGTTCCATGCACCCACCACTCTCTGTGTAAAAAAAAAACTTACCTTTGACATCTCCCTTATACCTTCCTCCAATCACCTTAAAATTATGTCCCCTCGTGTTAGCCATTCTTGTCCTGGGAAAAAGTCTCTGACTGTCCACTCGATCTATGCCTCTTATCATCTTATACACCTCTATCAAGTCATCTCTCATCCTCAAGCCCTAGCTCACTCAACCTATCCTCAGAAGACATGCTCTCCAATCCAGGCAACGTCCTGGTAAATCTCCTCTGCACGCTCTCTAAAGCTTCCACATCCTTCCTATAATAGGGCAACCAGAACTGAACACAATACTCCAAGTGTGGCCTAACCAGAGTTCTATAGAACTGCAACGTCACCTTGCGGCTCTTGAACTCAATACCCCAGCTAATGAAGGCCAACATACCATATGCCTTCTTGACAACCCTATCGACCTGCACGGCAACCTTGAGGGATCTATGGATGTGGACCCCAAGATCCCTCTGTTGCTACACACTGCTAAGATTTCTGCAATTAACCTTGTATTCTGCCTTCAAATTTGATCTCCTGAAGTGTATCACTTCACACTTATCTGGGTTGAGCTCCGCCTGCCACTTCTCAGCCCAGGTCTGCATTCTATCAATGTCCTGTTGTATCCAATCTAATGATGTACTTCTCTCTTGAAGACAGCAAAATATAAGGTGCTGGGAAATGGAAAAGGGAAATGCAATATCAAGTCAGGCAACGTTTGAGATACTGGAGCAAAAAGCAAACTGGTTGATGAACTCAGCAGGTCAGGCAGCATCACTATAGGGAGATGGACAGTTGATGTTTCGGGTCGAGACCCTTCATCTGGACTAGACGAGTCACTGGAGCAACACGCGGAAAATGCTGGAGGCTCTCAGCAGGTCAGGCAGCATCTATTGGAGGAAAACGGACAGTCGACGTTTCGGACCGAGACCCTTCATCAGGACTGGGAAGAAAAAGGGCAGAAGCAGGAATAAAAGGGGAGGGGGAGGAGCACGAGCTGGCGGGCGAGAGGTGAATCGAGGTGAGGGGGAAAGGTAGGTAGGTGGGAGAGGGGGGGAAGTGGTCCAGATTGTAGATTCTCTCTCTTCTACTTTTTATTCATTCTCCTTCTCGGATCATTGTAATTTCCAATGGCTTTATATTTATCTAGGAGGGAAACCTTCAAGTGATGGTGTTTCCTTGTACCAACTGCCCATGTTCTTCAGGGAAACTAGAAAATGGAAGTGTTTCCAAAGAAGTCTTAGCAAGCCACTGTAGTGCATCATGTGGATAGCAAATACTGCAGAACTGGCGAATGAAGAGAATATGGAAGTTGTTGGACCAAATACCAACCAATCAAGCTGCTTTGGCTTAATGGTGCAAACTTCATAAGTATTGCTGGAGTAGCACTTATCCACTAATAAATGGTGAAAAACTTTGGAAGGTAGGTCATTTGCTGCACTACATCCAATCTATTACCTGTTTTGTGGCCATAGTTCTTGATGTCATTGTCCAGTTATGTTTTGGATCAATAATGAGCCTTTTTGTTTGGTTACTTTGTTAATTTTTGGGGATGTAGACTTTGCTGGCAAGGTCAGCATTTATTTCCTGTACTTAATTGCTCTTCAAAGATCAATGGTGAGCTGCTTTGCTGAGCTCGTGAAGGGACTTGCAAAATGCGGTTGAGTAGGGAACTCCAGGATTTAGAATTGTCACAAAGAAGAAATGACAATATTATATCAGAATCCGGGTGGTATGCTGCCTGGAGGAGAACCAGCAGGCAGTGGTGTTCCATGTGCCAGATGACATTGTCTTTTCTTGGTGCTGGAGCTCACATGTTTGGAAGGTGGTGCTGGAATAGTTTAGGAAAGTAACTGCAGTACCCGGTGCGCCAATGGAGGGAGTAAATATTCTGGGTGGTGGATATGTTGCAAATCAATTGGGCTGCCTTGAGGTTCTTGAATGTTGTTGAAGGTGCATTTATCTGGGCAAGTAGAGAATATTCCATCATGCTCCTGACCTGTGCTTTATAGATGATGGAAAGACTTTTACATGTCAGGAGGCAAGTCACACACTGCAGGATACCTAGCCTCTATCTTGTTCTTGTAGCTAAAGTATTTGTGGCTAGTCCACTTTAATTTGTAGTCAATGCTGTGCCCAAGATATTGATGGTGGGGGACAGGAAGTCATTGGTTGTCAAGAAAAAGTTAGATTCTCTTGTTGGAGATGATTGTTGCCTGGAACTTTTGTCGGTGGGATAATTTGGTAAAGATAGCGATCTTTAATGTGACTGGGAAGTGGTTAGATTTTCTTGCTCTCTTGAGGTTTGTCATTCCCTAGCACTTAAGCTGCAAACAACATCTATGCCACAAATCACCTAAAGGCTGAATACTGCCTAGATGTTGACCTATGTCCATCACTAAGGACCCCCACCACCCGGGACATGCCCTTTTCATGTTACTACCATCAGGGAGGAGGTACAGGAGCCTGAAGACCCACACTCAACATTTCAGGAACAGCTTCTTCCCCTCTGCCATCAGATTTCTGAACAGTCCATGAACACTACCTCATTAGTCCTCTTTTGCATTATTTATTTATTTTTATGATTTACAGTAATTTTTTTATGTCTTTATTTCTTGCACTGTACTGTTGCCACAAAACAGCAAATTTCACGACATATATCAGTGATAATAAACCTGATTCTGATGTGTGCAAAGACAGTTTCATTATCTGAAGGACATATGAATCTGCAGGCACGGTAGTGTAGCGGTTAGCGTAACGCTATTACAGCACCAGCGACCCAAGTTCAATTCCGGCCGCTGTCTGTAAAGAGTTTGTACGTTCTCCCCGTGTTTGCATGGGTTTCCTCCAGGTGCTTTGGTTTCCTCCCATATTCCAAAGACATACGGGTTAGGAAGTTGTGGGCATGCTATGTTGGCACCGGAAGTGTGGCGACACTTGCGGGCTGCCCCCAGAACACTCTACGCAAAGATGCACTTCACTGTGTGTTTCAATGTACGTGTGATTAATAAAGGTACCTTATCAAATTAGGATAAGTAGTCTTCTTGATTCTTCACCCTGCACTGCCATTTAATAAGACAATGGATAGTCTGAAGTAACCTCTACTTCTCATTCCTGAACAGCCTGGAGTAACGTTTTATTGCCTGGCTCATCAAGAATCTATCTATTGCTGCCTTAAAAATATTCAAATTCTCTCTTCCTCAAATTGTAATGAAAGGATATTTGCAAAGATTCACAACACTGAAGAAATTTCACTTTATCTTTGTTTTAAATGGCGAGTCCTAATTTTCAACAGGGACTCTAGTTCTATATTTTCCCCACAGGAAAAGACATCCTATCCACATTCACCCTGTCAAGGTGCCTCACTTTTGTATGTTTCAATCAAGTCCCCTCTCCTTCTAAACTGCAAAGACAGAGTTATAGAGCAGCAGCAGCATTTTACAAATGAGCAGAATGAGAAGAGTTGGCAAAAGAGATGGGGAATGAATAGAATGGGTTGGCAAGTGTTTGAATAAAGAAACAAATTACTATTAAATAGATGTAATATTAGCAAGAGTTTAATGGGGTACATTCAAACCAATAAGGCAGAGTACATGAACAGCTGAAGAGGTATTCGTAAATACTTGAATTTTTGTACTGCCTATTTTCCAGTTACACCAATAATTACATTTTTGGAATTTTTACTACATTAAAATTGGTACTATAAATTGATACTGGTTTATTATCGTCACATGTACCAAGATACAGTGAAAAACTTAGTTTTGCATGCCATCCATACAGATCATTTCAAAACATAAATACTTTAAGGTAGTACAAGGGTAAAGCAATAACAGAGAAAGTACAGCGCAGGAAGACAATAAAGTGCAAGGGTCACGACGAGGTAAATTGTGAGGTCAGGAGTTCATCTTTAATGTACAAGAGGTTCATTCAAGAGCCTTATAACAGTGGGATAGAAGCTGTCCTTGTAAATGAAAGTTATTGCTGTGCTATGGAAGATTTTTTTCAACACAAGATCACAAGACAAGGGAGCAGAAGCAGGCCGTTCGGCCCATCGAGTCTGCTCCAAGGAAAAGGGAAAAAGAAATGGGGTGGGAAAAAAAACCTATTCTAATCCCATTTTCCAGCCTTATCCCCATATCCCTTGATACCCTGACTATTTAGATATCTGTCTATCTCCTCCTTGAACACCCCCACTGATCTGGCCTCCACTGCTGTGCGTGGCAAGGAGTTCTACAATTTCACCACCCTCTGGGTAAAGAAATTTCTCCTCATCTCTGTCTTGAAACTGTACCCTCTAATTCTAAGATTGTGCCCTCTGGTCCTGGACTCGCCCACCAAGGGAAACAGCCTAGCCACATCTACTCTATCCTTTCCTGTCAACATTTTAAATGTCGCTACGAGGTCCCCCTCATCCTTCTGTACTCCAGTGAGTACAGTCCAAGAGCCGACAAACGCTCATCATACGTAAGCCCTTTCATTCCCGGAATCATTCTCGTAAATCTCCTCTGAACCCTCTCCAAAGTCAGCACATCCTTCCTAAGATGTGGGGCCCAAAACTGCGCACAGTATTCCAAATGAGGCCTCACTAGTGCCCCGTAGAGCCTCATCAACACTTCCTTACTTTTATACACTATACCTCTCGAGATGAATGCCAACATAGCATTCGCTTTCTTAACCACCGATCCAACCTGGTGGTTAACTTTTAAGGTATCTTGTACGAGTACCCCCAAGTTCCTTTGTACTACCGTACTTTCAATCTTCTCTCCTTCTAGATAATAATCTACCCGCTTATTTCTGCTTCCAAAGTGTACAACTGCACATTTCTCAACATTGAATCTCATCTGCCATTTCCTTGCCCATTCTCCTAAACTGTCTAGGTCCCTCTGCATCCTTTCTATTTCCTCTATGCTCCCTACTCCTCCACTTATCTTGGTGTCATCCACAAACTTAGCCACACAACCATTTATTCCATCATCCAAATCATTGATGTACAAGGTAAAAAGGAGCGGCCCCAACACCGACCCCTGCGGCACACCACTAGTAACCGGTAACCAACCAGAACGAGATCCTTTTATTTCCACCCTTTGCTTCCTGCCAACCAGCCAATGCTCCACCCATTCTGCTATCCTACCCATAACTCCATGACCTCTCATCTTATTAATCAGTCTCTTGTGAGGCACCTTATCGAAGGCCTTTTGAAAGTCTAAATACACAACGTCTACCGCCTCTCCCTTATCCACCCTACCTGTGATTTCTTCAAAAAACTCCAATAGGTTGGTCAGACAGGACCTCCCCTTCACAAAACCATGTTGACTAGGTCCAATCTTGCCTTGCGCCTCTAGGTATTCGGTAACCTCCTCCTTGAGGATAGATTCCAATAATTTTCCCACCACTGTACATTCCCAAAATTGCACTTTCTGTTCCTTATGATATAGTTTTCCTCTTTGCACTAGTTTAAACCAGACTAAGGTATCAAATAGTTAACAGTTATTAGGCCAGCTTATCACCACATTTCCTCTCTCAATCTGCAGATTTACAATGGAAATTCTAGCTACAAAACATTTTTTTTAAATTGGCCTGGCCAATAAACAATCTGTGCAAAATTGTATATTTGTAGTTACTGCATACAGTTTGTCAATGATGTAACAAAATAAAGGTTCTGTTATTTTAGTGACTGCAAACAGTACAGAATCACAGACTCTCACCTGGCTTCACACAGTTTGAAAACTCAGAAGCAGGGTGCTGGGTCCCCTGTTTGTCATATACCGTATATTAACAGTTTGGATAAGAGTGTAGGTGGCATGATTAGTAAGTTTGCAGATGACACCAAAATTGGTGGTGCAGTGGACAGTGAAGAAGGTTAGAACAGGATCTAGATCAACTGGGAAAGAGGGCAAGGGAAAAGGCTGATAGAACTTAACTTGGACAAATATGAAGTGATGCATTTTGGGAGGTTAAACCAGGGCAGGACATACACAGTGAATGGCAGGGTCCTGGGGAGTGTTGTAGAACAGAGATACCAGGGAGTACAAGTGCATAGTTCCCCAGAAGTGGCAACAGAGGTAGATGGTGGTGAACAAGGCAGACCATCAGTCAGAGCACTGAGATGTCATGTTACAGCAGTACAAGATGTTGGTGAGACCACACCTCAAGTGTTGTGTGCCATTCTGGTCACCATGTTATTGGAAGTCTGTGATTAAACTAGAGATGATGCAGAAAAGATTCACAGGGTTGCTGGAACTGGATGGCTTGAGTTATAAGGCAAGACTGGATGGGCTTCCCCAGAACATAGAATGTTGAAAAATGACCCAATGGAAATTTATCCTAGTCGTTTTTTTTCCCAATATTGGGGAGTCTAAAACTAGAGGGCATAGGTTTAGGGTGAGAGGGGAAAGATTTAAAGGGACGTGAGGGGCAAATTTTTCACACAGGGTGGTGGGATGATTGAATGGAAATGAGCTGCCAGAGGAAGTGGTAGAGGTGGGGATAATTATGTTAAAATACATTTGGACAAGTTCATGGATAGGAAAGGTTGAGAAGGATATGAATCTAGTGCAGGCAGATGGGACCAGCTCAGGTAGGCACCTTGGTCGGCAGAGACAAGTTGGGCCGAAGTGTCTATTTCCATGCTGTACAACTCTGACTCTATGGACTTCCAGTTAGGGAGCCATTGGTCAAAACATTGTAGCCAATTATTGTTCAAGCACCCATTCCCTGGCCAGTGATATAGATGTCAATCTCAGGTTTAAACAAATCAAAATAAAACCTGCAAATGTTGTAAATATGAAATTTTAAAAAAAAGAAAATGAAGATCGGGCAGCTTCTGTGGAGAGGAAAAAAATGTAACATTTCAGGTCATCAACCTGGTCAATAGTAGAAAAATTAATCAGTAAATTAGAACATAGAAAAACTACAGCACAATTCAGGCCCTTCGGCCCACAAAGCTGTGCCGAACATGTCCCTACCCTAGAAATTACTAGGCTTACCCATAGCCCTCTATTTTACTCAGCTCCATGTACTGATCTAACAGTCTCTTGAAAGACCCTATCGTATCCGCCTCCACCACCGTTTCCGGCAGCCCATTCCACACACTCACCACTCTCTGAATAAAAAACTTACCCCTGACATCTCCTCTATATCTACTCCCCAGCACCTTAAACCTATGTCCTCTTGTGGCCACCAATTCAGCCCTGGGGAAAAGCCTCTGACTATCTATCCTATCAATACCTCTCATCATCTTACACACCTCTATTAGGTCCCCCCTCATCCTCCGTCTCTCCAAGGACAAAAAGGCCGAGTTCCCTCAGCCTGCTTTCATAAGGCATGCTCCGCATTCCAGGCAGCATCCTTGTAAATCTCCTCTGCACCCTCTCTATGGCTTCCACATCTTTCCCGTAGTGAGGCAACCAGAACTGAGCACAATACTCCAAGTGTGGTCTGACCAGGGACCTATATAGCTGCAATAATACCTCGATTCACAATTAAAGTACCTTAATTTCTGTCAGATTTGTACCGAGTCATTCTCCAGCTACAACACACTAACCAGATGTACAATCCTCCAAATGCACCATTTCATTATGCAAAATAATCATTCAATACATAGCTAGAATTACTATTTTTCCCAATTAGAGCAATACACCATCAGATATTCAGCAGGACTCCATTATATCAGGTGTTTAATCCCAGTAGATGGACTCTTGTTATGTAGGGTGTTTACTCCAAGCATATTCCCTATGCTGTCATAGGAAAACAGAAATAAAAGTAAACTATTCAGCCCCTTGAGTCTGTTCCACCAATAAATTATGTCACAAAAGGGGTAAGACCAAGACCAAGGTCAGCACACTGACTTAAACAATTGTCGTTGTCATGTACTGCATAATGTTTGAGATGAGATAGATAGTCCCTTTTCTTGTCCTAATTGGAAATCTTCAAGTGAATTTAAATTTTGAATGCAAAGGTTCTGCTTGCGTGTTTTGTTAATGGAAAATGACTAACGTCAAATAGAGCGAAGGAAGGAACAAAATAATCAGATGGGCAAATAAGGAGAATTTAGAGGTTAAGAATAATTTAAGTGAATGAAGGATATCTTTATTAGTCACATGTACATCGAGACACACAGTGAAATGCATCTTTTGCATAGAGTGTTCTGGGGTCAGTCTGCAAGTGTCGCCACAATTCCAGCACCAACGTAGCATGCCCACAACTTCTTAACCTGTAGGTTTTTGGAATGTGGGAGGAAATCAGAGCGAGATGGGGAGAATGTACAAACTCCTTACAGACAGCAGCCGAAATTGAACATTGAGCTAATCACCTCACTAACGTGGAGGGAACATAGCAGGAACATGAAATTAAACAACAATTCTTTACAGATTTCTTTGAAGGTTTTAAAGAAAACATTTCTGATAGCTGGGGGAGTGCCTTTGATGGTATTGCATTCATACCCACATGACTCCTGTCAGCGTTGTGAGTCATGAAGAATCCTTCTGTGAGCCAGGCACTATACTTCACCTGCACTTCTGCAAAACACCAGGCATGTCCTTCACACTGAAAACAAGCCAGATACTTTCTACAGTTCTACCAAACACCGCAGATCCCAGCTCAGATCTGGCAGTGGGAGGTGATCCCAAGCCTTCCCAATATAGCCAAATTCCATTCCCATATCCTGTATTAGTTATCGGAATCCAACTGAAGGCTTAAGCAGCTTCAATATGAGCATAGATCTGAGCTGAAAGGTCTATTTTACTGTTACAAACATATCTAATTTATCTATGTCAATGTCTAATTGAATATCTTCCAATCCTTCATTTAACTCTTATCAACATAACCATCTATTCCTCTCTCCTTCATCCAGCTTCTCCTAAAATGCATCAATGCTATTCACCTCATGCAGATTCCACGTACTCTTTACTCTCTGCATAAAGAACTTTCTCCTGAATTACTTCATGGAAAGAATAGTGACAATAATGTTTTAGTCTCACCTCATGAACAGAAAAACTTAAAGAATATCCATTTTATTAAACTTTTTGCAACTTCAAAGACCTCTGTCACGTCATCACTGAGGCATATCTTTTTTTTGCCATGGATGAGGCATCAAAACTATTTGGGTGAGAACACTTTCTTAGAGTCAGGGATAAGGCATAGAAATGGGCCCTTCGGCCCACCGAGTCCATGCTGACCATCAAACACCCATTTACATTAATCCTATTTTTATTCTCCCCATTGACTCATCAACTCTTCTTCTCCCCCCTCCCCACCCACTCAGGTTCTAGCACTCACCTACACACTAGGGGCAAGTTAAATTGCCTAGTTAACCTACCAACTCATATCTTTGGGATGTGGGAAGAAACCGGAGCAACCAGAGGAAACCCATGCAGTAACAGGGAGAACATGCAAATTCCACACAGACAACACCCGAGGTCAGGATCGAACCCTGGTCTCTAACACTCGGAGGCAGTGGCTTTACTAGCTACACCACCAGATGTTGGTTCATTTATTCTCTCACTGGATCTGGAGGAATTTGCAGAGAAGGTGTTGGTAGTACCTCCCCAGTGCTTTGAGGTGTCTTTAGTAGGTAATGCATATCTTAGAAGCATTGAGGAGCATCACTGCCCAGTAGACCAGGGGAACTTTGTGCTGGGTTTAAGGTCTTGATCATCAACCAATCTTTTCTAAATATACACCCTGAAAGTGGGGCCTCCCAATCCTTTTGACTACACCTGTCACTTCATAAAGCAGGTCTTCTGATGAGCTCGGGAAGAACCAAATCCTTCTGTAGAGCCGAAGGGCAAAAGCCTGTTCGATCTTGATTTCCAGCACAATTTCTCAACAAAGCTGGACTTCAGTGATGAAATTCACCATCATCTTTAATGTGGAAGCATCGCCATTGGGCGTTTCTGGAAAAGATTGGTTGATGATCAAGACCTTAAACCCAGCACAAAGTTCCCCTGGTCTACTGGGCAGTGATGCTCCTCAATGCTTCTAAGATATGCATTACCTACTAAAGACACCTCAAAGCACTGGGGAGGTACTACCAACACCTTCTCTGCAAATTCCTCCAGATCCAGTGAGAGAATAAATGAACCAACATCTGCAGTATTGGTGCCCAAATTACAGTAACATTCCTTTAATCCAGTATGCCCGGGAGCAAAAACAAATTCCTGGAGGAACTTGGTGGGTTAGGCAGAATCTGTGGAGGCAGACAGATGTGATATTTTGGGTCAAGACCCTGCATCAGGAACCTGGATCGTACTCAGGACTTTGGTGCTCCTGGACTAGCAGATTTTCTGAACTATCAGAACATGTACATTGAAACACACAGTGAAATGCATCTTTTGTGTAGAGTGTTCTGGGGGCAGCCCACAAGTGTCGCCACGCTTCCACTGCCAACATAGCATGCCCACAACTTCCTAACCCGTTCATCTTTGGAATGTGGGAGGAAACCAGAGCACCTGGAGGAAACCCATGCAGACACGGGGAGACCATACAAACTCCTTACAGAGAGTGGCCAGAATTGAACCCGGTCACTGGTGCTGTAATAGCATTATGCTAACCGCCACAAATTTAGTTCACTTTTTCTTTTAAATGTTATAAAGTATAATAATAAATTTTATGGTGTAGTGGTTGCTAACGCGAAATAAAACAAGACGCTAGTCGAAGGATTGCCAAACAAGAACTGGTTTATTTTCCCGCCTTGTGTGGGCCTTTTAAGGGAGACTGTTCCCGCTCAATGCAACCGGCAATGACGTATATGCTACGTCATCAAGTCTTTCCCACGCGCGGGTTCTCCCCGTTGCTCGGGGAAGACGAAGGCCCGCTGCCAACTTGGGCCTCGCCGCTCTGACGCCGTGCGACCAGACTGCCGAGCCGGTTTGCTCGCCCAGATGGTGAGTTGCTACACAACCACGCCCCCCCCAGAACTGGCGATACAGTCCCCAAGGTCCGCGGGCTGTGCCATCCGCCGCTTAGGGGGTCAGCCTCTGCGTCGTGGCGTTGAAACCTCGACTGGTTGTTGCAGATCTAAATGGGCCAATTTGAGGCGGTCCGTCATGAAAACCTGTTCCCTGCCCCCAACGTCCAAAATAAAGGTGGATCCATTATTCCTGATGACTCAGAACAGTCCCTCACATGGTCGTTGCAATGGCGCCCAAGGTGTGCCCCTGCGAATGAAAACAAACTTACAGTCTCGTAGTTCTTTGGGCTGACAGGATGGGGCTTAACCGTGCCACGAGGTGGGGATCGGGGCCAAGATGCCGAGCTTCTCGCGCAGTCTTTGTAGGACTGCTGGGAGTTGTTCCCCTTGGTCTCGAAGGGCAGGTATGAAATCCCCTGGGACAACTAGGGGCGCCCCGTACACAAGCTCAGCTGACTAAGTGCGGAAGTCTTCTTTGGGGGCAGTGCGTATGCCGAGCAGGACCCAAGGCAGTTCATCAACCCAGTTAGGACCCTTCAGGCGGGCCATCAAGGCTGATTTCAGATGGCGGTGAAAACGTTCCACTAACCCATTTGATTGAGGGTGGTAGGCCGTGGTGGTGTGCAGCTGCGTCCCCAGCATGTTCGCTAGTGCAGACCAGAGGCTGGAGGGAAATTGTGTGCCTCTGTCTGAAGTGATGTGAGCTGGAGCACCAAAACGTGAGATCCAAGTTGTGAGCAGCGCCCGGGCACAGGAATCAGTCATGATGTCAGATAGAGGGGTTGCCTCTGGCCACCTTGTGAACCGGTCCACGATGGTAAGGAGGTACCAAGCCCCTCTTGAAACCGGCAGAGGGCCTACGAAGTCGACGTGGATGTGGTCGAACCTTCTACGGGGGGTAGGCTCGAATTGCTGTGGCGGAACCTTGGTGTGTCGTTGGATTTTCGATGTCTGGCAGTGCTGACAATTCCTGGCCCACTCTCTGACCTGTTTGCGCAGGCCATGCCAGATGAACTTGCTGGCGACCTGTCGGACAGTGGATCTGATGGACGGGTGCGCCAACCCATGTATCGAATCAAAAACGCATTTCCGCCAGGCTGCAGGAACTATAGGGCGGGGTTGACCTGTTGCAATGTCGCAAAGGAGGGTCTGCTGACCAGGACCAACCAAGAAATCTTGGAGCTGCAGGCCCGAGATTGCGGTTTTGTAGCTGGGCAGTTCGTCGTCGGCTTGCTGTGCAGCAGCCAGGGCCTTGTATTCGATACCCAGGGACGAGCTGTGGATGGTTGGTCTGGAAAGTGCATCAGCAACGACATTGTCCTTCCCAGAGACATGTTAGACATCCGTTGTGAATTCAGAAATATAGGACAAATGTCTCTGCTGAAGAGCTGACCAGGGATCAGAGGCTTTGGAGAAGGCGAAGGACAAAGGCTTATGGTCAAGTGAAGGCGGTGAAAGGCCTGCCTTCCAAAAAGTACCGGAAATGCCGGACCGCCAGGTACAGTGCTAGAAGTTCCCGATCAAAAGCGCTGTATTTCAGTTCGGGTGGTCTAAGGTGCCTGCTGAAAAATGCTAAGGGTTGCCAACTGCCTTCGATTAGTTGTTCCAGTACTCCACCAACCGCAGTGTTGGATACGTCCACCGTGAGGGCGGTTGGGATGTCTGTCCTAGGGTGTACAAGCATCGCGGCATTTGCTAGGGCGTCCTTGGCCTTAACGAAGGCAGCCGCAGCCTCGTCGTTCCAGGCGATGTCCTTGCCCTTACCAGCCATCAGCACCAACAAAGGGTGCAGGCTGCTGCAGGGATGAACCGATGGTAAAAGTTGACCATCCCCAGGAATTCCTGTAGGCCTCTGACCGTGTTGGGACGGGCAAAATGGCGGATAGCGTCCACCTTGGCAGGTAGGGGTGTTGCCCTGTCGCTAGTGATTCTGTGGCCGAGGAAATCGATAGAGTCAAGCCCGAATTGGCACTTGGCCAGGTTGATTGTGAGGCCGAAATCACGGAGACGGGAATACAGCTGGTGGAGGTGGGAAAGGTGTTCTTGGCGGTCAAGGCTGGCGATTAGTATGTCATCTAAGTAAATGAACACGAAGTCCAGGTCTCGGCCTACCGCGTCCATCAGCCGCTGGAAGGTCTGCGCGGCGTTCTTAAGGCCAAATGGCATTCGAGGGAATTCAAAAAGGCCGAATGGGGTGATAATTGCAGTTTTGGGGACGTCATCCGGATGGACTGGGATTTGGTGGTATCCCCGAACGAGGTCCACCTTGGAAAAGATGCAGGCCCCATGTAGGCTCGCTGCGAAGTCCTGGATGTGAGAGATGGGATAGCGGTCCGGGGTGGTGGCGTCATTCAGCCTGCGGTAGTCGCCGCAGGGCCTCCACCCGCCGGTGGCTTTGGGGACCATGTGCAGGGGGTGGCCCAGGGGCTGTCTGACCTGCGAACAATTCCCAGTTGCTCCATGCGATGGAACTCTTCCTTTGCCAGGCAGAGCTTGTCTGGAGGTAGTCGTCGAGCTCGGGCATGAAGTGGTGGTCCTGTGGTGATGATGTGGTATTGGGCCCTGTGTTTGGGCATAGAATTCGTAAACTGAGGTGCCAAAACTGACGGGAATTCGGCTAGGAGCTTGGTGAACTCGTTGCCGGACAGGAAAATGGAGTCCAAGCGCGGGGCTGGTAGGCTGGTTTCTCCCAAGGGGTAGGTCTGGAAGGTTGTGGAGTGGACTAGCCGTTTCCCTCACAGGTCGACTAACAGGTTGTGGGCCCGAAGGAAATCGGCTCCTAGGAGTGGTCGGGCGACGGTGGCAAGGGTGAAGGTCCAGATGAAACAGCTGCCGCCGAATTGTAACTGAAGTGTACGGGTACCGAAAGTCCGTAGCGTTGTGCCGTTTGCGGCATTGAGTATTGGACCTTGTTGCCTGTTACGAATGTCACGGCCGGTCGGGGGCAAAATACTGACCTCTGCTCCAGTATCGACGAGGAAACGCAGCCCGGACTGCTTGTCCCGAACGAATAGGAGGCTTTGTCGGTGGCCAGCCGCCGTAGCTGTTAGTGGCAGCTGGCGCTGGCGTTTCCCTGACTTGCAGGGTGGGCGGCATCGACGGGCCTCCGCGCCCCACCTCTGATGGTAGAAACACAGTTGGTTGGCAGTGTCGTCGTCTGTGTTTCTGGGGCGTGGTCCCCCAGTTGCTGGGACTGGTTCAGGCGGGCGTTGGGCTCGCGGCCTGGCGATTTGGCTGACGGACGAACCGTGCTTGCGTTTGACCTTCCACAGGACGTCTGCCCGAACAGCCACCTCACGAGGGTTGCTGAAATCAGCGTCGGCCAACAACAGGTGAATGTCATCGGGTAGTCGTTCAAGGAAGGCCTGTTCGAACATTAGGCAGGGCTTGTGCCCCTCGGCCAATGCCAGCATCTCATTCATTAGCGCGGATGGGGATCTGTCCCCCAGGCCATCGAGATGAAGCGGGCGGGTGGCGCACTCATGACAGGAGAGGCCAAAGGTCTGAATCAGAAGGTCTTTGAAAGCTGGGTACTTATGTTCCTCCGGAGGGGACTGGGTGAAATCACTGACCTCGGCGGCTGTCTCCTGGTCCAGAGAGATGACCACATGGTAGTACTTTGTGGAGTCGGAGGTGATCCGCCGAAGGTGGAATTGCGCTTCGGCCTGGTGAAACCAGACGCTGGGACGAAGCGTCCAAAAGGTGGGCAGCTTGAGTGCCACTGCGTTGGATGCTGCGTTGCCGTCCATTGTGCAGGTCCAAAATTCATTTGGACCGTCAGGGTCACCAATGTAGCGGTTGCTACCGCGAAATAAAACAAGACGCTAGTCGAAGGATTGCCAAACAAGAACTGATTTATTTTCCCGCCTTGCGCGGGCCTTTTAAGGGAGACTGTTCCCGCCCAATGCAACCAGCAATGATGTATATGCTACGTCATCACGTCTTTCCCGCACGCGGGTTCTCCCCGTTGCTCGGGGAAGACGAAGGCCCGCCGCCATCTTGGGCCTTTCCTCTCCGACGCCGTGCGACCCGACTGCCAAGCCGGTTCGCTCACCCGGACGGTGAGTCGCTACAATGGTGAATCCTAACTTTAAAAGGAGTGTGGGTAGCGAGTCCCGGTAAGTTTAAAGGGAGTGCGGGAAACAGAACCGGGCAAGTTGCAAGAGGGTGCAGCCAACAGAACCAGTTTAAAGAGAGCACAGGATCCAGGGCCCCAGTGAGCAGAAAGGAAATGTGGCAAACATCACCTATGATGCAACAGGCAATCAATGATGCCTTTTTAAAAGTATCCGTTTGGTCAGCTGAGCTTGTCTAGTTGCCTCATTCCTTTCTTTCAGCAAAGTCAGATGATGAGCCTGACGCCAAACCACTGGGATTTACAAATAGTTGGATAGTGGATTATCGGAGTTCTACCATACACTCAAATGGCTCCTAATGGTCGGCCACAGTGTTCACATCCCCAAGACAGGGATCTCAAAACAGAGACTCTACTCATTCCATCATGGCAAGAGATTGTGTAACATTCCACTCACTAGTGGGAATCCCTGAACTGTAACGACTCAAAATGCAGAAGGATCTTTTGGGTTGGTACTGAGAACCTAGAGTGCATTCCTCAGAAGCCCTGTGTAAATGGAGAAAGGAATGCACCACCTCGCTAACTACCCACCAACCCACTCCAAGCACCTCCTACCCAACCTCTAGCAGAGCCTTCAGATCACACATTGGTCTTATCAACCACTGTAGAACCCATTGTCTAAGGAAATTCTCATGGATGGGCAGCTCCAACAACATCCAAGGTGAACACAGAACATTACAGCACAGTACAGGCCCTTCAGCCCACGATGTGCTGACATTTTATCCTGCTCTAAGATCTATCCCTTCCCTCCCACATAGCCCTCCATTTTTCTTTCCTTCATGTGGCTATCTAAGAGTCTTAAATGTCCCTAATGTATCTGCCTCCACCACCTCTGCCGGCAGTGTGTTCCATGCACCCATCACTCTCTGTGTAAAAAAAAAACCTTACCTCTGACTTCCCCCTTGTATCTTCCTCCAATCACGTTAAAATTATGCCCCCTCGTGTTAGCCATTTTCACCCTGGGAAAAAGTCTCTGCTTGTCCACTCGATCTATGCCTCTTATCATGTTGTACAGCTCTATCAAGTCACCTCTCATCCTCCTTCTCTCCAAAACAGAAAAGCCCTAGCTCACTCAACCTATCCTCATAAGACATGCTCTCCAATGCAGGCAGCATCCTGGTAAATCTCCTCTACACCTTCTCTAAAGCTTCCACATCCTTCCTATAATGAGGCAACCAGAACTGAACACAATACTCCAAATGTGGTCTAACCAGAGTTCTATAGAGCTGCAACATTACCTCGTGGCTCTTGAACTCAATACCCTGACTAATGAAGGCCAACACATCATACACCTCCTTAACAACCCTATCAACCTGCATGGCAACCTTATGGATGTGGACCCCAAGATCCCTCTGTTCCTCCACACTGCTAAGAGTCCTGCCATTAACCTTGTATTCTGCCTTCAAATTCAATCTGTCAAAGTGAATCAGTCCACACCTCTCTGGGCTGAACTCCATCTACCCCTTCTCAGCCCAACTCTGCATCCTATCAATGTCCTGTTGTAATCTACAGCAATCTTCTACACTATCCACAACACCACCAACCTTTGTATCATCTGCAAACTTACGAACTCACCCTTCCACATCATTATCCAAAAATCACAAAGAGCAGGAGTCCTAGAACAGATCCCTGTGGAACACCACTGGTCACCGACCTCCAGGCAGCATACGCTCCCTCTACCACCATCCTCTCTTCCATGGGCAAGCCAATTCTTAATCCACACAGCCAAGTTACCCTGGATCCCATGTCTTCTGATTTTCTGAATGAGTCTTCCATGAGGAACCTTATCAAATGCCAAGTACACCATATCGACTGCTCTACCTTCATCAATGTGCTTTGTCACATCCTCAAAGAATTCAAGCAGGCTCGTGAGGCACCAAGCCATACTGACTGTCCCTAACCAGACTATGCTTCTCCAAATGCCCATAAATCCTGTCTCTAAGAATCTTCACCAGTACTTTGCCCACCACTGAAGTAAGACTCACTGGCCTGTAATTCCCAGGGTTATCCCTACTCTCTTTCTTAAACAAAGGAACAACATTTGCCACCCTACAAACATCTGGCACTACTCCTGTGGCCAGTGAGGACGCAAAGATAATCGCCAAAGGTGCAGCGATCTCTTCCCTCGCTTCCTGTTATAACCTTGGATATTTCCCATCTGGCCCTGGTGACTTATCTCTCCTAATATTTTTCAAAAGTTCCAGCAAATCCTCCTTCCTCACGTCGACATGCCCTAGTGTATCAACCTGTCGTACACCATCCTCACAAACATCAAGGTCTCTCTCACTGGTGAATACTGAAGCAAAGTATTCATTAAGGACCTCTCCTATCTCTTCTGACTCCAGGCACATGTTTCCTCTTTTATCCCTGATCGGTCCTACCCTCACTCTAGTCATTCTCCTGAAATGTTGATAATTCCTTTGCTCCCACAGATACTGCCTGACCCGCTGAGTTCCTCCAAAAGATTTTGTTACAGCAGAAAATGATTCTATTTGGCATAAAATCCATCAGCCTGCTCTTTGAAAGATCTATCCAATATCCACTTTCCCTATCTATTCCCCACAGTTCCATAAATGTTCCACTTCAAGTATCTGTCCAATTTTCATTTGACTTTTTGTAATATATTCACTTACATTACCCTTTCATGCAGTGCCTTCCTGATTTCTCATTTTGAAAATAAATACATTAGCTGCCCCACCTCATCCACTCACTAGTTGAAGGAAAAAAGTTGTTAGTCAAAGACTATTTGCCTGAGAGAGAGAGAGAGAGAGAGAGAGAGAGAGAGAGAGATGCTACTTTTGTGCTAAAAGCAAGAAGATAATGAAGGTCAAATGTAATAGATGGATTAATGTAGGAAATGGGAGTTTATATGTGCCAAATTGTGCAGTTTGATCATAGGATCCTGGAGATCAATTATCAGGGCATGATTTTCATCAAAGGAGGCAACACATGTAAATGATGCAGCCACATATTGGTTACTGAGGAACACAAGTAAATCATTACTTCCTCAAATCCTTCCTGCCATTCACTTAGGTTTTGGCTGAATTGTACGTTGGTTCCATAAATCTGCTTTGGTTCTATAACCTTTAATCTAACAATTTCAGTTTTCAAAGGGTCTGGATTTCCTCTGCCTCTTCCTGACATCACCCTTGAAAACCTGACTCCATTTGTAAGATTACGTCTCCTTGTTCTGGATTCCCCACCAGAGAAAATTGTTTTTCTCTGTCCACCCCATAAACTGTATTCATCTTAAATGCCTCCTGTAAATCACCCTTAATCTACGTTCAAGAGAATATAAAACTAATCTCAGCAATTTACTCTTTTCATTTAATCCTTTTCATCCAGGTATCATTTTGGTGAACCTGCATTGCACCCCTTCCAATGATCAGAGGTGCCATGGTCACAACTGAATGTAGTGCTCTAGCTGGAATCCAACCAGCTGGGCAGCTCAAATAGAACTTTAATCCATTTGTATTCTCCTTAAGAAAAAGGCCAAAATTTCATGTGCCTTTTAAAATTACTGTTTGTGCCTGCCAACAAACTTGAAGTGATTTCTATAGTCAAACTAAATCTCTCAGATTCTCCACATTCCCAGTTTCTTCCCAATTAGGTGATATCCATCTTATGTTCAAAGTAGATGACCTAACATTCACTTACATTAAACTTCAACTACTCAAGTTTTGGCCACTCATTTAGTCAATGTCCTTGACACTTTTTTGTTCTGATCAATGTTATATTTATTTTCCCAAAAGGCAAAATACTGCAAATGCTGGAAACCTGATTTAAAAGTAGAAGATATTGGAAGTATTCAGCAGGTCAGCCAGAAACAATATTAACACTTCAGGCCATCAACCTGAAATGCTCTCTCTCCACAGATGCTGCCTGACCTGAGTATTTCTGCTTTTTATGATTTCATTTACCATGCCAACTAACATCGAGTCATCAATAAATGCTTCACTATTCCTTCATCCATTTAATTTGGTTACTATGATTGATGCACAGCAAAAGATAAACTCTGTATTTAATAAAATATTGTTGCTGATGTTATTAACTATATTAATAAATGAGATTACCTGAAATGCTTGATGTGTCTGAATGGTGGTTAGATAAGTTTAAAGTTTTCATGGCATAGTTCACAGGTTTCCCCTTGGGTGCAGATCTTTACATGGGAAAAAAACATAAAACTTAACCTAATTGGATAGGAAGTATACTTGGACGTAATTTGAAACTGACAAAATGGGCATGACACTGGACATATTTAAGGGTCTAATTTCCAGGTTCCAACAGAAACAAACTCCAGGCCTTGATGCCATGGTTGTCAATTCTGGGTGTGCATATTCCTGCTGGAATCATCAATAAAACGAGTCACCTACGACAAGGTGTAAGCAACAATCTGCTGGAAGCACTCAGCGGGTCAAGCAGCATCTGTGGGAGGAAAGGAAATGTCAATGTTTCAGGTCGAAACCCTGCATCAAGACTCCCACAGATGCTGGTTGACCCGCTGAGTTCTTCCAGCAGATCATTGGCCCAGATTCTAGCAGCTGCAGTCTCTTGTGTCTCTAACTTGTAAGCCAAAATGCCTTTCCTCCTGTCTCCAACAAATAAATTAACGGATTCAAGACAAATAACAAATACATTTCGTCTTATTGTCGCCTATTATGCAACATCCCTTGTAAAAGACCATTTAATAGACTCCAAAGAAATTCTGGAGATCAGCAACCCTACCTGGTGCCAATTTGGGACATTCTGTCTTAAGAGCCTTACTCATTACTATGCCTCATTTTAAGTAACAGATTTTGCCAGATTCAATAATGTTCCATGATATTAAGGTTTTTTTTCCTTCAGTGTTTAATGTTCTACCAATGGTGTATATTTACCAAACCCAACTGAAGCACCAACCTGCCCACCTCTTCTTTGTTGCTTCTACTGCGCATGCGCCAGGTGGACATAACATCACCCAACCTCTTGGCGTCACGCAATTTCTCCTATTCTCGACGCTTTAAGGCACTGGAGGGATGTAGTGTATTATAGACCGATGGTACAATAGTGAATTATATTTTATTTGTGTTCCAAATGAAACCATTTCTAGAAATTTAACAGAAAATCTCGCAAAGAAGAAGAAAAAAAGTTGCTTTCCCGCCCACCATCCAACCAACCAATTGGGTTCTTCCTCTCAGAGCGCACCAATCAGAGGTCCCCGCTAAAGGGGCGACCAATCGCCGGGCTCGTCTCATAGGGAGCCGCAGGACGCTGCGTAGAAACGGACAACAAACATGGCGGAAGGTGAGTCTGGAGAGGTCCGGCCTCTTGCCGCACGGCTGCTCGCTGCTTGTGCTCCGGCGGGGAGCCGCTCGATCAGCAGCACGGTCGGAACGCCTTCCGCGGGTTCCCAGCGACGGCGGGATTGGTCGCGGTGATGGGGAAAAGGAGCGGGAAGGCCGCAAGCCCCGCGCTAGGCGCCGCAGCTTCCTCGGCGCTGCATCTGGGCGACCGCAGGGCCCGGAGGTCCCAGGTCCCGCGCCCCGGTTTTCCAACCCCACCACCACACACCCCCTCAACCACCCCCCACCCCAACACCCAACACTCGCCCCACCACCACACACCCACTCAACCCCCACCCCACCACCACCACACACCCCCTCAACCACCCCCCACCCCAACACCCAACACTCGCCCCACCACCACACACCCACTCAACCCCCACCCCACCACCACCACACACCCCCTCAACCCCCAACACTGACCCTACCACACACCACCCCAACACCCCCACCCACCAACACCCACTACACACCCCCAACACTGACCCTACCACACACCACCCCAACACCCCCAACACTGACCCTACCACACACCACCCCAAAACCCCCACCCACCACACACCCCCAACACTGTTCCTACCACACACCACCCCAACACCCCCAACACTGACCCTACCACACACCACCCCAAAACCCCCACCCACCACACATTCCCAACACTGACCCTACCACACACCACCCCAACACCCCCCACCCACCAACATCCACTACACACCCCCAACACTGACCCTACCACACACCACCCCAACACCCCCCACCCACCAACACCCACTACACACCCCCAACACTGACCCTACCACACACCACCCCAACACCCCCCACCCACCAACACCCACTACACACCCCCAACACTGACCCTACCACACACCACCCCAACACCCACCTCACACCCCCAACACTCCCCACCCAACACCCATCCCACCACCAACACCCCCCAAAACCCACCCCATCACCACCCACCCCCCAACATCCACCCTACCCCCACTCAACACCCACCCCACCACACCACTATTCCCCGCCCCCAGGGTACCTCAGGTTCCGGTGTGGTCGTTTATTGTCGTGTGCACAAGTATGACTCGTGAGTTATATGGTCAGGTACAGGTACAGTGAAAACATTGCTTGCAGCATCATCACAGGCATGTAAACAACACACAGAACATAAGTTATATAAGACTGGGGGGGGGGGGGTGAAGTGTGCAAAAGAGCACAAGCTTTACAAGCGCATGGTAGTTCCAGAGGTGGTCTGTAGTGCTCAGTTGCTGAGGTAGGTTAGGATTGTGCAGGTCGGTTCATGAACTTGATAGTTGTAGGAAAGTAGTCGTTCTTGAAGCTGGTGGTATGGGACTTCAGGCTTTTGTGCCTCCTCCCTGACAGTAGCAGTGAGAAGATGGTATGACCTGGATAATGGGGATCCTTGATGAAAGATGCTGCCTTCTTGAGGTACTGCCTTCTGTAGATGCTGACCCGGAATTCCCACGTCTGTGTCCTGGGGTCCTGAGCCCCCTTTCCCCACCCACTCCATCTGGCTGGAGACTTCCTTGCCACTCTGCACCATCCTTCCTGCAGATCCTACCATCTCCATTCTTGAACTCGGGGGGCCCAATCTCTGTCTCACCCGCAACCCTGAACTCCTAAACATCTTCCACAGCATATGGGGGTCACGGGTAATGTCATTATTGATTATCTCCCAATTGCACCTCCACTGAGTAAGCAGTTTAAAAGTCTACCATGTTGCTTGGTACGGAGTCATATAGTTGTCGATTAAGGATGGCAGGTTTCCACCAGATGGGGTTTTAATAATCCAGTATTTTTGTGCTTGCTGTATTAAGACCAGCTTTTTTTAAATTCCAAATTAATATAGAGACTTTATATTCCAAAGTTCCTTTAGTGGGATTCAAATTCCCCTCTCAGTCAGTAGTCAAGTAACTTAACTCGGATTTAAAAGAGATGGGTGGGGGGGTGGGGGGGAAGCGAGAGGAGGAGGAGGGATGGTGTTACTGTTCAGGGATACTATTACAGCTGCAGAAAGGGTGGATAATGTAGCAGGATCCTCTCTAGAGTCAGTATGGGTGGAAGTTAGGAACAAGAAAGGAGCAGTTACTCTACTGGGAGTATTCTCTAGGCCCCCTGGTAGCAGCAAGGATACTGAGGAGCAGATCGGGAGGCAGATTTTTGAAAGGTGCAGAAGTAACAGGGTTGTTATCATGGGAAACTTCAACTTCCCAAGTATTGATTGGCACCTGCTTAGTACCAAAGGTTTAGACGGGGCAGAGTTTGTTAAGTGTGTCCAGGACAGATTCCTGTCACAGTATGTTGACAGGCTGACTAGAGGGAATGCCATGTTAGATCTAGTATTAGGTAATGAACCGGGTCAGGTGACAGATCTCTCAGTGGGTGAGTATTTGGGGGACAGTGACCACTGCTCCCTAACCTTTAGCGTTGTCATGGACAAGGATAGGAGCCAAGAGGACAGGAAAATATTTAATTGGGGAAGGGCAAATTATGAGGCTGTAAGGCTAGAACTTGCAAGTGTGAATTGGGATGACTTTTTTGAAGGGAATTGTACTATGGAGATGTGGTTGTTGTTCAGAGATCTCTTGCAGGATGTTAGGGATAAATTTGTCCTGGTGAAGCAGAGAAAGAATAGCAGGGTGAGGGAACCATGGTTGACGAGAGGTGGAACATCTAGTTCAGAGGAAGAAGGCAGCATACATAAGGTTTAGGCAGCAAGGATCAGATAGGTCTCTTGAGGAATATAGGGTAGCAAGGAAGGAACTGAAGAAGGGGCTGAGGAGAGCAGGAAGGGGACATGAACAGGCCTTGGCAAGTAGGGTTAAGGAAAACCCCAAGGCATTTTTCACTTATGTGAAGAGCAGAAGGATGACGAGCGTAAAGGTAGGACCGATGAGGGACAAAGGTGGGAAGATGTGTCTGGAGGTTGTGGAAGTGGGTGAGGTTCTCAATGAATACTTCTCTTCCGTATTTACCAAGGAGAGGGAACTCAGTGACACTGAGGACGGTGTTGGTAAGGTTAATGTTCTAGAGTATGTGGATATCAAGAGAGAGGATGTGTTGGAGCTGTTAGAAAATATTAAGACAGAAGTCCCTGGGGCCTGACGGAATATGCCCCAGGCTGCTCCACGAGGGAGGAAATTGCTGAACCATTGGCTGGGATCTTTGAGTCCTCGTTGTCCACGGGATTGGTACCAGAGGATTGGAGGGTTGCAAATGTTGTCCCCTTATTCAAGAAAGGTAGTAGGGATAGTCCAGGGAATTATAGACCAGTGAGCCTTGTGTCTGTGGTGGGCAGCTGTTAGAAAGGATTCTTAGAGGTAGGATTTATGGACATTTAGAGAATCATGGTCTGATCAGGAACAGCCAGCATAGCTTTGTGTAGGGCAGATCATGTCTCACAAGCCTGATAGTGTTCTTTGAGGAGGTGACCAGGCAGATTAATGAGGGTAGTGCAGTAGATGTGGTCTGCATGGATTTTAGTAAGGCATTTGACAAGGTTCCACATGGTAGGCTTCTTCAAAAGGTCAGAGAGCATGGGATCCAGGAAAGCTTGGCCGTGTGGATTCAGAATTGGCTTGCCTGTAGAAGGCAGAGGGTTGTGGTGGAGGGAGTGCATTCAGATTGGAGGGCTGTGACTAGCGGTGTCCCACAAGGATCGGTTCTGGGACCTCTGCTTTTCGTGACTTTTATTAATGATTTGGACGAGGGGGTAGAAGGGTGTGTTGGCAAGTTTGCAGATGACACAAAGGTCGGTGGTGTTGTGGATAGTGTGGAGGATTGTCGAAGATTGCTAAGGACATTGATAGGATGCAGAGTTGGGATGAGAAGTGGCAGATGGAGTTCAATCCGGAGAAGTGTGTGGTGGTACACTTTGGAAGGACAAACTCTCGGGTGGAGTACAAAGTCAATGGCAGGATTTTGGGCAGTGTGGAGGAGCAGAGGGATCTGGGGGTTCATATCCACAGATCACTGAAAGTTGCCTCACAGGTGGATAGGGTAGTTAAGAAAGCTTATGGGATGTTACCATTCATAAGTCGTGGGATCGAGTTTAAGAGCCGTGAGGTAATGATGCAGCTTTACAAAACTCTGGTTAGACCACACTTGGAGTACTGTGTCCAGTTCTGGTCGCCTCATTACAGGAAGGATGTGGAAGTGTTGGAGGGGATGCAGAGGAGATTTACCAGGATGCTGCCTGGTTTAGAGAGTATGCATTATGAGGAGAGACTAAGGCTTTACTCTTTGGGGAGAAGGAGGATGAGAGGAGACATGATAGAGGTGTACAAAATATTAAGAGGAATAGATAGAGTAGACAGCCAGTGCCTCTTTCCCAGGGCACCAATATTCAATACAAGAGGGCATGGCTTTAAAGTAATGGGTGGGAAGTTCAAGGGAGATATCAGGGGAAAGTTTTTTACCCAGAGAGTGGTTGGGGCATGGAATGCACTGCCTGGGGCAGTGGTGGAGGCAGGTACATTGGTCAAGTTCAAGAGATAAGTATATGGAGGAATTTGATATGTGGGAGGAAGGGGTTAGACAGTCTTAGGCGAGGTTTTAAAGTTTGGCACAACATTGTGGGCCTGTTTTGTGCTGTACTGTTCTATGATTAACCATTGTACCTACCACTCAGTAGACCCCACTTACCTTTTTTTTTCTCCTCCACAACCTCCACCCACTCCCTGAGGGGGAGAAAACTGGTCCTGTAGACCCCTCCCTCCAACAATCCTTGGCCTTGTTCTATTTGTGCTTTTTATTGTCTTGTTGGTGGACCATGAAGGATGGCTCTGGTGACAACAATGTCCATAGGTAGATGGAGACTCTCAACTCCGTGATCTGTTGGCAGCGACATTTGTTGAAGTGTCATGATGTCTGGGTTTCCTCTGGTGCCTTAAAATTCTCATTTTATGTGCAGCTCTTTTTTTCTCTCTGCCTCCATCCAAATTTTTGGCCACTTTGCATAATAACTATGCCTTGGTATGTATTTTTTTTGGTAATGCTTCCTTCAGTCATCTTGGAATGCTTTGTTGTTTTAAAGGTAATTTATAAATTTGAGTTGTTTAAATTCTTCAGTGTTCTAGCTTTCTAACTGATGTTCCATCCCTTGTATTAAAGTGAGCTTGCTGGTTTCTGTGATTGAGACAATATGGAATTGAGTTGCAGATTAGCTGTGATTTTGTTGTATGATAAGGCTTGAATGGCTGGTTCACCTGTTCTATTTCCTAGCCTTCCATCACACCTCTCGGGCATTCCAGCTATCAGCAGCTGTATTGGACTGCTTGTGTCCCATTCTTTGGAATGTTGTGCTGCATTTCAGTTTCCCTTCTTGAGACACTTTTTGACCTACCAAGGTTTTGGATATTGGTCTAAATCAATCCTATGATTCATTGTCTCTTGTCATGCCTGTGATAAGCCTTGGGTGTTTTTCTACATGGAAGAAGTTATATAGGTTATTATTGAAATAGCAACTAATGGCAGTATATATTTAATTTTTCCCCATGGGGTTTTGTGGTACAGAGGTGAGATCTTTGGTATGCTTGTCGTATCTGCTTTAGCTTTCCTGTCCAAATTTGCCTTTATGGCATCTTTGAGTTAATGCAAGTAACTGTGCTTTGAACAGGTTCTTTTACTGGTGTTTTATATTTCAAACATTGCTGAGGAGACCCAATGCATTTTTCAATGTTTAAAACCTACTGCTATACTTCCTTCTACTAGGGAACAATGGGAAACAAAGGTGTTTTAACAGTTTGACCTCTGTGCACTTGCCTGTTTATGAACTTGCAGAGATGTTCACACCTAGATCAATTTCAGGAATAATTAGGCTAGCAGCCAGTGTTAAAAGTCCCTAGGGACCAAAAGTTGTCTTAACATAAACCGATATGTTTTAACCTGTCTCTGCCTCTCCCCAACATATGTTGAGGCATTGGTTTGTCTAAAAGTAACCTAGAAGAGGTTTCATGCTAAACAGATGGTGATTATGGATAGGTAAAGGAGATCTTGTTATCGTGATAAAGTACTTGTGAAATATTATTCTAGAGGAACTCAGCAGGTCAGGCAGCATCCGTAGAAAAAAGCAGGCGGTCAACATTTCAGGTCAGGACCCTTCTTCAGGACTGAAAATAGGGAAAAAGGAAGCTCAATATATAGGAAGGAAATGCAGAGCAGTGATAGGTGGACAAAAGAGGGGAGGTGGGGTGGGTACAAGGTGGTGATAGGTAGATGCAGGTAAGAGAGTGATAGGCAGGTGCAGAGGAGAAGGAGAGAGCAGATCCACCGGGGGATGGGTCAAAGGTACGGAGGGAAAGGGAATTAAAAGAAAAGGGGGAGAAAAAAAAGAGGCTAGGAAAGGGAAGAAGAGGAGAAGCATGGTGGTGGGTAGGGGGATGGGAATTACTGAAGGTGGGAGAATTCAATGTATATGCCGTTAGGCTGCAAGGAAGATGAGGTGCTGTTCCTCCAGTTTGCGCTTGGAATTCTCCTCGCAGTGGAGAAGGCAGAGGACAGTCATATCAGTGATAGTTGGGGTGGGGAAAGAGTTAAAATGACTGGCAATGGGAAGATGCAGATCATGGTTACAGAGTGCAGGTGTTCTGGGAAGCGGTCACCTAGTCTTGTGTTTGGTCTCACCAATGTAATAGATCCAAATAGCACTGAATGCAATAGATGATATTAAGGGAGGTGCAGGTGAATCTCTCTCACCTGAAAGGACTGTTTGGCTCCCTGGATGGAGGTGGTGTAGGGGCAGGTGTTGCACCTATGGTGGGAGCAGTGGGAAGTTCTTGGGCAGGAGGGAGAGGAGTGAAGTGGAGAGAGCAGTCCCTGCGACAGACAGAAAGGGGTGGGGAGGGCAAGATGTGCTTGGTCCCATTGGAGGTGGCGGAGAATGATGTGTTGGATGTGTAGGCTGGTGGGATGAAATGTGAGGACAAAAGGGACCCTATCCCTTTTGGGTCTGGGAGGGGTGGGGGTGAGAGCGGAGGTGTGGGAAATGGCAGAGATATGGGTGCGAGCGCTCTAGACCACAGTCAGGGCTTTCTCCAGCTGCAACAATACCTCACGGCTCCTAAATTCAATCCCCCGATTGATGAAGGACAATACACAATATGCCTTCTTAACCACAGAGTCAACCTGCGCCGCCACTTTGAGCGTCCTATGGACTCGGACCCCAAGATCCCTCTGATCCTCCACACTGCCAAGAGTCCTACCATTAAGACTATATTCCGCCAACATATTTGACCTACCAAAATGAACCACTTCACACTTATCTGGTTGAACTGCATCTGCCACTTCTCAGCCCAACTCTGCATCCTATCGATATTCCTCTGTAACCTCTGACAGCCCTCCAAACTATCCACAACACCCCTAACCTTCATGTCATCCACAAACTTACTAACCCACCCCTCCACTTCCTCATCCAGGACATTTATAAAAATCACAAATAGTAAGGGTCCCAGTACAGATCCCTGAGGTATACCACTGGTCATCTCCTTTGCCACCAAGAGTATAGCAGGTAGTGCATTACTTTCCAGTGTGCTAGTTTTAAATACGGAATTAGAAACCTAAAAAGAGTAGGCCATTCGGCCCTTTGAGTCAGGCCTGCTGTTCATTGAGATTATGGCTGATCTGCATCTCCAGTCACCAGCTCTACCATTTTGTGGCTAGCACAAGTTTTTTTTTAAAACTGCTAATTGAACCTTTTGCTTCCTTTAGTGGGAGAGTTCCGCGCCTTTTATCTTTTGCATGAGGTAGTGCTTCCTAACTTTTCTCTCAAATGGGCTAGTAATGGTTATAAAGATCATTGCCCACTTCATCTAGAATCCACCACTGGTGGAAAAAGTTTCTCTCTTTACCCTATCGATTCCTTTCAAAATACTTAAACTCAATCAATTGTTCCTCAACCTTCCACATTCCAGGTACTTTTTCAAAAAAAAATCTTATATTTGGTGCTAATGACTAAGGATTCATTACTCTTTCCTTTGAAGTAATTTGGTTGGAAGGACTGAGTCTTCGCTTGACTTTTGTTTACTTGACTACATTTTAATGTATTCATGAACTCCTAGCACATTTTGGGTTTCAATGGCACCCTACACTACACCATTTAAATATTCATATTTGTCCCTTTTGGATCCTGCCACAGTTTTGCAGCACTTGCTTAATCTGTTGATGTCTCATTGTAATATTATTCTCCCATCTGTGCTACTTGGTGTCACAGGTCTTCTGTCATCAACAAAAGTGGGTGTATAACTGTGTTCTAGTGATTAAAGAAATTGACCTCAACATAAATCCCCTGTGGGATATTGCTTATAAGTCTGGCTATTAATACATTATACTTGCTTGATCATCTATTGTAAAGCCAGTATCCCAACCAGGTCAACAACTTTCCTTCAACTGCACTTGTAATACCTAATAGAAATTTTATGTAGACATTTATCCAGTTCCTCTGGAAGACCACTGGTTGGGGGGGGGGGGGGGGGTGGGGGTGGGGGGAGAAAGTTGATTTCATTATACATGATTTGCCCTTAAAATCTACATTGGCTTTTTGTGTTTTAGCTGCACTGTTTTAGCATTCCTTTCATCTTGAATGTTTACTTCATTGTATGTGGGTTCCCAGCTTTTTTGTATTTAAATTACAACTTTTACTACTACCAATTTAGCCCCTGCCTTCCCTTGCCATGCCTCTCAATTTGATAGTTTAAGATCCTTTTTGTTAACTTATCCTTTCTGATGGGACTTTGGTCTCATGTCTGATCAGATGCGGCCATCCTGCGAATTCAGTTATCTCCTGTGTTGCTGTCACTTCCTCCCACCTCTTTTAGTCGTATGTTCATCTTCCTGCTCTTTGTCCTCGTGCCGGTTGGCATGTGGCTCAGTTAAAAATGCTGAGATATTAAATGTTATTTGTATGAAGTTACAAAATGTCTGTATTATCGTTTTTCTTCCCATTGGCAATTCTCCAGCATCTAATTGTACTGCCTCTTGTTTCTTAGAACATGGTGAAACACTCACAGAGCCAAACTTGGAAGGACAGATACAGGTAATTATTGAAATAATTGACAAGCAAGACCATAAGTTCCTTGGCTTTTATTTGAATTGGACAGAAGCAGTAATTTTCTCAGATTAAATGTTTCTTTTTCAGATGTCAGAAAATCCTCATGCAGACTATGGTCTCACGGAGAATGTGCAGGTATAGATCCAAGATGTGGCTGTTTACTCCAAGGACAGCTTCATGTAGTCAAGCCTATGTACATGCAAGTTTTTACCATGCTGACAAATTGCAGAGTTATCCTTACTAAATATTTATAATGGTCTATATGTCATTATTTATAATGGCCTAAATACTGATGAGATCTTTGGTTTGTAACTAGCATTTGTATTTCTATAGCTGGCTGTTGCCCATGTAACGTTGTGTTACAAAAACAATGTAAATAAGCTTGACCACAGACTGTTTAAATATTTAAAAGGTCTTGCAGCACCTGACAGGAGAGAGGAAAACTATTTAATGTCAAATACATTTCATCAGAATAGTTGTGATTTGAAACATTAATCTTCTCTTCCCATAAAGAATATAATCTGGAGTTTTATTGTGCAGACACCTACTGGCAAGAAATGCTATTGTGTTAATATATTTACTAAATACAAATTTTGTATTAAATTCTGTGATTGTTACAGCATGGGTGACCATTTGGTCCATTGAGTTGATGTGACTCTTATCCCATTGAGCAATTTTATCAGTTTCTTTCCCCAAAGCTGTGCAATTTTTTCCCCCCACTTGCCTTCTAAAAGCCCTGATTGTTTCTATCACCCCAACAGGCTATGAGTTCCAGATAATAATTTCCCTCTATATTTTTGAGTTTTTCTTCACACTCCTTTTGGCTTAAGTTTGAAATTTGTCTCCTGGTCCTTGATCCATCTGCTGTGAAGGACAGTTTCCCTCTACCCTATCTAAACCGGTCATGATCTTGCATACCTCTAGTAAATCTCTCCTCTATTGTTATAAGGGAAACCTAAGCTTCTCACTCTAACCTTAGCTGTAAGTATTCTAAGAAATCCTTTCTGTATCCTCTCTATGGCCTTCGCATCTTAAAGCTGTGTGCTATGAACTGGGTGTATTGTTCTGGTCATGCCTAACCAGTGTTTCTTGCAGGTTCAGTGTATCAATAGCATCAATATAGCATTCCTGCTTTTGTAGATATATGAATCCCATGTGTTTTACTTTCTGAACATACCAACCATTTTCAAGGATTTGTGCACATATATATCCAGGACTCTCTCAGTTTCTGCACACCCTATTGACCTATACAATTGAGTGTATATTATCTCATTCCTTGTATAAAAAAAATTTCACTTCAATTTATGTTAAACTTTACCCACCAGTTGCCTGACAGCCTGACTGTCAACTTGTAGACTAGTACTATCCTCCTCACTGTTCGCACTTCCAGTCTTTGTTATTCAGAAATTCTACTCTGCCCACTCCATCTAAGTCTCTACAAATATAAAAATAAGCAGTGGTTCCAACACTATTTGTAGGAACACCATCCTCCACTGTGAGCTTGCATGTCAGACTTTACCTAATGTCCAGTATTGGATGAGCAGGAATTTCTTCCCAATTGTGTATTGGGAAGATTGAAGCCATTAACTTGTCATAAATTTATCCTGCTCTCTAACAATTGTTGCAACCTCACTGTTGTATTTTACCCTGAGTTGAGTTTCAGACCACGTGTGTCGTCTTTAAGTCTGTCTTTTTTTTAACCCACTTCCGTAATAATGACTCAGCACATCTTGGACTAACTCTTCATCCAAGCCATAGTTGCCCCAGACCTGACCATTCCAGTGCACTGGTTGGCCCCTCACCCCTCCTCATTCCATTTTGCAAACTTGAGGTCACTTAAAAACTCTGTAGCCTCTGTTGTAATTTGCACCATCCAATTCACTCGTCACTACTGTGTTTGCTGACCTTTACAAGGCTTAAGGTTAAACACCAACTCTTTAAATAAATTATCATTTCTTGTTTTCACATCCCTCCAGTCTTCTACCCTCTAAGATATCTGCATTTCTTTAGCATTAGCCTCTTGATCATTCCCAAACTTGATTGCTTCATAGTTGCAAGCTGCTCTCAGTTGCAAGGCTCTAAGTTTGAGAATTCCCTCTGGACCTCTTCACTCCTCTACCTGGCACTGTCTACCTCATTAAAATACTGGAGGAACTCAGCAGATCAAGCAGCATCTGTGGGGGCAAAGGAAGTTAATATTTTGGGTCAGGACCCTGCGTCAGGACTGAGAGTGTAAAGGTGAGATAGCCAGTATAAAGAGTTGAGGGGGAGAGGTGAGGCAGGACCTGGCAAGTGATGGATGGATCCAGGTGAGGAAAGGGTTGATGGGCAGATGGAGCCTGGTGGTGGAGGGAGGGATGGAGCCTGGTGGTGGAGGGAGGGATAGAGATGGCGGTAGAGGCTGGGCGGTGATTGCTGGTGCAGTTGATGGAATCTAATAAGAAAGGAAGGTGATGAGTGAAAACAGATAAGGGAGGGATGCTGGGCAGATGGGAGCGATGAAGGGATGGAGGATCAGGTGGGTAGTGTGGGTGATAGGAAGATGGGGGAGGGGAAAAAAACTGGGTAATGAGGGCTGGGGGTGTGGGGCAGGGAACTCTACTGGCTGTCTCCCCTTTGCACTCTAAGTCCTGATGCAGGGTCTTGACCTGAAATGACTCTCCCTTCTTTGCCTCAACAGATGCAACCAGATCCTCTGTCAGTTTGTTTGTTGCTTCAGTTTCCAGCGTCTGCAGTCCTTTGTCTCTTTAATTGAGGCTTTGGTCATTGGACATGTAGATCTGGGTGTGATCAGTATTTTTTGGGTAAATTCTATAAAGTACTTTGGGACACTTGCTATATTAAGGTCATGTATAAATGACAGATTTTATGTGGCTGACTTCTCTGGTTCATTACTTCATACAGCACTTCCCTGATTTTAAGCCTTTTCTGATCCCTTTGTATGTCTGTGTACATATTCCAGACAGCACCGAACCAACAATGTATTTTAAAATGCTCTCCCTCTTGTATTTATTCCAAAAATTTCCAAAGGATATAAATTGGCCTTTTCCTGATGATTGTGCCCTTCTAGTGTAACAATACATGAACAGGATCATGCTCTATCATGAAGGCCTTGCAGCCAAGTGGGCTGCTGACAATTGCTATTTGTGTTTGCTCAAACATTCTCACTTCAGTGAGGGAACAGTGATTTTTGTTCAGTGGATGTCACTGACAAAGCAGGTGTTTGAGGAATAACACTTTTACAAAGTTGGCTTGAACACTTCATGTGGTCCATACTGCCCTGCACATTGCCTCAATTTTGATCTCCATTACCTAACTGTAGGTGGTCTTCCTCAATAGTTGGCCTGAACTACAGTCATAAATGGAGGCAGATCAAAATGGTTGCCCTTGAGGCAATGATTAGAAGTACAAATCTTTTTGTTTGAAAGAAGCTTATTTTAAAAATTGTTATTAACAAAGAAATGGTGATTTAAGGCAAAACCTATTTGGATTACAAGTAGTGTACTAATTTGAAGATGCACTGAGGTCTAAAACTGAAGCTGTACATATTTTCTCACTGGAGCAGAGGATAGTTGAGAATGAAAAACTGAATGCAGAGAAAACATCTAAGCAGAAAGTGGATCTGCAGTCCCTTCCAACTCGGGCATATCTGGATCAAACAGTGGTGCCCATTCTTTTACAAGGCCTGTCGGTTCTGGCAAAAGAAAGGTAAGAGATGTTGTGGAAATTTGAGTAAACGCTGCTGTTTTGATCATCACTGCTTACTGGATGAAATGCTTCCTGTGTTAAATGGATGGAAAAGTTCCCTAAGTTCAAGGATAACTAGGAGCATATATTTTGTATCCACTAGTCATCAGACATTCGCAGATATTGTAAAATAAAGTGAGACTGTTAAACTGACAGTTTAACTGAATCATAATACTTAGGCTGGGTTCCAAGGCAGTAGTTATATTTTCATAGTTCGTATTTAACACTTTCTGTTAAGGTGGGATGGACAGTCCAAAAATGAGGGCAGCATGAGGTATTGGACTACCAACAAGTTGCTGCTTGTTGGTAGTCCAATATCTTATGCTGCCTTCATTTTTATAATCACGAGGACTATCTGTCCATCCCACCTTGGTTAGTGGCTGATTGCCCATACTCGCAGCTTCCCTGTCTTCATCAGTGGAATCCTGGACCTGAAGCTGCCTGCTGATCGGCAAGGCTCTGTCAATTGAAGGGCCTCCCCCCGAAAATGCCAGGACTGTTGCAGAACTGTTTTGACAGGTTAAGTCATATCCCCAGGCTTGCTGGATGTCAAAGGACGTTGAATGTCAGACATTCAGACAGAGGCATTCAGAACAAACTATTTTTAAATTCTATTTGCTTTTTAAAAAAAAAATCCTGTATTTCCCCTCTTATTCCTCTCAGTTGAAATGAATGGAGCTGATGAGCCTGTACCATTATTTACGGCTGATTGACTGATCAGCATATTAGTTGGGTAACTGCAGGAGATGGGGATCTGCTGCTGGATTCCAATGGTAATGATAACAAGTACCTTTTGTGGAGGTTTGGGATTCCCACATTCGTGAGTGATCCTCAGTGTTTCGATTCTTCATTTCCTGCAAAACAAAAAGCTGTGTACCATCCTCTTAACCTCCGGAGATAACAATGCGGGTTAATGTTTATTATTGAACAGTCTAACAGACAGGGGTATTACTTCCCTGAGAGATTTTCCCACTCTTTCAAATGTGACTCAACAAGATGTGATTCAGAGAGGGTAGAGCTCGATAGACAGAGCGAAAGGATAACTATGCTTGTATGATGCTATGTGCCCGTGATGCTGCTGCAAGTGAGGTTTTCATTGCACCTGTGCACACATGTACTTGTGCACATGACAATAAACTCGACTTTGACTTTGAACTAAACAAGGAATGCGCAACAGTAATGGGATGCAGGGTGACTGGAGGTATACCTCAACGTGAAGAGTTGCAGAGCAATGAGTCAACGTACCAGGTAGGGTGAAGTGAGAGAACTACTTTGAAGGCAGTGCAAAGTGAGAGTGAACTATGAGGGGACAGGCAGCAGGATGATCCGGAGTGGATCTGGCAGGCTGGAGCTCAAGCGGACCTGAAAGGGAGAAGGCAGGCTGAGGTTCAAGCGGACCTGAAAGGGTGGAGCTCAAGGGGACCCGATAGGGTGAAAGCCTAGCGGTCCGTGGAGGGTGAACCAGGAACAGGGATGGACAGAGCGAAGGGGCAACTAACCAAGGAACGCGTAGCAGTAATGGGCCGCAAGGTGAAGCAGGGAGAGCAGTGTGACTGGAGGTGGACCGGGTAATGTGAAGAGGGTGCGGACAAAGCAGGGTGAAGCAGAAAACGATATGGGTAAATGGGATTAGTTCCATTGTAGGTGGGATCAAGGGAAGCATAGACATGGTGGGCCGAAAAGCCTGTTTCTGTGCTGTTTGATGCTATAACTACCTGACTTATTAAATTGAAGATTTTCTTTTACCCCCCCCCCACCAATTTATCCAATTGCATTTTATTACCTTTTTTTTTTGCATGATTCAAATCCATTTGAGAAGACACAATACAACTTTCTGCTCTGACAAATGAGTTGTAGATGAAGTTACTTGAAAGATATCAAATCCATGGATCCAATGCACAGAACTGCCAGCAGTTTGCTGCACATGATGACCAGTGTGGAAACTGTACAATTCCTATCTGTATATTTGCTACTGCTTGTTCACGGTTGATAATGAGGTGACAGCAGAACTTCCCCCATCTTGTGGGTGATACCTGAATAGGAGTACCATATTCATTTTGAATGATTTATTTCTAAGTAAGCTGCAGCTTTGTTTCTCTGTAAAGTGCATCCCATTTTTTTCACCAATATGCAAGATTGAATGTGCAAAATTTTGTTAATTTTGGGGTCAGTATTAGATTCTAGACATTGAAGACCAAGTGATTGGTTGCTCCTGTGCTTAAGACTAGGTTGAAATCGTTTAAAGCCAAGCATCAAGTATTCCTGGTATCTTCAGCAGCACTGAACTTTCAAGAATGTTGTAGATATTGGCTTTCTCTTCACTGGTCCATTAATGACTATTGAAGCCCTCTCCACAAGGGTGTTCCACCACGGTAACTGTGGGATGAGATTCCAGGATTTCTGGCAGAACCAGAGTTTAATGTGGCAAGGGCTTCCCTGTTATCTCTCAATCTATTAAGAGGGCTAACTTGTCAATGAACTGTTAAAGCAAATCCATATTTGTGGCGGAGGGGCACTACTGATTGATCTCATCCATTTCAACTCTGAATAAACATATCAACCCAGGCAGTTGAAGAATGTGCTGAGGAATTCTATTCCCAAATTGTGTTCTCCACAGATTCTAGCTGTTCCATTCTTGTATTGCTCTGAGAACTTTATTTACTTTAAAAGGAATTTAAATGGGAGGGAAGAATCTAGAATACATTGGAATATTTTGGCATGGAAAAAATAGTTCTAGTTCCATGTTTATTTTACCAGCTCCTTCTTTAGAAACATGTATTCAGCAGTCTATGTGAAGTGAGCTGCTTTGGATCATGTTATTGCATCTATTTTGAACCTAAGCAGCTTCTGCAATCCATGGGATTAATTCTCTCAATAGAGTTTCTGTTGTGTTGTTATCTGGGAGAGTGAGGACCTCCCAGGACATATCATTCAACTTGGCTGATCAGCAAGTCTAGCCAACCTCAGCTGAATTTGAGTATTGCGGAAACTGTACCCCAGATTATTGCTTAGCATATACTGATTTTGCTGAGGACTTTTTATACCTCTGTTTTTGATGATGTTCTAGTTAAAAAGGGAGAGGTTAAACTTTTACAGAATAAAAAGCATCAATGTGTTGAAGTTGACGAGCATTACATCCAAAAGGATCATTTACAAAATTCTTTTTATTTAATATATATACTTAGCATCCTGCCCTGAATTCCCCCACTGGAATAGGAGAGAGCTGGAAATAACTAAAATTCTGAAGTCTGTAAACATCAGTACTATTTTGTACATCAAATCCAACAAGGCAGTAAAGAAATGTGGCAGGAAAATTCATGTAAATTTGACAATAGAATGGATGTGGCTAGCACCCAAGGAGCAGATATTCAGAACGATAACATAGGGAATTTTTCAAGTTTGCTACTTTAATTTTCAGAGTAGAAGTGTAGAGTGAGAATCCTCTTTTCTCTCCCGTTATCTATAACGTGGAGTTCAAATTGAGCTCAACTGATTTGGGCATATCTTCTGAACTTAGTTGCCCCTTTAAGCCTTCCTCATGTACGTATTACATGGGAGTCTCTTTTTCACAATTTGCTTTAGCAACTACTTGGTCACGTTTGCTATCAGTGGTGGTTTAAATTTGATGCCACTCTTATCCTTTGAATTATCTATATCTTAAATGAACCTGTAATGAAAATGCACAAGTACTTTCCTTTGGATATTTATTAATGGGAAGTTTGCTAACCCTGGTTTACATAAAACATGATCCAGTAAATGTTGTGCTTTCCAGACCTCCCAATCCAATTGAATTCTTGGCTGCCTACCTTCTGAAGAACAAGACACAATTTGAGGAGAGAAATTAGCTTGCACAGAACTCCAGATTTGGACCTCGCCAGTCCCGTACGATTGAGAGGGCAGAAGTGATTCTAGCTTTTAACATCAGTTTGTAGAAACAAATTTTAAAAAGAGAAATGGGCCAATGTGGAAGACCAGAATATGTATGGAATGGCCCATTATCGATATATTGTAACTGTGCAGGGTTCCCCATTTACTGTAATTTATGTAAACATTGTGATTCTAAATAAACCAAGTGTTTTTACATGTGCACTTCATTTTGCCTGTTTCTTCAGAAAACTAGTCACCTTTTTTTTAAAAAAAAGAATTTGGAAATGTGTGATGGATATATTTGAGGGGTTAAAAGATTATAATTCAACTAATAAGGGATAGGGATGGCCCTGGGCCAAATGTTCTGTTCTCACCATACAAGCTGGATATTATATTTTTCTATAACTTGTATTTTCTCCTTTGATATATTTTACTTTTAGTTAATGCACTAAAGTGACTTTTTTTCAGGTAGATGACCTTGAGGCAAGTTATTGTTTGTCTCGAAAGACAAGTTGACTTAATATACCACAAAACATTTGTTTTCCAGCTTGCAACAGCCTGCTTCATATGAGGTAATTTATAATTAATCTCCTGCATCCTAATCTGACAGGCCAGCATTTCTGCTTAAAAGCCTGACCACCAGCATCTAAAATGTGGGTAAAATATAATTCTGTACATAGAATCAAGGATGCATGCTTAGTCCACTGCCCTGCTCTCTCGCGCTCTCTACACTCCTGACCATGTGGCTAAGCACAACTCAAACGCCATCTATAAATTTGCCGATGACACCACTGTTCGTTGGCAGAATCTCAGATGGTGATGAGGAGGCGTACAGGACTAAGATAGATCGGCTGGTTGAGTGGTGTCGCAACAATAACCTCACACTCAACGTCAGCAAGACCGAGGAATTGATTGTGTACTTCAGGAAGGGGAAGTCAGGAGAACATACCAGTCCTCACTGAGGCGTCAGCAGTGGAAAGGGTGAGCAGCTTCAAGTTCCTGGGCATTAACATCTCAGAGGATCTATCCTGGGCCCAACACATAGATGCAATCATGAAGAAAGCACACCAGCAGCTCTACTTCATTAGGAGTTTGAGGAGATTTGGTACGTCACCAAAGACCCTTGCAAATTTCTATAGATGTATGGTTGTATCACTGCCTGGTATGGAGGCTCCAATGTGCAGGATCGCAAGAGGCTGAAGAGGGTTGTAGACTCAGCCAGCTCCATCATGGGCACAACCCTCCCCACCTTTTGAGGACATCTTCAAGAGGTGGTGTCTCAAGAAGGTGGCATCCATCATTAAAGGCCCTCACCATCTGGGACATACGCACTTCTAGTTACTACCATTGGGGAGGCGGCCCAGGAGCCTGAAGACCCACACTCAACATTTCAGGAACAGCTTCTTCCCCTCTGCCATCAGATTTCTGAACAGGCCATGAACACTGCCTCATTATTCCTCTTTTGCACTGTTTTATTTATTCTTTGGTAACATAGAAATTACTATGTCTTGCACTATACTGCTGCAAAACAATAAATTTCACAACATATGTCAGTGATGATAAACCTGATTCTGGAGCATTGAGATGCTGGGATGATGCCATGATGGCACATGCAGAGAGGCACAGTCAGGTCAGAAAGTAATGGCCAGAACAGTAGTACTGAACATGAGAGGAATCAGATCAAACAGAAATGCAGTGTGTGTACATAGCCCCATGGAATCCTGGCTAACTTTAGGACACTTGCTTAGAAATTATTAATGGGCTATTTATTTCTGGTCAGCTCAAGTTCAAAACGTGATACTGGTTCCATATAGTCCAGTGGTTAATGCAATTCATCCTGATCAATGATCCTTGAAAAATGTTCCTGTCAGAGTGAAGGGTAAGGTGGGTAAGATTAGGGAACCCTGGTTCACAAGGGATATCGAGGTTCTGATCAGGAAAAAAAGAGGCCTGTCAGGTATGGGCATCTGGAATCAAGCAAATCCCTCGAGTCTAAGGAATGTAGTATACACGAGTGAAATCAGGAGGGCAAAGAGGACATGAGATGGCTTTGGCACATTAGATAAAGGAGAATCTGAAGAGATTCTAAAAATATATTGAGTAATATACTTATAGAATATACAACAGGCAAGGACTGTAGTGTAGTGGTTAGCGTAATGCTCTACAGCGCCAACGACCTGGGTTCAAATCCGGCCAGTCTGTAAGGAATTTGTATGTTCTCCCTGTGTCTGCATGGGTTTCCTCCCACATTCCAAAGACGTACGGGTTAGGAAGTTGTAGGCGTGCTATGTTGGCGCCGGAAGTGTGGCGACATTTGAGGGTTGCCCCCAGAACACTGTGCAAAAAGATGTATTTCACTGTGTTTCGATGTACATGTGACTAATAAGAGGGTAACCAGGGAGAAACTAGGTCCCTTTAAGGATCAGTGTGGTTGTCTATGTGGAGCCACAGGAGATGGGTGAGATCTTAAATGAATATTTCTTGTCTCTATTTACCATGGTCATGGAAGCTAAGAAATTCTGGGAAGAGTAGTGATGTCTTGAAACATCCATGTTACAACAGAGGAGGTGCTGGCAGTCTTAAAGTGCATAAAGGTGGCTAAATCCTTGAGGCCTGACCAAATGCATCCTAGGACATTGTGGGAAGCAGTGATATTTGTACCATCATTAGCCACAGTAATGTTGTGCCTTTATTTAAGAAAGGCTGCAGGGACAAGCCAGGGAACCACAGGCCAGAGAACCTAACATAAGTGGTGAGTAAGTTACTGGAGGGGATTCTGAGGAACAGAATTGGTCCGCATTTGGACAGGCAAAGACTGATTAAGAATAGTCAGCATGACTGTGTGCGGGAAATAGTGTCCCACAAAACTGAGTTCTCTTGAAGAGGTGACCAAGAGGATTAATGAGGGCAGCGTGGTAGATGTTGTCTTCATGGGCTTTAGCAAGGTTCCTGCATGGTAGGCTAGTCCAGGTGGTTAGCTCACAGGATCCAGAGTGAGCTAGCCAACTGGAAACAAAATTAGTTTGGTGGTAGGAGTCAGAGAGTGGCAGTGAAGGGTTGTTTTTCAGATTGGAGGCCTGTGATCAATGGTGTGCCACGGGGATTAATGCTGAGTCTACTGTTGTTCTTGTCTATATTAATGATTTTGATGAGAATGTAGTTGGCCTGGTTTGTAAGTTTGTGGATGGCACCAAAATTTGTGATATAGTGGAGAGTGAAGAAGGTGATCTTAGGTTACAACAGAATCTAGAATCAACTGGGAAAGTGGACCAAGAATTGGCAGATAGAATATAACACAGACAAGTGTGAAGTGTTGCACTTTATAAACCAGGGCAGGACTTGCACAGTAAATGGCAGGGTCCTGGAGAGTGCTGTAGAACAGAGAGACCTAGGGGTACAGGTACATAGTTCCCTGAAAGTGGTAACACAAGTAGACAAGGTTGGTGAACAAGCCATTTGGCATGCTTGCCTTCACTGCTCAGGGCACTGAGTACAAGAGTTAGGACATCATGTTACAACTGTACAAGATGTTAGTGAGAACACACTAGGAGTATTGTGTGCATTTCAGGTCACTTGGCTATATGAAGAATGTCATAAAGCTGGAAAGGGTGTAGAAAAGATTCACAGTATGTTACTGGGACTGGTGGGCTTGAGTTATAAGGAAACTGGATAGGCTGGGACTTTTTTTTTCCTTGAGTGCAGGAGGCTGAGGGGTGACCTTATTAAGCTATATAAAGTCATGGGGTATAGATAGAGTGAATGGTCACAGTCTTTCTCCCAGGGTAGGGGAGTCTAGAACTAGAGGGCATAGGTTTAAGGTGAGAGCAGAGAAACTTAAAGGGGATCCCAGGGACAACTTTTACCACACAGGGTGATGAGTGTATGGAACGATCTACCAGAGGAAGTGGCAGAGACAGGTACATGATCAGAAAAGGTTTAGAGCGATTAAGGGCCAAACGTAGACAAACAGGACCAGCTCAGGTAGGCAGCTTGGTCGAGTTGGGCCGAAGGGCCTGTTTCCACGCTGTGCAACTCTCTGACTCTAATGTGAACAGAAGCACAATTCAATCCAGTAATAGAAGAAAAGGCAGGAAATGAAGTTTTTGTAATAATCAATTTTACTTGTCACTAAAAATCTCAGATCATTATAACTTCCAGATATGAAGCTGACATCTCATTCAGTTGCATGTTATGGAAAACCATCACAAACATCCTAGTTGTTCTGTGCCACCAGATACCTTCCAGTACCTTAAGTGATTTGCAATGGCCCAATGGTTTGGTAAAGTTGTTTGAGAATCCCAAAGGAGCTCCCTATACAAGTACTTCCACCCAAACAGGCAGAAGGGACTATAGTCACACAACTCTCATTAGTATTTTCATGCTGAGCCAATTTTTGTCAATATTTGCAAATTTGTGAACCCTCAACCTGTCACTTGAGCTTCATGAAGAGAGCCTCAGTGACTCGGCAAAGATGAGGAGGTCAATTTAAATTTACTGAGCAATAAAATTCTGGCTGTTCGCCAGGTTTCTGTAAGTAAATATTGAAATAATACACTACAGGAGTCCATCCAGCTGTTTGAAGCTCTCCAACCACTTCTCTTTGCTTCCTCATTGTCCTGTAAAATTTTCTCTAAGGATTTATCCAATTTTTTTTTTCAGTTACCATTAAACAACCTCCCCCATCCTTTCATACCTTTGTGTAAAACACAACCCTGCTATTTCTGGCTCTTTTGCCAATTAAAGTGAATATTCACCCTTTGCCTCATTCTTTTGAAGAGATGGGGATGATTTTACAAACGCTAGTGCCCAGCCATTATCAGGGTGCTTTGGCATTAATCACCAATACCTTTGTTCCGATAGCATTAATCTGGGGAATGCATCACAGTTACACTTTGAAGTCCTTTCAGAGAGGCTGAAATTTTACGATAGTTTGGCAAACATTTCCTTCAAGATGAATGTACTAATCAAAAGGCATGCAATTCTATTTTACTCACTGAAATGCTACAAAAACCTGAGGAAATATTTGGGCAAGATTGTTGCATAAAAATCACTTGTACAAAAAGTGCTTCCTGTTCTGTGCAAATTGGCCTGCTAGTGATCATATTATCACAATTAGTGACATTAAAAGATTTCCTTAAAGTAAATAGAAAATAGTTGAGCTTGTAGAGAATCATTCACATCCAATTAAAATGTAGGATAGATGCTACTCCCTTCATTTTAACTTGGGGTACCAGTTCCCCAATACCTCAGCTCACAAAATGTAAGGTAATGAGGATGAGATGCAATTATTCTGAAACAAGTGAGAATGTTGGAATAATTAACTCCTCATTTGACCCCTGTTCCACTTTATATTGCCTTTAAATTCTACCCTCAGTCTTAAAGGGATCAAGAACCTAAGGTTTCTCATTGATACAAGGGTTGCGTTTTGTAGGACACCACCTTTAAATCCTTGATGGCTAGTCAGAAGGATGACTAACTAAATACATTTCAGTTACTAATAGACCTGCTTTTATAATTTGTTTCTATGAAGACACCACAAAAATGGATCTTAACTGACAGTCTGCTTGCCAGAATCAAAATGGTTGCACCACTTTCATCATTAAATTACAACAAATATATATAAATGATAATATTTTGTTTTTCTTCTGAAGTTCTACAGTGTAACATTGCTGCAGGTGTTTCCCCAACTTTGCACCCAGCTCAAGGCGAGGTTTTATTCAAGTGTCATTTGCTTCCTAAATATAAAACTGGTGAAAAGCAAGAGTGTCCATGAAAGGACGCACCAGGTTGTCAGTGGAGAAGTAGAACACCAGGCCAAAGGTGATGGAGATAGGAAGGGCCGGCAGGGCTTTCTTAAACACGGCCAGCAGCAAGAGGGTGAGGCACAATCCCTGTTGAAAGGAAAGAGAAAGTGTGACTTTGCTGCAATTAACATGCCTAAAATTTGGGGTTGGAGGGAGAGGGCTGTACTTATTGCTAGGAACTATTATTGGATGTATTGTTACATGGCCTTCAATCACAAGGTTCCTCCCAATCGCACACCTCCATCCCTCTCTCAAGCTATCCCTTCCTGGGGCACATTTTCAATCAGATTACAAACTCGCCCTGCATTAGCCAAACAGATGATTAGAGTCACACAGCACGAAAACAGGCCCTTCAAACACCCATTTAAACTATTCCTCCACTGATCTCTTTTTAATTCTCCTCACCCTCCCATGAACTTCCCTCGCCCACTCCCACCAGATCGACTGCTCACCTACACACTGGGAGCAATTCACGGTGGCCGATTAACCTACCAACCCTCGCATCTTTGGAATGAGGGAGGAAACCAGAGCACCCCTCAAGGAACCCACACGGTCACAGGGAGAACGTGCAAACTTCACAGACAGCACCCGAGGTCAGGATTGAACCCGAGTCACTGGTGCTGTGAGGCAGCAGCTCCACCCACTGTGCTGCCCAAGTCAAAGCTAAGAGTTCATCCCAAGGACGAGGGCGCAAGTCATTCAATGATCTCATCAGAGTGGTTAAGGTCAGGGAATTCATCTTCAAACGCCCCACCCATCCATGGCATCATTTGCCTCAGACCTACTCAAATCACCTCAACACCCTCCCATCAATCTCGATACTCTAATATCCTTCCCCTTCAAATCACCCTCAAATGCTTGGGAGTGCTGCAAGCCCACATCTCACACATTGCCAACTATTCAGCTATGACAGCCACATGTATGGCAGTGTCATGTTAAATTCTTGACTATTAGTCAAAATGGCTTTATTCCTTCCAACCTCACGCCCGACAGTTTTAGAACTAACAAAATTATTCTGAAAATAAATAACATCTTAAAAGCACAAATCCTCAACGCCCCTAAAGAATTTCTCCAAGGGTTTGTGCTCACTGCTGCCTCTGGGAGATTAAGCTTTAGGACATTCCACGAAGGGAGGCAGTTCCTAGAGAAACATGCAAAGTGCTCCTTCTCTCGACTTACAATGAGAATTGCGATGAAGCAGGCCAAGGTTGTGTTCCAGTCTCCGCTGGCACCTGCCGCAGCCTTGCCCACAAGGACGCTGTAGAAGATGAAGTCTCCCAAGCCTAGCTTCACGCCCTCTGTGGAAAGAGCCACAACAGTGATAACAGTACCCAAAGGTTATGAAGATAATGAAAGGCTGACCAGGCTGATGCCGTTTCCACGTGGGGGGGGGGGGGGGGGGTGAAAACCAGAGGACACAAGTATGATCGTCGCTAAGAATCCAGCATGGAATTCAGAACAAATCTTACGAGAGATCGGGGGAAGATGGAACTCACTATTGCTAAGAGTAATTGGGGTCAACAGAGCAGATGCATTTACAGTCTTGTTATATACGCACCCAAAGGAAAGTGGAGTAGGAGACCAGGCAGATAGAGTAAGATGAAGAGGGATTGGCATTTTGATTGGAATACTAACAGCCCACACATATAGTGTATAAACTGAACTGGTACACTTTAATTTTTTTTTAAACAATGCTGCAGTTGCAGTGTAAATGCAGCTCATAGCTTGCAGGAGAGCGCAAAGATTTAAGATTCTGACTCTGCCTTGCTTTGGAGCCAACAACAAACCATTCGAGGCAGAACTGTTGGCAATTGAGAAAACTCCATGCTTTTCTTCCAGTAATACTAGCAGAAGAGTAGGTGAAGTTGGTGGTAATGAGTTAGTGGAATCTGTTGCATCCAACTTCAGTTCAATGTCCCTTCTGAAAGACAACCTCTGACTCAACAGAGAGAGTGCTATCACACCAAGTGGAGATCGAGGTGCAATAACTTGCATGCCAGGAGCGATGACCAAGAAGTTGGTCAACAAAATATGTTTCATTGAGGATTTTAAAAAGAGAAGTAGGCACACAGGTTTAGCGGGACCTAGACAGCTAACTGTATGGGAAGTGAAGAAGGGTTGGTGGTTCAATGAGCAGAACTAAGCCACATACTTTCCTCCTCCGGTTCCTCTGAAGCTGAACGGTGCACCCCCTCGACCTGGGCCTGGGGTAAATTGGTGATGTCATCCCATCCTTGGGCAGCTTCGTGGTTCACCTCAATATCCACATCGGGATAATTCTCTACATAGAAGAGCAAGAAGATAACAGCATCTAACTTGACTAAGATCTTCAGATGAAGAATTCCAGTTTAAATAATAAAGGATTTCACAGACATGTAGCTGCCAACACTGCTTCAATATTATTCCTACAGATATTATTCTGTTGCTACACCCCCACGTTCCCACCATTGGTCACTTAACATGTCCATCCTTATACTATCCAGCCAACTGGAAAGCAGACTTCTCATTACCTCATTGGTTGATTCCTCAGTATCAAAGTACCCTTTTCCCACACCTGTACTTCCAATATTTTTACGATAAAAGTACAGGGTTCTGGCTTACAAAAGAACGAACTTACAGAAATCTGCCTTTACACAAATTCCCCCAGACTCTGCTCTTGTGTATAGTACTTGAATCGCTTCAGTGCAAAGATCACCCACAGAAAAAGCCAATGCCTTCTCCAAACTCTCCTTCCGGTTCAATCAAATGTTCGAACCCTGAGCCACTTCCCGTTGGCGCACACTTTCTTTTAATAAACTACCAATAATTTTCTCATTGATTTGTGGATCAGCTCTGCCTCTCACTCCACCCAGGCTGCATTCCATCCAACATCTGTCACAGTTCACTTGCTGGTAACAACTATCACCTGCGCTGACCTGCCCCAGTCTACCCTTTGCAAATCAGTCCTCAAGGGCTGATAGACCAAAGATTTCACATTACAGTTCTGGGAGAAATAGTTTCTGACTCTCAGAAAATTCAGTTTACATACAGTTCTCAGGAACGGAACCCTTATGAAACTTGGGGACCAACCACATTCAAAAACACTTCCGCGAGTTCTCTCGCCTTTTTCACACTGGCTGCAGCATCCTTGAGATTCCAGGAGACACCAGGGCCGTCCTGAAAGGCTGGCAACCCTAAGGGACCCTTCCTTTTAGAAGGACTGGTGAAGAGTCTGGATTTCAATCTTAACAGCATAAACCCCTTCCCATAGATACCCACATAATAATTTCCACAGCTTTCCCTTTACAAGCTAGATTGACAAGGGCCATTTATAAGAAAGCACCATCTCGGTAGGCTCCCAAAGAGAGAACTCAAGGCAGAGCATTTCAGATAGTGTTGTATGTTGGCCAAATGCACCTGCATCAGCTCTTTGAATGAGCTAACTAATCAGTCCACTTGCTCCCATTCTTTCCCAGGATTCCGGCAGGGATTTGGAATTGGATATTATTGTCACTTGTACCGAGGTACAGTGAAAAACTTGTCTTGCATACCGTTCATACAGATCATTTCATTACACAGTCCATTGAGGTAGTACAGGGTAAAACAGTAACAGAATGCAGAATAAAGTGTAACAGCTACAGAGAAAGTGCAGCGCAGGTAGACAGTAAAGTGAAAGGTCATAACGAAGTAGATTGTGAGGTCAAGGGTCCATCTTATCGTACTAGTCTTATAACAGCAGGATAGAAGCTGTCCTTGAGCCTGGTGGAATGTGCATTCAGGCTTTTGTATCTTCTGCCTGATGGGAGAGGGGAGAAGAGAGAATGTCTGGGGTGAGTGGGGTCTTTGATTATGTTGGCTGCTTTACCAGGGCAGCAAGAAGTATAGACAGAGTCCATGAAGGGGAGGCTGGTTTCCATGATGAGCTGAGCTGTGTCCACAACTCTGTAGTTGCGATACCAAGCCATGATGCATCAAGATAGGATGCTTTCTATGGTGCATCGATAAAAGTTGGTGAGGGTCGAGGGAACATGCCAAATTTCTTTAGCCTCCTGAGGAAGTAGAGGCGCTGGTGAGCTTTCTTGGTTGTGGCATCTACATGGATGGACCAGGATAGACTATTGGTGATGTTCACTCCTAGGAGCTTGAAGCTCTCAACCCTCTTGACCTCAGCACCATTGATGTGAACAGGAGCATGTGCACCACCCCACTTCTTGAAGTCAATGACCAGTTTTATTATTTAGTATTTGTTTTTAAATGCTACACAGTCGCTGTTTGCAAAGTTACCAGTATTTCTTGATGGGACTCTCAGAACCAGTTGAAGATCTCATAGAATTCAGTCTGCTGGTAGGCAAGATCATTTGCTCTCCCAGGTCACATCAGGAAGCTGATCTGTTGCTCCCATGTGCTGGTCAAGCACATCATGCTGCACCTGATTTTCCATCATAGAACATCCTGCTCCCTACTTCCCAACACAGTGCCCTTTACGGAACAGGATGACGGTCACTCATCCTTGGGAGTAAGGAATGGGAATTAAAGAAAGTGAAAAATAAAACCTTGCGACTAAGCAACATTTATCCAATGTGTTTCAGTTACCAATGCAGGAATGACCCTTGCTGGTGAGATTCAGAACCGGCCAAGGACTAACTTACTGCTGGGCCCTTTATCACAGACACAAAAAAGGATTAGCACAAGATTTAGACCATGGTGTATTGTGTCGAGGATCGTCCTCTCATCAAACCCAGGGGCAATCCAACAAACATGAAACTCAACACACAAAGAGGCTCTCACTTGGCCCCACAGGTGCACGTGCACTAAATAAATCAGAAGCTTCCATAGCCTGTGGATGAGGCACAGATCCCACGAGTGAGTGGATCTGTGATTGATTTCCCGATGGGATGCAACTCTACATCTCTGACTGGCTGGTGAAGAGCAGGAACTCAGTTGTTACCCAATAGTTTCTGCAGTAATGGATCTACCAAGACGACTGTCATGTGGCCAAGGGCACCAGACCTGGACTTGGTCATTCAGTCTCTCAAGCCAATACTTCTAGAATTCCTTGACACCAAGTTATGCCACAATCTGAGAATCCTTCTACAGCTCACTTACCCGGCCATCTCTGAGCACAAAGGACAGACCAGCGTTACTTTAAAGCACCCATTCCTCACCACACAGTTTTATGGATAAAAACTGCACTGGTCTCCCGAATCTCAGCTCATGGAATGTTTTAAAATCATGGGCCGGCATGGACCTGATCGTCTGAAACAGCCTCCTTCTGTATCGTAAAGTAGTAAAGGAATATGTCACAGTGCAGACCATACCACAGCTTTCATTGCCAGTACAACAAAAAGCTAAGCATCAGCAACACAAGCTATTTCTAGGGGTTGATAACAACCATTTAACCCACTTTATCTGATCCACTCAAGCAATGCCCTCACATCCCACCTTCCCCCTTGCTAGGTACCCATTCCTCACATTTTTCACTCTCTGTACGTGAATAATTTTTGTGCCAAATCTTCTAGTGCAAACTAGCTCCTGACTACTTGATTTGAAGTAATACTCCTCTCCCTTAGAGATCACCAAGGCATTTCTGATTGCTGCACAGATGCTTCCTTTGCAAGGTTTTATAGAACATAGAATGATACAGCACAGGAACAGGCCCTTCAGCCCACAATGTTGTGCCAAATTAAATTAGTAATTAAACGCCCAACAAAACTAATCCCTTCTGCCTACACAATGTCCATATCCCTCCATTTCATAGAACATAGAAAAACTACAGCACAATTCAGGCCCTTTGGCCCACAACGTTGTGCCGAACATGCCCCTACCCTAGAAATTACTAGGCTTACCCAGAGCCCTCTGTTATTCTCAGCTCCACATACCTATCCAACAGTCTCTTAAAAGACCCTATCGTATCCGCCTCCACCACCGTCGCCGGCAGCCCACTTCCTGCACATTCATGTGCCTATCTAAGAGCCTCTTAAATGCCCCGATCATATCTGCCTCCACCACCACCCCTGGCAGTTTATTCCAGGCACCCACCACTCTCTGTGTAAAAAAACTTGCCCCGGACATTCCTTCGAACTTACTCCCTCCCACCTTAAATGCATGCCCTCTGGTATTAGGCATTTCAACCCTGGGGAAAAGATACCAGCTGTCTTTCTCTGCCTCTCATAATCTTATAAACCTCTGTCAGGTCTCCCCTCAGCCTCTGCCACTCCAGGGAAAACAACCCAAGTTTGTCCAGCCTATCCTCATAGCACATGCCTTTTCTTTCAGTTAATGAGAAAAAAAAAGAGAAAAATATAGCAGGCCCTAATGCTGCCTTTCAATAGCCATCCCCATCCCAAACAACGCCACCCCCACTATATCTCCCACTTTGCCAGGGAATTCAGGACGCAGCCCGCCCTCCGAGGGCCTTTCGGCTGTTTCCGTGGAACAGGCTGGCGAGCAGCAGCTTTCCTTCACTGGGTGACAACTGCTTTACAGAGGGTGGACTATGCACAAAATATTTACCCTTGTGAAGCCTGCAAGACCAATAGATTGCCCTTGTCTGCGTGCCCGAGAAGGTGATCTCCAGTTCACTTCTTGAATCCCTGCAGTGTTACAATGATGCAGCTCTACAAAACACGAGGTAATGATGCAGCTCTACAAAACTCTGGTTACACCATACTTGGAGTACTGTGTCCAGTTCTGGTCGCCTCGTTATAGGAAGAATGTGGAAGCGTTGGAAAGGGTGCAGAGGAGATTTACCAGGATGCTGCCTGGTTTGGAGAGTATGCATTTGGAGGAGAGACTAAGGGAGCTGGGGCTTTACACTTTGGAGAGAAGGAGGATGAGGGGAGACATGATAGAGGTGTACAAAATATTAAGAGGAATAGACAGAGTGGACAGCCAGTGCCTCTTTCCCAGGGCACCAATGCTCAATACAAGAGGGCATGGCTTTAAAGTAATGGGTGGGAGGTTCAAGGGAGATATCAGAGGGAGGTTTTTCACCCAGAGAGTGGTTGGGGCATGGAATGTGCTGCCTGGGGTAGTGGTGGAGGCAGGTACATTGGTCAAGTTCAAGAGATTGTTAGATAAGCATATGGAGGAATTTAAAGTAGGGGGATATGTGGGAGGAAGGGGTTAGAAAGTCTTAAGCGAGGTTTAAAGGTCGGCACAACATTGTGGGCCGAAGGGCCTGTATTGTGCTGTGTTGTTCTATGGTTACTGGCAGAGGTCCAGGATTTAGACCCAGCGACCCATGCAAGGACTGCAATACTGAGAAACTCCAATAACCTGGCACCCTCAGGACTTTGGTGGTGTTGGACCAACCAGTTTTCTGGACTATTGGATGTTATTTCTATTAATACCCAAACACACTTTTATTTCACTTTTTTTGTTACACAGTTGCACAATAAATTTTCTATTAAACCCGATGAGTTTGAAAAGGAGTGGAAAATACACAAGCACTCTGGATCCTGGTTCCAGTCACAAACCCGCCCACATTCCGGAGCCCCCGGCCCCGGCTCCAACTGCACACCCAACTCACAGTCCGGACCCCGACCCTGGCCACACACCAATCCCCAGCTCTAACCACACACTCAACTTGCACTCAGGCCCCCGGCTCACGTCTTGAACTAATGAGTGTGTCAGATGCCAGACCAACGGGACCTGTGAACAAATCGGATGCCAGATTATCGGAGTTTTACAGTACATTTCCAAGGCAAAAGGTTGCTGGCAATATATACATATATAAATCACAGAACCATGAGCAAAATGTGGGGGAAATGAATTTAATCTTAAGTGGGCTTGAATATAATGTGGGTGGAGATCATGTTATAATTGTAAATGGCACTAGTTAGTGCTGCTCCTGGAGAACTGTGTTCAGTTCTGGACCTTGCATGTCAGGGATGGATATCCTGAAATAAAAACAGAAAATGCTGCAACTGCTTGAAATGTTAACTCTCCACAGATGCAGCCTGACCTGCTGAATACTTCCAACATTTTCTGTATTTCCAGCATCTCCAATTTTTTTTTAACTTTCAAGGAATAAACTGACCTTGAAATGAATACAGCAGGGATTAGATTCACCAGAAGGACATCAGTCTACAAGGGATAATTATGAGAACCGATTTCAAAGGTATGGTTTGCATTTGAGTATAAAATATTAATTGACCTGTTTAAGGTCATAAAAGGAATTGAAACAGATAACCCGATTCCTCAGGTGAAGAGAAACCAAAACACGGCTTGGTACGGCAACTGCTCTGCCCGGGACCGCAAGAAGCTGCAGAGAGTTGTGGACACAGCCCAGTGCATCACGCAGAACAGCCTCCCCTCCTTGGACTCGGCCTTTACCTCTTGTTGTCTTGGTTAAGCAGCCAGCATGATCAAAGACCCCACCCACCCGGGTCATTCTCTCCTCCTCCATCAGGTAGAAGATACAGGAGCCTGAGAGCGCGCACCACCAGACTTAAGGACAGCTTCTACCCCACTGTGATAAGACTATTGAACAGTTCCCTTATACAATGAGATGGACTATGACCTCACGATCTACCTTGTTGTGACCTCGCACCTTATTGCACTGCACTTCCTTGTAACTGTGACAGTTTACTCTGTACTGTTATTGTTTTTACCTGTACTACATCAATGCACTCTCTGTACTAACTCAATGTAACTGCACTCTGTAATGAATTGACCTGTACAATCGGTTCGTAAGACAAGTTTTTCACTGTACCTCAGTAAAAGTGACGATAATAAACCAATACCAATACAAGGCGTGTGACCATAAAATTAGAGCTATGCTGCTCAGGGGGTGATGCTGGGAACCATTTCCTCACACATGGAGACAGAAGAGACTGCAGATGCTGGAATGTGGAGCAACACAAAGTGCTAGAGGAACTCAGCGGGTCGGGCAGCATCTGTGGAGGGAAATAGACAGTCGATGTTTCGGGGCGAGACCCTTCATCTGGACTGCAGTCTCGACTCGAAACATCAACTGTCCATTTCCCTCCACAGATGCTGCCCGACCCGCTGAGTTCCTCTAGCACTTTGTGTGTTATGTCCTCATACAGAAAGGAGGTGGAAAACAAACGCACTCTCCCCCATAATACCCAGGATAATAACTGCGACTGTCAGATTTTTGTCAGGCAAGAGTGCCAAGTTATGGAAGCAAGGATGAAGTTAAGGTACAGATATACCATGATCTAACTAAATGGTGGAACAGCCTCAAGGTCTCAATGGCCTTTTGCTCCAACACTTTGGGAGTTAGGTTTACTGTAGACTGCAATGTTTCAAGGACATTGCACCAACATCACCAACATCATGGGACTAATGAAAGCCAGTTCTTTCAGACCTCTGTAGGATTCCATGACAATCCATCATCACAATATTGTCATTGACATAACCCTTTATAAAAAGGGTCTTGGACCTGCCTTCTACAAATCGTCCACCTCCCAAGTTCAGACATAATATTTACATTGCCTAACTGTGAATCTCCACATGTCAGTCTTACACCTACCTGAATTGCATGGGTCATTCAGAGGCTCCTCTGTCCCCAAGTCTCGCTTTGCCATCGTCACCAGCCAGACCATGGTGGCTGTAGAGAAAGACAACTGGGTTAAAGAAGAGTGTCCGCTTGTTTGGGTCAAGGCCAATTTAATTTGACTTCCAGTCATCCCAAGCTCCACAGGATGGACCTGTGATCTGGCTCTCCCATGAACAGCACCTTGGAAATCTCAGATTCGTCCCATTCCACTGTGGACTGGGTCACAGATCCAGCCTTCAAAGCACAACCCAATGAATAATACACTGAGCAGTTTTAGACCAATGGATGAGCAACTCCCAGCCAAGTGAACAGACCAATCAGGGTGGCACCATGGCACAACCAGTACAGCCACTGCCTCACAACTCCAGCAACCCTGGCTCTCTTTCCTCACTGTCTTGTACAGTTTATAATTCTGTGTGTTGTCTGTACCTTCATGCCTGTGATGCTGCTGCAAGCAAGGTTTTCATTGTACCTGTACCTCACTGCACTTGTGCACATGACAGTAAACTCGACTTGACTCAGTCTTGACCACCAGCACTGTCTATGGAGTTTTCACGTTCTCCTTGTGACTATGAGGGCTTCCCCCCAGTTTCCTCCCACATCCCTGAATGTGCAGGTTGGTAAGTTAATTGGCTACTGTAAGTTGCCCTTAACGTGTAGGCAAGTGGCAGAATCTGGGAAGAGCTGAGCATTATTCAGGGAGAATAAAATGGGGTTAGTGTAAATGGGTGATTGACAGTCAGCATGGACTCTTGTGGGCCAAAGGACCTGCTTCTGTCCTGGATGACGACGACACTGTGACTCATTATGACACCAATGTTTAACAAATTACTGTTCCCAACATCAGCCATCAGAATACCTAACGAGAACTGCTACTCTTCTGTGCAGTGGCCTTATTACTTACCTGGACCCCACCAATCCTACTCCATCATTATTGCACTGAACGTCAATTCCACACAGTACCGTACTTCCCCCAAATCTACTTCCATTATCCCACTAGTGACTGCAACCTTCCCAGTGTCTGAGAATTTTCCTTTAACAATCAAGTGTGACGTCTGCTCTAAAATCAACCAAGTGTGAACAAGAAAATTAAAAAAAGTGGACTTACATGAATATATCAAGGCTGGGAAAATTGGTTCATTCCTCTCCTGGGCTGTCTCTACGAGCATCCTCAGGGGGCCTTTGGGGCACAGCACTGCAATAAGATCTGCAAGAAAACATGGGACAATCTAGCATCAATGTGTTTGTGGCCAACCCCTGTACTTAGAAGGCTCAAAGTGCATTGCTGATAAAAGCAAAGTATCTGTCATGGTCCTGTTACATTCCTCGTTGCTAGTTTATCGTTGGCACAATCTACTACTTTGCTTACACTTGGTTCTCAAGACATTGAATTAGCAATAAAGTCTTAAATTTATACATCACTTCTCATAAATTCACATAATGAGCATTCAGAGTGATGTCAAAGTAGATGGGGCGAGACGGTAGTGTAGCGGTTAGTGCGACGCTATTACAGCGCCAGCGATCAGGGTTCGATTCCCGTCACTGTCTGTAAGGAGTTTGTACGTTCTCCCCGTGTCTGCGTGGGTTTCCTCTGGGTGCTCCAGTTTCCTCCCACATTGCAAAGATGTACGGGTAGGTTAATTTGGGTTAAAATGGGCAGCGTGGACTCGTTGGGGCGGAAGGGCCTGTTACCACGCTGTAAATAAAATTTTAAACAATTTTAAAAATTAATTAATAAGTATGAGAGGACATGGCTTTAGGGTGAAAGGGGAAAGGTTTAGGGGGAACTTCTTCACTCAGAGTGGTGGGAGTGTGGAACAGGCTGCCATCTGACATGGTAAATGCAGGCTCACTCTTAAATTTTAAGAATAAATTGGATAGATACATGGATGGGAGAGGTCTGGAGGGCTATGGACTGGGTGCAGGTAAATGGGACTAGCAGAATAAAGTTTTGGCACAGACTAGAAGGGCCAAATGGCCTGTTTTCTGTGCTGTAGTGTTCTATGGTATTATGGTTCTAAAATGTGGCAGCCGTTTTATGCGCAGCAAACACCCACAAAAAGCAATATAACGGCCAGATTATTTGTTCCTCAAAGTTGGTTGTGAGCTAAATATTAGCCAGGATACCACAAAAACTTGAAAAATATCAAAAAACTGCAGATGCTGGAAATCTGAAATAAAAACAGAAAATACTGGAAACACTTAGAGGGTCGGGTGGCATCTGTGGAAAGAGAAAGAGAGATAATATTTCAGGAACGAGACCTCCCTATGGGCGTTTCCAGCATTCTGTGCTTTGGCAGCACTAAAACTTGCCTTGTGTACTTCCTAGTGGTATCTGTTCCGTCCGACTGGTCAGGCTGGGTGAACAGCCCCTCTGGCAGCACGGGCCCCCTCAGCACTGCACGCAAGTGTCAGTCTCGAACATCAGCACTGGGACACATCCAAACACCCCCTCTCAAAGGCAAGTCAATCCCCAGTCTGGCATGTCCGATGTTAATAGGGCAGATAATTCCCCTTTCTCCACTTCTTTCAGGTGCACGTTGCACCTCACTTTACATGCTTTCTGTCCTTCTGTCCTTGGCTCTTTGCTTAAGGGCTCTGCCTGAGCTCATCCTAATCGTAACAGAAGCACTAATTTGAATGTTAAGCAGTTTCTAGAAACATAGAAAACCTACAGCACAATACAGGCCCTTCGGCCCACAAAGTTGTACCGAACATGTCCCTACTTTAGAGATTACTAGGCTTACCCATAGCCCTCTATTTTTCTAAGCTCCATGTACCTATCCAAAAGTCTCTTAAAAGACCTTATCATATCCGCCTTCAACACTGTTGCTGGCAGCCCATTCCATGCACTCACCACTCTGAGTAAAAAACTTACCCCTGACATCTCCTCTATACCTACTCCCCAACACCTTAAACCTATGTCCTCTTGAGGCAACCATTTCAGCCCTCGGAAAAAGCCTCTGACTATCCACACAATCAATGCCTCTCACCATCTTATATACCTCTATCAGGTCCCCCCTCATCCTCCGTTGCTCCAAAGAGAAAAGGCCGAGTTCACTCAACCTGTTTTCATAAGGCATGCTCCCCAATCCAGGCAGCATCCTTGTAAATCTCCTCTGCACCCTTTCTATGGCTTCCACATCCTTCCTGTAATGAGGCAACCAGAACTGAGGACAGTATTTCAAGTGGGGTCTGACCAGGGACCTATAATAGCTGCAACAATTTACAATACATTACAATTTACAAACAAATCTACATTACAATGCAATTTCAAAGGCTGATGGCTATGTTGCCAATGACACACATACCATAAACAGATATTGCACCAAGAATGACCCAGGCTGACCATTCAGGAAGGTATTTAATGAAGACCAGGGCCATCAGTGCACTGATCATGATGAGGTATGCCTGCTGCAGCTGGAGGGGACCCTTCCAGTGGATGCAAATCATTCCAACCGCTCCAAAGTTCCAAATGATGAGGATCAGGGTGGGGTAGTCCATGGCCACGTTGTACGTCTTAAACACTTCACTGGATGGGGAATAGGTCAAACTGTTACCGCAGGAAACTACATCAAGCTGCAAAAAGCTGCTACGAAAGAGGCAGAAACACAAATACATACCCTAAGTATATGTAGGTGAAGAGGAAAAGTAACAGCAGAGAGGAGAGGATCAACCATCCGTGAATAAACTGGAAGACACAAGCATTGTGGTTAGGCAGCAGTCTGACGACATCCGTTTTATCTGCTGTTGGAGTTGGAGAACCTCACTTTTTAAGACCTGGTTGATGGTCACAAGGTCAAATTCCAACTGTACCATACCTTAAGGGATTTTATCATAGTAATCACAGGTCACAAATAGATTAGAAAAACTTGCCTTCCTCACAAGTTCACATTGTCCCAAAGTGCTTTATAGATAATGAAGTCTGGTCACTCTTGTAATGCAAGAAAGGAGGCAGGTAGTTTTTGCAAACACTTGTTCCTGATAATGATTGGATAATCTTTCTTATGATGTTGATTAAAGGATAAATATGTTACCCCAGAACACTGGGGAGAACCTGATGTTTATCGAATTTGTGCAATGGGATCTTCTCCGGCCAAGGGACACATGGTCTGTGTTTAATCTCTCTTCTGAAAAATGGCAGCCACAACAAAGCAGCTCTCTCTCGGTTTTCCTTGAAGCGTTAGCCTGGACTATATGTCAAAGTCTCGGGAATGAGGCTTGACTTTCCAACTCAACAGGTGAGAAAGCTACCACTGAGCCAGGGGTGAAGGTTTGTGAAATACTCATATTGATGGAAATTCTCACTTCCTTCCCTCTTGCTATTACTGTTCTGGGTTCAGGTGCTTGACCCGTGCAGTTGGCACCTGACGTCATGGTAGCTGATGGAGAGCTGAGTGTCACCTTCTGTGAGACAAAGCCTTGTTGTTTGGAGCCAGAGTGTGTGATGTGAAGGAGCCTGCAGAGGCTGAAATGAGATACTAAACCTCCCCTGTTGCATTTGCCAGTGAGGAATAATTGGAATTGGTTTATTATTGTCACTTGTACCGAGGTACAATGAAAAACTTGTCTTGCAAACCGTTCATTACACAGTGCATTGAGGTAGTACAAGGTAAAACAATAACAGAATGCAGAATAAAGTGTAACAGCTACACAGAAAGTGCAATGCAGGTAGACAATAAGGTGCAAGGTCATAATGAGGTAGATTGTGAGGTCAAGAGTCCATTTTATCGTACTAGATCTCCGTGTGGGTGACAAAATTGAAGGCGAATGACAAATGAGGTTGAGCCTAACGCTCTGACACAGTGCACGCCATCTTACTGTGCACCGTGTTGACCGCCTCTGCCAACATCAGCCCTGCAGAAGGTCAGTGAGATGAGGACAAAATAATTGGTTTCAAAAAGGAAATAAATCCACCCAAAACAGAAGCAATTACTGCTGTTTCGCAGAGTTTGATGAGTTCCATTTACACCAATTCCAAAAAGTTGCAGAACACAGCTCGTTACATTACACTGAGTGAACACAGCTCACATCTTTAAGCCCACGATCTCATACTGTTTGAACACAGCAAGTAATATTATATAGTTCACAATTCTATGCAAGCTATAAATTATCCAAAGTATAACATTTATCCTAGTTAATGCTTCTCCATTTTGGAATCACTGTAGCAACTCACCAAGACTCCATAGAAAGCACCGTCCAAACCCAGCTAGAAGGACAAGCATGGGAACACCAGCACTGGAAGTTGCTCTCCAAGTCACACGTCATCCTGACTTGGAAATATAGCGCCGTTCCTTCACTGTCACTGGGTCAAAATCCTGACACTCTCTCCCTAACAGCATTGTGGTCTTCAAGGACTGCGACAGTTCTAAAAGGCAGCTCACCACCACCTTCTCAAGGGCAACTAGAGATGGATGATTAAATGCTGGCTCAGCCTGTGAAGCCCACATCCCTTGAATGAGTAAAAAAAAACCAACGTGGGCTCGTATGATTTATCCGAAAGTACCACAGCCCTGACTCCAACTCCCAGTTGCTGAGATTCCCCCCTGGAGTGAGGACTGGTTTGACTTCCCTTCTGATTTAGCTGCAATACCTGGCTTCTTAATGTGTAGTTTAAGATATGAAGCCTACAGAACCTATTTAAGATAAGCTTTCATTATTAGCCACACGTACATCGAAATACACAGTGAAATGCAGCTTTTGCATAGTTTCACTAATTTGAATTTATTACATAAATAGAAATATAAAAATTCCTACCTTGTAACATCGATACTTGTAAAGAAAAACAAGAATTATTGTCATTACAACAATAACACTGATCATGATCAAAGTGTTAAGGATAGAGTTGAGAATCCGCTGCCCGACCGAATCGGTATCCTCTGTGAACGGGGTGTAGATTCTGTGGAAAGAGAAGTTCAAGCAGTTTAATGTATCTCCAATAATTAGTCTCAATTGTATCTGGATAGCAACTCCTGCTAAAACTTTAATTTTGCACTTACGATGTAATAAAGATATCCCAAGGCACCTCACGGGAACATTATCCACATAAAGAGATATTACAACAGGCAACCAACGAGGGTAAAGAGTTAACTTTTAAAGAGTGTCATAAGGAGGAAAGAGAGGTACAGATGTGGAGTGGTTTTGGGCAGCAGTTGCTAAGCCTGGGGCTTCCACATCAGTGATGGTATGAGAAGCAGCCTCCAGATTCAGAGGCATTTTACAATGGCGAAGGCTCTACATCAAGGCATGTTGTTATGTAATAAAAGATTTAAACCAGAAAGCTGCGGGATAGCTTCTGACAATAGTATCCGACTCAAAGCATGTCAATCACAATTCAGAAAGTCGTGAGTTCACATCCCACTCCAGAGAACGCAGCACAAAATTCCAGCCCTACCCTCCCAGTGTAATACCAAGGAAACGCTGCCTTGTCAAAGGTGCGGACATTCCAGTGAAATATTAAACTGCGCACTCTGGGCCTGATACAATGCCAGCTAAGGCAGGATGTGAGAAAACTTGTGCGCAGGTTTCTGGAAAGGCAGCCACCTGGGCAAGGCTTGCCCCAGAGATCCTTAAATTGCCGCGCAGGACACTTACAGCTGCCCGTCCTTCCTCGTGTAAAAGCTGACCGACTTGATTGTCACCACCACCACCACCATGCACAGAGTGACCGGCACAAACAGCATGATGACGTGCTTCGCCCCGTACTTCAGGATCAGCTCCTCCTCCTCTTCCTCACCTTCTCCGCCCGCATCCCTGCTTGCAGGCCCACCCCCTGAGCCCTCGCTCCCTTCCGACGGGTTCGTGGGGCGACTGGCTGCCGACCTGCGCTGCAAAGGTCAGAGAGCACGAGGTACAACACACAGCTACATTAACTCGCTTAGTCCTCCCTCCCAGGAGTGCCATGCACGTGGAACAGAAGGATGCAATGATAGGGCGCGATGAAGCTCAGCCGGAGAATGGACACTGGGGATAACCACGTGGGCAGACGGGCCCACTTCTGTAATAAAAGTGGGAAGAGTTGGAAACCTCAGCAGGTCAGGCAGCAACTGTGGAGACAGAAACAGGTCATTGACCAGAGATCAGAGAAAAGATCACTGACTTGAAATGTTAACTCAGTTTCTCTCTCCACAGGTGCTGCCTGACCTGCCGAGTGTTTCCAGCGTGCACAGCCTGCTTCAGTTCTGTAACCACCACGTAACGTGTGCAATTCTGTGCAGAGCTGTGTAATTCAAGATACTTCAAGTGATTCCAGTGTAATTCCATGTGGCACCATATTACATAGGTAATACTGTGTTCATTTTATTTAAGACTCCCGCCCGCTATCAGAACGGAACAGGCACTGAGATTAGCCGCAGCCCCACAACAGGTGTTGCAGCTCTTACCCGGTTAGTCCGCGTGTCGCTGGGGCCATGCACCCCGTCCATATTCTGGTGGGAGGGCATGGTGGAGGCGTTGGCTGATATCAGAGCCGTCCTCTCACTGTACAGTTCGTCTTCACCGTCTGATGAAATCATGAACGAGTTTTCTGCGGACAACAGCAAGTAATCTCACAGGCACTGGGCTAGGCTGAAACACGTAATGGGAATGGACAGAAAACATGAGTGGTTATTAATTGGTAGTTAGTTTATTACTGTCACATGTACCAAGGTACTGTGAAAAACTTTTTTCTGCATGCCATCCGTACAGAACATTTCACAGCATCAGTACATTGAGGTAGTACATTCACAGGTCGAGGACAAGCCAATCCCTTGATGACAATGAAAAGATTAAGAATACCCTTAAGAGGGAAATCAAAGGAGGACAAAGAGAGGGTATGAGATGGATCTGGCAGGTAAGGTTAAGGAAATTCCCAAGAGGTTCGATAGCTATTGTTACAGACTCAGTGAAAGTCCCTTTAAGATAGAGAGTGTGTGTGTATGTGTGTGTGGGGCGTGCTTACGTCAATAGAAGATAAAGGACGTAATGACGTTGTTGAAGAAGTCAGAAGAAGAGAAGAGAGAGAGAAGGGAGAGAGACACCAGCCTGCTTGTTTTCTCTATCGATGGATGAGAAACAATAACTGTGTCTGCCACTGAAATCCATGTATGGAAGTTGGAAGTAATCCGGTGGAGTTCACTTTGTTGCTGACCTGTAGAAGGAAACAGGTATTTGTGTGTGGACGACCACGGTTCGGATGCTTTTCAGGGTGAGGAAGTCACTACCGAGTAAACACTGGAGTGTCGTTTGGGGGTCCATCGTGGAACATTTGGATTTTGTATGTACTCTCTCTCTATGTTTTTCTACATCTACATCTTATCTTCAGACAACGGTGGTTGTTGAAGAAGCCCTTGCTCATGTTTCACCTTATGACTTGCGGAACTGAACTTTAAGAACCATTCCGGAACTTGGAGTTTGGGACTTTGTCACACACACACACGACGAGTTTAGTTTTGGGGTTAACGTTCGAGGTTTAACATTATTGAATTCTAACATACTAACATTTTTACTTTTATTTTACGTATTATCATAAGTAGTAATTAATAAAATAGTTTTTAACACTGAATCATGCTCAGTGTGTTTCTTTTGTTGCTGGTTCGTGACACTATTTTAAAAGGATGCCTAGGGAGAGAGTAGGTCCCCTTAGAGATCAGCAGGGCCACCTATGTCTCGAGCTGCAGGAGATGGGTGGGATTTTTTAACGAATATTTCTCCTCTGTGTTTACTGAGGAGAAAATCATGGTTGCTCAAGAGATAAGGGAAACAAGTGGAGATGTTTTGGAGGACACTCATATTACCAGGGAGGAGGTACCTGCAGCCTTACAGCCCATTAAGGTGGATAAATCCCCACGGCCTGATCGAGTGCATCCTCAGACCTTGTGGGAGGCTAGAGAAGAAATTGCGGAGGCCCTTGCGGAGATATTTACTTCATCGTAAGCCCCTGGTGAAGTTCCGGAAGGTGGCTAATGTTGTTCCGTTGTTTAAGAAAAGTAGCAAGGACAAGCCAGGGAACCACAGGCCGGTCAGCCTGACATCAGTGGTGGGGAAGTAACTGGAGGGAGTTCTGAGGGACAGGATCTACCAGCATTTGGATAGACAGAGTCGGATTAGGAGGAGTCAGCATGGCTTTGTGCGTGGAAAGTTGTGCTTGACAAACCTTTTAGATTTTTGAAGAGATAACCAGAAAGGGTAGATGAGGGTAGGGCAGTGTTGTCTGTTTAGACTGTAGCAAGGCCTTTGACAAGGCCCCACATGGTAGGCTGGTCTGGAAGGTTAGGTCCCATGGAATCCAGGGAGAACTAGTTAGGTGGATTCAAAATTGGCTCGGAGGTAGGAAGCAGAGGGTGGGGGATGAAGGTTGTTTCTCGGAATGGAGGCTGGTGACTAGTGGTGTGCCGCAGGGGTTGGTGTTGGGACCTTCATTATTCGTTATTTACATAAATGATTTGGATGAGAATGCTTGATCAGTAAGTTTGTGGGTGACATGAAAGTAGGAGGTGTTGTTGATGGTGAAGAAGTTATCGTATATTACAGGGAGATCTTGATCAGTTAGGGAAGTGGGCCGAGGAGCGGCAAATGGATTTCAATACAGATAAGAGCGAGATGTGCAATTTGGAAGGTCAAACCAGCATAGGACTTGTACTATGAATGGTAGGGCACTAAAGAGTGTAATGGAACAGAGGGACCTAAGAGTACAAGTGCATAGCTCGTTGAAAAAAGCATCACAGGTTGACAGTGTGGTGAAAAAGGTGTTTAGCATACTGGCCTTCATCAGTCAGGGCACTGACTATAGGAGCTGGGACATTACATTGCAGTTGTATAAGGCATTGGTGAGGCTGCACTTGGAGTACTGTGTACAGTTTTGGTCCCCCTGTTATAGGAAAGATGTGGTTAAACTAGAAAGAGCACAGAGAAGATTTACGAGGAGGTCGCCAGGACTGGAGGGCCTGAGTTATAGGGAGAGGTTGGCCAGGCTGGGTCTTTATTTCTTGGAACGTAGAAGAATGAGGGGAAACCTTATAGAAGTGTTGAAAATTATGAGAGGCATCGATAAGGTGGATGGTAACAGTCATTTGCCCAGGGTAGGGGAGTCCAAAACTAGAGGGCATAGATCTAGGGCGAAGGGGAAAGATTTAAGAGGCCTGAGGGGCAACCTTTTCACACAGAGGATGGTGAGTTTCTGGAACGAGCTGCCAGAGGAAGTGGTTGAGGCAGGTACAACAGTATCATTTAAGCAGCACTTGGATAGGTACATGGAGGGGAGGGGTTTAGAGGGATATGGGCCGAACACAGGAAATTGGGACTAGCTAGGTGGGCACCGTGGTTGGCATGGACTGGTTGGGCCGAAGGGTCTGTATCCATGCTGTATTGCCCTATGACTCTACGAGGGAAAAACAGTAACAGAATGCAGAATATAGTGTTACAGCTACAGAGAAAGTGCAGTGCAGGCCAACAATAAGGTACAAGGGCCATGATGAGGTAGATTGTGAGGTCAAAAGTCCATCTTATCATGCAAGAGGTCCATTCAATAGTCTTATAACAGCGGGATAGAAGCTGTCCTTGAGCCTGGTGGTACGTGCTTTCAGGCTTTTGTATCTTCTGCCCGATGGGAGAGGAGAAGAGAGAATGTCCGGGGGTGGGTGGGGTCTTTGATTATGCCGGCTGCTTCACCGAGGCAGTAGGAAGTGTAGACAGAATCCATGGAGGGGAGGCCGGTTTCCGTGATGTGCTGAGCTGTGTTCACAACTCTCTGCAGTTTCTTGCAGTCACAGCAGAGCAGTTGCCGTACCAAGCCGTGATACATCCAGATAGGAACACCTCCTGGAGTCATCATCTCCCTTTCAAAATCTTTCTTAATCAGAGACTAGGAAATGTGCTTCTGATTATCACTCAGTATCCTCCCTCTGCTGTTGAATCAGTATTCCTTCCATAATTTGGATGCAGCACCTCTACAATGCAGGACTTTTAACACCAGATGAGCAACATCATCAGTGCCCTTGCTGACTGAGTCTCAAAGAACATAGCTACCAGACTGGCTTGCAACAGGAGGGAAATTAAACAGCACACGACAAATTCCTCATCCTCGCCAATCAGACCCATGACTTCATGGTAGAAGTCACCACTGCATGGTCTTTGTGCAAAAGAACCAGGTTCACAATGAAAACACAGTCACAACATGACACAATGGCATGAATGTTGTGCTAAAGGAGATCGTTTCGGAATAGATCTGGCAGCTGAAGGGAGGCATGCAGTACCTCAGCAGCAGATCATGTTCCATTACATCTCACGGCACCAGGCGTATCTGTAAAATAAGGTGCCAACCCAAAGTTACGAGACAGGATCAGAGCTGAGCAACCTCACAACTTATGGATCAGATCAAAGTTCAGCAGTCTTTCCATTTCTTGTTGGACAAGCAAATAACTAATGAGAGGAAGCTTTACAAATTTCCCCATCTTGAATTATGGTGGAGTCCAGGAACCAAGTCGGGAAAAAAAAAGATCCTAACACTTGCAACCATCTTCAAGCAGAATTGCCATGGGGGTGACCCAAATTTCACAGAAGCCAGTCTTCACCATGAAGATATCACGAAGCAGCTGAGTGTACAGGATACACCACACACCGAACAACATCCTGCCTGCTGTACTGTCAAACTTCTCTAAACCAGCAGCAATGATTTTCTTCTTCTTGTTCTTGAACTTAATTCAGCAAATGATTTTGCTGCTTCACCCCGTCAGTTTGCTCTTATTGATTGGCCACTTCTATCTGACAATGTGCAGAATTGCCCAGATATTTCCAATCACAAACAGCAGGACAACTTCAATCCCAACAAATACCACCCAAACAGTCTCTTCTCAATCAGCAGCAGAGTAATGGAAAGAGTCATGAACTATGCTATTCTGTGTGAGCTCATCCAAGATCATTCAGCTCCACACCATGTCACTGCCTTGGTCCAAGTTGAATTCCAGAGGTGAAGTAAGAGACGCTCCCTTAGGCTGAGGCAACAATTGACCCAGTGTGGTATCAGAAGCCCTGGCAAAACTGAAGTCAAAAAGAATAAGCCAAATTTTGCCAACTAGGGTTACAACTCACACAAAAGAAGATGGTCGTAGTTGTTGGAAGTCAATTTGCTCAGCTCTCAGATATCACTGAAAAAGTTCCTCAGGACTAATGCCCTAAGCCCCTGCACCTGAAGCTGCTTCAATGATCTTCATTTGAGGAGGTTTGCTGACGACTGACGTTTCTTTCACAATGTCCATATCTCCAATGCAGCAAGTCCAAGACAGCATGCACGCTTGAGTTAATGATCACCTCCACCAAGAGAGAGCCTAAATACTGACCCTAAACAACTTACCATTTGCAAACCCTATAACCTATGCTCTGATGATTACCAGTCAGCAGTAACTTAGCTGATCTTGCTGCAAGAGGCTGGGTATCCTGTGATGAGTACATTTCCCAACCCCAGAGAGCTCTTCCACCACTGATAAAATCAGCCATGATCCTATTGAATGGCAGAGCAAGTTCAACAGGCCAGTTGGCCTACTCCTGCTCCTATTTCTTGTTCTTCAGACTCAAGTCAGGAGTGTGATGGAATACTTTTGATGTACGATGGAATAGTGGAGATTCGACGGTAAAGAAACTCAACACCGTCCAGGACAAAGCAGCTTGCTTGATTGACACCTCTTCTACAAGCATTCACCATCTGCGTACCGAACCCACAGGGTACAGAATCTACAAGAGACACACTGCGCCAACTTGGCAAGGCTTCTTCAACCAGCATTCCCAAATGTGTGACTTCTATTACTTAAAATCACAAGGGCAAACACCACTAGCTCTGAAGGTCCCATCCAATTAATAAACCCTGCTAACTGGGAAATATGATCCTATTCCTGAAACTTCCTGTAAAAGAGCATTGAGGAAAACCTTCACCACGTGGATTGTTACAGTTCAGGAAAGTGGCTTGCAATAACACTTTCACAATGGCAAGTGGAGACACTCACATTCCATGTGTCAATAAGGAAAAGAATAAATAAATGACTGTGAGGAGCAAGTTTTAATAATCTAAGCCAGCTAGCGCAGGACGCTGGATGAACAGGATGTGGTACGAGTTTGGACGAAGGAGAGTTTTGGAGGATCTCCAGTTTATTGGGCATAGGAGAGGGGCGAGCCAGAGGGCATTAGGATAGTCAAGGCCAAAGAAGGGCAAGGATGAAGGTTTCAGCATGAACGGGCTGAAGCAGGGATAGTAACACACAAGATGCTGGAGGAACTCACCGGGTCAGGCAGTAACTGTGGAAGGAAATGGACAGTCAATGTTTCGGGTCGAGACCCTTCACCTGGACTCAAGTCTTGACCTAAAATGTCAACTGTCCAAAGCAATAACTCCAAATGTTAACTGTCCATTTCCTTCCGCAGATGCTGCCTGACCTGCTGAGTTCCTCTAGCATCTTGTGTGTAGCTCCAGATTCCAGCATCTTGTGTCTCCATGAAGCAGGGAAAGAGTGAGGTGATGTTACAGGAGTACATATGGGTAACCTTCATGACTGAATAGCTAAAAGGGTCCAAATCATGTTAGAATCAGAGAATCGTGCACTTGTTTAGAATCAGAGAATCATACAGAGGCAGGGACCATTCGACCCGCTCTAGCTGTGCCAGCTCTTCAAAAGGACCATCCAATTAGTTCCACTCACCCTCCCTTATCCCATAATCCTGCAAGATCTCAAATTATGCAACTCCATTTTCCAAAAACTATTGATGAATCTGGTTCCACCACTTGTCCTGACTTTGCATTCCGTCCAGAATCATAAGGGCTTGTGGGTTGGGGAGGAGTTGGGGAGTGAGTGGGGGGTAGGTGGGGGGGGGGTGTTGGGGGGGGGGGGTTGGTGGGGGGGGGGGGCAGGGACTTTACTTAAAGCGGCCTAAGGGCAGGCAATCCCAGCCGGCTGTGTTCCCAAGGGGAAGTGAGAAAACTTCCTCACACAACTCGCCAGTGGGCTCAAAGTAAGGGGAAGTGCAAGGCAAATCTTTACATTTCCCTGCGATTTTTCTTCCGGATTCTTTTGGTCTCGAAAACGGAGTGGGATAAAATACTTGAAATCTTGCAGGGCTTTGGTAAGAGTGGGACCAGTTGCCCTGGAGCCTTAACCTCCGAGTCCCACCCACCCAATCAATCAATCCATGACTCGCGTGTGTGCTGCGCCCCGGAGAGTTACATTTAAGTGAACCCTCCTCAGCCCCGGCTGACGGCCGGTTCTCTTGTCGTCTGCCCGGCCGGAGCCCACAGAAGGCTCGCCCTGGACCGGCTCCCTTCGCCCTGCAAATCACACCGGGCAGAGAGGCCCGCAGTGCTTTGCATTGCATTCCCTCCCGGCCCGGCCCGGCCCAACCCTTCCCTTCTCTACTTGCCTGGAAGAAGAAGTGTGTGGCGGGGAAAGCCCAAAGCAAGGTCGGTGCTTTGATGTCGCTAAATATCTACCAGCGGGAGGGGCATTCCGCCGGCAGGAAGAATGCAAGAGGGAGGAGGCGACGACGGCAGTTCAGCAGCTCGGATCAAAACACAGAGAGCAAGGGCTTTCCCACAAGCCCCACGTCTCATGAGAAGCGTCGCTCCCCTGCACGGCGCTTGGCAGCGAGGGCTGCGTCTGGCAGGGTGACTGCCCCCTCGCTTGGCTGCACCGTGCAACTGTAGGCAGCGCACTGCAGCCGTCGGTTTAACGCCCTCAACTCTGACCGAAGCATCTTGAAATTTATCCATTTAAAAACACCCTCAAGAGATTAACTTAAATCTTATAAGAAAAATCTGGAAAAAGTTGTAAGGATCCCAATTAACTTTTTTTTCCCCCCAGAGTGAATTCAATTCCAAAACCAGATTTGCATTAAAAAAAAGCTGCTGGAGGAACTCAGCGGGTCGGGCAGCGGCTGTGGAGGGGAAATGGACGATTTCCTCCAGCAGTTTTGTTTTGCTCGGGATTCCAGCATCTGCAGTCTCCCGTGTTTGCATTACGTTCCGCAGACTGAGGTCAAATCTAAACTCTTGCATCCAACTCGGTACACTTGAAATGTCGGCACAATTCGATGCAGGGTTCAGGGAAGCCGATTTAATTTCCACAAATATACAAGGAAACTTTGTTTTTGTGATATTGGTTGTGGGGTAAATATTGTTCATTGTGTTGAGAAGCAAATGTTATTCAGTTCATGAGATATAACTCCCCCGCTCCTCTTCAAAATAAAGGCAATGGGATATTTTATTCCACCTGAGATAGCAGGTCAGGTCTCTGCATCGCATCTGACCCAACATAGAACATAGAACAGTACAGCACAATACAGGCCCATAGGCCCACAATGTTGTGCTGACCTTTAAACCTCACCTAAGACTATCTAACCCCTTCCTCCCACATATCCCTCTATTTTAAACTCCTCCATATGCTTATCTAGTAATCTCTTGAACTTGACCAATGTACCTGCCTCCACCACCGCCCCAGGCAGCATATTCCATGCACCAAAACCTTCCTTTGATATCTCCCTTGAACTTCCCACCCATTACTTTAAAGCCGTGCCCTCTTGTATTGAGCATTGGTGCCCTGGGAAAGAGGCGCTGGCTGTCCACTCTATCTATTCCTCTTAATACTTTGTACAGCTCTATCATGTCTCCCCTCATCCTCCTTCTCTCCAAAGAGTAAAGCCGTAGGTCCCTTAGTCTCTCCTCATTAATGCATAGTCTCTAAACCAGGCAGCATCCTGGTAAATCTCCTCTGCACCCTTTCTGACGCTTCCACATCCTTCCTATAATGAGGTGACCAGAACTGGATACAGTAATCTAAGTGTGGTCTAACCAGAGTTTTATAGAGCTGCATCATTATCTCACGACTCTTAAACTCGATCCCACGATTTATGAAAGCTAACACCCCATAAGCTTCCTTAACTACCCTATCCACCCGTGAGGCAACCTTCAGGGATCTGTGGATATGGACCCCCAGATCCCTCTGCTCCTCCACACTGCCCAGAATCCTGCCATTAACTTTGTACTCTGCCTTGGAGTTTGTCCTTCCAAAGTGTACCACCTCACATTTCTCAGGAGCATTTTTGACAGTGCATCCCTCCCTCAGTATTGGATCGGATTGACAGCATTGAATTCCTCAATTTCAGGTAACTTGCTCTCCCTCTGTCCCTTCACTGTCTCCTTCTGATCTAACTTGTTACTGGTAAACACACACTCCTCCCGCAGGGTCCCCATCCCACCCACTGTCCCCACCTGCCCACCCCACCTCCCTTACTTGGTTCCATGCCCCACCTTCCTTTCCTATCGGATTCCATCCTTTGTCACCTCCACCCATCACCTCCCAGCCCCTGTCGCTATTCCCACCCTTCCCTCCTCCGCCTGCCTATCACCCTTCCTCACCTACTGCATGGCCAACTCTTGCTTCACCCCTTCCCCCTCAACTCTTTATACCAGCCATCTCCCCTCTACCCTATCAATCCAGATGAAGGGTCTCGACCCAAAATATTGACTGTCCATTTCTGAAATCAGAATCAGGTTTATTATCACTGTCTTACATGACGTTAAATTTGTTGTTTTGCCGCAGCAGTATAGTGCCAAAGACATAAAAAACTATAAATTACAAAATAAATAAATAGTGCAAAATAAAAGGAACCATGTATTCATGGACTGTTCCGAAATAAGATTTCTTTATTAGTCACATGTACATTGAAAGATACAGTGAAATGCGTCTTTTGCGTAGAGTGATCTGGGGGCAGCCCGCAAGTGTCGCCACCACAGCATGCCCACAACTTCCTAACCCGTATGTCTTTGGAATGTGGGAGGAAACCGGAGCACCCAGAGGAAATCCATGCAGTCACGGGGAGAGCGTACAAACTCCTTACAGACAGCGGCCGGAATTGAACCCAGGTCACTGGCGCTGTAAAGCATTACAATAACCGCTACACTGCTGTGATGGAATCCGATGGCGGAGGGGAAGAAGCTGTTACTGAAACATTGAGTGTGGGTCTTCAGGCTCCTGTACCTCCTCCCTGATGGTAATAATGAGAAGAGGGCATGTCCCGGATGGTGAGGGTCCTTAGTGATGGATTCTGCCTTCTTGAGGCACCGCCTCTTGAAGATACCCTCGATGGTGGGGAGAATTGTGCCCATGATGGAGCTGGCTGGGTCTACAACCCTCTGCAGCCTCTTGCGATCCTGCACATTGGAGCCTCCATACCAGGCAGTGATGCAACCAGTCACAATGCTTTCCACTGTACATCTGTAGAAATTTGCAAGAGTCTTTGGTGATATTCCCTCCACAGATGCTGCCTGACCCACTGAGTTCCTCCAGTAGTTTGTTTTTTGCTTGTGACGGCCTAAATTGTTGTGCTCTGGAGTCAGAGGTGTTACCAAATGAGCCACAACTGAAACAGTTAAAAACTTCTTTTCAACATTATGGGCAGGGACTGTTTTCCCTGGAGTGAAGGAGGCTGAGGGCTGACCTTACAGAGATATATAAAATTGAGGGGCATAGATAGGGTAGATAGTCTTTTTCCCAGCACAGTGGAAATTTAAAAGTACAGGACATAGATTTAAGGTGAAAGGGGAAAGATTTAAAGGGGATCTGACAGGCAAGTTTTTCACACAGAGGGTGGTGGGAATGTGGAATGAGCTGCCAGAGGAAGTGGTAGAGGCAGGTATAATTACAACATTTAAAAAAAAATTGGACAGGTACATGGATAGGAAAGTTTTAGAGGGATATGGACCAAATACAAGCAAATAAGATTTGCTTAGACAGGCATCCTGGTCGGTGTGGACGAGTTAGGCTGAAGGCCTGTTTCCATGCTGTATAATCATAAATCTATTAGTATTTTTTGACAGTAGCTATGTAGCAATAAAGTCTCATTAGCCCCTTCTCATTGTTTTCAATGTTTGTCTATTTTGAAACTACTTCGAGCAGCACCATGGTGTAGCAGTCAGTGCTGCAGCCTCTCACCTTCAGGGTCCTGGGTCTGATCCTGACCTCTGGTACTGTGTGTAGAGTTTGCACATTCTGTCTGTGACTAGATGGGTTTCTCCCTGATGCTCCGGTTTCCTCCCACCTCATCACCAGAGCTGCTGTGGAGATGGTCAACATCTTCAAGTTCCTTGGTATCCACATCACCAGGGACCTCACCTGGTCCCTTCACACTGATGTGGAGATCAAGAAAGTGCATCAACATATTCACTTTCTTAGGTGTCTGAGAAGGTTCCATAGAACCATAGAACCATACAGCACAAAACAGGCCCTTCGGCCCACCATGTTGTGCCATCCATCAAACCACCCTCACACTATCTAACCCCTTCCTCCTGCATATCCCCCCATCCCACATTCCTCCATATGCCTATCCAACAAGCTCTTGAACCTGTCCAATGTATCTGCCTCCACCACCACCCCAGGTAGTGCATTCCATGCACCAACCACTCTCTGGGTGAAAAACCTCCCCCTGACATCCCTCTTGAACCTCCCACCCATAACCTTAAAGCCATGACCTCTCGTCTTGAGCACTGGTGCCCTGGGAAGGAGGCGCTGACTGTCTACTCTATCTATTCCTCTCAGTATTTTATATACCTCTATCATGTCTCCTCTCATCCTCCTCCTTTCCAGTGAATAAAGCCCTAGCACCTTAAGCCTCTCCTCATATTCAATACTCTCCAATCCAGGCAGCATCCTGGTAAATCTCCTCTGCACCCTCTCCAACGCCTCCACATCCTTCCTATAATGAGGCGACCAGAACTGAACACAGTACTCTAAGTGTGGCCTAACTAGAGTTTTGTAAAGCTGCATCATCACCTCGCGGCTCTTAAACTCAATCCCGCGACTTATGAAAGCCAACATCCCATTGGCCTTCTTAACTGCTCTTTCCACCTGTGAGGCAACTTTCAGTGAACTGTGAATATGAACCCCCAGATCCCTCTGCTCCTCCACACTGCCAAGTACCTTGCCATTTACCCAGTACTCTGCCCTGGAGTTTGTCCTTCCAAAGTGTACCACCTCACACTTCTCCGGATTGAACTCCATCTGCCACTTGTCAGCCCAGCTCTGCATCCTATCAATATCCCTCTGTAAGCTCCGACAGCCCTCCACACTATCCACAACACCACCTATCTTAGTGTCGTCTGCAAACTTACTAACCCAGCCCTCCACCCCCTCATCTATGACATCTATAAATGTCACAAAAAGTAGAGGTCCCAGAACCGATCCCTGTGGGACACCACTAGTCACTGCCTTCCAATCCGAGGGCACTCCCTCCACCACAGCCCTCTGCTTTCTACATGCAAGCCAATTCCTAATCCACACAGCCAAGCTTCCTTGGATCCCTTGGCCTCTGACCTTCTGAAGAAGCCTACCATGAGGAACCTTATCAAATGCCTTACTAAAATCCATGTAAACCACATCCACCGCACTGCCTTCATCAATCTTTCTGGTCACCTCCTCAAAGAACTCTATCAGGCTTGTGAGGCAAGATCTTCCCTTCACAAAGCCATGCTGGCTGTCCCTAATCAGTCCATGATTCTCAAGGTGTTCATAAATCCTATCCCTTAGAATCCTTTCTAACAGCTTACCCACCACAGACATGAGACTCACCGGTCTATAATTCCCTGGCCTATCCCTATTACCTTTTTTGAACAAGGGGACAACATTCGCAACCCTCCAATCCTCCGGCACCACCCCTGTGAACAACGAGGACTCAAAGATCCTTACCAACAGTTCAACAATCTCCTCCCTAGCCTCTTGAAGCAGCCTGGGGAAAATCCCATCAGGCCCCGGAGATTTATCTGTCTTAATATTATTTAACAACTTCAACACATCCTCTCTCTTGATATCTACAACCTCGAGAACATTACCCCTACCAGCACTCCCTTCCACATCATCAAGACCCCTCTCCCTGGTGAATACCGAAGAGAAGTACTCATTGAGAACTTCTCCCACTTCCGCCGCCTCCAGGCAAATTCTCCCACCTTTGTCCTTAATCGGACCTACCTGTACCCTAGCCATCCTCCTACCCTTCACGTACTTGAAAAAGGCCTTGGGATTTTCCTTAACCCTACTAGCCAAAGCCTTTTCATGTCCCCTTCTAGCTCTCCTCAGCCCTTTCTTAAGTTCCTTCCTCGCTACCCTATATTCCTCACGGGCCCTGTCTGAACCTTGCTGCTTATACCTCACGTATGCTACCTTCTTCTCCCTAACAAGTCGTTCCACCTCTCTCGTCACCCATGGCTCCTTCACCCTGCCTCACCGGGACATATTTATCCCTAACATCCTGCATAAGATCCCCAAACATCGACCACATCTCCATGGTACATTTTCCTTCAAAAAGGACATCCCAGTTTACACTCCCACGTTCTCTCCTTATAGCCTTGTAGTTCACCCTTCCCCAATTGAAAAACCTCTTGTCCTCTCTGCACCTGTCCCTGTCCATGACAATTTTAAAGGTTATGGACACGAGGATTCTCTCAAACTTGGGTTGCATCTCAGCCTGGTACGGCGACTGCTCTGCTCTTGACCACCTGAACCTGCAGAGAGTGGTAAACGCAGCCCAGTCCATCACAGGCTTGTCTCTTCCTTCCATCCGGTCCATCTTCACAGCGTAATGCTTCAGGAAAGCTAGTAGGATGCCTCCCACCCTGGCCATTCCCTTTACTCTCTTCTGTCTTCTGGGGGAAGGTGCAGCAACTTGAAAGCCCAGATGTCCAGACTTAAGAACAACTTCTTCTCCACTGCTAACAGACTCCTGAACCAATCACCTCTTTCACATGATGATACGATACGATACGATGAGATGGACTCTGACCCCACCATCTACCTTGTTGTGACCTCGCACCTTATTGCACTGCACTTTCTCTGTAGCTGTGACACTTCACTCTGTACTGTTACTGTTTTTACCTGTACTACATCAATGCACTCGGTACTGACTCAATGTAACTGCACTGTGTAATGAATTGACCTGTACGATCGGCGTGCAAGTTTTTCACTGTACCTCGGTACAAGTGACAATAATAAACCAATACCAACCCCCTTCTCGGTGGTGCTGCCATGTTCTCAGACTCTTAACTCTACGTCTCTCGGTTATTCCGCTATTGTCACTTTAGCGTTTTTTTTCTTCGCACTACCTCAGATTGAACTACCTTTTTCTGCTGTTTACTGCTCATCATTGTATTACCACCATACATATTGTTTCCTCTGTGAGCTTCATGTGAACAAGAAATTTCCTTGTACCCTGCTGTATTTGACAATAAACTAATCTAATCTAAAGATGTGCAAGTTGATTGGCCACTGTGCATTACTGCAAGTGTAGGTGGGTGGCAGGAAAAGCAGGGACTGTTGATGAGAATATACAAGAGAAAAGGTCACAAGAACTAAGTGGGCAGATGAAATTACTGAAAGCCAGCTTAGACTCAATGGGCCAAATAGACTACTCCTAATGCAATATGAAATATGAAACATTTTTTTTCCACCTGCTTTACAAAATAATTCTAGAAAAGGGTGTTCTTAACATATCATCAAAATTGTAACAAGGGAGACGGGCTGTTCAGTCCAATCAGTTGGTGTTGGTGTACACCCTACACACAATTAGTGGATTAATCCCACATTCTCCCTATATCCTGTTATCCCCTTTTCCTTCAACAAACTTGACTAATCTCATGCAACAAACAATCTGCTGGAAGAACTCAGCAGGTCAAGCAGCATCTGTGGGAGGAAAGGACCTGTCAATGGTACAGGTCTCGACCCGAAACATTGACCATTCCTTTCCTCCCACAGATGCTGCTCGACCCACTGAGTTCTTGCAGCAGGTTGTTTGTTGTTCTAGAGTCCAGCATTTGCGGTCTTTTGTGTCTCCATTAACTAATCGTATCACTGCTGAATGAGACTTTGTTGCAAATTAATTGGCTGTCACGTTTCTAAAACAACAACTTGCATCTCCAGTGACTGAATAATCTAGGGCACAGATAGTGCAAAGAAGTCCAGGAACCACGGCAACAGCCTGTCCCTGGTGACCATAGGCAATCCCCTAGGGTATCCACAGACATGCTGTGGATTGAACAGCCTGTTTTCCTTCTTACAATTTTGATAAAATTTTAGGAATGTCCTTATCCGGATTGTTTTTCGTTCTGCTTTGAATTAGGAATTCATTTATTCAGCCCATTGAGTCTATGCCAGCTCTTAGTAATCCCATCCCCCCACTTAGCTCCCCATAATCTGTTCCCTTGTGTGTTCCCAACAACACCCCTCGTTTCTTCTTGCACCAAGTACCTAGACAAATCTAAGAGCGTGTACCTGCTTGGTTTTAAAATTGGTGAATTTTCAAAATTAGATATTCTTAGACAGTGAGCCAATGTAGGTCATTAGAGTGAAGGATAAATTGACAGTTGGAGTGAGTGTGCTGACAGCAGAGTTTGATATAGTGCAACTCCGTGCAGAGCGGAAGAGGAGGCTGGTCAGTGGAGCATTGAGATAGCTTACAGTTAACAAAGGCAGGGATACGGTTTCAATTGCAGATGAGCTGATGCAAGTGTATAGATGCACAACATTAAATGTGGAAGCAGACAATCTTAAGTGATGTCGAGAGTATGGGGTTAGAACACCAAGTAGAAAGCCAAGATGTAATCAATCAGGTTGGGTCTCAGGATGAACGGGGATAAGATGGAAGGCAGCGCGACCAGCAATTTCATCCACACTTCCCAAAATCTAGGACGTTTCTGCTCTTCCGGTAATAGTGGAGAGTTTGAAAGAGGAATGCCAGTGAGTTCAGTGTCTATGTGGAGAATAACACTATTTTAGGAGGATGTTGCTACTTTTAATTAAAAGTAGCATTGATGACCCAGGATCATCAATAATATCTAATAAAAAAATTGACCTCTTTTTCAAGAAACAGAAATAATTGAATCACAATTGGCGATGAGGAGGCGTACAGGAGTGAAATGTTTCACCTGGTAGAGTAGTGTTGCAACAACAACCTCGCACTCGACGTCAGCAAGACCAAGGAATTGATTGTGGACTTGAAGGGGGAAGTCAGGAGAACACACACCAGTCCTCATTGAGGGGTCAGCGGTGGAAAGAGTGAGCAGCTTCAAGTTCCTGGCAGTCAACATCTCAGAGGATCTATCCTGGGCTCAACACATTGATGCAATCACGAGGGCGGCACGCCAGTGGCTCTATTTTGTTAGGAGTTTGAGGAGATTTGGTATGGCCTCAAGACCCACACTCAATGATTTAGGAACAGCTTCTTCCGCTCCATCAGATTTCTGAATAGTCCATGAACACTACGTCATTGTTGCTTTTTTTTTTGCATTATTTTGTAATTTATAGCAATTTTGTGTGTTTGAAACAACAAATTTCACAACATATACCTCTACATATACAAGTCAGTAATAATAAACCTGATTCTGGTTGAAGTACAAATCTTAGAATAGGAGTTGTAACATTTAACAAATTAAATAAAAATGTTACAACTCATGTTCCAGAATAGGGACTGGACTGGCATATTCCAGTCCCTATGGTGCTAACTATTTAAACGTCAAGCATACTCACGGATGCTATCTGCTTTTTATCTAGTGACAACCAGGCATGGACAAGGCAGCAGAAGGCAAGATCCTTGGGGATCTCCAGAGGTGCTGAAGCAGAATTAATATATCTTTCATTATATAGTGACAGCATTTACAAAGTACCTCATTGATTATAAAATGCTTTCAAACATTCTGATGAAGTGAAACAAGTTTTTTTTAAAAAAGCCATTATTTAATATTGTCGTTTCAGTGGAGAATTTTCTCTTTGTGGAGAATTCTGGTGCATTGCAGCCTTCTGTGTGAAAAACATTATTGACTTTCTGCCTTAAATCTTTAATCTTAGATCGATGTCCCCTCTTCCCTTCCTGTCGAACCATCCACTCACCACCCAAACACTGACCCATCTCTACATAAGCTTAGTCAGGCCCCGATTCCAGTTGGTGTGGTTTTTCCTCAGCACATGGCGAATATAATAGGCTAAATTCCTCAAGTAGCTGTCAAGCTTCCAAAGTAACCTGTAGACTAAGTGGTAGACAGCCTCCCCACACTGATTGTGATTTTACAGTTCGGTTTGCAGAGCCTTCTGCTAGAGGGCACCATTCAACCACTCATCTGAACAGTTTGCTCAGAACACAATAAAAAACACAAACAGGAACACAACATACAGGAAGAAAGCCTTGGACAGCTTTCAGCCTTGGGCTGATAAAAGACTAATAATATTTGCACCACACAGGTGATCATCTCCAGCCTAATCACTTGCCCTTGACATTCAATGAGATTACCACAGCTAAGTCTCTGTGCCCTTTCCTCCACTCTCTCCCTCTGTCAAGTCAACATCTGGGAGTCAACACTGACCAGAAACACAACAGGACCAGCCATATGATTACTGCAGAGGTTGGAATGCTGTGGAGAGTGACTCACCTCCCAATTCCCCCAAACCCTCTGCAAGGCACAAGGCAGGAATGCGATGAAATATGATGCTCTCGCCAGAATGAGCACAGCTCTGACAACTCAGGAACCTTGAACCCATCCAGAACAAACCAAGCCTGTTTGATCGGTACCCCTAGCTACCAGTCTCTCCCTCTACCACTGTGGTTATAGTGAATACAAGAGTTAATGAAGACATTTGCCAAGGAGCGGCAAAGGCTGAGGGGAGATCTGATAGCGGTTTATAAGATTATGAGAGGCATAGATAGACAGCCAGCATCTTTTCCCCAGGGTTGAAATGTCTAATGCCAGAGGGCATGCATTCAAGGTGTTGGGGGGTAAGTTCAAAGGAGATGTGCGGGGCAAGTTTTATTTTTTTCTTTACACAGAGTGGTGGGTGGTGGTGGAGGCAGATACGATGGGGGCGTTCAAGAAGTTCTTAGGTGAGGGAAATGGTAGGATAGGGATTAGTTTAGTCGGGCATTTTATTACCTAATGTAATTGGTTTGGCACAACATTGTGGGCCGAAGGGCCTGTTCCTGGCTGTACTGTTCTATGTTTCTTCAACAGCATCTCACAAACCAGAGACTTTCACTGGAGGGCAGCAAGTACAAGGAACACCTCTTTTCTCCTCCACCCCCCCCCTCCATTTTTAAATCCCTCAACAGCTCAGCCTGTTTTTGAAAATTCTTCTAGTCCTATCTGAAATATTTGTGTTCCTTCAAACATTGGCTCTTTATCATTCCCAGATTTTATCACATCACAGGCAGCTGTGTCTTCACTTGCCAAGGCAGTAAACTCTGGAATTCCCTTAAACCTCTGCTTTTTGCCTTTAATAGTCATTAAAACCTACCTCTTTGTCCAAGCGTTTATCCCCATTTGCTCTATTATCCCTTGCAGGGACAATAGACAAGCGTGTGTCAAATTTTGTTAGCACTTCTTGTAGCTGTTTTATACATGAAATTAGATATCTTTATTAGTCACACGTACATCGAAACACAGTGAAATGCATCTTTTGTGTGGAGTGTTCTGGGGGGCAACCCGCAAGTGTCGCCACGTTTCCGGCACCAACATAGCATGCCCACAACTTCCTAACCCGTACATCTTTGGAATGTGGGAGGAAACTGGAGCACCTGGAGGAAACCCACACAGACATGGGGAGAACGTACAAACTCCTTACAGACAGCGGTGGGAACTGAATCCAGGTTGCTGGCGCTGAACTAGCGTTACGCTAACAGCTACACTACCGTGCCTGCCATTAGTTGCTGGCCATTAAATGCTAGCCTTTCCAACACATACACATGAACATACAAAATAGGCCACTTGGCCCCTCAAGTCTGCTCTGCCATTGTCAGATCTTGGCTGATCTACAGAATATATAACCTTAATTCTGCATTCCCATTTACCTCTGATAATCTTTTACTCTTGCACGAAAATCTAACTCTGCCTTAAAAATATTCAGATATTCTGTTTTTAAGAATTCCAAAGACTCACTACCCTCTGAAAGAAAAGATTTTACTTCACTGCAGTCTTTAAGAGTGCAAGCCCTTATTCTTCCAACTGTGACCACTAATTCTAGGTTCTCCCACAAGAGGAAACATCCTCTCCACATCCGCACTGGTGAGATCCATCAAAACAGGAACACAAACAGGAAAACACAATACAGAAACACATCAAACAAACAGGAACACATCAGTTCCCAAAGGAAACATTTGAAATATGCTAAAATTAAGCCATTTTCATACATGCTAAAATCACAAAGCTTTACTGTTCTAATAGTAAAATTTAGCAAAACAGCAAGCTTTCTATTCTGCAAGTCACTGCCTCCTCTAAAAATGATGATCCCTGGGATTAGGCTGGGTTTAGTTGTTTAATGCATCGAAGCCATCAACCTCAATCACCAATTCTGGCTCACAGATTATTTTCTGTCAGTATCTGCTTAGACCAAGGAAGGCTATAGGATTTGAACAAACAGGAAGAATTGGAACATTCAGAAAATAAACCCACCAAAACCAGTTCCATTCAATTAGTTTGCTCCTGGTTACTTACTTACAAAGGGAGACCATTTAATTCATCAGGTCCATTCCAGCAATCAGTGTAATCCCGTCAGTCTCATTTCACTTGTTTCCTTATAACCCTGCAGTTTTTTTTCCCCTTTCATATGTCCATTTACTCCCAAAATAAACAAGGATTTAGAGGAGTGCTTTGCAGATTGAGCATCTAGATGGTCAAGATGCAATCAAACACAGATAAGTGGGAAATAGTCAATTTATAGATGGGCTTGACGAGAGGTTTCAAATGGATATTGAAGAGCTGAGTGGGTGTAAATGTGGCAGATGAAATACGATGTGCAGAGACGCAAAGTCATTCAATTCAGTGTACAAAAGCAAAGTTTTTTTTAAAAATATTGATATATTGGGAAATGTTGATGTTTGAAGGCGTCAGGACGACCTTCTGTCCACTGAAAGCTAACATGCAGGTGAAGCAAGCAATAGGAAGGCATTATTCCAACATTTCAGTATAGGAGTAAAGATGTCATACTGTAATTATAGAAGGCCTTGGGAAGACCACACTTTAAATAATGTACACGGTTTTTGGTCTGCTTACCAAAACATATATCCATGTCACAAGGGGAGTCCAGCGAAGATTCACTAGACTGATTCCTGGGGTTGGACGTTTGCATAAACTGGCAGTGCATTCTCTATGTTTTGAAAATGAGAGGTGATCTCATTGAAACCCAAGAAAAGTTCTTATAGGGCTCAACAGGGTGTATGTAGGAAAGATATTTCCCCTGGCTAAGGAGTCTAGAACCAGGAATCAAAGTCATAGAGGATCAGAATCAGGTTTATTATCACTGACATGTCATGAAATTTGTTGTTTTGTGGCAGCAGTACAGTGCAAGACATAAAAATTACTATAAGTTACCAAAAAATAAATAAAATACTGCAAAAGAGGAATAACGAGGTTGAGTTCATGGACCGTTCAGAAATCTGATGGCGGAGGGGAAGAAGTTGTTCCTGAAACAGAGTGTGGATCTTCATGCTCATTTACCTCCTCCCTGATGGTAGTAATGAGAAAGGGTATGTCCGGGGTGGTGAGGGCCTTTAATGATGGATGCTGCCTTCTTGAGGCATCGCCTCTTGAAGATGTCCTCGATGGTGGGAAGGGTTGTGCCCATGATGGAGCTGGCTGAGTCTACAACCCTCTGCAGCCTCTTTCACTGCAGCCAGTGAGATTGCATCCACTGTAGACCTGTTGTGGCTGTAGGCAAATTGCAGTAGATCCAGGTCCTTGCTCAAGCAGGAGTTAATTCTAACCATGACCAACCTCTCAAAGCACTTTAACACAGTACCAGTCAACAGTCATTGAGACAGCTCACCCTGCTCTTCTTGGACACTGGTCATACAGCATGGAAACAGGCCCTTTGGCCCAACTGGTCCATGCCAACCAAGAAGCCCCATCCAAGCTAGTCCCATTTGCCAGCATTTGGCCCATAACTTTCTAAACCTTTTCAATCTATGGACCTGTCCAAATGTATTTTAAAAGTTATTGTACCTGCCTCAACCACTTCCTCTGGCAGCTCATTCCACATAGATACTATCCGATGTTGTAGAAAAGAGAATAAAATGTTAGGCCATATAGGATTGAGATGAGAAGAAATTTCTTCATTCAAAAAGTAGCAAATCTTTGGAAATCAAACAGATTAGGATATAAGGACAGTGTGCCAGTTACCACCTATAAACGGCACTGCCATCACTCACCCAAACTACTGTCAACTTATTAGTTGTGAATGAAATTGAGAAAGTAAGTACGAGAGGACATGGCTTTAGGGTGAAAGGGGAAAGGTTTAGGGGGAACATTAGGGGGAAACTTGTTCATTCAGAAAGTGGTGGGAGTGTGGAACAGGCTGCCATCTGACGTGGTAAATGCCGGCTCACTCTGAAGTTTTAAGAATAAATTGGATAGATACGTGGATGGGAGAGGTCTGGAGGGCTATGGACTGGGTGCAGGTCAATGGGACTAGTGGAATAAAGTTTCAGCACAGACTAGAAGGGCCAAGTGGCCTGTTTTCTGTGCTGTAGTGTTCTATGGTTCTAAATTTAGTGAATGTTTGTGAACTTACGAGATGAGAGAGCTGGCAAGTGGATTTAAAAGGAGAAAAGGCGGCGGGGGGGGGGGGGTGGGGGGAAAGAGATGTCCCTCAAAACATACTAGAACTAGTAAATTTTTCCATGCAAGACAAAAAGGGAGGAACTGAGCCATCCCTGCCTAACCACCTGACACTCAGTTGATGTCATAGAGCCGCAAAGTCGTACAGCAAGCAAACAGGCCCTTCAGCCAACGGTGTCTGTATCAACCATTAAGCACCCATTTATACCAATCCCATCTTTTGAGGCGATATGAAATGGCATGCAATAACATTTTAGCCCACCTAAACTCCTCTGTCAAAATCCAATATACACTGATTCTTACCAGGTGCACATTATGAATAACTTTAAAAATACTGCAGATGCTAAAAATGTCAAATTAAGACACAAAATGCCAGATATTCAGCAGACCAGACAGCAACTGTGGAGAGAGAAACGGTTAATGTAGCAAGTGGACGCCATTTGCTTTGTTTAAAAATAAACCTTATAGTTAGAGTTGCATAATTACTACTCCCGTCACTGGAAACAGTTTCATCCATCATGATGAAGGTGGAATCAGGAAAGTGAATTGGAGAGAAGTACACTAAAGGAGATCAGGAAGAATGACTACCAGATCACCAGCAACACATGCAAGAAAGTTCCAAAGTGACCCAGAAGCCACAGACAGAACTACATTAAAGTAGACCAACTGAAGAACTACCTACTTCCAAAGCACTACATTCACTTTCAAATCCCAACCATTCTAACTTGGAGATGCATTCCTATAGCTTCAAAGTCTTTCGATCAAAATCCTGGAACCTTTCCCACAGGCACTACAACAGTTCAAGATAAATCGCCAATTTAAAAGGTTACTAGAGATGCTTATTGAATGCCAGCCTTGTTGTCAACACTTCTATAATCAAAAATTAGCAATCACTTAATTTAAGTGCCAGACCACGCACAGATCACCCTTCCCACATCCTCCACAGATCCCTGCCCCACACACCCTTCCCTCCAGCCAGCCACCAAACTAACTTGATGAAACTACTGGATCAAATCCAGACAAAGAAATGGACCTCCCTCCCTCCTTCTGAATCAGCTTCAGATGCTGCTACAAAAGATAACTTAAATTTGCCCAGTTAGTTTACCAAGTTCTTTAGGAAGAGGAAAACTGCTGTTAAAGACTCAAGATGAATCCTAGCAAGATGAAGATTCAGTCTCCCAAATTTCCTGATCAGCATATACCCTACTTATTGCAGCTTTGACCCTGATAACATGGGATAGGAACCAACTTCAGAACTTCTTGTACATCTTGAGGAGACTAATCATAATAGAATGTAGAACATAGAAAACTTACAGCACAATTCAGGCCCTTTGGCCCACAAAGCTGTGCCGAACATGTCCCTACCCTAGAAGTTACTAGGCTTACCCATAGCCTTCTATTTTACTCAGCTCCATATACCTATCTAACAGTCTCTTGAATGACCCCATCGTATCAGCCTCCACCACCGTTTCTGGCAGCCCATTCCACGCACTCACCACTCTGAGTAAAAAACTTACCCGACATCTCCTCTATATCTACTCCCCAGCACCTTAAACCTATGTCCTCTTGTGGCCACCAATTCAGCCCTGAGGAAAAGCTTCTGACTAACTACCCTATCAATACCTCTCATCATCTTATACACCTCTATCAGGTCCCCCCTCATCCTCTGTCTCTCCAAGGAGAAAAGGCCGAGTTCCCTCAACCTGTTTTCATAAGGCATGCTCCGTATTCCAGGCAGCATCCTTGTAACTCTCCTTTGCACCCTCTCTATGGCTTCCACATCTTTCCTGTAGTGAGGCGACCAGAACTGAGCACAGTACTCCAAGTGGGGTCTGACCAGGGACCTATATAACTGTAACAATACCTCACGGCTCCTAAGTTCAATTCCCCGACTGATGAAGGACAATACACTATATGCCTTCTTAACCACAGAGTCAACCTGTGCAGCCGCTTTGAGTGTCCTATGGACTCGGACCCCAAGATCCCTCTGATCCTCCACACTGCCAAGAGTCCTATCATTAATACTATATTCCGCCAACATATTTGACCTACCAAAATGAACCACCTCACTTATCATAAACAGTCCAATCCATGCTTCTATGAAGATTCCACCATCATCCTCGACTTCATTATACTGATAATAAATGCCTAGGGAAACTTCCATCAGACAGATGCAGATCCCATACAAGATGATATTAATAAAACAACTGCACTTAAGGCCAATTTAGTGGTGTTCACTTAACCCAGTAAAATCACAACCAAAATAGTCAATACACGTTGCAGACTTCAGCACTTTCTCAATCCTCGTCTCTGATAAGTGTAGTATTCTTATCCACTGATTACATACAAATGAAGGGAATCTAGACCCATGACTTTGAATAAGTATTAATAATAAATTGTTAAAAAACCAGATTACATTCCAAACATCACTCACAAAATAATGCAATGCCAAATAAAAATCTTACGGTTCACTGGAAGCACCTCATTTTTCCCCCATTTCCGTACAGTGGAATTGTTTAGAGTCTATGCCAGTTCAGAGAGCAATCCCAGTCTTGACTAATTTTACCTGAAACCCCATATACTCACAAATTCAATCCCAAAATGGAATTGGCTGTGCCAGATGGCTACCTTCCTCTACATAATCTGATCTGAACTTATTGGCCATGCACAGACACACTGCTCCCACTATTAGACCCATGGAAGATTTGCGAACCTCTTCATCTGAAAGATTGTAGGGCTGGAAGGAAGAGTAGAATAAAGGCAAAAAAACCTTTTTCCTATATAAAGAATTAATTTAAAAGTTTTATTAAAATTAAAGATCATTTTAACCACCTTTAGATGCTCTTAAATGTCAGACATTCAAAATCTTTGACAGATAGCAAAGCTAGGAACAGGATCTTGCTGAAGATACGCAGGGGAGAACAATGGACAAGACATGCTCTGGCAGAGAAATGATGACATGGGCCACTCTGCTACAGGCCTTGTTGCTCTATTCTGGGACCACCTGGTCCAGCAAGATTGGCCTTACAGATCTACAGAAGCCAAGGTCAGGGGATAGGGAGAGGAGCTGCAGGTCCTCTGCAAGGAAATGTGTGTCATCCCAATTAATTTGCCACATCCAGTCATGCTGCATCACTGTTAGGAGTGACACAGCTTGTACCATTCTCAAAAGCCTAGATCAGTGTCCGCTCAGACCGAGGTAAAAGGATCACAAGCGTCACCCAACAAGTAGGCGCAGTTAAGTCACTATTATCTGCAGGCTGAATTGCATCTCCCCCATGCCTCCACCACCACATTCTTTCATCCACAGTAAACACATTGCAGAAATATGCAAGAAATGCACATACACAAAACACAAGCCGAAAGCAAATCTGTTAGCAGTTTAGGTTTATTATCCTTTAGGAAAACATCCACTTTTCAACATGGTTTCTGTATTTGGTCACTGCATCTTTAAAAGTGAGGTTTAAACAAAAAAAATCACAGTAAAGTTTTATAATACGTGAAATACACTTGAAATGTGTGCATTCAGCAATAGGCTGGGCATCTAGAGTTCCTATGTTTCTTTGCTAACAAATGTAATGATGAAAGGTTTTTTCTTCCCAGGTTTTAGCCTAAACAAGTTAGAGCCCATTACACTGCATGCAGATTAGTCTCACGTATAACCACAACCACTCCAAAGAAGCCAAGAGCTAATATTTGAAATATACAAGTGCAAATGGACAAGAAGCACGTTTTATAATGAATGTCCCAGCTGCATAAAAACCTGCTTTCACTGGACACATTCAGTATAGTAAACTGGAAGACTTGTTGATTTTGCAGTTTTTTTTAAATAACAAATAGGACAGTCTTAAAATTGCACCAATTAAAAATCAAAACAGTTAATTGTGTAGGAGGCAAGAACAAATTACAAATCACAAGTGTCATTGTCTTTTTTGAAAACATTCTAGTGGTCAGTATAATCAAGTGATGTTAAATTCCCTTGCAATGTTGAAAGAAAAAAAATCAGTTACTCTCGAAAGGCCATGCACAAGTACCTAGTCAGAAAACTTAGTACAAATAGCTAGCACTTGAAATGCAAGTCCAAAAAAATCAGAAAGTCCTGTGCAAAAGTTATTGAACTGGATTTTCTATCCTCTTAAAGTGTCCTAAACAAAACATTTTCAATTATAATTCTGCACCAAACTTTATAAATTAGAAATATTAAAAAAGCTGAATTAACAGTTTCAAACATCAAACCTCACGATACAAAATGAGCAGATATAAAAACAGATTTGCAAACCATGAAAGAATTAAAGAAACTGCATTTTCAATATAGGTCTCTGTTTAGAGAAGAAAGTTCACTCTACGTGAAGTAGCCCCAGTTGCATGTTTATCTTCCATTTATAATAAAACAATTTAATTTGGTATAAAAGCTATTGATCTCCTTAATGAAATTTGTATACTCTTGCTGGGCTTTAATCCTTGGATTATTATTATTTTTAAAAACCCAGAGTACCTTTGCAGTACAAGTTTATAAAAATCAAGTAAATAAAATTCATTATGACTTGACCAAGGAGATTAGTTCCTGATGACAATTCAAGTAGTGCTGCAGTTAAGTGATGGGATTTGGTTGTCTCCTACTTCACACAAATACATTTTATTCTGCAGTAAAATATTGCTGTTGCTTTAATAAATTCAGATCATCCTATATTCAACTCATTCACCTCATGACCACCTCAGGGCTAATCTAATTATTTCATTTTCATTATTCACTAGCAGTTATGCAAATATTTAATTACATCTTTGTAATAATTAGTATTAAATCATTCTTTCTAGACAATTCCCAGGAACTCTTTCACAACAGCTTTATATTCTGCTGGCTACTTTCCAGCTTGCACATTACAATTTGTATTTTTCAGTGTGTTTTGGATCATTAGACCAGGTAAAAACCATCTTTTCTGGATTAGTGCAGAACAAGACAGCCCAGGTTAGGTGTAATGATACAAAAATTCCCAGTTTAATACATTCCTACTTCATGTTAAGGTCAATACACTCCAAATATACTGACAAGCTTAATCACTTTCCAGTTTACTCTAGTCCAGAACTGCTGTACATCTCTTCAAACAGGAAGGGCAGGACAGTCTGACATGCAGAACCGCATCAACATTTTATTGTCACCACAAAGTATTTACACATGGCAGGGGGTGGATTTTCATTCTGATACAACGCAATTAGAAGGATTGGTTTAATTCTTCTGTGACTGCAATTTTGCAAGATTTTTTAAACCAAACAAGTTCTCAGCCCTTAATATGGTAATCACAGTGTTTTATATTGTTTATGCCTACAAACTCATTTGTTCAACTTGAGAATTAAGCCTGCCACTTTGCTACTTTGATTACTCAAAGACCAAGTAACAACAGCCCAACACTAGTGCTTCGGCATCTAGAAATAGTAAGCCTGGCCTTAGCCACAAACTTAAGTCCCTGCTTTGGCATCAGCCAAAAACAAATAAATAGTACTTGGCTCAAAGCGATTTGCTCCTTTCAAATAAAAGACAGTTAAGTACCAATCTTATCAAATGATCCTTACATGAATGTGTACAATGCTACAAATGACACAGCTTAAGTAATTTAGCTTAATGAACTCTGGTTACTATAACTTTCTCTTTCCACCATCCACCCCATCATCTCCCCAGATCGCATTGACCCCCATTCTAACTGGTTTCAAAAATCTACAACAGTATTATCTTGGAAACAGTGTGAAGGTCAAGGCCACAGAACATCCCCTATATGATAATGTGAAAAGAATCCTGCATCCACTGGTCTCGGGAATTGAGAGTTTTAGGCACTGCAAGATTTGTCTCCAAGTTGTCAGCTTTCCCATTTTCCACACCTTCCTGGAAATATTCTTCCTCTTCATCGAAGTATCCATTTTCCAATCCATAGGAGCAATCTGAATTTGCTGCAGCTGATAAGTCTTGGCATGTTCCTTTATATTCCTGAATGGATTCATAAAGAGACCACAGCTGGCAGAGCAACGACATATCTAACTGGCGCAGACCAACCTGTTATATTTACAGAAAAAGATAGAACTTTTAAATGATTGACACAACATTTTGCACTTAGATTACAATGCAAGCTCAAACTAAAAATGTATTCAAATGAATGCATGCACAAAGTTATACAGGGAGAAGCAATGTTTCATGATGGTGCACTAGCAACTTGAATGAATCACCACTTTTGTTAAAGATATAGGGATGGGGCGGTGGGGGGGGGGGGGGGGGGGTGGTGGGTTGCAGCAAGGCAGTGGTTAGAAAAACAAAATTCCACAGCCTTCCAACACAGTTCCAGAACAAGCTTGGAAAGTGTGAATAAATGGTCAGAACAAGACTTGAGGCCCAAGATTTTCCCACCAGTTTCAAATGATACTTGAGGCAGAAGCCTCTATTGCCTTTAAACATATCCCAGCCCATTCCAGCAATTCTCTCCATGTTGTGCATCAGAAGGAGCGAACCAGGGTTGCGAGAATTCCTTGGTTCCTAGGGGATCTGCCAGAACATGCAAAAGATTGTGTTATGCATCTAACATGGTTTAACATAAAACTTAAAGGAACCATGATAAAATTAAGATTAGCAATATTAAGAAAATTATGAATATATTAAGGGAGTATAGATGAAGATGAGGAGAGACCAAACGAATATACCTGAAAAAGGCTAGAAAAGATGCAAGGAAATAAGGCCTTAAAAGAAAAATATAAACTTTGCTTTGAGCATTTGGGGATCATTCAAGAATGATAGGGGAACCTGGCTGTGGAGGATCTTAAATAAACTTAGCATCAGGTTTGACTGCACTTGTGCAAGATAGAGAGGAACAGTGGCACAAATGACCAATGGAAACGAGTTGATTATTTTGGGGGAAAAAGTAGTAGAACTCAGGCAGTCAGCATGCATCTTGGGATGCTAAAGGACATCAGTCAAAGAGATAGAGGCCCTGATTATATTATATATATTGATCTCCAATAGTTGAGCAAACTGCAAGATAGAATAGATAAAGTAATACCTTGGTTGAAGGTCAGTGACAGCTTAACATTTTACTATAAATATTCTTAGGTTTTAATGATACTAGGCCCCAACAGAAGAAATTCAGCCATTAGGTTTCAAGTGGGCTGATCTTTTGGACTTGATCCAAATTGGACATTTCAGTTTTACAAGTTTTCGTCTTTCACACATGCCCCTGCTTGGCTTTCTAATCATTTCTAAAGCTGGGCAAGCAAACATCCTGTAAAATAATCTTAAGATCTTTGAATTGGTTTGTTTCACAACAAGTTAATAGAGCAACAGTAATGATCAGATTTGCTCAAATTACTGGACCTGTGCAAAAATATGCATCTATACTTAAAAACTATTCTCACACCCAGTCAGTGAAAAACCAGCCCAAAGCTTTGCAAAAGGATGTACAACTAATACAACTACACCAGGTGTGAGGTAACCAGCATACTATAGATATCACAACCTACATTCATGGATTTTCAAGTTCAACTGAATATTTCCAACACATGTACAAATATCATTCAATTGAGAATGCAAGGAGCAAGGACATTTAAAAAAAAGCTGTTGATCTTCGTAAAAATAATTTTAGAAGCATAGTAAGGAAGAAATGTGGATACTACTTGGAATGAAACAGAATACACAGTGATCCGGGTTGGGGTGTAGCAGCAACAAAACATCTTCCAGGAGAAAATCAGTCACATCAAAAACAAAAGGGCATGGGTTTAAAGTGAGAAGAAGGAGCTTATCTGAAACTCTCTGCCAGAAGAGGTAGTGAAGTCAGATACAATCACCACATTCATTCAAGAGTCATTTAGACAGACACTTAAATATGCAAGTCTTAAAAAGATACAGATCTAAAGCAGGTAAATGGGATTAGTGTAGATGGGCAAAAAGGTCAGCATGGACATGGTGGGCTGAAGAGTTGTACAGCACAGAAACAGGCTCCAAGACTCTGTCTTGCACCATTTCATTTGCTAATTCTGACCCTAAACAGCCTCAGAAAGAAATATCAATAGCTCATAGGTGTACCTTGGTGAATTATTATGATGAAGCTAGCCATTGGCTTCGATTTGTATTCCACAGATTATTGCATCTATCTTATGGCTCACAATGTGCCACTACAATCCATATCCATTATTAACAAAGTCTTCTGATGGCTTGAACAAACATCAGGATCAGGAGGCAATCCTTTCTCCATTGATTTAACAAGGTGAGAACTGGAAAAGTGAAATAAATTCATGCAAGTTAGCGATTAGCATAGCTTCGCTAACTGACTGCTCAATAGCAAGGCCTTCATATTAAGTAATAGACTTGGAAACTTGATATTCCACTTATTAAATTAAGCAAAGCATGTAAATTCCAAAGATGGGAACAAGATTGTAATCAGTCAGGATAAGGATTCTAATAAAAAGAGCTTACATGAAGAGTCTGCAAAAAGAAAAGCAATCAATGCAATTCAGTTGATCTGCCATCTTAACTTCCATGAACAGGAGTAGTTAAACATTTCTAAATGCCAAAAGATGTCAAGTTAGTTGCTAATTTTAAATCTGACATTGGTTAGCAAAACTTATCAAATGAATTTAATGGATATGGGTAAGAGGAACTATAAATTTGAATCTCAGTTCAGCATGAACTTGAACGATGGAACCAGTTCGAGGAGTGATTGATCTACTCCTACTTCTATGGTCCTAACTGCAGTCAAAATTTGCCTTTATAATACAGCAACTATGCAGCTAACATGGGCAAGTCGTCTCTCCACAATAACAGAACAGTAGTTAGTCCAAGGCGTACTGTTCCAATTACTTTAAACATTAGGTCACACTATGGCTGCAAGCCAAATTTATACTCTGTATGGGAAACATACTGGTAAAGAGCTCAAATGGAAATAGAAAACAGTGATCTGTGTACTTCTGTGTATCACCAAGAACGGTGAAAAAGAGCTCACTGACAATAGACAAAACAATCCATTTTGGGATGAAAGCAGGGAAGGTTGGAGAAAGTGGGAAAGAAGCCAACTGGTGCAGATGCCCAGCAGTGGTCAGTTAAAGAGGCACTATTACAACCTAAGCAAGTGTAAAGTGTTTGCAATTTAGCCAAAAAGAAATCCAATCCATGAGTGCTAAAGTGTGTGTAAGTATATATATTTTATGGAGAAGAACAAGGTTAAATGTTTTCTTGGCTATAATATAATTCACTGAGTATTTTAAGAGATTTGAACCCACCCTAGGATGCAAGAGAGGATATGTCATGCAGAGGAAGGCACCAAATGATGCCAGCGCTAGTATACATTGGCTAGAATGATAGGAAAGGAATTTCAGATCTTTTTTTTCCTTGTTTAATTAGCCTTGGGTTTTGCCTCTTGCAAGAAATAACCATTGTGCCAAGATTTTGGTCCTGTTAAAACATCTGGAATACACAAGATGGAAATAAACTGTGGCAATTTTTTTCTGTATGCCTTTTGGTATTTGTATACAGGTAGTCCCTGGGTTACACAGGGTTCCTTTCCTGAGAACTGTCCATAAACTGATTTTTCCACAAGTCAGACACAAATGATTTCAATGAGGATCAGTTAATGTGAACATTTGTTTATTGTCTTCCCTGTGATTATAATGGTAAAGAATCAGAATGTCCAATGGCTAGTTTCAATGGCTTTCAAGTATCAATGAGTGTTACATTGTTTGATAAATTTTACAAATGCCAATAGAAGACATTGCCTTGTCAGTTTCCAAAGCAAATCTTTTAAGTGGATTCCCACTGTAAACCAGCAGCCTACAGAGAGGTAAACAAGTTGTTTTGAAGACTGATTGTCTTTTGAATTAACTAGTTGCTACCCCATTTCATACTCTTGAAGATGTTTGCATTTCTGTAACTAACTTTCCCCATCTTGAAATAAAAATCTTTAAAATTTAAATTGTGAAGGTCAGATTTCCACAAATCAGGTCTCCTGTAACCTGGGGAGCACCTGTATATCCATCACTTTCTGTTCATCTATTAACAACCCAGTTTATAACAGTGGGGACTTAGTGACAATCTCAACCCAATACACTAAGGAATGATTGTCCATCAGGGTTACCTGGAAGAGCATCCTATTGGTTCCCCCCCCCCCCCCAATACCAGATATTGGAGATATGATAGCACAGTGATTAATTTACTGGATTAACAATCAAATGGCACAAGTTCAAATTCCATCAAATTATGGTTAATTAACTGAATACTGAAATTTAAATTAAATTAAAATTTGTATGAAAATACATGTATGTGATTGAATCTTAACTGCACCCTAAAATAGGCAAAAATTAGTTCAGGGCAGTTAATGTTTAGTGTTGCCTGTGACACAACTCACCCGCAAATAAAGACAATTAAGACGATTTCATATTCAATGTGCAAAACTGTTATAACAGCAAACGTTTCTACTTCTTTCTCACAGGATGTATATCAGACATAAAATGATGCATCTGAATGTTGTGCTCTATCCAAAGCTGGTGCATAGCACTGAACAACCCCAAGTGTGGCATGATACTCCTCACTGCCCAGGAACATGGAACAGCACAACCAGCTTCTGGGCAAGCCTCCAGAAGCGTGGGACAAGGCAAACCCCAGGCCACAAGAGAGCAATGAACGCAGGTATCACTCATCCTCAGAGTTACAGAAAAGGGCATGCTCCCCAGGGTAGGGAGCACCGTGGCACACCACTGGCACCATGAGCACCCCAGGGCAAGGAACACCACAGCATACCCCTGGCACCATGGCACACCCCTGGCACCGTGAGCACCATGAGTACCCCAGGGCAGGGAGCACCATGGCACAGCCCTGGCACACCACTGGCACCCCAGGGCAGGGAGCACCACAGCACACCCCTGGCACCCCAGGGCAGGGAGCACCACAGCACACCCCTGGCATCATAGCACACCACTGGCACTGAGCACCATGGCACACCCGGCACAGTGGGCACCCCAGGGCAGGGAGAACCACAGTACACCCCAGCACCACTGCACACCACTGGCACCCCAGGGCAGGGAGCACCACAGCACACCCCTGGCATCATGGCACACCACTGGCACTATGAGCACCCCAGGGCAGGGAGAACCACAGCACACCCCTGGCACCATGGGCACCCAGGGGGGAGGGGGTCCTGGCACCAGGGGTATTCCGGGCCGGTGTACCAGTGCACCCTGCTGCCGGGCTCCTCCCCCTCCGCCTTGCACTCACCATCTCTTTGCGGAGCAGGGCCAGCGCGGCGTCCAGGTTGGCGGGCTTGCTGGGCTGCTGTGCGCGGCGGCTGGCCGCGGGCCGGGCCCGGCTCAGCTCCTCCTGGATCATGCAGCGCTTGGCGTACACCCGCTCGATGTCGCGCCAGGAGCCGCCGCTCGAGTTCAGCAGGCCGCTCAGGCTCTTGGGCAGCGGCGGCAAGCCCTGCAGGCACGTCGTGTTGGGCGCCGCCCCGCCGTTCGCCTGCCTGCCGGCCATGTCAGCCGCTCCCCGGGGCAGCTCCGGCTGGTGAGGAGGGAGTGGGGGAGGGTCCATCACTCCCTTCGCCGTTCCTCGGGGGACTGGGCGGCTCTCACCTCCCACGCATGCGCACCTCCCTCAGCCGGCGCCCGTTAACTCACACGGACCCGCCTCGCCGTGACGTCGGCCGCCCGCGATCCGACCGAGGACCAGAAATCCCCGCCCTCGCCCCTCTCTCATTGGATGATTTTCTACCGGTTTCGCCTCCCCCCCGACAGGCCCGATTGCGATTGGCCGTACTGTTTGCCAATCATTGGTAGGAGACGATCTGATTGCGCGAGTGGTGTGCGGGGCTGGAGAATGGTTCACGGTGGCCAAGAGGATGAGCTAATATGCAGCTGTGGGAGCTATTGCGTGAATCCTACAGGACAGTGATGATAAACATATTTTCTAGGCCTCGTATATATTGCATGGAGTGGTCAAAGTGCTAATTTCGGGCCCAGAGTTTGAGCAATAGACAGAGGCATCTGGTATTTTCCCGCTATTAAAATCTTGACTAACCAACTTAAATGCATATGTTTTCCCCTTCATAAAATTTTAATGTGATCTGAGCTGGAATATTGAGTTAATTCTGGGCACTACACTTTTTGCAGATGGCAGAATCCTTAGTTCTGCACTAGGATGATGAACCCAGCTTCAAGTGCTCAAGTTTAAGTGTATCTTGAATCCACCAGCTTCTGACTCAGGCGAGAGTCCTGCACGTCGACTGTGGGTGGCACAGTGGAAACATCTTCCACGCATCTGTCCTTTAAAACAATTTCAGAATTTTAAATTACTCAATGAGGACACTCCTTAGTCTTTCTTTAGAGAATAATGACAAGCCTGTAAAACTTTTCCTGATGGTGGTGTGAACATCCTTGTGAAACTTTTATGCTGCTTTACCCGTGCCTCCATATCCAATTTTACGCAACAAGGAGGCCAAAACACAGTAATGTAAATGCCAAACAGCCAAGTTTTTATACACGCTTTAGACATAACTTCTCTGCTTTTCAATCTTTTCTTTTGCATCGCAGCAATTTTTAAATGACCAGATTAACCTGTAGCGTGATATTTTTTGAATTGTGAATCTTTTGTACCTTCTATCTTCCATTTAAACTTCCATTTTCTAAACAAGATATGGTCTCTTTATTGTTCCTACCAAGATGCTCCACCTCACATTTTTCTGTACTGAGAATAATTGCAAATTCTTCATGTCCTGAAGCAGGGTCCTGATCCGAAACGTTGACCGCCTGCTTTTCTCCACGGATGCTGCCTGGCCTGCTGAGTTCCTCCAGCATCATCGTGTTTTTCATTTTAATTTCATAACAATGTTTCAGCATTACTTTTTTCCCCTTACAAGAGCACTATATTTGATTAAAATATATTCTGCGCTGAAAAGAGAACTATGTTTCTCTCTCTCCACACATGCTGCCTGACTTGCTAAATATTTTCAGCATTCTCTGTTTATATATTATATTTGAGCATGTCTTGGAAGAGAGTGGTTTCTGACTGAGTTCACCATTGCCAGCTTACATATATAGTCTATGTTGTAAATGGTGACCTGAGTATGTCCTCAAGGTGCTTAACATGGTTGATAAAGATGTGGTCATCCCTAGGCAAGACAGGCATTCGATATTTTATCTCTCTGGTGAGGTAGGATAGCCAGTGAGGCCATGGGATATACCAGAGACCCATCAATGCCTCTCAAAATTTCTTCCAAATTTTTTCTTCAGCTACTCGACTGATCTTTTGAACTATGTATGAAAATGACATCATTTAAGACATTTTAAGGTGAAACATCGTTTCGTTTTTTGACACGTTGGCCATTAGGAGTGATATACTGTGCTCGGATCACGTTATTGGGCAACAAACATCTTAGGCACAATGTTAATTAAGAAAACCAGATTTTCTCACATACTGTACAAGTTTGTAAACGGCTGGAATAGCGCCACCCAAGATCTTGGTCTCCCAGCTCTTTCTGGTGAAGGCACTGCCTAGCTGTAAATCACAACGGTGCAAAACATAATAAAGAATCGCCACAGTAAGCATTTCTGTAATGTCAGCAAACAAAGGTCTTCATTAATCCTTCACGAGCCTGGATGTGCATAGTACCAATCACGAATCAGAACCAGAAATAGGGAAGATTTCTTTTGCTGACAGTATATAATTCTGTCCCAATTACCCATGATTCTTAGCAATAGTTGATTTTTTTTGAGTTGGCTCTTTTAAGAGCCTTTGTCTAGAATCACTATCACTTTACATCACATATAACTTTCTATGGGACGCGGACATAAGAAGAAATCATCCAAAACACATTAGTATTCCCAATGATGATCGATGTAGGAATTGTATTCCTGTGACGTGGATTTTCGAGGTCACAGCATCCTAAACATTTTGGAAAATAGTTGAAAAGACATTGATTATTTCAGCAGTTAACGACTTTTTTCTGATGCCATTGTGCCAGTTATTTTTTCTGTTTTGTACGCAGCACTGATAATAATGGATATCTCAATATGCAATCCCCTAATCAAGTTACATGAAACTACCCAGGAAGGTGAAGTTTTTTAAGCTACACAATGGATTCCTGTACCAGCTCGCTAGTATTGTATTTTGCACTGGCAAACTGACGTCAGTATATCGCGCTTCTGTCGGCGACTAATATATGTTGGGACTGCAGATCCGATCCAAAAAATCCAAATCCAAAAAAAATCCAAAGCAGACACAACAGAAGCACTCCAATCGGAGTGTGTTATCCTTTCAGTGGCATTACACTTGACTAATGATAACAGTAAATGTCCCCGAAATATCCAGATTTATGAAGCTCACTAGTGTAATAATTGCAGACACCGGGACACTTTCCTGGCAATGACGGAAGGAAATGCTGTTAAAATTGCGTGACTCAAAGTAACGCGGAGAACAGTCGCAGTAACTGCGATAATATTTGCATTAACCGTGCAGCTTAAAGCCAGCCTTCCGGTAAATTGTAATGCTGGAGTGGCACAATGATTTCACCTCCTCTGAAAAACAATTTCAGCCGGCATGGCTGCAGCAGCAATATCGGAATTTGATACCTCCCAGTTTATACCCCCAGGATGAATTCTTGATTAATTTGGGTTGAGTGCTATTTCAGCTTTGTGGCAAACTGCTACTTGAAAAACAACGGACTCAAAGCTGGAGTAACTCAGCAGGTCAGGCAGCATCTATTGGAGGGAAATGGACAGTCGACGTTTCGGGTCGAGACCCTTCATCTGGGTTGGACCCAACCTCGACCCGAAACGTCGACTGACAACTTTTCTCCATAGATGCTGCCTGACATGCTGAGTTCCTCCAGCTTTGTGTGTGTGTTGCTCCGGATTCCAGCATATGCAGAATCTCTGTGTCTCCATTTCGCTACTTTTAAAACTCGGCCACTATCCGGTGCGAACCGACTTACTCTGCTAAAGCTTACAGCCTGACTCCGGATTCGAATTGCATTTACAAATATACCCACCGAAACAGCCTGGCTGGCCCTGATGCATTGGGGCAGTGTACAAAAAAAACGAGTTCGTGATTAGTAATACTAAAGGAAAAGTGATAACTGTGGAAACTTGCAAAAACTAATAGGAGAGGGGTGTAGTCGCCCTAGTCGCACTATTACACTAGTGAGCGTCATAAATCTGGACATCTCGGGTACATTTACTGTTATCATTAGTTACGTGTAGTGCCACTGAAAGTGCGATTGGAGTTCTTCTGTTCTGTCACTGGGACCACAGAGGGACTTCCTCAGTAGGCTAAAGAGATTTGGTTTGTCCCCTTTGACTCTCACCAACTTTTACCGATGCAGCATAGAAAGCATCCTATCTGGATGTATCACGGCTTGATACAGCAACTGCTCTGCCCAGGACCGCAAGAAACTGCAGAGAGTTGTGGACACAGCCCAGCGCGTCATGGACACCAGCCTCCCTTCCATAGACTCTGTCTTTACCTCTTGATATCTTGGTGAAGCAGCCAGCATAATCAAAGACCCCACCCACCTGGGACACTCTCTCTTCTCTCCTCTTCCATCGGGTAGAAGATACAGGAGCCTGAGGGCATGTAACGCCAGACTTAAGGACGGCTTCTACCCCACTGTGATAAGACTATTGAACAGTTCATTTATACAATGAGATGGACTATGACCTCACGATCTACCTTGTTGTGACCTTGCACCTTATTGCACTGCACTTTCTCTGTAGCTGTGACACTTTACTCTGTACTGTTATTGTTTTTACCTGTACTACATTAATGCACTCTGTACTAACTTAATGTAACTGCACTGTGTAATGAATTGATCTGTACGATCGGTATGCAAGGCAAGTTTTTCACTGTACCTCGGTACAAGTGACAATAATAAACCAATACCAATATACACACCTAAACAGCCTGGCTAGTCCAGATGCATTGGGACAGTGTACAAAAAAAACATGTTCGTGATTAGTAATACTAAAGGAAAAATGATAACTGTGGAAACTTGCAAAAACTAATAGGAGAGGGGTGTAGTCGCCCTAGTCGCACTATTATACTAGTGAGCTTCATAAATCTGGACATTTCGGGTACATTTATTGTTATCATTAGTTATGTGTAGTGCCACTAGTATAACACACTTCGACTGGAGTGCTTCTGTTGTGTCATTTGGATCTGCTGCAATACAAGGGACTACAAATCCCGGCAAGCAGCGCGAGGGTTCGCTCCCGCCCGGCGTCCGAGGAGTGCGCACATGCGCAGTGCACGGGTTCGCTCCCGCCCAGCGCCAGAGGAGTGCGCACATGCGCAGTGCGCGACGGCGGCGCTGTCCCTCGCCCGGTGCTGGTGAGCGGCTGGAAGCCGCGCCTTCGGCTCCGCCGCCTCCTCCCTCTCCGCACGACGGATCCGCGGCCGCCGCTGCATGGCTGACATGGAAGACGAGCTCAAGTGCCCGGTCTGCGGCTCCTTCTACCGCGATCCCATCATCTTGCCGTGCTCGCATAATGTGTGCCTGCCGTGTGCGCGCACCATCCTGGTGCAGACCCCCGAGGCCGAGCCGCCGTCGCCTCAGGGCCGGCCGCCGGCCTCGGCCTCGGCCTCCGACTACGACTACCTGGACGTGGACAAGATGAGCGTGTACAGCGAGGCGGACAGCGGTTACGGCTCGTACACCAGCTTCGCGCCGCCCGTTGCCAACCAGAAGTCGCCGAACGGGGTGCGCGTCTTCCCGCCGGCGCCGCTGCCGCCGCCGCCGCTCCGCCACTCGAGCCTGACGTGCCCGCAGTGCCACCGCAGCGCGCTGCTGGAGGAGCGCGGCCTCCGCGGCTTCGCCAGGAACCGCCTGCTGGAGGCCATCGTCGGCCGCTACCAGCAGAGCCGCGCCGTGGCCGCCCGCTGCCAGCTGTGCGAGCGCAACCCGCAGGAGGCGGCCGTCGTGTGCGAGCAGTGCGACGTCCTCTACTGCGAGCCGTGCCAGCGGCGCTGCCACCCGGCCCGCGGGCCCCTGGCCAAGCACCGGCTCCTACCGCCCGCCCAGGGCCGCGCCGCCGGCAAGGCCGCCCCTCGCAAGATCGCCACCTGCACGGAGCACGAACTGGAGAACCACAGCATGTACTGCGCCAACTGCAGGATACCCGTGTGCTATCAGTGCCTGGAGGAAGGCAAGCACAGCAAGCACGACGTGAAGGCACTGGGAGCCATGTGGAAGCAGCATAAGGTAGGAGCTGGCGGAGAGGATGTGATGTGAGAAGCCCAGGAGGGGCTAGTAATGTTAGAGAGGCTGACTGGCGACAGATTAGGGGCAAAGAAAAACCTTTACACTTAACAGATGGTTAGAGCATGGATAATGGAGCAATTCAATAAATCTAATCCCTTTCTCGGTTGGTAATCAGTACTGAAATCATTATCTCTCACTTGTAGGGGTCTGAGCAGGAGCTGCTTGGCTTAGCTTCTCAACTTTGACGGTTGAGCTTAACTGTGGGGCTGTTTGATGCCTGAGTGCCTCAGACTACAGTTTGCATGTGGGCGAGATTTATCAAAATCAGCTTTGCTTCATCTGTGACATTTTTGGAACATGGTAAATGAATTCAGAAGCATTTCTCCCCGACTCAAATCGATGCTGACTTGTCTGCAGTTCCTAATTAGACACCGTGAATCTGTACAATGCCCAAACTGGTCAATCAACTGTAACACTGGATCTGGAGTGTTCAGCAAACTATCTTCCAGTTGTTGAATGAATTTGTTAATTGGACTGTTGAGTGCATCGGCTCAGCTGGTCAGATATGCTGCGACTACTCTGATATAATTTGGGTCTGGCTGTTGTATTATCCCCTAAAGCAGGAATTCACTTGAGATCTCATCACAGAGCCATTAACTAGGGAAGAGATCCTTGTTGGCTTCCTCCGAGCATTTGCCTTCAAAGTGTACCTGGATTACAAATAATGTTTCAAAAGTTTCACCCCCTTCAATAGAAAGACAGAGCCAGTACCTTTCAAAACAAGTGCACATATGGGATACCAGTACATTGAGAGCTGTTGCTGAGATCTCCAGTCATTCTGATGTTTTTGAAGGATTCATTTTGATCTATTGAAGGTGGATCAATGAGTAATTGTAACTGTCCAGGTCAGATGTGCAAATTATTTTCAATATAATGGGTGCATTCAGGCTGAATATATAACCTTATAAACCAGGAGGCATCCTTTCAGTAAATCAAAATCACTACCCGGTAGTTTGAATATCATTTGAGTGATAGAAAAAAAATCACTAATGTAGCAGCTGAACATGTTTGGGGATGGGGTGATTGGCTTGCAACAATCACAGTTACCTTACTTTTTATGAGCTATGATTCCAGTCAGAAGAGTTTTCCCTATGATCCCCATTGATCTCAGTTTTACCAAGGCTCCTTAATGCAATCTCAGTCAAATGTTGCCTTAATGTCAAGAGCAGTCACTCTCACCTTGCCACTGATGTTCTGCTCTTTTATCTATGTTTGAATTATGGCTTTAATGAGGTCTGGAGCAGAGTGTCCTTTGCGAAGCCGAAACTGAACATTGGCAAGCAGGACATTGGTAATTAATTGTCACTTGACACATTCCAACACTGATGTTGAGTGAAAGTTGATTGGTGGTGCAGTAATAGGTGATAATGAATTAGTCCTGCTTTTTGTGAATGTATCTGGGTAATTTTCCATCTTTTTAATTATTCATTTTTGGGATCTGGATGTCATTGACAAGGCCAGCGTTTACTGCAAGTACCTATTTGTTCTTGAGAAGATGATGGTGAGCTGTCTTCTCGAACTGTTGCAGTCCTTCTGCTGAAGTTACTGTCATAGTGTTGTTGATAGAGAGTTCTAGGTTTTAGACCCAGTCATAGTGAAGGAACAATGATATACTTCCAAACAAGAATGGTGAGACTTGAAGGGGAACCTGCAGGTGGTGGTGTTCCCATGCACCTGCTGTCCTTCTAGGTGGTAGAATTTGCAAGTTTGGGGGGTTATGTCTGAATAGCCTGGCCAAATAACTACATTGCATTTTACAGATAGTACACACTACAGCCGCTCTGCACTGATGATTAATGCAATGAATATTTCGGATGGTTGATAAGATATCCCTAGATGGGCTGCTTTGTCTTAATTGGTATTGGGTTCTTGAGAGTTGTTGGTGTTGCCGTCATCCAGGGAAGTGAAAGGTATTTGATCATGCTCCTGACAAGCCTCACAGATAAAAGAACAGTTTTGAATCTCAACTTGAGTACTTTCACCCTCTGGCCTGCTCTTGTAGCTACAGAATTTGTGGCTGGGTTCAGTTAAATTTCTGATCAATGGAACCCCCAGGATGTTGAAGCTGAGGAACTTGGCAGTGGTAATGTATCAAATGTAAAGGATAGATGGTAAGACTCTTGTTGGAGAAGGCCATCACCTGGCACACTGTGGTGTGAATGTAGTCTAGGTTTTGCTGCATCCAGGTACAAGCTGTTTACTGAAGATTTATGAATGGAATTGAAAATTGTTCAATCATCAGTGAACCTCCCCACTTCTGACCTTATGGAAGGAAGGTCACTGAATAAGCAGCTGAAGGTAGTTGCACCTAGGTCACTGTCCTGAGAAACCCTGCAGTGATGTCCTGAAATTGGGCTTCTTGATCTCTGACAACCATAGTCATTTTATTTTGTGTGAGGTATGACTCCAACCACTGGAGTATTTTCCTTTTGATGCCCAGTTTTACAAGGACATCTCAATGGCACACTAAGTCCAGCGCTGCTTTGATTTCAAGGCCAGTCACTCTCATCTCACCTTAAGCTGTTTGGTTCAAGGCTGTGATAAGTTCTGGAGTTGAGGGGTCCTGGTGAAACCCAAACTGGGCATCAATAGGCTGTTGGTGTTAAATGCTGCTTGATAGCAGTGTCAGCAACAGCCATCATCACTTTGCTGATAGAGAATGGACTAGTTGTGTGGCCATTACCCTGATTGTATTTGTCCTTTTTTTTTCAACAGGACATACCTGGGCAATTTTCCCCAATGTTGGGTAGACACCAGCATTGTAACTGTGTTGGAACAGCTTGACGAGAGAAGCAGCTAATTCTGGAGTGCAGGTCTTCTGTGCTACAGATGGGATGTTATCTCTTCCCATGGTTTTTGCGGTATCCAGATATCATGTTTCTTGATATCATGTGGAGTGAATTGAAATGGCTGGAGACTGACTTCTCTGGTGTGGATCTCAGGAGGAAACTAAATGCTGGGCTCCTCCTTTGTTGAGGATGGGAGTGCTCTTGGAACTTGCTCCTCTTGTTAGTTGCTTAATTGTCCATCATCATTTATGAGTTGATGTAATGGATGACTGCAGAGCAGCGATTGGTCCTAGGCTGGGGAGATGCTAAAGGTGCAGCTCTGCTGGAGTAGCTTGGCTGGAATCATGAACAGTTCTGGAGCACATCCTTAACACTGCAGCCTGAATGTTTTCTGGTCTCAGAGCCTCTGGTCTCAGGTGTGACTTGACATCATGTGGAACAAATTGAATTAACTGAAAACTGGTGCCTGTGTAGGAGTGGTCTTAGGGGATGCCAAAACGGATCACACTTGCTGTGGATTATTGAAAATGCTTCAGCCTTGCCTTTGGCACTCGTCCTGGGCTCTGCGTGATTGAGCATGGGGATATTGTTCTAGCCGCCACCTTCCATTACCTGTTTGATTATATCCACCACCATTAAAGACAGCATGTAGAGCTTCGCTCTGATCTGTGGAATCACTTAGCTTTGTTTATAGCATGTTGCTTTCCCTTTTTAGCGTGCATTCGGTTCTGTGTTGTAAGTTTTCCAGATTGGTACTTCATTTTCAGATAGTCTCTCTTGGTCCTGGCATATCATTCTGTACCCCTCATTGAACGAGGGTTGGTCTCCTGGCTTGACGTTGAGTGAAGGATATGCCAGACTATAAGGTTACAGATTGTGGTGGAATACAATTTTGCTGATGCTGATGCCTCATGGATGCTCAGTTTGAACATGTCTTAACTCACATTTTGCACAAATGTAGTGGCCCATAACTAGGGTGTTCCCAGAATGAAGATGGAACTTTGTCTGCATAAGCACTGTCTTAAGGTCATCCTACCAATACCTCAGATGGACTCGCCTGCAACAGATCGATTGGTGAGAACTGAGGTTAAGTAAGTTTATCAGTAGCCACAGACTGATCTGGTATTTATTAGAAGTAGGATCAGGAGTAGAACATTCAGCCTTGACCTTTCTCCACCATTCAATAGTATTGTGGCTGATCCAACATTGCTCAAGTCCACTTCTTGCCCATTACCCATAACCCTTGATTCTCTTAATGATCAGAAATCTATCTCAGCCATCTTTAATGGTGTTACCAAACCAGTCTAGGTATTGAAGCCATCCACCTAGAGTGTATTGTCTGTGTTCTTGCTTCTCTCAGTGCTGCTTCGAGAGCTGGAAGCATATTGATTCATCAGCTGAAAGAGAACAAGTGTGTGTATTCAGCAGGTTTCTTTGTGCATATTTGATCCAAGACCATCAGACTTCATGGAACTGGAGTCCGTGTTGATGACTCCAAGGTCACTAAATCCTGATCATGTACCACTGTGCTGCCGTTTCTGGTGGACCTGCCCTGCTAGCAGGACGGGATTAACTCTGGGATCAGGATGAAGTGTTGGCTAAATGTATGGAGTTGGGAATAATGGGCTGTTACTTGACAGATCCTATTTATCCTATTGTGTTTGTAAATACCGGTTTGACATAAAATACTAGGTCACTTCAGAGGGTAGTTTAGAGTCTGGAGATATATTCTCTCTTCCCCCTCTCTTCCCCCTCTCTTCCCCCTCTCTTCCCCCTCTCTTCCCCCTCTCTTCCCCCTCTCTTCCCCCTCTCTTCCCCCTCTCTTCCCCCTCTCTTCCCCCTCTCTTCCCCCTCTCTTCCCCCTCTCTTCCCCCTCTCTTCCCCCTCTCTTCCCCCTCTCTTCCCCCTCTCTTCCCCCTCTCTTCCCCCTCTCTTCATATAGATATATAGTAAAATTTTTAAAAGAACTGAATTTACATTTCCTAACTGTTGTGATGGGATATGGACAAGTTTCTCTGGATGAATAGTATTTGGATTGCCAGTCTAGTAATGGTCAAAACAGACCTTTATTATTTTGGGACCTTGGTATAAAAGATTAATTCTCTCATTCTTGATTAACATCTTAGATAAGGAGATTTCTGTATCAGACAAATGATCAGATGAATGAGCATTTGTATAGTTCCTTATTGTACTCTTAGGACAGCATAATGCACTTGACAGCTACTGAATTCTTTTTAAAATGTAGTCACTGTTATCCAGACAATTTGCACAGAACATACATTGAAATATAAAAAGTCACAATGCTGAAACTAGTGACTTTTGTGTCTGTGTGTACCTTCCACGTGAGCAAGTATTTCTAATCACAATCCAGCAGCTTGTTCCTGTATCTGTTCAATCTCTCTTCCTTCATCTGCTATCCAATCTGATCTTGAATGGTGACCTAGTTTCCTCCTCGGTCACTAATCCTAAAAGTCAATTTCATGGTTTGTAACCCTATGAAGCTGTTCCTTGTGGTTTTAAAATCTCTTGCATTTAAACTAGTCCCTTGTTGATCCCACCAAACTATAAGAGGCAGCTGGATTTGTCTAATTTATTACATTCTGGCAGTGTTAAAGTCTGTACATTACCCTGTAATTTGAGTATTAATATAAAGACCCAAGTTTTCAATTTTTTCCTTGTATTTGCATTTCTTCCTATCGAGCAACATTCCAGTGAATTGCTGACATATCCTTTCTGAATCTTAGTATCGTTCCTCTAATATGGAGCCCAATAATACCACTGAGATCTTATTGAGGTTTTATTTTAGTTAATTATTTCTTTCTTATATTCCATTTTTCTTTTACAGAAATGCATCAAATTACAACTGATATTACAATTTCATGTATTACTCTTTAGCTCAATTGCTCCATCTAATCAATCAATTAATGCTGAAGTTACCTTTAGTTGGCTAAGATTTAACCATGCCCCCAATTTGGTATTGTCTTCAAATATCAATACCCTTCCCTCTAGACTTGTGTCCAAGGCTCCGTAAAAATAGGATGAAAGGTCATTTAATCCATTTTTGATGGCTGGTTCAGAGAGGAATGCTGGCAAGGAGTATAGTCTGTTCCTCGAATAGTGCCATTGGATCTTTTGGTCCAGCTGCTGAGAGAGGGTATGATCTCTGCTCCAAAACCTCCAACAACACTGTTGTCCCTTGCTTTCACAGTGAAGTATGAGCTTCATGAGGTTCTTAAGAACAGGTTTGGAGAAGGAGTGGTGGGTGATGTATTGAAACTTCTAGCCCTCTGATTTAGAGAGATGAATGTTACAGCTAACCTAACCTGATGCTTAAATCCATAACTGGTTAAGGTTAAAAATTAATTCTCATGTCTGTGAAAGTTGTAAAGGGGAATATCTGGTTTAATGCCTGTCTTTATTTTTCTTAACTATAGGCCCAACTATCTCAAGCATTAAGTGGTGTTTCTGATAAAGCAAAGGAAGCCAAAGAGTTTTTAGTGCATTTGAAAAACATGGTACAACTAATTCAGGTAAAACAGTTATGAGATTCATGGCATTGCATGTTATGGTTGTTTTGTGAAATTACCCAGTTTTGTAGTAAGGAAATGGTTAATGGTTAAACTAGTCCCTTGCTGATCCCACCAAACTATAAGAAGCAGCTGGATTTGTCTAACTTATTGCATTCTGCCACAGTGTTAAAATCTGTACATTACCCTGTAATTTGAGTATTAATATAAAGACCCAAGTTTTCAATTTTTTCCTTGTTTGCATTTCTTGGCCTTTTGTAGTAAGGAAATGGTTAAATTTCTAATTCTGGCTGTATATAGGTCCAAGGATTGAAAATTCTTCTACTACATTATATTTAATGTTCGATTTCTTCATCAAATTCTTTTAATATGATTACTGCTGTTTTTCTTTACTTCCTGTATCAGGTGTGTGATCATAGAGCTATAGTTCCATATATGTAATTTGACAGTATTTACCTTATTTACTGTAGTGGTATCTCTTACATCCATCTAATCTAATTTATTTCTCAGCTGAGAGGCAGAGCATTGCTATTCAGCTTTTAGCTAGCCAGTGATTCTTGTAATTTTTCTTTCTTTTCTGAACATGTCTATTTAGGTCCTAAACATAGAATCGTAGAAATTTATGGCACAGAAGGAATCCATTCCATATTATCAAAAGAAAAGTAGACTATTTTGTTGATTCCCAGCCTAGCCTTGTAAGTTATGGCTCTTCAGGTGAAAATCCAGGTACCTTTTGTGAGGTTTTCTGCCTCCACCTCTCTTTTCAGGTCCTTTGTCATCCTTGAGTCCAAAACCTGGAACTCTGTGGGAGCATCTTCACCAGAAGGACTCCTGTGGTTCAGGCAGGCTGGTGCTCACCATGTTCAAGGCAATTAGGATTGGGCAATAAATGCTGGCCTTGCTAGCATTACCCAGATCTCCAAAATGAATAAATTAAAACAAAATTAAATCTCCCATCAGCCATAATCGTAGAGTCATACAGCAGGGGAAGCAGGCCCTTCGGCCTACCAAGTCTGTGCTGACCATCAAGCACCCATTTAGGCTAAAAAACCATTTTATTCTCCTCAGATTCCTATGAACTCCCCCTAGATTCTACCACTTACATACACAGATTGTGGGCAATTCACAGTGGGCCATTAATCTACCAGTGTAGGAGGAAACGGGAGCACCTGGGAGAAACTCGGGCAGTCACAGGGAGAACGTGAAAACTCCACACTGACAGCATCAGAGGTCAGGATTGAACCTGGGTCACTGAAGCTGTGAGGCAGCAGCTCTATTAGCTTTGATCCACTTTGATCCATAGTAACAACTCCAGCTCTGGAAATATTCTCATAAGATATAGGAGCAGAATTAGGCCATTTGGCTTATTGAGCCAATCAGCCATTCAATCATGGCTGATTTTATTTTCAACTCTATTCTCCTACCTTCACCCTGTAACCCTTAACCCCCTTACTGATCAAGAACCTATCAATCTCTGCCTTAAATACGCCCAATGACTTGGCCTCCACCACCCTCTGTGGCAATGAATTCCACAGATTCACCACCCTCTGACTGAACAAAATCCTCCTCATCTCAGTTTTAAATTTATTCCTTTTTATTCTGAGGCTGTGCCCTTGGATCCTAGACTCTCCCACTAATGGAAACATCCTCTCAACGTCCACTCTATCCAGGCCTTTCAGTATTCAGTTAGTTTCAATGAGATCCTCCCTCATCCTTCTGTACTCTTAAACCCAGAGCCATCAAACACTTGTCATACGTTAAGCCTTTCATTCCAAGGATCATTCTTGTGAACTTCCTCTGGACCATCTCCAGGGCCAGCACATCTTTCCTTAGATACAGGGCCCAAAATTGCTCACAATATTCCAAATATGGCCTGACCAATGTGTTAAAGCCTCAGCAGTACATCCTTGATTTTAAGTCCATCCAAGTACATCCTTGAATCTTTGTTCATGAATTTTTTCTGCACCCTCTTTAGTGCTATCAAGTACTTCCTTTGATGTGATGGCCAAATCTGTTTATATTACAATTGTGGTCTCTCAAATCTTTTATACAGTTCTAGCATTAGCTCCCCACCCCTGCATTCTCTGCCTCAGCCAGTAAAGGCAAGTGTCCTGTAAGCCTCCTAAACCAGCTTCTCTAGCTGTCCTGCTACCCTCAAGGATTTGTGAACATGCACTCCAAAAGCCTTTCACTCCTCTGCAATTCTTAGGATCCTACTGTTTATCATGTATTTCCTTGCCTTGTTTGCTCTTCCCAAATGCATTACCTCATACTTCTCCAGATTACATTCCATTTGACACTTTGGTGTCACTTACCTGGTATCTGATATCTCCGTGCCATCTAGCGCTCTCTTGCTCATGATCATCCCCACTGCAAATTTTTATATCAATGGCAAATTCTTAATTATGGCCCCTACATTTAAGTCTACAAAAAGCTAGGGGCCTACACTGAGCTTTACAGAACTCTACTCTGCTGCAACAGTCCTCCATTCACCAAAATTCTCTCCAACCAACATCCTAGGCTTTCTTCCTCTGAGTCAACTTTTCCATGGGCTTTTTATTTTCCTAAGCAATCTCTCATGTGTCAAATGCCTTGCTAAAAGTCATGTACTATATCAAATTCACTAGCCTCATCAACACTCCTTGTTATCTCCTCACCAAGATAAATTGTTAGTCAGATGCGACCTTCCCATAATGAATCCATGCTGACTATCCTTGATTGATTTGTGCCTCTCTAGATGATTACATGCCATTCCTTGGGAAATTTTTGCGACAGTTTGCCCAATACTGATGTTATGCTGACTTACTTGGTCTATGCCATTCTCCCCTTTTATACAACGATATTGCATCAGTTGTCTGCTGGTCCTGCTCAGCACCAGTGGCCAAAGAATATTGGAGAATGATTGGAGAATACTTCCTCCTCTGCTCTTATTTTTAAAAGCCTGGGATACATTTTAATCAGGCCTGGCATGTGAATATGGGCTACTTCAGTCCTTGAATTGAAGCATTGGATATTGAACGATCTTCTGGAAATATTTGCTTGGCCTGGTTTACATGTGATTTCTTGCAGAAATGTTGCATAATTTAAAGGGAAGATTTAAGAAATTTCTAAAAATATTTTTGTAGTGAAGTTTTAGGATATAACTAAGCTGTTTGCAAAAATAATATACTTTCCACTGCTACCAACATTGGTAAAGAGGTGATATTTCTTTGACATGTTATTTCTAACCTCACAGTAGTTTGGGTTGCTCTTTTGCAGGAGAATGGTGTGGAATTTGAAGCTTGCCTTGTGGCACAGTGTGATGCACTTGTTGATGCATTAAATCGTCAAAAAGCAAAATTGCTTACTAGAGTTACCAAGGAACGTGAGTTTAAATTAAAGGTGGGTTCTGGATTAAAAAAAGGAAATTTTATATATTTACTTATTTGTTTAAGAGTTGTGGTCATCAGTGGCAAGCCAGTATTAATTGTCCATACCTAATTGTTCATAGGAATATAGTGGTGGACTGCCTTCATGAAATGCTGTAGTCCATGGCATTTAATTGCATTACCATTCTTCAAGTTCCCCCACCATGAGGTTGATTTGGGGGAACTTGAAGATCGGTAATGCAATTGGTTGTCATGGAAAGATGCTTCGACTCCTAATTTGGACCTGATCATTTCCCATCATTTGTGTGGCATTTGTGATGCCATGATGTTACAAGACATCAGATACATACAGATATAGGCCATTCAATCCCTCTTTGAGCTATTCAGTTAGACCCACTTCATGCCTTTTCCCCTTTGTCTTGCAGATTTTTCTCTTTCAAGTATTTATCCAGCTATCTTTTCAAAGTTGCAAATGAATCTTCGTCCACCACCCTTTAACTGTATCTAAAAAATATCTTTTCCCAACATCCTTTGGTTCTCTTACCAATTATCTTTAGTCCATGTTGTTCAGTTTAAATGGACTGGCAGCATCCGTGGAGGGGAAAGTAGTGTAACCTTTCCAGGTTGATGAACTTTCATCAGAACTGAGAATGTTTAGAGATAAAGCACATTATAAAATGCAGAGCAAAGGGGAGGGAAGGAGAATACAAAAGAAAGATCTGTGATAGGGTGGATATTAAATGAGGAAAAGGATGATTAATGTAAGTAATGGAGGGTGGTATAGGACAAATAAGAGAAGTGGGTATTAGTGAGTAAATGTCCTCTGGCCATCTTAAACACCAAATTTTTAACTTACTAGCAGGCTTCATTTCATAGCTACTAAATGTTCAAACTTTACAACAAGCAGTGTTTTGCAGGATAAATATTTCTATATTAGAATGGTTAAAAAATATACTTATAAACCATTAAAAAAAACCATGCTGTGTTGAATTAGATTATATCCCTGCTTTGCAGGTTGTTCGGGACCAGATAAGCCACTGCACATTGAAGCTTCGTCAAACAACTGGACTCATAGAATACTGCCTAGAAGTACTAAAAGACAATGACTCCAGTGGATTCCTACAGGTATGTTGCATACCCCTATTAGCAGCAATTAACATGGTGGTGTGGTGGCCGAATAACAAATTAACAAAACTTTGCAGGCGTTGGAAATCTGAAATAAAATAAATGTGGGAAATACAGTGCAGGTCAGAGGAAATCTATGGAGAAAGAAACAATTAATGTTTTGGGTCAATGATCTTCAGTGAGAACAAGGTCATTAACCTGAACCATCACCACTGTCTTTCTGCCTGATCTGCTGAGTATTTCCAGCATTTTCTGAGACTTACTGTAATGTTACTGGGGTGAAGGACTTCATTCCTATGGAAAGATAGGAGAAGCTGGGCTTATTTTCCTTTGAACAGAGAAGTGTAAGAGGAGATTTGACAGAGGTGTGCAAAATCATACATGATTTTAACACGACTTAATAAAGAGAAACCTTTTACAGTGGCAGAAACTTCAGTAGTTAGAGAACTGACATTTAAAATCTTCCAGGGTAATGAAAGGACTAAGAAAAGAACGAGATAGGGACTAATTGGGTAACTGTACTGATGAGCTGACATAGGTACGACTCAAACTGAACTGGAGATTTAGTGCACAGAAACAAATTGTTTTTCAGTTGTGTCACGAACCAGCAACAAAAGAAACACACTGAGCATGATTTAGTGTTAAAAACTATTTTATTAATCACTACTTATGATAATACGTAAAATAAAAGTAAAAATGTTAGTATGTTAGAATTCAAAAATGTTAAACCTCGAACGTTAACCCCAAAACTAAACTCTTCGTGTGTGTGTGTGACAAAGTCCAAAACTCCCAGTTCCGGAATGGTTCTTAAAGTTCAGTTCCGCAAGCCATAAGGTGAAACATGAGCAAGGGCTTCTTCAACAACCACCGTTGTCTGAAGATAAGATGTAGATGTAGAAAAACATAGAGAGAGTACGTACGAAATCCAAATGTTCCACGATGGAACCCAAACGACACTTCAGTGTTTACTCGGTAGTGACTTCCTCACCCCAAAAGCATCCGAACCGTGGTCGTCCACACACAAATACCTGTTTCCTTCTACAGGTCAGCAACAAAGTGAACTCCACCGGATTACTTCCAACTTCCATACATGGATTTCAGTGGCAAACACAGTTATTGTTTCTCATCCATCGATAGAGAAAACAAGCAGGCTGGTGTCTCTCTCCCTTCTCTCTCTCTCTCTTTTTTCTTCTTCTAACTTCTTCAACCACGTCATTACGTCCTTTATCTTCTATTGACGTAAGCACGCCCCACACACACATACACACACACTCTCTATCTTAAAGGGACTTTTACTGAGTCCGTAACAGTTGTAATATAAATTGCCTCATCCTGTATTCATTTAAACTGTGAGCATTTCTCTGAAACAGCTTTGAATCAAAAAGGTTGACTATTACAGTTAAAGTGTAATAAACAATGTTTTGGTTCTAGATCTCAGATGCATTAATCAAGCGTGTGCAAGTGTCTCAGGAGCAGTGGGTTAAAGGAGCTTTAGAACCCAAAATAAATCCAGAATTTGATCTGACGCTCGATAATAGCCCATTATTGCAGTCAATTCACCAACTGGACTTTATTCAGATGAAAAGTAAGTAACGGTATATAAGCAATGACTTGGTAATATATTAGATTACCTTTTGCAAAAGGTACCTTGTGATTTACTTCATCAAAGTATGCTGAAAATTTTATATCATATAATTGGTTTACAGTGGTTTCCCCACATGTTATTGGGGGAAGTGTGTTTGCATGGTTACTCTCTCTCTTCTGTGGTTATCATAGAAGACAGAGTTGGAGTGCATGGATCTTTTACAGGCTGGTAGGATGTAACTAATGGAGTGCTCCAAGGATCAGTCCTTGGCCCCTGATTATTTATGATTTATATTAATAACATGGAGGAGGGGGCAGAATGTAAGGTTTGCCATTGACATAAAAATAAGTGGGAGAATGTGACGAGGGCTGTTTGACTCTGCAACAGGATGTGGATGGGAGTGAGTGTTTAATGTGGGAAGTTTGAGCTTTGTACTTTAGTAAGGGGAATCAAAAGGCAGACTGTTATTTAAACAGGAAAAGATTACATGTGAGCATAGTACAGAGAGGTGTAGGTATTCTTGTGCACAAACTGCAAATGTTAACAGGCAGGTGCAGCAAATGGTTAGGAAAGCCGATGGCATACTGGCCTTTCGAGGGTTGGAGTTTAGAAATGGGGAAGTATTGTTACAGTCATACAGGGCACTGGTGAGACCATACCTAGGGTACTGTGCATAGCTTGGTGCCCTTATTTAAGAAGGGATATATTGGCATTGGAAGTGGTCCAAAAGAAATTCCGTAGGTAATTCCTGGGATGAGTGGATTGTCCTATCATGAGTGGCTAAAGAAATTAGATCTATATTCTTTGGAATTTAGAAGATATAGGATTAATTTTATAGAAACATAGAAGGGGCATGACAGGGTAGATGTTGAGATGTTTCCACTAGTGGGATAATCTCGATTATGGAGATATAGTTACAAGATTAGGTGGCATTGTTTAAAATTCTTCACACAGAGGGTGGTGAATCTGGAATTCTCTTAACATTGGGGTTGTGGAGACTAGATTATTGGGGATATTTAAAGATAAATTTTTGAAAGATCAAGGAATTGAGGGCCATGGTGAACAGATACAGATAAGAAGACGAGGTCTGGGACAGATTAGCCATGATCATATTGGGTGGTGGGGCTGAATGACCTATCCTCAGCTCCTGCTTTCTTGTGTACTTTGTGAATCCAAGTATATTTATAGAAGTAGTGACATGGAATTTTGAGTTTAATATCTGTTTTAAATGCTTTTTTTGTATTTATCTCAAAAGCAAAGTTAAGGTTTTATGATTCTTAGAGCTTAAATGTGGCTTGTGATAAGGATAATAAGCAAGCACAAATTTAAAGTGTGAAAAGCAAGCAATGCTGATGTGGCTGCATTAGTTTCATTGCCTGACACCAATGAATAGTATTATTCCTCTACAATCTGTTTCAACTTAGAGGTCAAGGAAGCTGAGACCTGGTGTTCTCTGTTTATAATTTATTGTGGACTTGTGGCCATTTCTGGGAGGGGTGGAGGTAAAGCCCGATAGAGGCAAAAGCATGCAATTGAAATGGGATTAATGTCAACTTGTCTCTTTCCTCAGTTTTTCCAGTTCCTGCTTGATGCTGAGGCCATCAGCATTTTGCTGCCTCTGCTTCCAGACGGGGGATGAAAGTAATCCTTGCACTATCTCTCAGCAGGATGGGTTATTTCTCCTCTGGCTACTTCCACCCATCTGGCTGCATGCCCATTCCAGGGAGGGGGTTGTGGTTCCTGGGGAGGAAAAGACTAGACATCCTAATAATACACTCAACTAGCAATACTGACAGTTTCAAACATGACTTCAGGAGCTCTCCATCCACTTTATGCTGAATAATGGAACAGGGGAATGTTACAAGAATGCTTCTCAGTGTTGGAGACGTGTCAAAATCTCAGTAATGTCAAGGGCTACAGTTCTGACGTTGTATGAGCCATAAAGACAAACACTATTTCTGAACAGTCAGATCAACATATACATGTTATCTGTTGTTCCCAGAAACTCTCGGAAGTTCCAAGTGTGAACATTAACAATTAGAATTCTTTGTGTGCTAGGATCTGAATTCAGCCCCTTGCTACAGATTGATATGTCAGTTGATTTCCTTCTGGATGAGAGTACATTTAGTGACGGGCAAATATGCAAATTGGCAAACATCCTATCCCCTAAGGGTGTCCCCTCATACATCAACACTTTGATGCATGACCTTACTTGACAGTTTATAGAACATAGCACAGGAACAGGCCCTTCAGCCCACAATGTCTGTGCTGACTAACTCTACAGAAACATTGCTTACTCTCCTTTAAGTACATCTTATAGGAGAGTAAGCAATGTCTGTGTAGAGTTTCTTTGGCTACATGTTTTCTCCTCAATGGTGGCAGATCTGAAACAAATCAACTCTGGGCAACAAATCAGTAATTTGAAACGTGAACAAGGCTGATCCTCAGACCCTAGCCTGTTGCTGATTGCCAACTAGCTAATTTTGTCCATACATTTGATCGAATGAGAACAAAAGGGCTTGTGTTTAATCATTTGAGTGGTATCATGAGTTAATTAGTGCCACCTTCAATTATTTGTCAGAAGGTTATTGAATGAAACTTCTCCAGGACCTGAGCCTGCAATCTGCCAGGACATTCTAGTTCAGTTTGGTGAGGGCATGCTGCATTTTTGGAGATGTTTTACAGATGTTTTGCATAGCTGTTTGGCTAGAATCCATGCCACTGTGAGAAGGAGAGAAAGGTATCCTTGCATTATCGTTCAAGAACCGCAGTTAAGAAATTAAGCAATCATGCATTTCGCTATTGTTTGTGGGATCTTTCTCACGTAATGGTGAATGTCTTGATGTGATGATGCATTGTATGAATGTGGCTCTCTGATCTGAAAGAAAACGAGCAGTTCTTGACTCAATGCACCAATTAGAACATAGAACAGTACAGCACAGGAACAGGCTCTTCAGCACATAATGTTGTGCTGAACTAATTAAGTTAATGACACCTAATTAAACTAATCCCTTCTGCCTCCACATGGTCCATATCCCTCCATACTCTGCATCTTCCTGTGCCTATCTGAGAGCCTCTTAAACACCTCTGTTGTACCTGCCCCCACCACCACTCCTGGCAGTGCATTCCAGGCACCCACCACTCTTTGTGTCCCCGCACACCTCCTTTAAACTTTCCCCCTCTCACCTTAAATGCATGCCCTCCAGTATTAGACATTTCAACCCTGGGAAAAAGATGCTGACTATCTATGCCTCTCATAATTTTATAAACTGCTATCAGGTCTCCCCTCAGCCTCTCCTGCTCCAGAGAAAACAACCCAAATTTGTCCAGCCTCTCCTTATAGCACATGCCCTCTAATATCTTCCAAATACTATTCAAATCACAATATCCCTGCAGAAGGATGTTCATGTCTTTATTGAATTCCTTTTTTTTTCAGCAAAAGCCTATATTATCCAATTGATTTGTTGATCATAAGGTATGCTTTATAAGCCATTGTGCTTTGAGCTTTAATTCATTCACTTCATTTTGCTTTTATTATTCATTTTTGGGATCTGGGCACCACTGGGAAAGCCAGCACTTTATTGCCCATCCCTAATTGCGCTTGAGAAAGTGGTGGTAAACCACCTTCTTGAAGTATTGCAGTCCTTCTGGTGAAAAAAATTTTCTATTATTTCTTTGCTTGGCTCTTCACTTCCTTTATCAATAAATAAAGTAACTGATAATTTGGTAGTTAAACATGCTTTGAAGATTTGGTTACAATTTAGAAAATACTATGGTTTATTGAATTTTTCTTTGTCTAGTCCTGTTTTTGCTAATTTTTTCTTTAAACCTTCTATGACTGATACAGTTTTTAAAGAATGGGATAGATTGGGTATTACTTGTTTTCAGGATCTGTTTGTTGGAGGAAATTTCTTAATGTTTGAACAATTGGCAACTAAATATAATTTGCCAAAAACTCACTTTTTTCGATATTTGCAAATTAGAGATTTTCTCCGATCTCAAGTACATACCTTCCCTATAAGTCCTGTTAAGAACTTAATAGATGTAATTTTTAATTTGAAGCCTTTCTATGATGCTTCAATATCTAAGATTTATGGTAGATTATCAGGAAAGAATAAGGTCCCTTTAAACAAAATTAAAAACACTTGGGAACATGATCTGCAGATTTCAATTCTGAGGAAACTTGGAATCAAATTTTTAAACTGGTTAATACTTCATCATTATGTGCACGTCACTCCCTCCTTCAATTTAAAGTGGTCCATAGAGTCCACCTGTCCAAAGACAAGTTATCATGTTTCTATTCCGATATATCTCCTTATTGTGACAAATGCAATAATGGAGAGGCTTCCTTAATCCATATGTTTTGGTCATGTTCGAGTTTGGAAAAATTCTGGATAGAGGTATTTCAAACTTTTTCCGTACTTTTTAAAATAAATTTTAAGTCAAATCCTATAACTGCATTATTTGGGATTGTTGGAGAAAAAGGTATAATTCTGGAGACTTCTGACTTACACATATTGGCCTTCATTTCTCTTATAGCCAGGAGGGCTGTATTGCTTAAATGGAAGGAGACTATTCCCCCTACTCATGCTCAATGGTTACGGGATGTTATGTCATACGTAAATTTAGAGAAGATCTGTTGCTCTATTTCTGGATCTATTCTGAACTTTCTAGAATTACTTCCAAAACCACTGATTTGGTGCTAAATTTACAGATATTGGCCAATACTACTATGTCTTTAGGATGTTACTAAACAGCTTTGGTTTTGGTAGTGGGGTTAGATTTTTTTATAATAAAATTATTCCAACTTATGAATATCAATTGATTTTTTTAATCAAAATGAAGCATTGTGATTTCTTGTGTGATTCAATACAATCTATTTTGTAACACTTTCTTGTTTTCCTTTGTTTCATGCATTTTGTACTTCTTATTTGAAATTAATAAAAATATTGACAAAGAGAAAGAAGCTCCACAGTGCTGTTGGGTAGGGGATTCCAGGATTTAGACCCACCAACAATGGAGGTCTGGTGACATACAAAGTTTGGATGATGTGCAACTTGGAGGGGATCCTGCAGGTAGTAGTGTTCCCAGACACCTGCTGCCCTTGTCCTTCTTGGTGGTAGAAACCACAGGTTTGGATCATGTTTTTGGAGTATCCTGGGTGAATAACTGTATTGCATTTTGTAGATGGTACACACTGCAGGCACTGCGCACTGGTGTTGGAATGAACGAATGTTTAGCATGATTGATGGGGTACCATGTGGGTTGCTTGGTTTCAAATTATGTTGAACTTCCTGAGAGTTGCATTTATCCATTCAAGTGGGGAATATTCCATCACACTCCTAACTTGTGCCTTGAAGATGGTGGAAAGACCTCATGGTGTCAGGAAGTGAGTCACTCATTGCAAGATACTCAGATTCTAACCTGATGTTGTAGCCGTGGTATTTATGTGGCTAGTCCAGTTGAGATTCTGATTCATGGTGACCCCCCCAGGATATTGATGGTGAAGGACTTGACAGTGCTAATACCATTGAATGTCAAGGGTTGGTGGTTAGATTCCATCTCGTTGAAGATGGTCATTGCCTGAAACTCTTGTGATGCAAATATTTTTTGCTACTTATCAGCAGGTGCTTGAATGATGTCCAGCTCTTGCTGCATACAGGCATGGTTCATTTGCTGGGGAGTTCTGGATAGAACTAAACATTCTGCAATCATCAGCAAACATTCCCATAGAAGGAAATTCATTGAGGCAACTGAAGATGGCTGGGCCTAGGTCACTGCCCTGAGGAATTCCTGCACTGATGTCCTGGGCTGGGATGATTCTTACCACAATTACTTCTTTTTCATGTAGAAATAAAAGTAGCCTGGTGATTGTGTGAGACCTTGTGAGATTGTTTTTCAAAAGAATGTCAATATGCTTAAATGATGAATTCCCATGAAGCTGAGTATAAATTCTTTTGAACTCTAAACCCCTTCATATCATTTCAAAACATGTTTTGGCAATATGTATTTTGTGAAATGGGAAACTGATTCTAAATTTGTTAACGCTTCTGTGCAAAGACAGAGTTAGACTGAGATGTGCTTAGTTCTTTCTGCAGTGCCACCTGTGCCAATTCTACAGCTGGAGAAATGTTGTACCCATAACAATAATGCCACACTTGCATGGAAGGCACCTCCACTCAACCAGACTCAGATTGAAGGCTATATCTTAGAACTTGATGATGGAAATGGTGGGCAGTTTCAAGTAAGTATTTCACTTTACCTGTGATCAAGATATACTTGTAGATAAAAAGAACAATGATTTTCTGCATTACAATAGATGATGAATTTGTAAGATGTGTTTGTTTTAAAGTAAGCAAAACAATCATTTTATAATAATGTTTTGCAGGAAGCTACAAAATAGATATTTCTCTCTCTCTGTCTCTCTCTCTCTCTGTCTCTCTCTCTCTCTCTGTCTCTCTCTCTCTCTCTGTCTCTCTCTCTCTCTCTGTCTCTCTCTCTCTCCTTTGTTCCTGAGAACACTGACTTCTTGTTGAAGTCTAGTTCCATAGGACCAGTGTATTGGGTAGTTTGTATCAATAAATGGTCATCCTCCATGCATACGTCTTCAGAGAAAGCAGTTGTCCATTGCCTAGTCTCTCCAATCACTTTGTTAATTGATAGCAATAAGTTGAATGTTTTTGCAGATTTTAGCATTTATAGTCAAGATTGTATGCTCGTACAATATCAGCAAAATCTTTTGTTTTTTTCAATTCTAATAGCATGGGCTGATTGCAAAAGGTTTGCCTCTGTCTACTCTCAAACTATTGCAGGCAAACAAAGCTTACTGAAACCAGAATTGACTTGCAGCCAAAACTTCCACCTGCATGATTTATTTATAGTAACAAAAGCTGTGCTGTGTTTCAGGAATATGATGGATCCCTGGCTTGGTGCTAATAAATTACTCTTGCAGTTTGACATCATTATCAAAACACTTACTGCAGCCTAGAAACATACTCTAGCCTCTGTAATGTTCCATAAGTAATAAAAAGTTATCAGCTATTGACCATAAGTGGAAATTCATCTTTCCATGTATTATTTCCGATAATCAGCCATGAATGCCAAAATTATTAGCCATTCAGTGTTGATTGCCTACATGATTAAGCATGCTGTTAGCATGTGCCATGGCACAGACTACCTGTGAATAAATACAGAAGATAAAGTAAATCCCATTGACATCTATTTAGATGTATTAGTCTCCAAGCTTTGGTATTGGTTTATTATTGTCAATTGTACCGAGGTACAGTGACAAACTTGTCTTGCAAACCGATCGTACAGGTCAATTCATTACACAGTGCAGTTACATTGAGTCAGTACAGAGTGCATTGATGTAGTACAGGTAAAAACAGTAACAGTACAGAGTAGAGTGTCACAGCTACAGAGAAAGTGCAGTGCAATAAGGTGCAAGGTCACAACAAGGTAGATCGTGAGCACTTGATGGGTTGTGTTTAATTTAATCCATAACAAATATTTGGATTTGTCTATTTTCAGTTTGGAATGAAATGTAGAGAAAAATTAGTCACGTGGCTTCTAGAGAATACTTCATTGAACTGAGGACTGAATTTGAGTGCTGGGAAAGAAATTGGTATTCTTCCATTTCCCTGGTGTAAACACGATAACAGTGTGCCTTTATAGTTGTGAGGTTTTGTTGTTGATCTGTGCCAGAGAGAAGAATGCCCTACTGTTGAACTTTGTTGCTTCTAGATGGCCATCCAAAATCACCATTGAATCAATTTAAATATCTAAACCTGGGTTTTGTCTGTTTTGAGACCTTGCAGCAAATGGGTAAAGGTAAAGCTTAGGCATACGTGTTTCACGCTCAGATCACTGTTTCCTGTTTTACTGTGGCCTGACCAGCAGTCAGGGTAAAATGAGAAGAAAAGTTTTTAGGTACAGTATACTTCTGCTGCTGTGATGGTGAGATGTACAATAGTTCTGCTCCTCCAGCATTGTAGCCCAGTTGCTAGGCTGTACTTGCCATCACAGGTTTTCTTCCACATTCCATGTTTACTGCCAGCAGGTAGCAATCCAAGTCCCTGTTCCTGACACAGATAGCTTATCACTGTTAAAATGAAAACCATGGTCCAATTTCAAGTGAGCCTCAGGATTGTGGCTTAAGATTGGGTACAACTAAATCTTCAAAGCAATTTCTAAACTACATCTTCCCATTGAATTGAATATCATAAGAACATGGTGAGTTGTGAAAACTTAAAATTATTTGTTTCTGACTGAAGTGGGTGAAATCAATTGTTGCATTTACTGAATACATCAGAAAAAGGTGCAGATATTATTTGTAGTGTTAATTTACAATAAACAAGTACTGAAACTAAAATGGGTTGATGGCTCTATTTCTAACCGTAGGTAGAATTGTCACATGAACACTTTAAGCTTTTGGATTCTAATATTATAGAGTGATTTATTGGCATATGCCAGCTGTTGATGTTTTGTACTATTTAGTGAGTGTGATTCTAAGACAAGATATCTTTATTAGTCACATGTACATTCGAAACATACAGTGAAATGCATCTTTTGTGTAGAGTGTTCTGGGGGCAGCCCACAAGTGTCGCCACACTTCCGGCGCCAACATAGCATGCCCACAACTTCCTAACCCGTACCTCAATGCACTCTGTACTAACTCAATGTAACTGCCCTGCATAATGAATTGACCTGTACGATCGGTATGCAAGACAAGTTTTTCACTGTACTCGGTACAAGTGACAATAATAAACCAATTTCAATACGTACAAACTCCTTACAGACAGCAGCCGGAATTGAACCCAGGTCACTGGCGCTGTAATAGCGTTATGCTAACCGCTACACTACCGTGCCTGCCCCTTCTTAGTGCTGTATCACTTTTGCAACAAACAACCTAAAGTTAGAAGTATTTTGGATCTGATTATGCATTCATATTCTAACTTCCAGTATACTTGAACTTTCAGGAGGTGTATGTTGGCAAAGAAACTGTGTGCACAGTGGATGGACTTCAGTTCAACAGTGCTTACAATGCAAGAGTAAAAGCCTTTAATTCAGCAGGTGTTGGACCTTACAGTAAAACAGTTGTGTTGCAGACATCTGAGGGTGAGGGATGAACGATACATACTCTTCTTGTTTTATACAATTGTATTTGCTGTAACGCTCAGAATTGATAGTATTATCTTGGAATTATTTTTATCTCTGCTCAAGTTTCTGCTGTTGGTTTTGACTTCAGCTAAACCCTAATTTTTGCTACTCAGTCTTACTATAATTCTTCAATCTCTCATAAATGCTGACACATTTGAAGTAGCTCATCAAAATTATTAAATAAAAGATAATATCATCAAAGTAAAAGGTGAAAATAATTCAAAAACAAATACTATTGTAATCAAATTGAAATTCTCAAAAAGTAAGTTAAGTAGGATCATACAACATAGAAGGAGTACGTTTAGCTAATTATTCCTTTCCACCATTAATAGGGTTACATTTTCTGCAGTCTCAAAGTATTCTCTGAGTCATTGGTATAAACCTTATTTCTGTCACTGTATCACATCTCCATTTAACTAATGCATTATAAAGTGTCAATATTTTTATAATTAGAAATCTATACTTGTGCTTTGCTTAACACTCTGGGAAATGTCATCTTTTGCAACATTAATGTATGCATTCTACACTTGTTCATTGTTTGTTTCTGATGCACGATCTCCAGGTTTGTCAAGTATTCAGTCAGTCAAAAAATAAATGATCGGAAAGTTGTAAATTCATAAAGAGCAGAAAGAATATAGAAGGGGAAATGCATACAATAAAGCTAAATTACATATATTTTGTATGCAGCAATTATAACTCAGTTAGATTTAGTTTAGTTTTGGAAAATGGATTAAAATAGACCAGGAGCAAAAGCTTTAAAATGGCTGAGACCAGTCTTACTACAATGTGATGATTTAGCTACTTTAACGTAAATTCATATCAAAGCAGTGGAAGATATTTAAGAAGATGGTGAGGGTTCAGACTGTACACGTTGCCATTAAAAGTCAAAGGCAGACCCCTAACTCTAGTCCCCCATGAATGTCGAAGAAAATACAGGAGAGAATAATGCAAAGAAAGGGAAGCTTATGAGAGTTACTGAGAACTCAACAGTACAGAAAGACTAAAAGAGTATAAAAGGTGCGGGGGTGAAATTAAAAAGGGAATTAGGAAGCCAAAGAAGATACATGAGGAAAAATTGGCAGGTAAAATCAAGGAAAATCCTAAGATGTCATGAGTATGTGAAGGGAAAAAGGATATCCAAGGAAAGAATAGGGCTGTTAGGGATCAGTGTTAACCTGTGTGGAGGACCTATATAGCTCTAAATGAGTATTTTGTCTTCATGGTACTTCATGACTTTGATATTAAAGAGGAAGAGTATCGGTGATGGGCAAATTATTGCAAAATTTTCTGAGCGAGAGTACAAATCAGCATTTAGGGAAGTACATATTAATGGAGAACAATCACTTAGTTTCTTGAGGTAAGGTTGTGTCCAATGTTTTAGGAAGATAACGAGGAGGGTCGATAACGGAGCAACATCTGATGTGGTGTATATGGATTTTTGCAAGGCATTTTAAAGGCCTACTTAACAGATTGATCAGAAAATGCAATGGAAAGTGTCAGATTGAATTTAAAAATGCTCAGTGGGAAAGAGCAATGGCTAATGGTCGATGGGAATTTTGGTGACTGGAGGACTGCGTATATTGGGGTTCGGCAGGGCTCAGTGCTAGGTCCTGGATTCTGATCTGAATAATCAATGAATTGCAATGGTGCAGAAAGAGACCATTTGGCCCATTAAGGCTGTACCGGCTTTTTGTAGAAAAATCCAAACAGTCCCATTCCCCAGCTCCTACTCCAAAGTCATGCAAACTATTGTCCTTCAAATGCCTATTAAATTCACCTTTGAAAGCCTTGATTCTTGCTGTTTCCACTATCCTTACATACATTGTGTTCCAGATCATATGAGCCTGTTTCTTTTTTCTAAAAGAAAAGGTTTTTCTTCATATCCACTGCATCATTTGCTCATCTCTTTGAAACTGTATCTTCTGTCCTTGAACCATCTGCTAATGGGAGCAGTTTCTCACTTTTTGCCCCTCATAATCTTGTATACATCTGTCAAATCTCCTCTCCATTTTCTGTGCTTCAAGGAGAACACAGTCTAAACTTGCATCTAAAATCCCTCAATTCTGTAATGATTGTAGTGAATCGTTTCTGCACTCACTCTAGGATTTCCACATCCATTTTAAAATGTGGAAACCAAAATTGTATGCAATATTCTAGTTGTGGCCAAACCAGTGTTTTGTAAAGATTCAACTGAACCTCTCTGCTTTTATTTTTAATTCTGTATCTCTATCTCCAAAGCCCAGGAACTCTTTTTTTACTAACCACACTCTCAAAATGTTCAGCTGCTTTCTAAGATTTCTGCAAACTCCACTTTCTGCCATCCTCCAGCTCAGAAAACTACCATTGGAGATCAAAATTGTATGGGAGGCTCTAATTGTGTTTTATGAAGATTTAACTGAACCTCTCTGCTTTTATGTGGAACAATCCAATTGGTCCTATTCCCCAAATCCTATCATAAAGTCATGTAAATTATTGCCTTTCAAGTGTCTATTCATTTCTCTTCTAACCTTAAGCCAATTTCTTATCTATGCTGCCACTGAGCCTTAATTCACCTCAGTTTTGCTAATCAATCATTTATGTGGGACTTTGTCAACTGCCTTCTGAAAATCAATGTAGATTATATCTTCTGTGTTCCTTTGATTGATCTACTTTGTAACATCATCAAAAAATGCGGCCAGGTTGACAAAAAAACAATTTGCAGACAACAATTTTAAACTGACCTGTGTGTATTTCTTAGGCATGTCCTTATCCCCCTTTTTTGAACAACTGTGGTTTCTTAGTCCTCTGGCACCTCCCTGGTACCTAGGAAATATTGGAAGATTATGGTAAAAGTGGAATCTTCAATCCCACTTTGCTCAAACCCAGGATATATCCCACCCAGACCAGATGACTTAATTATTTTTTCAATATCCAGCCTTTCTACTATCTTCTCTTTTTCAGTTTTCACCTCATTCATTATCTCCACTCTTTCCCCTTGTACTGAGATTTTGGCAGTGTCCTATTTGTTTGTAAGCACAGATATAAAGTATTTCAGCCTTGTCCCCTGCCTTTGTGTACAGGCTGCCTTCTTTGCCCCTAATCATCCCCTCCCCTCTTACTACCTGCTGACTATTTACATGTCTATAAATAACTTTAGTGTTAACTGCCATTCTAGTCTCCTATCCTTTCTCTGTTTGTTTTATTTTCCTTTCCCTTTCCACACCCAGCTTGGTTCTGAGTTGAATTATTCGGCTGACATGCATCATACACTCCCAGTTTTATGCTTCATGCTGTTCTCTATTTCTGTGCCATTGTGGCCTTGGTTTTCCTACCTTTCCTCTAAATCGCTGTTTCTTCTAGGTTCACCTCACTCACCGTAACATGATCCAGCAATACCACCTTCCAAGTTGGACTGAAACCATACTTTCAAGTTGGCCCTCCTGAACACATTTCAGAACCTCATCTGTTTCTTTGCCATTTAAGGTTTCCACACTCACCGTTGGGAGACCTGATGCCCTACACCACCCTACAGTTCTTGCACACGTTTGTAATTTCTCATGAGATGTGCTTCTCTTTACCATTTGGTGGCTTGGTACTGCCTTGCTTCTTTAACCAAATGAATTCCTCAGAGGAGTCATCCTTCTCCAGCACTAAATATCTTCTGTAGTTCTGATCTTCTGTAGTTCTGCCGTCCCACCTTCTGCTTTTCCTTCTGTCTTTTCTAAATACGTGGTATCCAGGAATATTAAGTGCTCAGCTCTACCCTTGTTGTTGAGTTTTGGTTCAGTGACATCAAATTACATCGTATTCCTGTGCTGCTATTTGTGGCTATGATTCACCAACATTCATCATCATATTTTACTCATATTCTAAATCTGTCTTTGCATTACTGTAATCTTTCTTAGTTGCTCCCACCTAGTACTGTAGTACTTCCTAGTCTGGTGCTAACACTTTGCACTTTATTCTCTATATCTCTCTTCTGCTGCTGTGTGGTGGTGCCCATCAGTTTTTTGAAGGTCAGTTTATTATACCTGGTTAATGTAATCTGAGAGAACATTTGATGTTGCACTTATCCTCCGCCAATCAAAGAGATTCCTTACTGGGAAGTCGAAGTATCCGGACACCAAGACCATTCAGGTTGGCTGTGGTGGCCATTACAAAATCAACCTCTTGCACAAAAAAAATCCCAATAGAATAAGCTACCAATACTCACCTGCTCGGTTCACAAATAGAGTGGCCGCTTGCTGTTGAAGAGCTTCCACACCCTGCACAAGTCTTTAAGAGAGGAGGGGTGGGGGCTGAGGGTAGTTCCAGTTCTGTCAGAAAACCTTTCTCATTATTTGAAATTCCTGTACACTTATTTCATTTGCAGTGGCTTGGTTCACCTTTGATCCCAGTTCTGCTCATCCAGACATCCTTCTATCCAACGATAACCTAACAATTACGTGTAATAGCTATGATGATCGGGTTGTGCTGGGATCTGTCGCACTCTCCAAAGGAATCCACTACTGGGAACTATCTGTCGATCGCTATGATAACCACCCGGACCCAGCTTTTGGAGTGGCAAGAATTAACTTACTAAAGGATATAATGTTGGGCAAAGATGATAAGGCCTGGGCCATGTATGTTGACAACAATCGCAGTTGGTTTATGCACAGCAATTCCCATACAAATAGGTAAATTATTAATTTTATGTTTGCCAAAAACTTGACCAATGAAGTCACTTTTATTAAATACCATTTTCACATGGGATAAACAATTATTCAACTGCTGTAGTAACTTGTAATTTAGAACACTATCATTTAAAGAATGAAGGAACCATATCATGTGCAGAATTTGTCTTTTTTGTTAAAGTGGCTGTTTTAGAAATTATTTCCATAATTGCATTACTTTAGAAATATTAAATAATTGTTTGTATAAATGAATCAAAAAGGTTGTGTAGGTGTGAACCAAACTAGGGTTTTGTTTTTCTGATTCCAGGACTGAAGGTGGGATTTGTAAAGGTACAACAATTGGTGTTCTGTTGGATCTCAACAAGCGCAACCTCTCATTTTACATCAACAATGTGCAGCAAGGCCCTGTGGCCTTTGAAAATTTGGAAGGCATCTTTGTTCCTGCTGTCAGCATTAATAGGAATGTCCAGGTAAAAGCGATATGTAGGACAGTGGTGGTAGAACAACAGTGAATTGTTCATTCCTTATGCCTCCAGCTTGCTGAACTGTCCCCGAATGGATGGTGAGAGGTCACTTTTGTTTATTCAGGGGCACATCTAGCAGTGGACACGATTCTGTGCGAGCGCTGCGGAATTGTGGCTGGAACAATGCGGTGGAGTTGGCAGAGGGTGCAGGCACTATGCAAGTATCTTGGGGGTCCCCTTAAACTGAGGTTTTAATAAAGGAAGACCCTGGGGAAATTCTAAGCAACTGAAGGGTTGTAAATGCAGAGTGTTCTGCATGAAGAGTGGGCCATTCAGAGGAATGAATAAACTTACATATGCTTTCCTGCTCAATACCACACTGCTGTTCTAATTGGCAAAGGTCCTCCAGTTAAGCTATTACATAGTCCCAGTCAGCCTGGTTGTGGTTGTATGCAGGCTTCTACAAAGGCAGATGCTTCCCATCTGTATAACGATACATTCTGTTAGAACAGGTGAAGTGTCAAGCCATCAGCATGCTTTGGAGTCATTGGAGCATTCCTTATCAGACCTGAATTGCTCCTTTGTGGCAATAAGACAAACTGTTCTGAAAATTAGGTAGCTTGAACAAGGTAGGAGATCGGCGTGTAGCAAATTTTCTTTTATGATATCCTTTGAGATTTGGTAATGATTGACTCCTTTCAAATGGCAGTGTGGTTACTAGAAATGTAATGTTGTTACATACAAGTCTTCTATACTTTCTTGAAACTAAAAGCAAGACATGGATATAAAGTAGTCATGCTTAATGGTTCTAATGTACAACGTTGAACCTTTTTTAACATTCTGAAAAAAGACTTGCAACAGGAAGAGATTTCATTCAGTGTGAATATCTAAAACCTTGTGTGGGTTATTTGGATCTGCAGATGTAATTCTGATAGAAGATCATAGACTCCATGTAACCCAATTGCACTAAATCCCTAATTTTATGGGCTTGTGATGGGAGATGTTAGACAGTCTCCACCAATATCACACTGAAGTTCCAGTTAGAAACTAGGAGAAGCTTTGCATAATTTCTGACTCGTTCCAACTTATCCTAATATATTATAAGGCTTGCCCAACCAAAAAATAGTGTCTTAAACTTTTAATATCGGCAGGAAATTTTGGATCTTGTTCGGGAATTTCTGGTGGAAAGTTGTCCACTAATTGTGCACTGTTATTTCAATTACAAGATAAAGAAAGGAACGTTTGACCAATAGAGGGCAGTCTTATTACCGTAGCATGAGTGGATGGAATAGCAGAAGTCTGTAATAACGTCAAGGGCAGGCTGAAAGTGACAGTTCATCTGATTAGGAAATCCATACATGAATACTTAAATTTAAGTAAGTGTGTTTCCTTAAATAAGACACAATCCTGTGTTAAAGAAGGAAAATATCAGATTTGGGAAAAATTTGATTTACTTTAATCTTATTGAACTGGACACCCTCGTAACTGGACCATCCTGTAGGATCACTGACGGGGAATGATCCAGGTGCACACAGCTCTCCAGTAAGTCCGAAAATACAAAATCTTTTTTCCTCTGGGTCTATGCAGAAATTCAAAGATGTAAGTAGATCAGCTTAGCTTTAGGGAGACAGACCTTGAGATTTTCTCCCCTCAATGTTTTTTTTAAACACGGTGCCTTACTTTACAGCTCGTTGAAGCCACAACTGCACCTTTCATTTATTTTATTCATTGTTAGCAACGTGAATCTCAAAATCTCCATGGAGGTTTCATGAGAGCTTCCTCGTAATCATAGCACACACAGGCTTTTCAAGTAAACTGTTTTACCCGTTGAAATATTCCTTTGTAGTCTCTCTCTTTTTCAAATTTTCTGCTTTGCTCAAGCTTTCTTACTCACCCACCCTTTCTCCTCACATTGTGCCCCTCCGTCCCTTCTCCCTCTTCCCGCTGTTTTTTTTAAGTCAGAAGTGTTGCACCTGCATTTCCTTCACTTTGTTCATGAACTGAGTCAGGTTTCACAGTTCTGCATCTGACAGTAGTTTTCAGACCAGCTCATAATAAAATGCTTCTGTACTTAAAGTAAAGAACATGTTAATTTGCTCATACTGCTGTCAAATTTTGATGTGTGTTTTACTGCCAACAGGTGACTCTTCATACAGGACTGGAAGTTCCAAATCATATCAAACAAGTCAAATCCTCATTATCCTACAGCCCCAAAAGCAAGACCAAGTACTGACACTTCAGCAACCAGCAAAATGACAGTCAATTCAGGTACAAAACATTTCAAAACTCCCAATACCAAATACAGAAAATAGACTAGAAAACCTTTAAAAATCTTAGCTCAGTAAATCTCAGTTGCACGTCACTGGTATGAATTAGAACTCTAGAACTACTGGCAGTCATATAGCATTCACATCAGTTTTCACTAGTAACAAGCTTTAGTTACTCGTATGCCAACCTGTTGTGTTAGAAAACATGGATAACTGAGATCTCTACACTGATAGCAGACTTGTGCCAAGCAGTCTGTTACCTTTTTTTAAAAAAAAGTACATCAGATTATGAGATGATAAAATTTCATTTTCAGTGAGGAACGTAAAACAATTCTGAGACGTTTCGATTTCTTTTCAAAAGGTAATAACTTCCTTTTGGTCAACAAGAAACATAATTTGAACGGGGACCTTCATATACACCAAGGGAGAATTTTTTGCTTCCATACAGCCATTCCCGATGGTTGATGAATATCAACCAATTAAATGAAGTGTATTAAGATGGGACACCAAGCATTTAAATTGGTTAGAAGCAAAGTGAAGAGGATCCTTTACTTCAGTAAATCCTGGCAGTCTGTAAAATTGCAATGCCTTGGGTGTTGATGGAGGAAGCAATTAACTAGCTTGCTTGAGCAGCCAGTACATTTGTTACTTGCTCGGTACTGCTGTAGTCTCCTGATTGATTGGTCAATGCTAGGAAAGTTCTCATCAACAACTCAGGATTTCTGGAGAGCAAGTAAATGCAGGTCTAGTGGCGTTTTCACAGCGGGTGAGGGCTGGCTTGCCTTCCCTCTGCTACTTTCTGTTTCTTCAAGTAAAAGTCAGACAGGGAAACCATTTTATATCTCTTTAGAATGGAGCAACAGGATAGAGAAAACTCCCACAGGATTTTATCTGGGAGAGGAGGAAACCATTGGCCTAGAAAAGAAAGGGTGAGCTGTCCAAGTCCTTTGTGGGATTGCTTTACTTTTTCCAATAGTTTGACCCATGGAGAGGGCTTGATGCCACTGTTGGGATGCCTGCTAAAGCATCAGAACTTAACCTCTATCCATGCTCGATATTAACTTGTATTTGGGGGAATGTGGTAGGATTTGTTAATGTAAAATATGGGGAAGTTATTTTTTAAAGGTATATAGGGGTTAAAATCCAATTTCACCAGGCAGCTAATGATGCTCTCTATTGATTTTCCAAAATATGGACTTTAAATAATATTCTCTTTGATAGGAGGAAAACATTTAAGCAAAAAAGATTAAATGTGAATTGCCAGAATTACTGTCTCTGATAACTGGCCTGCGCTTTTGCAATGTAAACTGTGAAATTGCTGTTTCAGCATTCACCAAAACAAATATGAAACTGGTTACTAAAATAGCTTTAAGCTAGTCTCTACATGACTTTGATTCATTTTTCTGGTTGCTGAGGTGCCATAATCAAGGTTACCTTTGAAATTGCTGACTACATACATCCTCAGCAATGGGAGATATCCGTGATTCTGTTCCTTTGGCAAAATCCCAAACTTTTGGTTGAGATCTCCAAGGAGGGGAAGGGACATGTGAAAGGCCAAATCCACTACTACTGTTCCTGAGCATCATCTTGTGGCCGACTGGAGATCTACATTTCCAGACGCCCTGTCCAATCATGGATCGGCTGAAAGGACCAATGTAAAATTAGAAATACATGCCGAAGTATTTCAGAACCAGAATCAATGCACTTGTTTCCATTTACTTTGCTATATTAACCATAAAGTATTCACAGTATGAGAAGATAGTTTACGGGAAACTATATGGAAGGAAACAGTACAGATATAAGCTAAATACTGAAAGTTTGTATAAATATAAGTGTTTTGTGATTGTCATTGCAAGTGTCTGTTTTGCTAATGTTTGTCATTTTGTATTGTTTCGAAGGTAAAGTGGCGTTAGTGGCGGACACCAGAAATGTTTAAAATATTGCAGGTGTACGTTGCTTTGCATGGATAATTGAACAGAATTTGCTGATGTTGTGGACACTATTTACCTGATTACGCACTTTGGTGACGCTACTTAATTTGATGATGTGCAAAATTTTGATAAGGTCTTGGATAGAATTTAAGTATAAAACTTTAAAACTCTTAACATTGACCTAGTTGATCAAACCTTTATTAAATAATGAAGGCACAAGATTCTGTGGATGCTAGAATCTGGAGCAAAAAACAAACTGCTAGAGGAACTCAGTGGGTCAGGCTGCTTGACCTGCTGAGTTCCTCCAGCATTTGTTTTTTGCTGTTTAAATAATGATATTGGTGATACCAGTCAGTCACGGAGCTGGCATCGCCGACTGTTATTTTCATACTGGGTCTGCATATTTGAGGTCCAAGGGATAGGATCTCAGCAGGTGATCTTCTGCTAAACTTTGGGAGGAGGTCAGGAAAAATTCTGGCAGAAGATCTTCCTACACAAACGTTTAAGCAGGAGATTGGAAGAAACCTAGGAATATTCTATCCTGTGGCTAACTTCCAACTGGAAAGGTTCCTCCCCACCCAACGGGTTTGCATATCCTTGCTTTGTTAAGTGTGCATCTAAAACCTGCAAACCTACCAGTGTGGGGAAAAGTGAATCCTCAGCACATCTGCTAGTGGGTTGGATTGAATTTCAATTTGTGTACTCTGTGGGCCCTATAACTGAAGATGCCATTCTAATGAACCATTTATGTGAAACATATTTTTGGATGATTGCATTAATTCTGGTGAAATTAATCTGCAGAGTTCTGTAGACATGAGTTGATTGACTACTTGAGAGCAAGTTTCCTGGAAATGAGCAAAATAATTTTTCATTGCACTTAAATTTTCCCTGTCAAAAGACTGCACCTTGTAAATCAGGTTATGAGTAATCCTTTGTTAAATGCTTAATAGTATATTCCCTGTAATCACAGCAGTTCTGTTTATATTAATGAAGAGGAGTAGGTGAATCAGTGTATCTCTGAAGTAATAGCTTGTGAATTCAAACCACGTGCCAAAGGGGTTAAATGGATAATCCAGGCTCACGGTCCAGGCCAACGCTGTTGGAGATGTCATACACTCGATGATGTTAAATCCAGGCCAGGAAGGTGGCTTGTTCAACAATTCCATTCTAACCAACACTGCTTTAAAAAATGACTGGTGATTGATTTCATTGTTGTGTTCACAGTTATGTGTGGGATCTTGCTGTGTACAGTTAGGCTGCTATTTACCAGCTGAATAATTCATTGTTTACAAAGTGCTTTGAATTGCGATAAAATGTTATATAAATGCAAATCATCTTTGTTTACAAGGAACATTGATCCCAAAGAGGAACAATGCATACTTTGGTGGTTCCATCCCATCAACCACAGTCGATCACTTCCCTTTGACCAAATAATCCGTATTTTCTCTGCCTCCAGCAGTGTGTGGATGTTGAATGGAATTTAAAAATTGACCTTGTACAGTCTGCGTTGAACAGAAGAGCATTCTTAATCCAGTGCTCTAACTGTTCTTATCGTGCTGTAGGATCACAGCACTACTTTAGGGTATGTGAGCAGAGTAATGAAATCAAGTTCAAAATCCTGTGGTGTTTTAAAGACATTGGACATTCTTTCCCACTGTTGCTCTGTAAAGGAGGAAACACAGCTACACATTTCAGTGATGTGTACAAGCAGATGATTTTTTCAGAAATGTGAGGACAAGGTGTAAAGCTATACTTCATTCACTAGTGAGGTCAGAGCACTGCATTGAAGCTTGAGCAGAGTACTGAATGAAGTACTTTTGGAGTGTGGTAAGGAAAGTGAGTAAGCAAACATTGTACAGCAAACTTTCACACAGAGTTACAAGACCAACCGGAATAAAGAGAAAATGTTGGACTTACTCAGCTGGTCGGGCAGCATCTGTGGAGAGAGAAACAGTTGAGTTGATGGCCTTTCATGTAAACTAGCAAAGGGAGAAAATAAGCAAGCTTTAAGTTGCAGAGAGGTGGAGAGAACAAAGAGGATGTTGTAATAGAGAGGAGACCAAGATTGCCCAGGTGATGCATTTGCTGTTGGCATCGTCTATGAGGGGGTGATGATAGCTTGCTAGTCCTAACTGATCTGATCGGAGCAGTGTAAGTGGATGGAGATTAATGAGAGCAGCCAACTGAAAGAAATGGTAGAACAGGGAGCTGCAGAACATTACAGTTGTTGGAAATCTGAAATAAGAGAGAATGCTGGAAATACTCAGCAGATCATATTGTATCAGAGGGGGAAGAAAAGCTGAGTTACTGTTACAAGTGGATGGCCCTGCATCAGAAATGGCTCATTCTGATACAAACTGGAAAGACTAGGTATCTAAAATTGTAGGAAGCCAAAGATCAGTGGGAGTGGGATGGAGAATTAAAGTGACAGGCAATTGGAAGCTCAGTGTCACCCCTGTGGACTGAACGGGTGTCCTGCGGAGCATTCACCCAATCTGTGTTTGATTTCTCCAATGTAGAAGAGATCACTTTGAGAGAACCAAATGTGATAAAATAAATAGGAAGAATTGCGAGTGAGTTTGCTGCTTGCCTACGAGGAATATTTAGGTTCCTCGTAGGTGGGAAGGGAAGAGGTAGAAGAGCAGCAATTAGATCCCCTGTCCTTATATGGGAATGTGTAGGTGGTGGGCATAGAGTTTGCAGAGGGAACTGAGTGGAATGTGAAGGGGGAAACCCATCCTTCTGGCTCGGAGCAGAGGGACTGAGAGCAGCAGTGGAGGAAATGGAGGAGACGCAGTTGAATCCTATGTCGTCTCTGGTAGAGCGGAAACCACAGTAAGAGAAAAGAAAGACAACACAGAGGTAACTGTGGAAAGGCCCATCATCAGAACAGATACGACAGAGCCGGAGAAACTGTGAGAATGGAATGGAGGAAGCAGGATTTAAGAAGATGTAGTCAAGGTCAGAGCTTTCCTTGTCTTCACCTTTAAACCACCAACTTCCACATTCAATGGTTCATCCTCTGTAATTTCCACCACCTTCAACGAGATACCACCACCAGCTACATTGTCCCCTCCACTTCCCTGTCAACATTCTGACAGGACTGTTCCCTCCGTGACTCCCTGGTTCGCACTTCTGTCTCCACCAAACACTTCCCTTCTCCCAGCAATTCCCCATGCAACAGCAGAAGATGCAACACCTGCCTTTTTATCTCTTCCTTTCCCACCATCCAGTGACCTAAACATTCTTTTAAGATGAACCAGCAATTCACTTGCGTTTGTTCTAATTCGGTGCATTGTATTTAGTACTCGCAATGCGGTGGTGTCTTCACTGGAGAAACTGAGAGCAAATTGGGGTGACCCGCTTTGCAGAACACCTCCATTCAATCTGTGAGGGTGGGCCCAATTTACCAGTTGGCTGTCACTTTACTTCTCCTTCCCAATCCCACTCTGTCTTTAGCCTACACGGTTCCAAACTTGAGGAATACCACCTTATCTTCCACCAATGTATGTTGCAGCCCTTAGACTTAATGTTGAATTAAATAGTTTCAGATCACCAGCCTTTCCTGATTGTGTCAGAACTGGCCAGTTCCAATGGAAAATTAACTCAGATTTTCTACTAATCTTCTGAGTATTCACAGCTTTCCAGCAACTGCTGTGCTCTCTGTTTCATTGTACCACCACTTTTTTCTCTGTACTCTTCTCATTCATCTCACTCTTTATATGTTTCTAAACAGAGCAGCAACAATAAGCAAGCATTTATTACCCATTCTTTGATGGCACCAACAGCATTAATGTTACCTGGACAACCTTGGACCTCATGGAGGCAACCTTGGTGTCCACCTTATCACAGAAATTCCCTTTGTTCCCCATTTAAAACCTTAAAACACTTTTTTTTCTCACTTTTCCAGTTCTGATGAAAGGTCATCAACCTGAAGCATCAAGGTTGTTTCTCTCTTCACCGATGTTAAAAAATCTTCAGCATTTTCTGCTTATATTTTGGGTTTCCAGGATCTGTAATTGTTTTGCTTTCTAGATGTGGCATGAAGGCTAAATGTTGACAGGGATAAATCTGAAGACCAAGGAGAAAAGAGTATTTTATAGTTGCATTATGAAGTACAAAAGCAAGAATTGAACAAATTTTATATGAATTCCATTACTTAGCCCATAGCTGTGCCAGTCCCTTATGTTAGTAAAGATGCCAAGGTCACAGAAGAGATTTATTAGGATCATAGTATGGATGAGAAACATTGGGGAGGAGTGAGAGAAACTTTGATTTTTTTTCATTAGAACAACAAAAGATCTGAGAGTGGAATTTAAAATCAAGTTTATGATAAAGGGTCAATCTATTTCTGAAGATTAGAGAGCTAAAGGGGAAAAAGTAGATAGGGTTATCAGCAGAACAAATGGAAGCATTAAGAGACATTTCTTTATGCAGAGAGTAGTTAAAATGTACAATGTCCTACACAAATGATGAACACAATACATACAAGCTTTTAAAAGGGATATGCAAGGTACTATAACTGAGAATGGCACAGGCATGATGAGTGTGAATATGCTCTGATTCTCTCATTTCACCATTTGCAGAGGAATGTATTAGTTGCTGAAGTGGTTGACTACATCAAGTAATTGAAATAGTCTATAACCTTTTACTTCACAGCTTTTGATACCACTTCAACAACCCCAAGGAACACATTAATTTCAGAAGATGTTGAGTGTACAAAGTCCACAGAGGTTGCTTGATGCAAAATCCATTGGATAAGCATCACAGTAAATATTCCTCCTTCCCCCATCCCCTCTTATTTTTGTTTTGGGAGAAAAAGTGTTTGTGATGCTGTTAAACTGCAATCTAGTTGCAGCAAAGTATTGGTTGCATATGTGTTGAGATGGATTAGCAATTGATAGTAACCCTCCAGAAGACCCCTGTCCTCCTTAGATAAACAATAAATATATGGCACTCTACGAATGCAGGTTAATGCTGAAGTCGCTAAATTTTTAAACCTCATTCTTCATGGTGTCAGTTCTGTAAACTTTCTCCTAAATGCAAATTCCTTAAAGCAAAGCTGTTTAATTCCTTAATAACAAGTAAGCAAGCTTAGATCTCGTTCTCAAAAACGGGTAACATTGTCAAGTTTTTAATATCACAAGCTGTTTTATACAAAATCTCTTTTGAATGCATTGTTCTAAACTATTATTAGTGGACCATTTAATACATTTAGAAACTATTTGTAATCAGTATTAAATAAGGCACACTATACCGCAGGACAGAGAGTATTAACAGATTGATTGGATGTTGTTTGCCAGCTAAACCACTGCCACCCATTGTAATGGTGAATAGTACACACTCTTGTAGACGAATTTGCTACATAGCAGTGTTTACTAAAGGAGTTATTAAATGTAAATTATAAAGACTGTAATACAAATGATTTATATAAACATTACAGTCTAATGCAATGAGCCAAGAGTAAACAGATCTGCAATCTTCATTTCTTAAGAATTTTTTTGTTAGTGTTGTTATGCGTTTTACCCATTTCAGGGTATGGCTCAAATATATCTGAAAAATGTTAATTTAATAATCTTATTATAATGCACTGCCGTTGAAGTAAAGGTTTTGTAGCTGAATACTGTTTATTGTAGAATTTGCGTCACCTGTGTTAGATAACTTTTTGATTCCTTATAATGTGAACTTTGCATTGTGTAAAGCATTAAATTTTATAGGGAACAAATTTAATATATTTATTTAGTCAATTGTTTTATCTGATCAAAAATACTACAAAATATTGTCTGGTTACATTTATTTAAAGTTTTTTGCAGACACTTCATAATTTTTTAATGGCATTCTAAGTTTACCAGCAACTGCATCATTTTAATAGGATGGTGTCTATTTGTTGGCAAGCTTGTCACTTACCAGTTTTCAGGTGTGATAAAGCTTCTAGAAATGTGTTTCCCTAGTTATTATTCAAAATGAGCACAAGAGAACCTGCCTCAACCACAACTACAAGACACATTACTCATTTTGTATTTAGAAATATTGATTAGAAGTTCTTCAGTGTTGGTCCATGCTGGAAATCCCCACACAGAAGTTCCCCCAGCAGTTTATTTTAGCTGAAACTCTGACCATGTGAAAAGTGAGTTCAAACCTTTTGAGGAAAACCTGTTTTCCCCATTGGAGTTCTTGGGTAGAATATAAAAGGAAATGGCCTTTTTTTTGATGATTAGATTACACTGACCTTGATTTATTAAAATCTGCTCGATCCCAATTGGATTGTATCTTTCAGTCACAAGTTTGATGTTTTTTGGTATCGGTAATCACATGCCTGTTCAATGGGCATATTTCTGTTGCTTACATCTCAGCCTAAAGCCTGACTTTGCTGTCATAAATTGGGACTGGTAAAACATAAGATCAAACCTACCAACATGAAATCTTTCGCTCAACTTCACTGTGAATATGCTATTTTACATTCTCCATTGGTCAGTAAATTAGATACATAACATGATCTTCATTATTTCCAGGGAGAAAATGTGGCTTTTCATTTTTCAATTGTAATTTACTTTTTAAAAATAAGTGGCTTTGCACTACTTTAAATCTAAAGTCAATGTCATAGAAACCAGGCAGCTGGCATTGCAGAAATACTTGCCCTCATTGGGAGCAGAAACCTTTCCCTGAATAATGTGCAAGATAGCTAATGGATCACTCCTCCCCACATGCAAGCTTCTAAAACCTTTGGAGAGCACAACGCTTTTTATATTGAAAGTGCAATTTAGTACTGTGCCGTTCGTACTTTACCAGCATTGACTTGGGGATGGTCCGGGCCACTCTGAAGCTAGAAAGGAATGAGCTCTCTCCACTTCAGGTTCCATTGTATTTTTAAATAAAAACTCTTAAATGTTAATTCAGTCATTAGGAACTTAAGCGGCTGGTCCGCTGATTCTTTTTGTCGTAACTGGTGGGTATTTCATTAACACAAAACCTTTTTATGTACACTGGATAGTTTGGTACTTTTTTTGTGTTTTATACTTAATATTCTGTTACTCTGTCTACTCAGTGCTCTCAAACCAGGTATTGCATAAACAGTGAATATTTGTCCTGTAATTGGTGTATGTTCATAAATTGTGATGTGCCAAAAACGTCTGGTGTAGTTGGTTGATTAAATAAATCTATTACAATTTATACTGTCTTCTGAGTTTCATTATATAATTTCTTGGGAGATCATATACTAAATTTGCTGGCACATTTTATGAAAATAAAATATTTCTCACAATGCACTGTGAGAGGGATAGGGAATTGGAAAAATACAGGATCAGAAAGGCCTTTCCAAAAACTAGTAATTCACAGTTGCCCAGAATATCATGCAGTAGCTTTCAACCTTCTCTGGCAGCTTTGTTCCCCACCCCACCATCTGTTCAAAATCTTCAGAAAAACAGTTGAACCTTCCTTCCAAACTTTGAGCTGTAGTCCACTTGATACTAGGTTAAATAGCCTTCAGTCTCATTTCATAACTCAATTATAGGATTGATTGCTCTTGACTACTCTTCAATGCCTGGATAACTGTGCTGGAGCAGTGATAGAAAAGTATCAGTGTTTTGTGTAGAATTGTTATCACTTGCTGGAATTTGTGCTAAAATTCATCTGCTTTATATATCTCAAGATTTAGTTAACTCTGCAGTACACTAGGCTGCTTAATTCAAAACTCAGAATTAAAAGTGCCATTCTTAGGCTGAACATTAGGGGGAACCCTATACACCTGTTTAGAGTCATACAGCACAGAAACAGCCCATTTGACCCACCAAGTATCTATTACTAATCCCATTTACCAGCACCTGGCTTGTAGCCTTCTATGATTTGTCTAGCTATTTAAATATTAAATTTCTTATGCCTTAACCTACACCTTTGCCCTCTATTTTTGGACATCTTTGCTCTGGTAAATAGGATAGGTAGTATGAAACTATCTCATGACTTGTAAGTCTCTATCAGGTCCCCCCACCCAGCGTCATCCACACCAAGGACAACAAACCCAGCCTATCCAGTCTTTCCTCGTCACTGAAACACTCCATTCCAGGCAACATCCTGGTGAGTTTCTTTTACACCCTCTTCAGTGCAAATTGGCTTTTCTCCCAGCTTGAACATGAATAGGGTTTCCATTGTCTTTGCCTGCCAACCCCAGCCTCCACATTCAATGGATCATTCTCCATAATTTGTGCCACTTCCAATGGGATTTCACTGGGAAACACATTTACCACCCCCCCCCCCCCAACCAGCATTCGGAAAGGCCTGTTTCAGCTCCCTCTTCCATCCCTCTATTGTCTCCAACACCACAACATAAACACTTTTTCACTTTTCCAATCCTGATGAAGGGCCCTTGACTTGAAAATATTTCTCTCTTTCCCCCCACTGGTGCTGCTTAACCTGCTGTGACCTTCCACAATTTTCTGCTTTTGTTACAATTGACTGCTATTTTCCTCCAAACCAGAACTTTCATCCTAGTAACCACACTGCCAATTTGGTATCATTGGCAAAATTCTCAACTATGCTCCCTCCCTTTAAGTCTAATCCACTTACACATACCACAAAAGCCATAGGAACTAGTCCTTAGTTCTGTGGAAACCCGATGCATACAGCATTCCTGTCACTAAAATTCCCATTAGCCATTACCCTGTTTTCTCCTACTGAGCCTATGTTTAATCCAGTTTTCCACTTTCCCTCGCATCACAAGAGCTTTCACCTTCTCAATCAACCTGCCATATTGAACTTGTCAAACTCTTTGCTAAAATTGATGTACACATAAAATGCTCAGCTCTCCTTAACATTCTTTGTTACCTCCTCGAAAAATTGTTACCTAAACCAGACATATTATCGCTTCATGCTAACCATCCTCAATTAACCATTCTAAATGCTGCCTTATGCCATTCCTACAGAATTTTTCCCAACAATTTGCCCATCACCAATGTCACAACAACTGGCCTGTAATTAGTCAAAGCTTATGGCTTTCTCCATTTTTAAACAACACTACATCAGCAACCTTCTAGTCTTCCAGCATCACAGAGAAATCAAAGAGCATTATTAAATTATAGTCAGAGTCAGTGCAATTTCCTCTCTTGCCTTTTAAAAGTCTGGCATAAATTTATCTTGGGATTCATCCACTTAAGGATACTAGATCTCTCGATGTGCATTCTCTTTGTTTATCATTTGCAAAACTTCACATTCTTCTGTTTCTGTGGATCACATATACTATAGAACCTTGTAGTTGGTTGTGGCAACAAGAAACTCATAGATTCATTTTCCAAGTTATTAACATTAACAGAAGCCTAGTTTGGAATTAAAATATCAATTAATCCAGCAACCCTTCTAAACCTTTATGTCCCTTCTCTTTCACAAAACTTCTGATTCTTCATCCACCTGTTCCAAATACCAAGTATCCATAACTTTACACATCATCTTTCTCCACAGTTTGGTTTAAGATCCAGTCTGAAAAATGCCATCAATATTTCCTCAGTACTGGACATGAACATCAACCTAGCTTTTATGTTCAAGTGACAGGGTGGGGCTTGGAACCCATGACTTGCCACTGAGCCATGGCTGAAAATTACGATGAAGAGGCTCAGTCCCTGTCAAGATATCCTAGGCTGAGCAACTGTCACTGACAACTGAAAACTCACGACCCTATCCTCACTCAACCCCTCACTTTTGATTGTTGTATTAGGGTGCAGATTGTTGTTCTTATCGTGCTTTTCCTTGGAGTTTCAGCTTTCTTTACGCTTGCTTATACGTTTGTATAATCACCTGTTTGTAAACTTTCAGTAATTTGTAGTATATTTGGTTCTATGCTTCTGTAGTTTCTTTGTCTGCAAAGCTGAAGTGTGACTCAGTCAGTACCAGTTAACAGGTTTCTTATCTTAACCAGTCCAGATTGGTTTGCAGTATAAAAGGAAAGCATATGCTCAAGTTTTTTTGTTACTTCTTTACTTGCCTTGCTTGCTGGTACAGGCTGACCCTGTCTGACCAGTACCATAATAAACACCTAATAAAATGGCTGTAACCATAAGATTTGCACACCATTCTTGACTTCCGAAGAACCTTCTGTACAACATCATCTCCAGGTCTAACACGATTCAGGATAGTGCTTGATTCAATGATGAATTATTCAAAATTAGTCCAAAGCTTTGTGTTCCAAGTTAGCTCTTTTGTAGAAACAGTAGCATTGTCCCAAAAAAAATACAAAATCCCAACTTGAGAGACTTAAGCTGATGCTTGAAATCTTCAGAAGGAATAACCCAGTTTATTCCAGAACTCATATTCCAGAACTCATATTCCAGAGATATTAGACTCAGTAGCCCTTATTGAAGGAACTGGCAGGAACATAGCTGCCAGCAATCACAGCCAACTTTTGTAATCTGATTAATGTGCATCATGAATAATATTTACCCATTTATAGGTCATTTATCTGTACAGCAAACATTGCTAACAATTTCCAGTGTCTTCCGAATGAACCTACCTCTTAGGCAAACATTTTTTAACCACATTTACCACAAACAATTGAAGTAATATAAAAAATTAAGTTTCAGGTTCAGCAGCTTTGATAATTAATAAAAATCAGTCAGAAATTCTTTTAACTAAACATTACAATGAAAACAAACACCCATCTGAATGCCTTGTCTGCACAAAATTTATGACTAAAAATTTATTTTTCCATACTTCTGGAACTGTACAAAGTTATGTGTGTTTTGACTTTGAACTGCATTTGAGTTTCTTGATGTCATTGTCACTGAGGATCAGTGCTCCATTTTTAAATCTTCCCAGCTGTCCACTTAAGACTTTGTCAGCCTTCTTGTTCCGCCTGTGGATACCAAATCCCAAAGAATTTTAGCAGTTAAAGCCTTTTGCTCAGTATAACACGACGCTTATGACTAGCCAAGTCAATTGTGAATTGTCTAATTGCTAGAGATTAATTGATGGATTATACCACGTAAAGTAATGCACAAGAGACTGGAGATGCTGGAGTCTGGAGCAAACAACAGGTCGATCAGCATCCGTTTTGGGGGAGAGGAATTGTCAACGTTTTGAGTCAAGATCCTAGATTAGGACTTTCTGCATCAGAAAGTAATTTTTAATCTCAATTGATACATGAACTCTGTATTCAACAATAACATGCACATATAAAACAGCTTAAAAAAAATCTAAGGCATACAAGAACCGGCTTTAATCAAAGAGACAAATGAAGAGAGGAGCAAAAGTTTGGTCCAAGTAGTCAACTCGAGGGGGAGTCAGAAACAGCAGAAAATTTACAAAAAACTTTAGGCTCAGGGGCCTAATAAGCTATAGAGCCCTGTAGGCAAGAAGAAAACAGGGGTAGGCGGTGTCTCAGAGACTGGTCATGGGAGCAGACACACAGATGAGAGTTGAGGCAATGGGAGGCTGGAAATCACTGCAGGCAAGTAAGAACAAAAAACAATGATAAGCAGTGCTTTGTGTGGGACCCTTCTGGTCACCTCATTATAGGAAGGATGTGGAAGTGTTGGAAAGGGTGCAGAGGAGATTTACCAGGATGCTGCCTGGTTTAGAGAGTATGCATTATGAGAAGAGACTAAGGGATCTAGGGCTTTACTCTGGAGAGAAGGAGGATGAGAGGAGACATGATAGAGGTGGACAAAATATCGAGAGGAATAGATAGAGTGGACAGCCAGCGCCTCTTTCCCAGGGCACCAACGTTCAATACAAGAGGGCATGGATTTAAAGTAATGGGTGGGAAGTTTAAGGGAGATATCAGAGGAAGGCTTTTTTACCCAGAGAGTGGTTGGGGCATGGAATGCATGGCGTGGGATGGTGGTGGAGGCAGGTACATTGGTCAAATTCAAAAGATTACTAGATAAGCACATGGAGGAATTTAAAATAGAGGGATATGTAGGAGGAAGGGGTTAGATAGTCTTAGGCGAGGTTTGAAGGTCAGCACAACATTGTGGGCCGAAGGGCCTGTATTGTGCTGTACTGTTCTATGTTCTATGACCTCCCATATACTGAGAGTACAAGAAGCAAGGCCACTCAAAAGAGCATGGAATCATTATGGTTGGAGTTAGAAGGTACTGATTAATGTTTCAGTGGCAAGAGAGAGGTTACATGAGAAGGTGGTGGTGCTTATCATAAAGAACACACATCAACACAGAGGTATACATGCCCAAGGCCAATGTAAAACACTTTATGCCCAATTGGATCCTTTCTGTGAAATGGTCCAGCCAATGAGCACACACCACTATCCCATAAGTCTGGCAATGGCTGGCAGCTAAATTATTGATGAGGAGACAGGTGGGAAATCCCCTGCTTTTCATTAAAGAGTTCTGTGGTATTTTTTATGCTCGAATGGGAGGGTAGATTTAAAGTCTTTTTCAAATAAAAAATCTGTACTGCACTGGACTGCCAATCTGAATTATAGGTTCAAGTCCCTGGAGTCAGGCTTCTAAAAGTCAAGAGTTGTACCATCACAACTAGGTTGGCATCTGATAGCAATGATATCATTACTAAAAGCTCAGCTCATGGTTGAAACGGATACCAAGTCTGCAGACTGTCGAATCTAGAGACAAAAAATTCTGCAGATGCTGGAATCTGGAGCAATACACAAGAAGTGCTGGAGGAACTCAGCAGGTCAGGCAGCATCCTTGGAGGGAAATAAACAGTCGACGTTTCGGGCTGAGACCCTTCATCAGGACTGGAAAGGAAGAGGGCAGAAGCCAGAATAAGAAGGTGGGGGGAGGGGGCAGAGCACACACAGGCAGGGGAGAGGTGAATTCAGGACTGTCTAATTTGTTCTCTGACAGTAGCTGTGAAAGGGAATTGCTATAGTGGCAACAATACAGTGCCTTTACTTATCAAAGCCTTTTAACTGGAGGAACTGTCTGCTCATCGCTGAACACACAAGCAGTCTAACAATGTAGAGGAATTTAAAAGGGCTCAATTATGGAAAGTTCCAAATATATAAGCTGGATGACAAAGGGAGACAATACCACCAATTACCTGTCAACACCCATGGAAATGAGGTAGGGGAGGGTGGGCAGGGAAACAAAAAGGTCTCTTGGATGAGACAGACTTTTAAGAGGGAGAATATGACAGAAAGAGGGAGACACAGAGATCTTCTGCCACACACAACTGGTAGCATAGCCGGCTCACCTTTCGTCTGTTTTCTTTTCCCTCGACGGGGCCAATTTTGAGTTCTGAAGTGAAAAAGGGAAGATATGATGTGACCGAATGATTACGTTGTTAGATATCTCTTAACCAATAAACAGATTAACACATTGCGATGAGATATTATTCGAATATACTCTGAGGCATGTTTCACAAGGAAAGCAGCAACGACTTAAAGTCTAGGATCACGTTGGTCTGTTGAAAACACGCCCAACAATAAAACAACACTAACCATTTTCATTTGTTTTGCTGTAGACTTATTTTTCATCATTTCCTGGTAAGTTTTGTAGTTTACATATTCACGTTTTGGGGGCTGAAATAAAAACAGCAACAAAAAGGATTGTAAACTTTAAACTGATTTTCAAATTCAAACATTTATGACGATTACAATGTGAGAATTTTCAGTGTGTTGGGGGGGGTGAACATTCCGTGTGAATGCATTATACCCAGGAACAATATCCACCACACAAGGCACTAAGTGGAATTACATTGCTCCCTTCAAACACTGCCACGTGGGATCCATCCAGGAAGAGATTAGTTCCAACAGTGCGACACCCCACAAGTATCATCCTGGGAGTGTCAGCCCTTTTTAAATGCTCAAGTCTCTGGAAGAGATGACCTTCTGACTCAAAGACGAGGACGGTAGCAACTGAGCCATACCCGTCAATGAAAGAGGACCTGGTGAGGAAGGTGTGTAGTGTTTCTGTTCTCTCAGCCACATATACTGCAGAACACGTGGCTGTGCTTGGGGTGTCGATATGTAGAGTTCAAAACAACATTACCATAGGTCTACATCGCAAGTGGATTAGTATTAACAGAGGTCTACCTTGGGAGTAATTTCTCAATCAACTCAAAGCCCCCTCCAAACCGCCATTTCAATGGAATTCATACAAATAAAGCAGCAAAACAGAAAATGGAAATAGGACCAAGTTGCCCAAACATAACTTGCTTGAATGCCAGAGCAAAGGGCTGGACACCTCAGCCCTATTCTGTCCTGCTCTCAAATAGTTTAGAAAATGGATAAAGAGCACAGGTCAATATCTTGTACATGGAAACCGTCGATCTCAGGAGGAAAGAAAGATGAGGAACCACAGCAGGTCGCAAACAAATATGCATGCACCAGGTGTAATCCATATGACCTACCCTAGCACCAAGCATAATGGCTCTCTCTTGTTCTAAAATCCTTTGCTGTTCTTTTTTGTATCCTGTGATGCCAAATCTGTGCACTTCCAGACGGGCCTGTAAAGCAAAAGGCATCAACAGCGAGACTTGTGGTTTACTATTTACACTGTTCAATTGCCAGTTTTGGGGCAATAATCTATCTGCAAACACAATGCAAGCTTCTTCTCAGTGAGCCTGGTCAGCGAGTCTCCCATGGGTCCACCAATCAACTGAGCTAAATGCTGTCAGCCTTAAAAGGCTGGGTGTATGTGTTTTGCAGATACAGTAAGTGGGAATGAATCGGTATGGACGTGCAGCCCACCCCAGTCACATTCTCAGCAATACTCCCTGGTTGTGACCAGTGACCTCTTTGTAGGCCTTGAACTGAAAATGGAGTTGAAGCTTAGCCTTTATCAACGACCATCTGGACAATGTGCAGTTTCTCCCAACCCCTACCACCCACCAGCAGCCTTTATAGCAGCGGAGGAGGCAGCTCGTTGACCCACTGTGCCTAAGCGATTAATCTGAGCCCCCTCCTCCGCATGAGCTTGCAAATTTTCCCCTTTCCAAGCATATCCAATTTCTATCACTATACCTCAAGCTTTATGAGACCCTGTATAGCTTGACGAAATCGGAGAGGTTCCTCTGTGCCTCTGCAGAGGAGTGAGCTGATGGAGTAAGTACCAAAAACAAAGACACTGGTGCAAGACTCACCCTCTCCAAATTGAACGTGTTTTGTTTTGTGGTGCCCTGCTCAGCAGTGTCTGTCACCTAAAGGGGTAAAGATTTAAAGTAATTGCTTCAACTTATAAATCTGCTGAAAAGGCACTTTTCATTGCAATCGTAATTACTAGAGCTCTGAAATCGATGTATTCTTTCTCCTGCCAAAAGTTAACTGCTATAGATGGACACCTGTCCCTCTCTATACTACTCTCCAGAAGCACAAAGGAGTAGTACAGAGAGAGGGACAGTTAGATATTTGTGCGTTCGAGAAACTTAGTCAATGTCAACCACTTTCAACAATGCGAACCATGCCCAACAAGGCTGTTGGATACACCAACATTACACAAGAATCTTCTCCTACTGGAAGAAGCCAGTCTCTAGGTCTTTAAAGTCGCCACACAGTTCTGCACGCTGTGTGTTTTGTAGCTGTCTCCATCAATTCTGCAACACAACAGCCTAGGAATTTCCAACCCAGCAAACTGTGGCTAATGTTAGACCAGACATTTGTTGACAAATTACCTGGTCCTGCAGAAAATCTCACACTCCTTCACATCCCTCCTGCAAACCAGGAGGGCATGTTAGGATTTGTTTCAGCCTAATACTACTGCAGGAGGAAATGGCTAATATGCCAAATGAAGACAGGAGGAAAAAGTTCACAAGAACGGTTTAACAGTCAGCGGTGAGTGCTTCCAGCATTATTAGAAAGTTAGATCGGAGTTTGAGAGAAAGCTGCACACATGCAGTTTCAGGGTTGCATTGATATAATGACATAAACTGAAACATACTTTACTGAGCTTGTCTGTGACTGGTGGGTGCTTCCCTTTCGTGTGAGCACTTGTGAAGCATACAACTTCCACCGGCCTCTTTTGACCGACTGTTACATTCTGATCATCTGGCTCTTTTCCTCCCTCTTCCTTCGTGGACACTGTCTGGTCATCCTCAGAATCAAGAAGCTCTCTGCGCAGCCTGACAAGACACTTTGGAGTCTGACCAGAAGAGATCACCGTTTTCTTTGTATGCAAGTCACTTGTTCTGGGCACTGCGTTCGTGCAAGGCACAGGCTGAGACTCTGAGCAAACTATTTTCTCTTCTGGTTCCTTTTGTTCGCCTTTTCTCCCTTTTAGTTTTGGTTTCTTCCTCTTATTCTTCTTTCCATCCACCTCAGGATCCTCTGCAATAGTCAATATTAAATAAAAGGTCAATAAAGGAGACCGGCAGTAAAATGGCTGCACAGTGTTGGAACAACAAACTTTAACCAGTGATCATGAAGCATTTTAGGTTTTTCTGAGGCTGTGTTCAAGATGCTGCCTAATTTGGTTCATAAGAGCAGAAAAAGAGCAAGCCATTCAGCCCCTCTCACCCACTTTACTATTCAATAACCACCAGTTCTGCTCTGACCCTATATCCTTTGATTCCCTTAATAGCTAAAAATCTTTAAATCTTTACCTACTTGAATAAAGAATTCCAAAGATTCATTCCCACTGGGTAAAGAACTTTCATCTCATCTCTGCTTTGATTGGCTATTTTGAGATTGTTGTTCTTGGTTCAAGACATCTCAGCTGGAGGGATATTGAGTCCACACCTACCCAACCAAACCCTGCGAGAATTTTGTACCTTTCAATGAGATCACCTCTCATTTACAAACTCTAGACAGCGTGAGCTCAGTCTAATGTCTTCTCGGGGGACAAACACCTTACCTCAGTAGTCAATCTGGAGAACTTTCACTGTGCTCTCTCTATCACAATCAGCGAACCCATAAATAGGGAGGCAACAAATCGCTGCGATCTCCTGGTCTCAGCTCCATGGGCAGTTCTCTCCTGTCTCACTCCACTGACTTCAATGGCACAGCTGGTAGAGCCTCTGCCTCACGGCAGCAGAGACCTAGTTTTGATCCTGACCTCCGGTGCTGTCTGTGCGGAGTTTGCACGCGCTCCCTGTGACCACATGAGTTTCCCCGGGTGCTCCAGTTTCCCCCTCACATTGGTAATTGCTTTATTATCGTTACACGTACTGAAGTACAGTGGAAAACTTTGTTTTGCACGCCATCCAGACAGTTAAATTTCACATCAGTACATCGAGGTAGTACAAGGGGAAAGCAATATAGAATATAGTGTTACAGTTACAGAGAGAGTGCAGTGCAGGCAGACATTGTACAGCTCCTTATACAATGAGATGGACTCTGACCTCACAATCTACCTTGTTGTGACCTCGCACCTTATTGCACTGCACTTTCTCTGTAGCTGTGACACTTTACTCTGTACTGTTGCTGTTTTTACCTGTACTACGTCAATGTAACTGCACTGTGTAATGAACTGACCTGTACGATCGGTTTATAAGACAAGCTTTTCACTGTACCTCGGTACAAGTGACAATAATAAACCAATACAAGAAGAGTGGCGACACTTGCAGGCTGCCCCCAGAACACTCCACGCAAAAGATGTTTTTCACTGTTTGTTTTGATGTACATGTGACTAATAAGGATATCTTATCTTAAGGGCCACAATGAGGTAGGTTGTGAGATCAAGAGTGCATCTTATTGGACAAGGACATACCACATCCCAAATAAGTGCGGAGACACAAAAGCCTGCAGATGCTGGAATCTGGAGCAACACACAAAGCGCTGGAGGAACTCGGCGGGTCAGGCAGCACCTGTGGAGGGATGATCCAGATGAAGGGTCTCAACTCAAAACGTCAGCTGTCTACTTCCTTCCATAAAATAAGATTTCTTTATTAGTCGCACGTATATTGAAACACAGTGAAATGCATCTTTTGCGTAGAGTGTTCTGGGGGCAGCCCGCAAGTGTCGCCACACTTCCGGCACCAACATAGCATGCCCACAACTTCCTAACCCATACGTAAATAAGACCAGGCACGGTAGTGCAGCGGTTAGCGTAACGCTGTTACAGCGCCAGCGACCCGGGTTCAATTCCCGCCGCTGCCTGTAAGGAGTTTGCATGTTCTCCCCGTGTCTGCGTGGGTTTCCCCCGGGTGCTCCGGTTTCCTCCCACATTCCAAAGACGTACAGGTTAGGAAGTTGTGGGCGTGCTATGTTGGCGCCGGAAGCGTGGCGACACTTGCGGGATGCCCCCAGCACACTCTACACAAAAGATGCATTTCACTGGGTGTTTCGATGTACATGTGACTAATAAAGAAAGCTGATCCTAAATGCTGCCTGACCTCCTGAGTCCCTCCAAAGGCGAGAGGGTCGGTAGGTTGAATTGCCCCGAGTGTGTGGGTGAGCGGAGTAGGGGGGAAGGCAGTGAAGGTGAACGTTAAACACCGACTCTGCTTCTCTTCCCACAGGTGCTGCCCGACCCGCTGAGTATCTCCAGCGGCCTCCGTCCCCAGGCGGGACGGCGTGGACACAGGGGCCGGACGCTGCCCCTCTCGGCTGAGGGAGTGCCGCGCTGCCGGAGGTGCCGCCTGCTGGACAAGCCCCGGTCGGGCCTCGGCCGCAGCCCCTCACTTACCGCACTGATACAGCTGACCGAGCAGGCGGTCGAGCAGCCGCCGTTCGGCCTCGCCGGCGTCCCGCTCGCCCATAGCAGCCGCCGGTCCCACGCCGCTCCGACGTCCCTGCGTCAGGGCGCGAAAGCTCTGAGGTCATCACGTTATTGACGCCTGAGGGACTCTGTCCTCAGGCCATCGAAGCGGGTCACCACGGAGCTGGGGGGGCGGGGAGGCTCCTCTGACGTCAGCACGGGCTAGGCGACGACCAATCGGAGGCTCCTGTTGGAGGGGGCGGAGCTTACATGGGTCCGGGGGAGGAGGGAGGGGCCGCGGCTCGAGGGGGCGGAGCTTATGTTGGTTCGGAAGTTGCTGTCGTGGCCGTTGGTGGGGGCGGAGCCTGCGCTGACTGGCGGGAGGAGAGGAGGGATGCGGAAAGACGATTGGTTGATTGTGAGGATGATGGGCGGAGCCTGAGCTGGCTGGCGGGAGGAAAGGAAGGAGGCGGCAAGGCGATTGGTTGGTTGTGGGAGGAGATGTGAGGCGGCAAGGTGATTGGTTGGTTTGGAGGTTGGTGGGCGGAGCCTGAGCTGACTGGCGGGAGGAGAGGAGGGAGACGGCAAGGCGATTGGTTGGTTGTGGGAGGAGATGAGGGAGGCGGCAAGGCGATTGGTTGGTTTGGAGGTTGGTGGGCGGAGCCTGAGCTGACTGGCGGGAGGAGAGGAGGGAGACGGCAAGGCGATTGGTTGGTTGTGGGAGGAGATGAGGGAGGCGGCAAGGCGATTGGTTGGTTGGTTGGGAGGATGGTGGGCGGAGCCGGGGCCTGGCGGGGCGGCGGCTTGGTGTCTGGGTGCTGGTGACAGGCGACGGTATTATGAGCCGTAGATGCCTCACATGGCCCGGAATATTATGGCGGGCCCGACTGTGGAGTCACTGTACTCGGTGAGTGCTGGGCGGCGTTCACACAGGTAACAGCGGGCTGAGGGTGGTGCCTGTGGGGGGAGGTGAAGCGTATCTCGGGCCCCGCCTCAACCCGGCCAGGAGGCTGTCGAGTGCGAGGCCAGTGGTGACAGATGGCTGCCCTCCAAGGCGGCTCGCAGCTGCCGAGGGGGAGACTTAACCCACGTGTGAGATGGAAATTCTAGATCCTGAGGGCAAACACCCCCCAAGAACAAGCAGGGGTATCAATCCCAAGAAGCAGAACGGAATGGGTTTGGGAAATACTGACAGTCTTCTTCATGTAGGAATTACTCATAGATCAGTACAGCACAATACAGGCCCTTCGGCCCACAATGTTGGGCCGACCTTTAAACCTCGCCTAAGACTATCTAACCCCTTCCTCCCACATATCCCTCTATTTTAAATTCCTCCATATGCTTATCTAACAATCTCTTGAACTTGACCAATGTACCTGCCTCCACCACTACCCCAGGCAGTGCATTCCATGCACCAACCACTCTCTGGGTAAAAAAACTCCCTCTGATATCTCCCTTGAACTTCCCACCCATTACTTTAAAGCCATGCCCTCTTGTATTGAGCATTGGTGCCCTGAGAAAGAGGCACTGGCTGTCCACTCTATCTATTCCTCTCAATATTTTGTACACCTCTATCATGTCTCCTCTCATCCTCCTCTCCAGAGAGTAAAGCCCTAGCTCCCTTAGTCTCTCCTCATAATGCATACTCTCTAAACCAGGCAGCTTCCTGGTAAATCTCCTCTGCACCCTTTCCAACACTTCCACATTCTTCCTATAATGAGGCGACCAGAACTGGACACAGTACTCTGAGTGTGGTCTGACCAGAGTTTTGTAGAATTGCATCATTACCTTGCGGCTCGTAAACTCCATCCCACAATTTATGAAAGCCAACATCCCATAACCGGTGGATCAAATTTGTAGATTGTCTTTCTGTTACAATCTAGATAGTTAAGGGTCAGTGATGGCATACTCTCTGAATCAGAACATCGTGGGTTGAGGTCTTTGTATACAAATATAAGATTCCAGGGCATTATTGAAGGAAAAATTCACTGGAGATGCTTTGCTCTAGCTGACGTATTAAAGTAAGGCCTCCTCTGATGTACTTCAAAGATTCAGTAGTGTTACTTTATTTATCCCTCAACAAATATTGGTGAAACATGCTAGTTATCATAATGTTTGTATGAGTTTGCTCTGCAAAATGATAGTTGTGTTTTCTACATTATAATGATGACGAAGTTTCAAACATACTTTTGGTCAGGAAGTGGTTTGAGATATCTTGAGGTTGATTAAGGCAAAATATATGTAGTATCTTAAACAGCTGAGATACTGTCAGATCTTTAATTGTAAAGGAACCTTGAGAGAGATTTGAGAGGGGATCTGGAAAAGTACAAGAAACTAGTTGAAAAGAAATGAAGTTTATAATTGAGGGAGTGATGGCTGGTATTTAATCAAGTATACCACTAGTTGGTGCAGGTGATTCCAGAATTCCTATCTGGCAAGTTTATGACTAGATTCCAAGAAGGTGTAAAAATTCTTGGAAACTTGCCCTTAATCCATCTAATTGGAACAAAGAACACGGTCTTCAAAGAGATTGGCAAAAGAATTCTGGTACGATATTAAAAAAAACTTTTTGCTTGATTAATTGTAATCCAGAATACACAGCCTGAAAGTGCAGTGGATGAATTCATCTATGACTTCCAAAAAGTAATTGGATAAATATTTGAAAAGTTAGAAAAAATTCCTGCACTGTGGGGAAAGAGTGGAAGAATGAGACTGTCTATAACAAAGAACTGGCATCAGCTAAATGGGCTGAATGTCATCCCGTCTTTTAACAATTCTATGATTCATAACTTTATTGAAATTATAATCCTTTGATTGCTGTTGGTGAGCTGTAAATCTGAGGGTGTTGACCTGCTGGGCTGATAAATGTGAAGCAATCCTTAATTTTTCATTTAATTGCTACTTGTACATGACTGTTCAATTTCTAACACAGCTTTCTAAATGAGTGTTTTGAATTTTTGCTCCAATAAAGTATATTTCCACAAAATTTGACAGCTTCTGCAAATAGCGGGAAACAGAAAAATGACCATTTCCCTTTTAAGGAAAAAGACAAACAGTAATTAGTTATTGAAAGGGTTGTCTGAAAGTTAAAAAGAGACTACCAGGAAAACTAGTGATTGCTGCAAGGTGTTCAGGAGCTTTTACAAAATGGAATGACAGTTACATGCTGTGCGCAACAAACAGAAATGTTTCTCTTGAAGACGACAACTGCAGATGCTGGAATCTGGAACGCAAAACAGGATGTTGGGAAGAACTCTGTGGAGACAAAAGGTGTATGTTGACATTTCGGGCCAAGACCCTGCATCAGGACTAAGAGGGATGAGGAAAAATTCCCAGTATATAGCAGTACAAAGGAGGAGTGGGACAGAGGCTGATCGGTGAAACGTGGAACCAGATGGGGGGAGGGGGTGATGATGGGTAAATGGAACCTGGTGGGAGAGTAAGAGGGGTGAGGAGATGGTGTTACGTACCAGCAACAATAGAAACACAATGAACCATGAATAAGTGTTAGAAACTATTTTATTAATAACTACTTGTAATAATAAAAGTAAAAACGTTAGACATTAAACATAATCCCCAAAACTAATAAATTCAACATGTGTGTGTGGCAAATTCCCAAACCCCAAGTCTAGGAATAGTTCTCAAAGTTCAGTTCAGCAAGTCATCAGGTGAGATGTGAGCAAAGGCTTTTGCAAGACCACTGACTGAAGAGAAAATGTAGAGAGAAATTACGAAATCCACATGTTGCACGATGGAACACATACAACACCGCAATCAATGATGATCTCCACTGCCTTGTTCCGAAGTATCTGCCACCCCGAAGGCATTCAATACGTGGCCACCCACAGAAAATACCTGATTTCCAGTACAGGCTAATGACAAAGTGGACTCCACTTATTTGCTCCAAAAATCCATACGTGAATTGTAGTGACAGACACAGCTATTGTTCTTCATCCATTGATACAGAGACCAGCAGTCAGTCTCTCTCGCTCTCTCGCTCTCGCTCTGTCGCTGCAACTCACTGAGCAAAACCGCCAGTACGTTGTTATAGTCTTGTTGTCTTGATAACATCACACACACTACTACTACTACTCTACTGTCCAGGTGCCTTAAAGGGACATTCACCAAATAGCAACCTGGCTGGTAACAATGGGAAAGGTAAATAATGAGAGAAGAAACCTAGGTGGACAGGTGAGCATGTGTGGGAGGAGAACTCTGGGGATGTGGGTTACCTGAAATTGGAAAATTTGATGTTCATACCATTGGTTGCTAGCTACCCAACCAGAATATGAGATGTTGTTCTTCAAATTTGTGTTTGGCCATACCATAGCAATGGAGAAAGCCAAGGACAGACAGCTCGGTGTGGGAGCAGGAAGGAGAATTAAAGTGGCATGCATCTGGAAGCTCGAGATGGCTATTGCAGACAGAGTGCAGATGTTACACAAAATGGTCACTGATTCTGTTCGTGGTTTCCCCAATGTAGAGCAGGCCATGTTGTGTGCACTGATTACAAAAAAACAGGTTGGACAAGGTGCAGGTGAATCTCTGCCTCACTTGGAAGGTCTGCTTAGGTCCCTGAATGGTGATGAGGAAGGAGGTGCAGGAACAGATGTTACACCTCCTATGGTTGCAGGGGAAAGTACCAGGGGATGGGGAGGGTTGGGTGGGAAGGGATGAGCGAACTGAGGAGTCACAAAGAGAGTGGTCCATTTGGAAAACAGAAAGGTGGGGGGAGGAAGATGTGACTGGTGGTGGAATCATTTTGGAGCTGACGGGAATGGTGAGGGATGATATGCAGGGTGCAGAGGGTAGGGGATTAAAGTTGAGGACCAAGGAAACTCTAGTGCTGTTATATCTGGAGGGTGGGGGGTGTTGGGACGAGAGCAGAGATGCAGGAAATGGAGTGGTAAATTGGTTTATTATTGTCGCATGTACCGAGGTACAGTGAAAAACTTTGTTTTGCGTGCCATCCATACAGGTCATTGCATCATATCAGTACATAAAATCAGATATATCTTTATTAGTCACATGTACATCAAAACACACAGTGAAGTGCATCTTTTGCGTAGAGTGTTCTGGGGGCAGCCCACAAGTGTCGCCACGCTTCCGGCGCCAACATAGCACGCCCACAACTTCCTAACCTGTATGTCTTTGGAATGTGGGAGGAAACCAGAGCACCCAGAGGAAACCCACACAGACACAGGGAGAGTAGAATAAAGGAAAAAGCAATAACAGAATGTAGAATACACTGTTACAGTTACAGAGAGAGTGCAGTGCAGGCAGACAGTAAGGTGCATTGTGAGGTCGAGAGCCCATCTTGTTGGACAACACGTTTGTTCAGTAGTCTCATGACAGTGGGATAGAAGCTGTCCTTGAGCCTGGTGGTTCGTGCTTTCAAGCTTTTGTATCTTCTGCCCGATAGGAAGGGGGAGAAGAGAGAATGACTGAGATGGGAGGGGTCTTTGATTATGTTGGCTGCTTTACCAAGAAGTGTAGACAGAGCCCATCAAGGGGAGGCTGGTTTCTGTGACATGCTGAACTGTATTCACAACTCTTTGCAGTTTCTTGTGGTCCTGGGCAGAGCAGTTGCCATACTGAGCCATGATGCATCCAAATAGGATGCTTTCTGTGGTGCATCTATAAAAATTGGTGAAGGTCAAAAGGGATATGCTGAAGTTATTTAGCCTTCTGAGGAAGTAGAGGTGCTGGTGCACTTTCTTGGCCGTGGCATCTATGTGGTTGGACCAGGACAGGCTATTGATGATATTTACTCCTAGGAACTTGTAGCTCTCAACCGTCTCGACCTCAGCACCATTGATGTAAACAGGAGTGTGCACCACCCCCCTTCCTTAAGTCAATGAACCAGCTCTATTTTTGTTTTGCTGACATTGAGGGAGAGGTTGTTGTCATGACACCATGTCACTGGGTTCTCTATCTCCTTCCTGTACTCAGATTCATTGTTATTCGAGATTTGACATGATGGTGTCATTTGCGAACTTGTAGATGGAGTTGGAGCAGAATCTGGCCACACAGTCGTGAGTGTATGGGGAGTAAAGTAGGGAGCTGGGGACCAAACCGTGTGGGGCAGTAGTGTTGGGGATAATCGTGGCAGAGGTGTTGCTGCCAATCTTTACTGATTGCGATCTGTTGATTGGAAAGTTAAGGTTCCAGTTGTAAAGGGAGGTGTTGAGTCCCAGTTTTGGGAGTTTGGAGATGGATTTGCTTGGAATTAGGGTCTTAAAGGTGGAGCTGTAGTCAATAAATGGTATCCTGAGGTGGGTGTCTTTATTATCCAGATGCTCCAGAGATGAGTGTAGGGCCAGGGAGATGGCATGGATGTGTTTTGGCTGTAGGTGAATTGCAGTGGGTTGAGGTTGCTTGGGAGGCTGGAACTGATGTGTGCTCTTCATGATGGTCGATGTCAGGGCTACGGGGCAGTAGTCATTAAGGCACGTTACCTTATTTTTCTTTGGTACCTTATTTAAGAAGTGGTCTTTTTAAATTAGGTGGGAACCTCAGATTGAAGGTTGATAGGGTTCTTTGAGGAGGTGACCAGGAAGATTGATGAGGGTAGTGCAGTAGATGTGGTCTACATGGATTTTAGTAAGGCACTTCACAAGGTTCCACGTAGTAGCCTTCTTCAGAAGGTCAGAGGCCAAGGGATCCAGGGGGGCTTGGCCGTGTAGATTCAGAATTGGCTTGCCTGTAGAAAGCAGAGGGTTGTGGTAGAGGGAGTGCATTTGGATTGGAGAGCTGTGACTAGTGGTGTCCCACAGGGATCGGTTCTGGGACCTCTACTTTTTGTGATATTTATTAATGACTTAGATGAGGGGGTGGAAGGGTGGGTTAGCAAGTTTGCAGATGCCACAAAGATCGGTGGTGTTGTGGATAGTGTGGAGGGTTGTCGAAGCTTACAGAGGGATATTGATAGGATGCAGAGCTGGGCTGAGGAGTGGCAGATGGAGTTCAATCCGGAGAAGTGTGAGGTGGTACACTTTGGAAGGACTAACTCCAGGGCAGAATACAAGGTTAATGGTAGGATTTTGGGCAGTGTGGAGGAGCAGAGGGATCTGGGGGTTCATATCCACAGATCACTGGAAGTTGCCTCACAAGTGGATAGGGTAGTTAAGAAAGCTTATGGGATGTTAGCATTCATAAATCGTGGGATTGAGTTTAAGAGCCGCGAAGTAATGATGCAGCTTTACAAAACTCTGGTTAGGCCACACTTGGAGTACTGTGTCCAGTTCTGGTCGCCTCATTATAATAAAGGATGTGGAAGCATTGGTAAGAGTGCAGAGGAGATTTACCTGGATGCTGCCTGGATTAGAGAGTATGGATTATGAGGAGAGACTAAAGGAGCTAAGGCTTTACTCATTGGAGAGAAGGAGGATGAGGGGAGACATGATAGAGGTATACAAAATATTAAGAGGAATAGATAGAGTGGACAGCCAGCGCCTCTTTCTCAGGGCACCAATGCTCAATACAAGAGGGCATGGCTTTAAGGTAATGGGTGGGAAGTTCAAGGGAGATATCAGAGGGTTGTTTTTCACCCAAAGAGTGGTTGGTGCATGAAATGCTCTGCCTGGGGTGGTGGTGGAGGCTGATATGTTGGTCAAGTTCAAGAGATTGTTAGATAAGCATATGGAGGAATTTAAAATAGAGGGATATGTGGGAGGAAGGGGTTAGATAGTCTTAAGCGAGGTTAGAAGGTCGGCACACCTTGTGGGCCAAAGGGCCTGTATTGTGCTGTATTTTTCTATGAAGTAGGGAGAGGTTAAAAATGTCTGCAAAAAAAACCTCATCAACTGACCTGCGCAGGATCTAAGGAAACAAGTGGGGACACCATCCAGGCCAGATATTTCCACGGGTTCACTCTCCGGAAGACTGATCTGATGTCTGCAGTGGTGACTGTAGGTACAGGTGCACTGGAGGCTGTCAGGGCAGGTGGTGACATTCCATTCCCCTTCTGTTCAAAATGTGCATGGAATGCATTAAACTCATCAGGAGGGGATGCGCTGTTGTCAGTGATGCTGCCTGACTTCACTTTGTAGCCCATTATAGCATGTAAGCCCTGCCACAACTGACGGCTAGTCTGGGACTCTACTTTGTACTGTATTGTCTCTCATCATCCCTGATAGCTTTATAAAGGTCGTATCTCGATTTCTTGTATAGGTCAGGGTCGCCTGATTTGAATGCCACAGTCCTGGACTTCAGTAGGGAGTGGATCTCCCAGTTCATCCATGACTTCTGGCCTGGGAACACACGGATTGACCTCTTTGGTACACAGTCCTCTACGCACTTTCTGATAAAGTCCGTGATAGTGGTGACATACTCATCTAGGCTGGCAGCTGAGTCTTTGAACATGGACCAATCTACCGACTCAATGCAGTCACGTAGAAGCCCATCAATTTCCTTAGACCAGCACTGTACGACTTTCTGTACTGGCTCCTCGTGTTTCAGTTTCTGTTTGTATGCAGGGAGGGGGAGCACAGCCTGGTAGTCTGATTTACCGAAGTGTGGGCGGGGGTTGGATCAGTAGGTGTCTTTGGTTGTGTAGCAGTGATCAACAGTGTTTGGGCCTCTGGTGGGGCAGAACACATGCTGGTAGTATTTCAGTAACACACTCTGGAAGTTGGCCTGGTTGGAGACACGGGCTTTGTTGAAGAGGGCCTTGGGGTATTCCATTTCAAGGCTGTTGATCATGTATAGCTCATTGTGTGCAGGCTTCACATCTGGTAGGGGTGGGATGTAGACTGCCATTTGGATAGCTGGAGTAAACTCATGTGGCAGGTTCTATGGGTGGTACTTCACCATTAGATATTCCAAGTCAGGTGAGCAGGAACTCGCCAGGACTGTCACGTCCGAGCAACATGTGGAGTTGATTAGTAAGCAGACCCTTTTGCGTCCTACTTTGCCTGAGGATGCCGTCCATCTGGTGAATTGGTATTGGTTTTGAGAAGCCCTCTGGTAGTATGGTGCAGTCAGGTGAGTGCAGTGTAAGGTGATCTTACAGAAACATACAAAATCCTTAAGCAGATGCCTCACAGGTGGATAGGGTGGTTAATAAAGCTTATGGGATGTTAGCATTCATAAGTCGTGGAATAGAGCCTAAGAGCCGCAAGGTGATGATGCAGCTCTGCAAAACTCTGGTTAGACCACACTTAGAGTACTGTGTCCAGTTCTGGTTGCCTCATTATAGGAAGGATGTGGAAGTGTTGGAAAGGGTGCAAAGGAGATTTACCAGGATGCTGCCTGGTTTAGAGAGTGTGCGTTATGAGGAGAGACTTAGGGAGCTAGGGCTTTACTCTTTGGAGGGAAGGAGGATGAGAGGAGACATGATAGAGGTGTACAAAATATTAAGAGGAATAGATAGACAGCCAGTGCCTCTTTCCCAGGGCACCAATGCTCAATACAAGAGGGCATAGCTTTAAAGTAATGGGTGGGAAGTTCAAGGGAGATATCAGATGGAGTTTTTTCACCCAGAGAGTGGTTGGGGCATGGAGTGCACTGCCTGTGGTAGTGGTGGAGGCAGGTACATTGGTCAAATTCAACAGATTACTAGATAAGTATATGGAGGAATTTAAAATAGAGGGATATGTGGGAGGAAGGAGTTAGATAGTCTTAGGCGAGGTTTAAAGGTTGGCACAACGTTGTGGGCCGAAAGGCCTGTATTGTGCTGTACTTTCTATGATTCTATGTTGAGATGTTTCAGATTCTTCTATTAGTGGAAACAAGAAATGTAGATAAAAGATTAGGGGGTGGTCATTTAAAACTGAGATGCCTGAGAATTCCTCACCGAGGATGATGAATCTCAGGTATTCTCTACACTGGAGGGTTGTGGGGCTAGATCATGGGAAGTAGACTTTTTTCCCCCCAAAGACCAGGGAATTGAGGGCTCTCGGATATTGGGACAGAAGAGGGCATGAGGTCTGGAGCTGGTCAGACATGATCAAATTGAATGGCAGAGCAGGCTTGAGGGACCGAGTGGCCTACTGCTGTTGTCTTACGTTCTTATCATACTGCAGATGTTGAATGGAGATGAATATCTGTTGACAACCAAATATGAAAAGGATAACCCACGGTCCCTCTTGATTGACAAAGTCAAAGGCTCTGAGATCAAAGAAGGGCAGGTGAAATGGTGGATACTGCACACTGCATTTCTCTTGGGGGTGACTCACAGTGAAGGTTGTGTCCATTGTGCATGTAGAGGGACAAAACCTACAGACCATTTCAGGGAGCAGCTCTTTGATCATCATCCAGAAATTGCATTTGCACCTCTGCAAAATTACCCAGTGCTCTCCCTGCCTCTGTTCATCTGTTGCTGAGATAACTTTCTGTGCCACTCTTACCTCTGGCCTTGAATATTTGAACATGCTCCTGAATAGTGTATCTCACTTCACTCACCATAAAACTGAGATCATGCAAAATTGTACTGCTTATGCCCCAACTCATTCTGACTCTCATCATCCATCATCAATGTGCCTGCTGAACTGTACAAGCTCCTGGTGAAGCAACATCTCATCCTAATGTTCAGATCTCTCCATGGTCCTGTCCTTTCCAATGTCTGTAATGTTAACCTTATAATCATCCAAGATATTTGTCCACCCCACAAATATTGGTAACTGTTAAATTGGTTTAATATTGTCACATATACCGAGGTACAGTGGAAAAATTTTTTTTTGCATGACATCCATACAAATTTCATCACATCAGTAAATTGAGGTGGTACAAGGGAAAAGCAATAACAGAATGCAGAATATTGTAGCGGTTAGCGTAACGCTATTACAGCGCCAGCGACCCGGGTTCAATTCCGGCCACTGTCAGTAAGGAGTTTGTACGTCCTCCCCGTGTTTGCGAGGGTTTCCTCCGGGTGCTCTGGTTTCCTCCCACATTCCAAAGATGTACAGGTTAGGAAGTTGTGGGCGTGCTATGTTGGCGCAGGAAGCGTGGCGACACTTGTGGGCTGCCCCCAGAATATTCTATGCAAAAGGTGCATTTCACTGTATGTTTTGATGTACATGTGACTAATAAAGAAATCTTATCTAGTGTTACAGTTACAGAGAAAGTACAGTGTAGGCAGACAATAAGATGCAAGCCCATGATGAGGTAGATTATGAGGTCAAGGGTCCATCTTGTATAAGAGGTCAGTTCAATAGTCTTACAAATAGTGGGATAGAAGCTGTCCTTGAGCCTGGTGGTATGTGCTTTCAGGCTTTTGTATCTCCTGCCTGATAGGAGGGGGGAGAAGAGAGAATGTCTGGGTTGGGGTGTGTCTTTGGCTATGTTGGCTGCTTTACTGAGGCAGGAAGAAGCATAGAGTCCATGGAGGGGAGGCTGGTTTTCATGATGTGCTGAGCTGTGTCCACAACTCTCTGTAGTTTCTTTCAGCCCTGGACAGAGCATTTGCCATACCAAGCCGTGATGCATCCAGATAGGATGCTTTCTGTGGTGAATTTATAAAATTGGTGAGGGTCAACAGGGACATGCTGAATTCCTTTAGCCTTCCAAGGAAGTAGAGGTGCTGAGGCACTTTCTTGGCCATGGCATGTACGTGGTTGAACCAGGACAAGCTGTTGTGCTGCCTAGATCCTGTGTGGAATTAACTGCCAGAACCTCCCAATTCTTTCCTACTTTCTTCTGCTATGATGCTCCTTAAAATTCATTTCCTCGATTTTTCCTTTTTTGTTCTGCCCCATTATGTACTTATGTGGATTGACTTGTTTGTTTAAACACTTTTTGTGTAATACCTTCATGTTTTTGCTGAATTAATAGTATTAATGAAAGTGTTTTCAGGTTGAAAAGTAAGGGATTGGAATATCTGTAATTGTACATAGATGTATAGCACAGGAGTAGGGCACTTGACTCAACCAGCCTCTGCTGGATTCTTTGTCAAGATATTTGAGGTACATATATTGGTTTTCAGTACTCTTGGTGGTTTCAGTACTCTTGGTGGAAACTTTGTTTATCTTTATCATTAGCAAGACGTCAACAATATAAAGAAGTTTACAAGTTGCTAACAGGAAATCTACTCTACTTCATGTGACATCATAGCCAATATTTCAGTTGATAAGATTTCTTTATTAGTCAAAACACACAGTGAAATGCATCTTTTGTGTAGAGTGTTCTGGGTGCAGCCCGCAAGTGTCGCCACGCTTCTGGCACCAACATAGCATGCCCACAACTTCCTAATCCGTATGTCTTGGCAACTTCTTTGGATTTTGTAATAGCGTAACGCTAACCACGACACTACCGTGTTGAACACTTTTGCAATTTGTTTAAGAACTTAATGTCTGATTGAGCATCAACCAAAATAATTTAAGTGCACCTTGGTGCTTGAGCGCACTAGCCCTTCAGTTTTTAGGACCATACAGTGCAACCAGTGCAGAATACTTACTTTACGAATGTATGATCTCTTAGAACTTGAACCAGTAACTGGATTTGTAAATGAATTTCACTCTAGTTTTAATTTACATTTTTGAATCACAGCAGAAGGATACAGCACTGAATAAAAGAGGGAGATTTGAAGATTTGATGGAAGAGCGCAGGGAGAGTAGTGATCTGAAATATGCCATGCGATGTTACACTCCAGTGGTTTACAAGGACCTTGTGCCCCGTACACCCAGTGCTCTTAGGAGTGTCGTGTTGAAATCTGATCCAGTGCAATATGTCGTCAAACAGGTATGAGTAAATGTTAGGATTTAGGTTAATTAAGATTGTGGAACAGTCAGCTGTCTACCTGGTGTCACAATTAAAAGAAGAAAATGGACATCCTGAGGATCCTAATATTAAACTGGGGGGTTATGGGGGGACAGAATTTGCCAAAACAAAAGGACACAAAATAACTGTAACAAAGAAGATAATGGCATTCAATTGTGAGAAATCCCCATGACTGAACGCTTTAAGGATTTTAAAGGAATTGATGTGCATAATGCAGATGCCCTAATTATAATCCGTCAGACGTGGATAATTGTGAGTATACCTTCACTGCTTTAAAGAAGGTTAAGAGAAATCATACAATTATAAATCACAATAAACTAATCTAATCTAATCAGTTAGTATAAAGTTAGTTAGTATAAACTGTAAATTTTCCACTGAATATGATTAATTAATCTTCCCCGAACAATTTCTGTGTATTTCACTAGTCCTCCAATTAACTGGAGAGGAAACAGGCCACTTGGAAACATCACCTTCAAAGGCAGATTCTTTGTACTTTTTACTTGCTACGGTAAAAGATTTCTTGTCCAAGCAGGGAAGTATTTGGGGTTGTTGAAAATTGCCTGTGTAAAACTTGATGTTGTTGAAATTTTGTTTTACCTCTAGCTAGCAAAAGAAACTGGTGAATCTACAGATATCATCAACGATGAAGCGGCCGACATTTTGGAGAAGATGGGCCACGGTCTTCGCTTAAGTGTTGTACGATTCTTTGCATTCACTCTGAGCAAAATCTTTAAAGCCCTTTTTCAGAAAGTACATGTGAATGAAGAAGGAATTCAGAAGGTTAGTTTTGTCCTTTGTAATATTGTCATGCAGTAACTTTTTGCAAATATTTCTACTGAAATATAATTTTGCTAATATTTAACACAGTATAGCAGTGAGATAAACTTGGGGTTGCCCAGAGGAAATAAACTTTTTTTTCAAAAATAAGCCCATGTTTCATTTTTTGCATCTTTACTTTTCTGAAGAATATCACTGTGCTGGGCATGATTTCATGAATGATAAACTTTGTTCATAGTAACGTTCTGTAGAGTAAAGGATCCCCCTCAGAAAGAGAAATCATAGTAGAATTTCACATTTAGTTTCGGGGAGAAACTATTTGGTCTGAAACTATTGTCCTAAACTTAAATAAAGGCAATAATATTGGTAAGGACAGAGTCATTTAAAGTGGACTAGAAAAGGTTAAGGTGATAGATCAGCAGTGGCAGACCTTTCAAGAAAAGTTTCATAAGTCTCTGCAAAGGTATATTCCAGTGAGAAAGAGAGGCTCTTTGAGAAGGATTCACCTTCCCTGGCTGACTATGGAAGTTACAGATGGTATCAAATTGAAAGTAAAGGCATATGATGTTGCAAGGATTATTGGTAAGGCAAATGATTGGGAAGTTTTTAGAAAACAGGAAGGGATGATTTTAAAAATTGTAAAGAAGAAGAAGCTGGAGTCAGACAGAATGGAAATGGGACAGCCCACAGTGTTGGCACCAACGATCAAGTATCTATCTTCACCAATCACATCTTTCCTCTCACACCTCTATCAACTTGCCCTTGTCCCACACTATTGGCAATATACAGAAGCCAGTGCACCTACCAGCCAAAATGCCTTTGGTTTGTGGGAGGAAACTGGAGAACCTGAAGGAAATCTATGTGGTGACAGGGTGAATGTATAAACTCCACATAGTATTCAAGGTCAGGATTGAACCCAGGTTGCTGGAGCTATTAGATCAATGTGGATTCAGTGGATGGAACGTATTTGAGCAGATGTATTTCTTCCTTAAATGCACTATATAAATGTCGATAATCAACGTTGTATTTTCTCCCCAGCCCTCCCAGTGTTGGGATCTTGTCACGACCTTCATGATGTGGTGAACGTATCCAACCAGCTTCCTCTCTGCTGTTTAGACAGCATCCTCCAGTCTGAGGAACTACCTTCCCACAATAATAATTCCTTTAGAATATCAAAATGCTGCTTCTTAGAAGTAAATCTACTTTCCTGTAGCATGTTAAAAAAACTCTCGTGCCATATTTTAGTGAACAATTTTTCTTTAAAATGTGACTTGAGTGTATTAAATAAGGATCTGAGATTGTTGATGTTCTTTTTCAGCTCCATCAGGCTATTCAAGAATATCCAGTTGTTCTGCTGCCAAGCCATCGCAGCTACATAGACTTCCTCATGTTGTCATACATAATGTACACCTATGACCTCTCCTTGCCAGTCATTGCTGCTGGAATGGGCAAGTACCAATTTTAATGTAGAAGCTGTGCATAATGAAGTTAATTGGTATATAAAGAGTTGAATAGGGCTCAACTTAACAACTTTTCTTTCTAATGATCTTTAATTGAACAACTATTCTGCTTCCTCTTCAGATTTTATGGGAATGAAAATAGTCGGTGAAATGCTGAGGATGTCAGGTGCTTTTTTCATTCGACGCTCGTTTGGAGGAGATAGACTTTATTGGGCAGTTTTCTCTGAATATGTGAAAACAATTCTCCGGGTCAGTATTGTGTTTACTACTGATGTACTCAAGTATTCTTCTATAAATATTGAGTTTTTACAATGTGATCCATTTGCTATTGAAATATTAATATTGAAATTCCCATTAAACAGTAATGCTATTGCAGTATATCTTAGTGAATTAATCTTCCTGTGTTAGAACATAGAAGAGCACAGCACAGTATGGGCCCTTCAGCCCACGACATTGTGCCGACCTATATAAACACCTACTCCCTGATCAATCTAACCCTTCCCTCCTACACAGCCCATAATTCTCCATTTTTTTCTTACTTCTATGTGCCTATCTAAGAGTCTTTTAAATGTTCCTATTGTATCAGCCTCTACCACCACCCCTAACGGTGCATTCCAGGCACCCATCACTTTCTGTGCTTTAAAAAAAAAACCTGCCTCTGACATCTCCACTAAGCTTTCCTCCTCTAAGCGTAAACTGATGTCCTCTGGCATTGGCCACTGCTGCCCTGGGGAAAAGATACTGGTTATCCCCTCTATCTATGCCCCTCATAATCTTGTACATCTCTATCAAGTCGCCTGGCATCCTGCGTTGCTCCAAAGAGAAAAGCCCAAGCTTGCTCAACCTTTCCTCATAAGATATGTTCTCTAATCCAGGCAGCATCCTGGTAAATCTCCTCTGCACCCTCTCTAAAGCTTCCATATCCTTATTAATGAGATGACCAGAACTGAACACAATCCTCTAAGTGTGGTCTAACCAAAGTTTTATCTAGCTGCAACATGACTTCCTGACTCTTATACTCAATGCCCCGACCAATGAAGGCAAGCATGCCATACACCTTCTTTATCACCCTATCTACTTGAGTTGCCACTTTCAGGGAGCTATGGATTTGGATCCCAAGATCCCTCTGTTCCTCCGCACTGCTAAGAATCCTGCCATTAACCATGTACTCCACTTCATACTTTTCCAGACTGAACTCCACCTGTCACTTCTCTGTCCTGCATCCTGTCTATATCCTGTTGTAACCTACGACAACCTTCTACACTATCCACAACCCCTCCAACCTTCATGTCATCTGCAAGACTAACATTTAAAAAATTATAGCACAGGAAGGCTCCTTCACAAAAGTAGAATTAAGCTGATTGTGATTCTGCTAGATCAATGCTAGTGTAGCTAAGGGAGAATATGAAGAATCCTTCTCAAATTTGGCTCTCTTCAGAAGTTTATACGTCCTTTATTTGCCTCATGATGACATGCAAGCCATGATCCATTGGGACTTGTACCAGTGCATGTGGGTTCAGCGAGGCTCCACAGTCCCTCTTCTCAATCTTCTTTGTTGCAGTACAGCACCTCTCCTTCAACAAGCGTCCTGCTGGAGTGGAGTTGGGGCAAATAGTAAACTTTGCAGTATTTGCTCCAGAAGTAAGATCATTCCAACTTCATTCATGCATTTAAAATAAATAAATGTGCTTAGAACATAGAACAGTACAGCACAGGAACAGTCCCTTCAGCCCAGAATGGCTCTGTCGACCATGATGCTAGATTAAACTAATCCCATCTGCCTGCACGTGATCCATATCCTGCCATTCCCTGCATGTTCATGTGTCTGTCTAAATGCCTCTTAAACTCCACTATCATACCGACTTCCACCACCACCACCCCTAGCAGCTCATTCTGGGCATGTACTACTCTCTGTGTAAAAAGAAAACTTGCCCCGCTCATCTCATTTAAATTTTCCCCCTCTCACCTTAAAGCTATGCCCTCTAGTATTTAACATTTCTAACCTGGAGAAAAAGGCTCTATCTACCCTATACTTTCATACCTTTATAAACTTCTATCAGGTCTCCCCTCAGCCTCTGATGCTCCAGAGAAAACAATCCAAGTTTGTCCAATCTCTCCTTATAGCTAACACTTTAATCCAGGCAGCATCCTGGTAAGCCTCTTCTGAACCCTCTCTAAAGCCTCCACATCCTTCCTGTAATGGGGTGACCAGATCAGCACACACAACTCCATTGTGGCCTAACCAAAGTTTTATATAGCTACAACATGACTTCCTGACTCTTGTACTCAGTGCCCTGACCAATGAAGGCAAGCATGCCATACACCTTCTTTACCACCCTATCTACTTGTGTTACACCCACCCGGGACATTCTCTCTTCTCTCCTCTTCCATCGGGTAGAAGATACAGGAGTCTGAAGGCACGTACCACCAGACTTAAGGACAGCTTCTACCCCACTGTGATAAGACTATTGAACAGTTCCCTTGTACAATGAGATGGACTATGACCTCACGATCCACCTTGTTGTGACCTCGCACCTTATTGCACTGCACTTTCTCTGTAGCTGTAACACTTCACTCTGTTATTGTTTTTACCTGTACTACATCAATGCACTCTGTACTGACTCAGTGTAACTGCACTGTGTAATGAATTGACCTGTACGATCAGTTCGTAAGACCTCGGTACAAGTGACAATAATATACCAATACCACTTTCAGGGAGCTATGGATTTGGACCCCAAGATCCCTCTGTATGTCAGTGCTTATTAAGGGTCCTGCCATTATACTTTCCCCTTGGATTTGACCTCCCAAAGTGCAACACCACACACTTGCCTGGATTAAACTCCTGTCAGCTATTTTCTCTGCACATATCTGCAACTGATTTATATCCTGCTGTATCTTTTGACAACCACTTTCACTATCCATGACTATGCACACTCCAAGACATTGACTCCTTCATTGAAGTATGAGGGGCCTTAACAGGAAACATCCCAAAGACAAAGGTCCTCCACCAACTTGCCCCTGCTGCACAGGATGCCCCCGACAATCAAGATCCATGAACAAGTCCCTGGGAAAACATAGATCACTTTCCGTTCCTCAGGAGCCACCTCTCAGCAAAGGCAGATGTCAGTGACGAAATTCACCACTACATCCAGTGCACCAGCATAGCCTTTGGCCAACTGAGGAACAGTACATTCAAGCCCAGGACCTCAATCCTGGAATCAGGAGGGTGATATCACTCATTGTGTACTGAGTGATATCACCCTCCTGCATGCTTTAGAGATCTACAACTTGTAGCAGGCATCTCAAAACAATGGACAGGTGCCACCATTGCTGTCTCTGCAAAATCTTCCAAATCTATTGGCAGCATAGGTGAAGCAATGTCAGTGCCCTTTCCGAAGCCAGTGTCCTATGCATCGAGCCTCTGTCTGTGCTCATTTGGTTCCAGTGGTCAGGCCATATTGTTTGTATGCCTGACACCAGACTCCTGAACAAGTGCTCCACCCCAAGCTCCTGTTATGGCAAGAGATGTCAAGGAGAGCAAAGAAAGCTTTTCAAGGACGTTCTCAATTTCTCCTTGTAAAATGAAGAAAGTAACATCCTTACCAACTCGTGAGAATACCCATCTGATGAATGCTGAAAATGGGGAAGGAGCATCCAGGAAGGCTAAGTTCGTTGATTCTCCATGACAATAGTACACAAAGGCCATGCACAAAAAGTGGCAAGTGTGCACAATTTCCCAAGCAATTTGTCAACTCAACCTGCCCTATTTGTGGCAGAGTTTGCAGTTCCCACTTACGACTTCAACCCTCAGAACTGACATGAAAGGAAATCCTCTTCAACCCTGAAGGACTACGTTTAAAATTAATCCTACTGCTTCTCTCTCTCCCAAAAGCCTAGCAATTTGCCTCTGCTTTAACTTTCATCTACTCTTACTGTGCCAAAGCATGCTATGGTTCAGTGCCCCTTTATACAACTAAATGGTTCCCAAACTGTCTGGCAATGTTAAATTAACTTACTAATTCTGAGATCCCAATCAGGAAATGTTCTTAATCAGCATATGAAAACCTTTGGAATTTAGAACATTAAATCTCTTGTAGTTATTATATAGAAATAATATCCTACACAATGCACAACTCTACTTTCTCCATAGAAAGAAAGAGGGGCAACGGGCAATAGAATGATTTTTGAGAAACCTTGAGGTTTTTGATACCAGTGAGGGAAGTGACAAGCTGATGATGCTGATAGTGGGGTTTCTAGGGGATATGTGTGAGGGTCTTGACTAAGCTGCCACAGAAGAGGAGAATGAAAAATAGGTCAGTGTTAGAGGAATAATGATTACTCATAAGAAGTTGTTGGTGGTTAGTGGCCTGTAGGGAGGTTTGAAGGTGGTGTGAGAATTGTAAAGTTGATTTCCTTTACACAGCTACTGGAACTTGCCAAAGGCACGTGATTAGAAATGCAGATGAGACAACGGGTTGGAGCATTTTCCGTTTAATGGAGGATAGAGCTGGGAAATAGGCGAGCATTGGAAAAAACTGTGTGAGGAGTCAGTGACAAAGGAAAAGGATAGTGTAGGAGGTGGGTGATGCTTTAAAGATAGGGAAATGTGGTGCTGGGGGTGGTGAGATTAGTAAAGAGAGGATGAGATCAAGCAGTAAGGTTCTGACATTAAGCAAGTTTTAGCTCAGCAGTCAGAGCAGAAACTTGGAGGAGGTGCAACAAACCTGGGGTCCCGATTTCTTGCTTCCAGGTTATGCCACCAAGAATGTGCCACCTTGTGAATAATAATCAATAGGGGACCAAGAATAGATTTTCAGATGCCCAGAAGCAATGGCAACTGCAGGAGGTAACATAATGTTTGTCTTATGACACTGAAACCCAGCAGAGGGCTGTATCATGGAACAGAAGTGTTCAAGGGAGTTGTGTCAAAAGCAGTGGGGATTTCAAGTTAGTTCAGGAGGCGCAATGAGCTTTCATCCTGCAGTTTTGTCCTTAAGGGTGCTGTTGGTGGGAGTGAGAGTAGTTGTAAGCTGTAGCGATAGAGCTGAAGAATAGAAACCAGTTGATGCCGTGATCATAACTGAGAAGGGGGATGTTGACTGGTGAGAAGCTTGTAAAGGTGATGTGGACAAACTAAATCAATGATACTGTGGGTGAAGGAGGAACAGCAGTGGCATAATGAGAGTCTGGCGTGTAGAGAGGCAGAAAAATGAGACTTCTCATATTTGTTGTCTGGGGTGAAGGTGAAGTGTTCACTGAGAAGGACTTGACTGTTAATTGTGAAGACAGCTTCTGATTTTCTGCAAGGTGATCTCAGAACCGTGGAAAGAATTTACAAAACTCAGGTGGAGTTATATAAATGTATGAAGGCCATTCTGATTGAGTTCAAAATCCAGCCTCGCTATTATGTTAGTCATAATTGAGTTAGATGCTTTCCACTGTTCAGGGAAATGCATGGTTCAGATTAAATAACAAGTAAACTGCTTTGGACTTTGTGTAGACATTCATACTGGACGAGTAGTTTGAATTCAATTTATGTTCCCAGAGAAACTATTCAACCTTTGGTGATTATACCTGAACCAAAGTTACTCCAACCTCCAGTAACTCAGCTACAGTACATACACGATGCTACGTTTGTGCATGCTTGGAGATTGGGCTCCAAGCCGTTATCAACTTGTTCACTGAAACCTATGAGAAGAAGGTCGTTGCACTCATTATGCACAAGGCAAAGGTATTTCTCTGCTGTGCAATCGTGCCCTGTGATAAAGGTTCACAGCAAGGCCCTGTGGAAACCTTTGACCATCTTAGAAGCCACTTCTCATTGAGGGCAGGCATCAGTGGTGGAATTCGTACTTGTTTTCATTATGCCAGCACTGCCTTTGGTCAATTGAGGAAAAGGGTGTTTGAAGATAACAACAACAGACCTGACGTAAAGCTCATGGACTACTTCTGGGCAACAGTGATCCCTATTCTCCTATGTAATTCTGAGACCTGGGCTTATTGACAGCAAACACTTGAAGACTCTTGAAAGATGCTACAAATGCTATCTCTAATATCCTCCAAATCCACTGGAAAGGTAAGAACCCAATGGCAGTGTCCTCTCCCCGGCAAACATCCGCAGTGTTGAGGCCCTAGTTACATCCAGTTACTTTGGTCAAGCCATGTCGTTTACTTATCCAACATGACTCTCAAAACAGACGATCTTTTCTGAATTCTGTCATGGGGAAAAGCTTGCCAGGCAGACAGAGGAAAAAGTTCAATGGTGTGCTCAAAGCTTTCTTGGAAAATTGCAATGTCCCCACTGACACACAGAAGTCCCTGGCCCATAACCATTGAAAATGGAGAAGGAGCAGTAGGCTTGGTATTGAGATCCTGGAGGCCATACATCAGGAGCACACAGAAGCCCAAATAGCAGAAGGAACAGGCCACCTCACAAACTACCCACCCACTCGGTAGAAGTGTTTACAGCTTCCATGTTGGCCTTATCAGTCATCTTAAAGCCCTCCAAACCAGAACGGAAATCTTCTTTGACCTTGCATGACCGTCAACTATAACTCGACTACAGCTCCCATCTTCACACACAAAAAATCAGAAGTAGGGAAAAAAAATGTCCTTTATTCAATGATTTGTAAGAAGCATATTATGAAAATTCAGGAGTGGAAATAGAGCTTGTTAGAAGTCCTGTATAGCTGGATAGCAGCTGTTTGGTGAAGGCAGAATTCTCGAAAGGATCAACTGGGAAGACACTGAGAGGCTTTTAGCTAGAATTACGTGGAAAAAAAATCTCAGATTAAAGATTCTGTAACATCGGATTGAAATAAGGAGAAACCTCCCTCGGAGGGGATGTAGTTCTTTGAAATTATCCACCTCAGAGGGCTAAATGTGGTCAGTCATTGTGTATATTAAACACAGATCAATGAACTCTTGTCCATTAAGGGAATCAAGGGATGCAAGAACTGGGCAGGAAAGAATGAACAGACAAGGTCCCTCTTCTCAAGAGAAAAGAAGTTTGAGTGACCCTAATGGAAGTCTTTTCATGTAGAACTTCTGCCACAAGTAGGCTCAATGGACTGCATCACCTGCTCCCAGCCTATTTCTTGTGATAATAGAGTTTTGCTCAAAGAGTGCCATATTGGTCCTGTGATTTGCACATTTACATTGTGAAAAATCTGCACGAATAAAGTAATTGGTTCAAGCTGCCTAATAAACCTTTTGCTTCTTGGTTGCAAAAGGAAGATTCTGGTAAGAATCTTTCTCTGTATAAAAATAATTTGTTTAATTCTATTGTGTTTTCACTTCAGTCAATGCTTCTGTATTAATTTAAAATTTGTTTTTCAGAATGGTGATGCTCCTGTTGAATTCTTTGTGGAAGGGACTAGAAGTCGTACTGGAAAGTCACTGATGCCCAAATTAGGTGAGTGCAAAGGTTTGTTTTTGTGAGTATTAAAATGTTTTGATCATGTAATCCTGAATTGTGCAGGTCTAAAACGTGATGATTTTCATATTTATTCCTACTCTATTCATGATGCTTACCTACAAGAAGAGCCTTGGATTACTTGCAACCCTTCACCGTTATCTGCAAGAGCTTAGCCCCTATGCGTACATTCCACCCATCGCAACCAAGGAGTGTTGTAATGACTCGTCACTCATGATAATTGAGCTACAAACCAATCTGAAACCTAGAAATAATCTATTGCAGAAGAAAAATGTACATCAAATTAGCACTAAACCAGTGGGAGAAGCAGATAAAAGGAGTGGGAAACTGTAAAGTTAGAGAGAGATCATGCCTGGGAGCACTTCTTTGCTTCACACTGAGCAGTAGAGAACTGCCCCCAAAATGTTGTTAAGGCCAAAGTGAATGTGAAACTTTTGCAAGCAGTTGTAGTCTCGCAGCGAAAGATATTAATAAGCCATCTATCTCTTTTCCCCCCCCCCCCCCCCCCCCCCCAGTGTCTAACTGCCCTCATAAGCTACCAACCTGATGGCATGGTCTCAGCCTATCGGAAATATTCCCTTTCTCCAATCTATCCCTCCTCCATTCTCTCTAAAACTTAAAACTTTTTTTCTCTCTGCCATTTCTGACAAAGGTTCTCCAACCTGAAATATTAACTCTGTTTCTCCTTCCACAGATACTGCCTGACCCATTGAATATTTCTCGTATTTTTTACCTTTTTTTTCAGATCTCCAGCATCTGCAGTCTTTTGATTTTCATTTATTGCTAATTGATTGTTTGCACAAAGCATTTTTGCATTTCTCCACCTAGAGCAAATAATTTATTAAATTTTTCATACATGATCAGAATGTTAATTTTTTTGTAATTGCTTGCGTGACTCTGTGGTATGCAGCTGAGTGAAAACAAATATTTGTGATTCCCGTGCTGCAGTTAACGGAACCGACAATGTTAGACATTGGTCTTTATTTTCTATACAATATTAATGCGGTCTGTAATGGCAGTAATGAAATGTTGGCTGCCTTCTGATAGCACCAGCCCTCAATAACAATAGGCCTGAATTTAATCTGATTCAGCCTGTGCACAGAATGCTGATTTGATATTGGATGTTCTTTTTTTAAAATAAGAGAAAGGAAGGTGCTAACTGACTTCCCCATTTCTAACTCTCAACTTGTTAGACTGGTAGAGTTGCCTCTTATTTAAAAAAAAGAGAACTTGGATTTATAAGCATAGTTCACCGTGTCGGTGTGCCTCAAAGCACTTCAGTCAAAGAACTGATGTAATGTGGGCAATGTACCTGCTAATTTGCACACAGCTAAATCCTGGAAACAGCAAGGATACTGTCCATATCAATTTTTTAATGATAGTTAAGGGATAAATATTAGCTTGCACATCAGAGTACTCCCTTGCTTCTCTTCAGCATGGTGCCATGGGATCTATTACATTCAAATGAAAGAGCTGATGGTTTAATATCTCATAAGAGCTTCAGCGATTAGTATTCTGTCATTACACAGAAGAAACATTCTGCTTGTCTTTAGAATGGATAGAATGTGAGAATGCAACCACAGAGCCACAGTTGACACCTGTGCAAAGGTTCACTTAAACATTTTAAATACTCCTAATGTTTGGGAAATAATTTAAGTTGGTCAGAAAAATATTAACAAAACAGTTTGTGATTTCCAGCATGAGAATGGGCCAACTACATTTCAAATCATTGCAATATAATTTCATCTTTGCAATAGGGATATCAATCTGAAGGTAATTTTGATTTTTAGGAAGCAATATTTGATCTGTGGGCAACAGACAATCATCAACTTAAGTGCTTTTCAACCTTAAAAATCTTACCAGCATCGTGCTGCTTCTGCTTGGAGTTCCATGCAGTTCAGAGCCAGGCAAACGTGCCACTGGTTTAAGGCTGATAGATACAGTGTCAAGTTGCCGTCAAGTAAGTTGATTATAATTTTACAGTACATTAGTGTGGTAGAACTTGAACTTTCAATGTAACTGTGAATATTTCATGCTGTAAATAATGCTATTTAAGAATATTGTGGACAGTTGCTTTTTTTTCACTTTGCATTCTTAAAATGTTCTTTCTTATAGGACTGTTTAAACATAAGCAATCGAACCTTTTCTGATGGGGAGGTTTTGATATGTACTTAATTCCCGTAAGTATAAGCTATGACCGAATCCTGGAGGAGTCCCTCTATGCACATGAACTTTTTAGGCGTTCCAAAGCCAAAGGAATCAACTTCGGTTGTGTTCAAGTTTCTTGTTATAATGTCCTTAATTTAAGCTGTTTTCTGGAAATGTAAATGGAAGTTGGTGACCAAATTGGTTTTCTTTAATAGGGTTTGCTGAAGGCTAGGAAGATTCTAAGTGAAAACTTTGGAAGCATACATGTTTACTTTGGACAGCCTGTGTCAGTGCGATCCCTAGCAACAGGAATTGTTAGGAGATCTCATTACAATTTGTTACCCAGGTCAGTCATAAACATCTAAAGGAGCTTGTTAATAAAGTGAAACATCATAATTCTGTTTTGTAAACAGAAAATTCTGTGTGTGTTAATTGTTAGCCATTTTGTCAGACTAGACATGAGCCAGAATTGTGGAACGATATCAGAAATGGAGAAAATACTTGAAGCTGTTTATAAAAGGAGGTAGTCAATTCTCATCAAAAAAGCAAAGAGGTAGAAGAATTAGCACGATGAACATCCCCTGGTGTAACACAGGAAGGCAAACCACTTTTGCATCTTTATAACATGGTCAATCCTGGGTTGACTTGGACTAAACCAATGGCACAAATGGTTCGTACCGGTTTACTGTGGTAATAAGATCTAATTTAATCTGGTAGACATATTCATTGGAGGTTCATAACCCTCAAGGTGCAAAACACCTGAGCTTAGTACATGTGTGCATTCTGCTTGAGATAAAATTGGCCACTGTCTGCTTCCATCTGTTTATGCTTGTGCCGACTTCTGCTGCATAGGATGTTACACAAAGAAAAATCTTTTTAACATGAGATTCCTTTGAACTTTCAAACAGGCATATTCCACGAAAGCCCTCTGGAGATGTCTACAGGTTTCTTGATGATCTAGGCCATAAAATAGTAGTGCTGCAGCAGAAAAGTATGGTCATTAGTCCCTGGGTGCTGATGGCTACAGTGATCATCCAGAACCTGCCAGGCCTGACTCTGTCAGATCTTACTAGGCAGACACTGTGGCTCAAAACAATCGCAGAAACATTTGGTGCTTTCATCGACTGGCCAGGTAAGTAAAAGTTTTCTTTTATAAAATTTGTCTATTTTGATGGCACCTAATGACCCTAGCTATATTCAACCTGTACCTGTTTTACCAAGTGACAAAGCACCTTGCATGTAATATGTCAAAGCTCCACATGATACTGTTTTACAATGGATATCTTTTGCCTTCTAGAACTTTACCCGAATGATTGTTCTGACTGTAAGGGTCCAGAAAGTGTGAAACAGCCCTGTCCTATTTGCACAGGTTTCCTTTCCAGTCAGGCAGATGATGGCGACCAAGAGCAGAGACAGTAGCTGGTTACTCTGCTAACACTCCTGCAAAGAGCTCTGCTAATCTCTCTTTTTAATTGCTTTGAAATGTTCCCCTATATTACTGGCATGATGCAGGTTATTGTTGTTGAGAAGTGCACAAAACAAAAACATTTTTTATCTTGATCTCCTGCTGCAGAGGTGATTTACCTTCAATAATCACAGCCCTTTTCCTTAGCACTGGGTATGCCTGCAGACACTGAAAAGTTTTTAGTTTGCTTGATGCCCAGGGATTTCAAATATACTAGAGCTCCTTGATGCTGTGCTCGGACAAATGCTACATCAAGGGCATTCACTCCATTGCATCTCTGAAATTCAGCTCGTTAGTCCATGGTGTGGACAGATTTGTAATGGTGGTTAGAGAGTGATCGTGATGGAAACCAAACAGAGCATGAGTGAACAAATGACAGGAAGTACTAGAGAAACGAGGGACTGCAGATGCTGGAATCTAAATGAAAAACACGATGATGCTGGAGGAACTCAGCAGGCCAGGCAGCACCCGTGGAGAAATGCAGGTGGTCAACGCTTCGGGTCAGGACCCTTCTACCCCTTTCTTTTTTTCCTTTTGCTCCTTACCTTTGACTCATCCTCCGGTGGATCTGCTCTCCCCTCCTCCCCTGCACCTGCCTATCACTACCCCTTACCTGCATCTACCTGTCAGCACCCTGTGCCCACCCCAACTCCCTTCTTTTGTCCACCTATCACTGCTCTGCTTTTCCCTCCTATATATTGGGCTTCCCCTTTTCCTATCTTCAGTCCTGAAGGAGGGTCCTGACCCAAAGCGTTGACCGCCTGCTTTTCTCCACAGATACTGCCTGGTCTGCTGAGTTCCTCCAGCATCATCATGTTTTTCATCTTGACAGAAAAGTACACTAGATGGCACAATTAGAATTGGTTTATTATTGTCACATGTACCAAGGTACAGTGAAAAATTTGTTTTGCATCCCGTTCATACACATCAATTCATTATACAGTGCATTGAGGTAGAACAATACAGAATGTAGAATAAAATGTAACAGCTACAGAGAAGGTGCAAGGTAGATCGTGAGGTCAAGAGTCCATCTTATTGTACTAGGGAACTGTTCAGTAGTCTTATAACAGCGGGATAGAAGCTGTCCCTGAGCCTGGTAGTACATGCTTTCAGGCTTTTGTATCTGCTGCCTGATGGGAGAAGAGAGAATGTCCGGGGTGGGTGGGGTCTTTGATTATGGTGGCTGCTTTACCGAGGTAGCGAGAAGTCCATGAAGCGAAAAGATGCCTTTCACCGCCTCAGTGCAGATGAAGTAGGTTGTTAAGGGAGTAGAGGACTGATGGGGGTGGTACTGGGCCAAATTAGATTTGTCTGGCTTTCTGTGAACAGGACGTATGTGGACAGTTTTCACGTAGTGGTACATGAAGCATATTAAGTGCAGTGAGAGTGCAGTTAGGATACGAATGTTGTAACTTCAGCAGCTAATTTGTGTATCCTATTGAGATCAAATACTGCATGTTTTTGCCCACCTGTCTGCTGACAATTACACCTCATTATTTAGTTACATGTTCTTGGGTTGAAAGAATCATAACTTTTGCAGTGGTCAAAAGTTGAAACTTTAAAAGAAAATCTATTTCATTCTCCCTTGTTCAAAACTATCCAGAACTGCCTCTGACGGATTAGGTTATTTTTGAAATTTGAACTAATGTTTTGAACCAAAACTATAACTTCAGTCTTATAACAGAGGGATAGAAGCTGTCCTTGAGCCTGGTAGTACATGCTTTCAGGCTTTTGTATCTTCTGCCTGATGGGAGAAGAGAGAATGTCCGGGGTGGGTGGGTTCTTTGGTTATGGTGGCCGCTTTACCGAGGCAGCGAGAAGTGTAGACAGAGTCTATGGAGCAAAAAGTCACTCTTAAAGAGAAAGCAATTTAGAATGTTTTATTTTAATCACATAATTATTGATATGTTCATCATGTATCAGTTTTTTGTTTGTATTGTATGTGTATACAATGAAATGAATGCACTAATGACCTCTGATCTATTCCAGAAAATTTAACGCCTGACAAAGTGATTCGTTCCAATCTTGCCCTACACCACAATATAGTGAAAACAATCAAAAACCAGATCGTGCTTTGCCAAGAAGACACTCCAGCTAAATTCACAGTGGAAAAGATTTTCAAGCACACAATCTCGGTGCTAATGTGTGCTTCCTACAGAAATCAGATACTGCACGTCTTTGTGCGCCCTGCCTTGGTAGCAATTGCATTTCAAAACGCACAAAGTTGCAGGAGAGGTAAATACATAACTTTAAGAAAAATATCCATTATCTTTTACCTAAACTGAGGAGACAGTGGGTTGTCATCTTCAGAGTTTAATTTAAATCTACATCAGACAAATTCAGTGAAGGCCGTCTCTCTCTGCTGGCAGTGGGAATCATGATTTTAAAAAAAATTTCAGCGGAGTTTCTATTTATAGGCTGTCACCATAAAAATTGTACTGGTCTCCACAACAAATGTCAGAGTACAGGTTAAGCCGTATTGTTCAGGTGGGTGCAGAGAGTCATAAGAGAATGTGATCATGCTTTTGTCTGACTTGGCAGTGCTTGAGGTCAACAAAAGCTAATTTTGATATTAAATCTACCCATCATTTTAGTAAGCACAACAAATTAAAGGTTGAAGTGACAAATTTGTATTCCATATATAAAATCATATGTTTTATATATGGAATACAATATATTCCATATATAAAATACATAGAATATATACAAATTTGACCACCTTTAGAAATTGTTTCCCGGGGTTTCAAAACTTTGAAACTCCAGCATCCCTGGAGTCCTCCCGTTTGACAAGGTTTTAAAAAAGTTTTGTGTCATCCAATTGAAAACTTGCCAATTTATTTCATCTTCTCTTCACCCATTTTATCATTAATGGTTCTTTCAGTGGCTCCTTGGGTTATCTTCTGGCCCTGGGCTCAGTTTCTCAATTTGGAAAATCAATCTTAAACTTAAATTCAACAAAAAAACTTGTTTGTTTGAGGCTTATTTTAATTAAATTGGATATGTCAATCGAATCTGCCGATCCCATCACTTTAAAGTATTACTGTCCATCTTGTCATTTGTTAGTGGACTTTGAACATGCTGGCAAAGAGACACTGGATTTGAGATTCCAACCAGAGACAAAATGTGGTTATAACTAAACAGTTTTACTCAACTTCTGTCCCTCATCTAGAGCATTGTCCAAAAAAATGTAGGACATCTTCTGGTACCCTTTCTGCTGTCTGAGCAGTGGTATCTGGTGATAGTTTTGCCAAGATGAATGCTGTATGAAATGTATGTGGATGTGACCTGAATAAACTGACAGTACAAGGTGATGACATGCAATACAGTGCACCTTCATTTTCTAACACATGCAAAGACATGTTTTAAAGTATAATCTATCTCTGCATACCAGTAAGAGAAAATAAAGAGTGTCTGGCTTCCTCCAATCAGAAACGCAGGTTGCTCTTAATTCCCTTCTCTAATTTCTTCCAGAGGACATCTATGGCTGCTTCAGCTACCTGCGTGAAGTTCTCTCTGATGAGTTTGTTTTCTTGCCAGGAAATATTGTCAAGGTAACGTAAAGTAAAACATGAGAGTAAATCTTGGCCAGGAACTGACTGTTTAATTCCTCCATGGGCATAACCCAAGGAGAAAATGGACATTTCTACTTTCATAATGATTTGTGATAGGAAAATTCAGCTGTGTTTTTATTAAGAAGGTGGTGCACTTCATAAAGTCACTTACAACTATTAAGATCAATTAAAATATATTGTATATTGAGTGTTTTAGACAATTTGACAATCCTGCCTCCAATAATGCTAAATCAAAACATTTTTAAGATGGTGACAAGTTTTCAAAACTTGTTGCATCGGAATCCTAGATGAGTAACTGAATACAGAATTTGTTGGTCACACAATTGGCCATGACTGCTGTTACTGGTGACATCGTGTCTTCCTTGCTTGTGATCTGGACCATGAATCACAATCCATTTGGCATAAGATATTTTTCATGTGTAACTCGCTCTTGCTGTCTTTCTCCCTGCAGGATTTTGATGAAGGCTTGTACTTGCTGATGAAGAGCGGTGCCATTCAGGGGTCTCAGGCAGATCTCTACGTTTCTGAGAAAGGGAATGCCACCATTTCCTTCTTATCAGTGATGTTTGCACCTTTTCTGGAAGGTTATCAGGTCTGTGGCGAATTTCCTGTTCAAACACTTAAACTTCTGTTTCCTCGTAGTTTAAAATGGATTACTTTCAATTAGATTATTTTAGTTTGAATACTGTGCAGCAAATACTTTAATTCTCTCAGATGTCTGTGTTCACATGTAAATTGCATAGTGCCTTTCTAAATCTACTATTAGGTTTGATTCCTTCACTCTTTTATCTTTGTTAACTATGCAATAATTGTAAGTGATTTTGCTCTTCAGTTGTGCCCTTTATGCATCTTGTACTGTTGTATTAGAAATGAAGTGTTTAGAACTAAGGAAGGAAGATGGGCAGAAGTTATTCACTTAAAGGATAGAGGATTGAGTGTGTTACCAAGGAAGCCCATCGGTATAAATGGACAACATTTATTTATACCTAGAGGAGGAGAAGGATACAGTGAGTGATTTGATAGATCTAAGGTCCTTTTTCCCCTGCAGGCTATTTTTAATCTATTTTTTCCCATGTGTATAGATCTGTATGTATAACATTTATCTCCATGGCTTGGTAATTCTTAATTTTAATTTAAACTTTGTTCTGTGATCTATATATTTTCCTGTCCTATTTTTGTATTTTTCCATGGCAGCCTGCACTTTAAGGTTCCCTTTTTGTATCTGCTTGAGAAACTAAATGGGATACTGACAAAGATAATTAACGATTGGTACATACAGCAGAGCACTTCAGGGCTGTAGGTCTGACCTGTGATAATTCTTTTTTATAATTGCATTTCTGTATAGGTCAGGTGTATAATGTCAAACCATACCTCTCCGCAATGTCACACATTAGGCCTGAATTAGATATCACTGTGTCCAAACAATGCTGAATAATTTGTCAGCTAAATAATGTCTGAAAGAATCCTTGCAAATATATAAGGAAACTTAATTTGCAGTGTGCCATCCACGCCATGGAGATAACCTGGAGTGCTTCACAGCTAATAAAATATTGTTAAAGTGTGCTCATTACTGTAATATAGAAATTGCAGCAGCCATTTGTGCACAGCATCTGTCGCAAATAGCAATGTGGTAACGAGAAGATTGTCTGTCTGTTTTGGTGAGGGCTAAATATTGGCCAGGACGTTGATGGAACCACCACTAAATCTAACTGTGAAGGCAGCAATTGATGTGAACTGGCTAAAGCAGAACCACTGGATAAATTGACATGCTCTAGTATATATAAGGTATTAGATGCAAATACTGAATCACAGCATACATTATGAAGTCTTGCTTACACAAGGGATTACCTTTGCAAATGTTAAGAGCATATGTGACATGATCAGGACAAAGGCAACTCAGGAAATATCCCTGATCATAGATTAGCACCCATCCAGTTTGTTTACAAATCGGGTTGTTCCAAGTGAATTAAATAATTATGTTCCTTAATTCTAACCACTTTTATATCTCTTTTAGTAGCAAGATTAACATATTACTATATTCCCATGTAATTTTTGACAATTGATTAACCTGAGATCACAATAAGAGTGCCCTAAATCTCATCCATATCGTGTTGTACAGTGTACATCATAAATAACACTTGAATTCAACAAATAATTGAGCGTTAGGCATTGATTGTGCTTTTGTGTATGTCTCCGCAAGTGCACTATTTTCTGTACATTCCATGCTTTTACAAAGTTACTGTACCCAATGAGTGCTTCTGTACAAGTATTAATGAAGCATGCAGAGGATATATTAATTGTTGTTTTCTGTTTGTTTTTCATCAAAACTTCCTGAGAAAAGGCTAACATTTCATATGTGTTCTATCTGTATCTTTGGTATGGTTTCTCCAGAGCTTGTTTTAAATTCATCAAGAATGGGCTAGCTTTAGGAATTACTTGGTCTTTGCGCACATCATACATTGTTTTTCACACTTGTCCTCGGTCACCTAGTAACTGTGCATGTTGCTTCAGTATGAAACCTGTTAAATCCTTCACAACCTGCAATGGTTATGTTTGCAGCCAGTAGCCACTGATTGCCCTAACCCTTCATCACAAATAACTGTAGCCTCTTATACAGCTTTGTTAGTGCAGTGTGATCATTTGCTGAAATTATTCAATGCTGCTAAATGAAACCAAACTTTGGATACTAACCATTTATGACAAGTAACTGTTTCTGTCTAAGCCATACTTTACTGAATAATTCTGTAGTTGTCTAACTCTGCCATATTAACGTCAACAGCAACACTGAGTTTGGGATGTAACTGATGCTGGCAAGACTGAAGTTGTTGCCTTTGTATTGATATCAGTGGGTCATTTTGTGTTGCAAGCACATCCTGTTCCCCCACTATTTATATTGCCTATTTGTCTTCTATTTAAAAAGAACTGCTGAAGGAATATTTTGATTCCTCAATTACTCTATTGTGCTCTAATATAGTTAACTTGTGCAAACCTTAAGATATGGAAAAATAGTCCTAAGTTGAAAGTTTATTTTCTTGTTATGTTTAGATGTACATTGTAAAATACTAGTTTTAAAAATACAGTATTTTTAAATCTGTTTCTGCACAATCCTTTTAACTTTCTGGTTTTCTCTACAAAGACATATGGTTAAATAGATGCTTTAATTTTTAAAAAAACACTATGGAGATCTCTTATAAATGTTTGAATTTGTAGGTTATTTGCAAGTACCTGTTACGTTTGGAATTTACTGATGACCTTACAGAGAAGAGGTTTATTGCTGCATTCCGAAACTATGCAGCGGAACTCATTCTATCAGGTATCTCAGCTGCTAGTGTATCCATTCCCACTGACTTCTCCTTGAAGTGTCCCTGGTATATTTGACTCTGGAAGCTTTGATTTTGCACTGTCAATGTGAGTAATGCTGTGAGCTTCTGCATAATGATAGTAATTGTGATCATGATCTTATAATGCCTTTTTGAACTGGATTTTGTGGTGTTGAGTGTGGCTTCACTGGAGCGTTTACGTCTTGTCTTATTCCCAGTCCTGAGTGCGTCATCGTTAAAGGCTTTATTCACATGGGCAAGGTTGCTGTAACTGACAAAGTTGTCTACCAGCGGTGCTGAGAGGTGGTGGGAGGTTGTACTAATTATCAAGTGTCCTCCTCTCACCTTCCCTCATGCTTCATAGACTTGCAGAGTTGCATTGCTAATCAGAACTGGGTGTGAGCTTGTGCTCTATGACAGAATAATCTGTTGTCCAGCATCATGTCACTGGTTTATTACAGCGCTGCTGTTCACCTATTCTTATCAGAGTCTGACTCTCACTTTCTCTTCTGATTACAGGTGCCATAAAGTATAATGAGGTCCTTTCAGTAGACATGCAAAAAAATGCACTGGCTGCTTTAACACGGCTAGGTGCTGTGGAAAAACTTAAGATGTATGTATCAATAAAATGTATCTGAGCAGTTCAGTTTCAAAAATAGCATTGTGGCATTTGTATCTACTCTGAGGATATGATCAGATTATTGAATTTTTGCTTTACAGAGCGGATGGGATCATCTTTAAGGTGAATGAACAGACTCTCAGCAGGGTGGTGGACATGTTGGGTATGTTTTGTTATCATCATTTTCCACCAGCATAATAATTGCATGAACACTTACAACTCTGTGCCTGCCATGTGGTTTTGTTTGTACCATATGTACAGCATAGCTTCATTTGTACAATCTATATCGTGTATCATGCATCTCCACGTGCAGTAGTGTTTCCGGATGTAAACTCTGTGTAATGGAAGTATGTTAAGCAGGACTTCTGCATAATTGATTGAAAGTTAGCAAATAGACGGACTGGAGGCAGTTTAGACACTAAGCAGGAGCAGATTAGGGGATCCACTAGTTTGTGCCTTGTAGCGTCATGTTACAACTTTCTGATTCCTTACAGACGGTAAGGAGCAAATTAGAAATTGCAAGTTAACAAAATACATGTCATTGTAGAAGTTCAAAATCTAGCCACTCAGCATAAGCCATGCTGACAATATTGGTGAGACAAGCTGGTGGAATGAATTTCCTGGCCCGTCACTGTGGCTTGATCAGAATCAGGTTTATCATCACTGCCATATGTCATAACATCTGTTGTTTTGTGGCAGCAATACAGTGCAAGACATAAAAATTACTATAAGTAACAAAATAAATAAATAGTGCAACAGAAGAATAGAAGGCAGGTGTTCATGGATTCAAGGACCGTTCAGAAATCTGATGGTGGAGGGGAAGAAGCTGTTCCTAAATTGTTGAGTGTGGGTCTTCAGGCTCCTGTACCTCCTCCCCGCTGGTAGTAATGTGATGAGGGCATGTCCTGGATAGTGAGGGTCCTTAATGATGGATGCTGCATTCTTGAGCACCGCCTCTTGAAGATGTCCTCGATAGTGAGGAGGGTTGTGCCCATGATGGAGCTGGCTGAGTCTATAAACACTCTGCAGCCTCTTGAAATCCTGAGCATCAGAGCCTCCATACCAGGCTGTGATGCAACCAGTCAGAATGCTCTCCACCTGTAGAAATTTGCAAGTCTTTGGTGTCCTACCAAATCTCCTAATGGAGCTGCTGGCATGCCTTCTTTGTGATTGCATCGATGTGTTGTTCCCAAGATGTATCCTCTGAGACATTTGACACCCAGGAACTTGAAGCTGATCACCCTTTCCACCGCTGACCCCTCAATGTGGACTGGTGTGTGTTCTCCTGAATTGATGTAACATAGCTAATGGTCCCCAAGGAAATTCATCCCCTCCTTATCACACCTAATGCATATTTGGCAGTATTTCTGTTTATTTTAAATAGTAATTTGTAATAGTAATGGTTATAATGGACCAAATAGTCATCTGTGGTGTATAATCTAAAGATTTTTTTTAAACCAGTTAACTGTTGGTTCTTTTGCAGTGCCCAGGATGCCAATGAAAAGTGCTACTGTGGCCAGACTCTGAGTGCAGCCAAACACTGCATGATGGTTCCTGTTTGTTGGTTTTTTGAAATCACAAAGTGGGAACTACACCCAAATTGGGGAAAAATGATGCTTCAAATGGATACAGTGAGCTGATCACTTACTTGAGAATCCAAGGTCACAAGAAGCTGATCTGCACTGCTCAGAAGCAGGAAATCCCTATACTGCTCAGTTCATGCTTCAAATTGCTTTCACCTGTGGTGTCTTTTTTTTATATACAAGTTATGTAAATGCAGAGTTTGTTTCATGTAAACATTATTGTACACATAGTATTGAAATGTGTTCTTGACAACAGCATTCAGTTAAAAGTACAACAGGGTCTAAAAGGCAAAGTTTACTGTTCAATTTTTAACACCTAATGGGACAACACTCTTAAATTTTTGTGAAGCACCTGTTTAATCTGGGGATTTGGTGTAGCTGTCTTTGAAATCTAGTCTTGAGCGAGGATATTCCTGTTGTCACTGATTCCTATAAATAGCCAGTGTGGAAAAATCTGTTTTCAGCAAGAGGAGCCTGTTTGCACTTGCCTCAAAATCATAAAATGAGTTCTCAGTTCATCTCATCAGTTCACATAGAGCCTTAAATGACAAGGGTGGTGGAGTTTCAGGGCAGTTATAGTGTTCTTAAAAGGTCCCTTAAAATTGATAATCAGATACATTTAACTTTTACACTGCAGTTAAGGCAACAAAACCAGAAGCTTTTGCAAATGCAGAAATATCTAGGGTAAAGGCACTTAATCTAATCCAGGGCATAATAGTCAGTGGGAATTGCAATGGTAAGAGAGGCAGCAAAAAAATGGCTGGAGTGAGTCTAGCTCTTTTTTCCTTGTATATGGAAGTTAACAAAACAGCCAAAACAACTAATATTTATTTATGCTGTGTGCTTCACAGCATCACCAGAAGACCAGGAAAAGATCTCGCTTTGCACATGTCTAATTCAGCAGTTTTAGTGAATGTGAAACTGCCCAGTCTGGTGATGAAGGCATGTTCAATTGCTCTATTTGGATCCAGGAAATCACTGCAAAATGGGTGCTAATGTCATCACTCTGCTAATTAGCTTACTCTAGAAATGGAGCCATGTGGTCACTACAGAAGTGACCACATGATCAGGCTCATAATTGGATTACTCCTGAAATACATGATCACTCTGTCAGTTGGGTCACTCCAGAAAAGGGAATTGTGTGCTCACTCTGCCGACTGGCCCACTCCTTAAATTGGCCCATATTTGGGTCACTCCTGAAGTGGGGATTTTGGTTACTCTGATATTTGGATCATTCCTGAAATAGGGGCATGTGTTATACACTTTAACATGAGGTGAAGGGTTATATGGTCACCTCAGTAATTGTTCCATAAACAAGGGTGATGGTCACTCTGATAACATTAGTTCAGAATTGAACAGTCATGATTTTTTTTTACATACAGGTAATGGAACTAAACCATTTCAGTTATATAAAACCCTGCTCCAACTAGTTTGTTAAAAGAACATTTAAAACTTGGTTGGATATTTGTCAATGTCCCTTAATAAATTAACAGTGCTAATCCAATCAAAGCCTGAGTTTATTGATATCATGCTCTTTTTGATTTTGTTTTCCTGTGGCTATGTGGGCTATAACCAAATGAGAGATCACCTTGCACTTCTGGTTAATTTAAATGTTTTGACTTGTGTGCACTACCAGTTCATAATGGTGAGGAGCAGTACATGTGTTATAATTGGAATTAACAGTGAACTTGCAGAAAGATGAGAGTTTGACCAGTCCATGGTCTTATTTCCCCAAAAGTAATGCTCATCTGAAGCTCAGGAATTGCAGAAGCAGAACATTCCATCACATGCCAAAATTCATCTCTAAACAAATGTGTTAACTGCTTTTTTATAAAATATTAATAGTGGATATTTGAATTATGAGCATTTCAGATATAAACTCCTTCAGACTTGAGGTATGTATTAAATACAACTGAAGAACTTCACTGATAAACAGAATCAATGGGACAATTTTGTAATCAGTCTACAATTTGAGCCCAAGTCAGTTATCTTGTGGGTATGTTGGCATCCTTTGTATTTAATCCACAGCAACCCATTGTCAAAATTCCTCTTCTGGTTAAACTGCAGCAGATAGGCTACTATATTGATAAGTGATACAAATATTAAAATAAAGACAGGAAGTAGTCTGTTTCTCCAAATCTTTATAATCAACTTTAAAAAGTTATTTTAGTAAATGTCAGGTGCCATATCAAAGTTGCACAGCATTATCTTTTAAAATGTGAAAGGCATTAAATCTTTGATCATGATCACATTTGGTACAACCTCTTCTGGAGAGACTTGAACAGTTGAGATGAAAGAATGACTTGATAGTGAGTTAGTCAAAACATGGGAGAGTTTGGATAGAATCACAGAATAATGCAGCACAAATGTCACACAGCTCCGAGTCCTTGCCAACTCTTCTGACAAACACTCCACTCAGTCCCATTAGCTGGCCTCTTCCTCATATACCTGCATCTCTTTCTGCTTATTCAATTTTACTGCTTATCCAATTTTCTGAAGCTTCAACCAAATCTATTTCCACCATCCTATCAGATAGTCCATGATAAATCCTAAAATATTCATTACATGAAAAATTGTTCTCCTGCTATGTGTTATTCAGCTTAAAGCCATACATAGATGCTGGAAATCAGACACTAAATGCAGGTTAGCCAATGCCCATAATGAGAAAAACAGCAACATTTTAGAGCAACTTGAATCATCAGCTCAATTTCTCCACAGATGCTGCCTGACCTGAATATCTATAGCATTGTTTTAAACTGACCTTCAAATATCAACAATTAAACCTTTGAAAATGGTATTTGCTCAAAACACTTCATGATTGTAATCACACTGTAAAATCTGTTCTTGGTCTCCTGTTTAAAGAACAAGCCCAACTTTCAGTCCCTGCACATTACTAGAAATCCTGTTATTTACTCTAAAACTTTCCTAAGGTGTGGTACCCAAAATTGTTCCAGAACCCTTGGTCACAAGATTGTACTATATGACAAAGACTTAGGACAAAAAGCAGGAAAAGTCCAATTATAAAACACATTGACATGGTGGCCGAAGCACAGACAAATTCCAGTAGTAAATTGCACTGCCTTATTTTTAAATGATTTCCTGCTTTTTGTTCTAAATCTTCTTAGTATGTTGTACACTCTAGTGATTGAAGGTTCCAGAATGACAAGTCTGGGCAACGCCATCAAGGCAGCTTTGGAGTGAGTATGTAACAGCAAAGTGGAAGGATGAATAGCCAGAGATCACATTCTCTACAAGTGAGGTGGGTAGAAAATAGGATGAGGTTCTGCAGACAGTTTAGTTAGAAAAGAGATTAGTCAGGACCTTGAAAGGTAGGAATCTCCAGATTATTTCCAGTACTATATGCTAGCAGGTATGTGTGGATAAATGCAGGGCTAGTGAGATGTAACAGAGAGGACTATTGATCTGTTGGGGCAAGTTCTGAGGAAGGTGAACTTAGTAGATCCAAGATAGATACGAGATGTCTTTATTAGTCACATGTACATTGAAACACACAGTGAATTACATATTTTTGTGTGGAGTGTTCTGGGGGCAGCCCGCAAGTATTGCCACACATCCGGTGTGTGTGAGCGAGAGAGAGAGAGCGAGAGCCGAGCTAAGATTCAGAAGGGAGAATAGCAGATCTGAAAATGGAAAGCATGATATTAAGAGTTTGTAAGGCAGGGAAAATAAGCATTGGCAAAATAAATAGAGTCTGGTTGTGCTTAATGAATATGTACTCAAATGCAAGAATGCAGAGGGGTAATGGCAGCCTAATTCTCCTGGTTACAGATTTGTCAAATGAGAGATAGGGATAAAAGAGAAAAAAAACATCACAGCTATCAGAATGTTAAGATCACACAAGACTATATGGGTTCAACTGAAAGGAACAAAACAAAAGGGCAGTTACACTATTGGGAGTACCAAATCAAAAGAGGACAATTGAGCACATTTCTATTGTGCAAAAATATTAGGCTGGTAAAATAGCAAAAGATTTGAATTAGAAAAGCATTAACAGGGATTCAGTAAAAGACAGAGGGTACAGAATTTCCAAATTGGATTCAGATTTTTGTTCAAGCAAGCCCAACAGGGGTGTGGGGCAATTCTGGATTAATTTTGGAGAATGAGAGTGGGATGGTAAAAGGACCATCAGATGGAGAACATGGCAGACTGGAGGGTGGCAAATCTGATCCAAGAATTCCCAAGTGAGACAGAACTAGCTGGGGTTGCAGGTACTGAGGCTTCAAGGGGAGATGCACAGTGAGTGAGTGAGAGAGAATGTGGCAGATAGAAATAGAAAAACAAGAGACTATCCACGTCAGTACACAATCCATCCGTGAGCACAGTGGTGGATGTGACCGTGACCAGTCCTTGTCGAGGACAAAGTCCCATCTTTGCACAAAGAGCACCACCATTGCATACTGTGGCACAAATCATAATTGGTAATAGACTCAGAACTGGTAGCTCAAGGTCTGGCGTCATGGAACATTGATGACCATCAGCAGAAATTTAAAATTTCACAACTGTAAACTCAGGGCCCAGTGTATACCTCAATCCACCATTACAAGCAAGTCAGAATATCAACTGGTTCAATGAGTGCACCGTGCCTGCTGCTACTCTGGCTGTGCCCTCCACACAAGAAAAAAAGTCAATGAGCATGGAGGAGTAAACACTCCAGTGGTTCAATCACACCTCACAAAACAATAGCTATACTTGAGGTAAAACATCCCAGCACTAGAATATCACTTGCCAGTGTTCCTCAAGGGCAGTTATTGGCCCATTTTCAACTGCTTCATCAATGACCCTACTTCCATCATAAGGCAGAAGTGGGAATGACTGCATATATTCAATTCCATTTGTAACAATTCAGACAATGAAGCAGCCCATATCTGCATGCAGCAAGACCTAGATAACATTCAGGCATGGGCTGATTAGTGGCAAGTAACATTCACACCAAAAGTGCCAGGCAGCAACCATCTCCAACAAGAGAAAGTCTAACACCCTACCCTTGACGTTCAGTGTCATTACTATCTCCGAGTCCTCCACTATCAAAATGCTGGTAGTCACCATGGACCTAAAGCTCAACCTTAACCACACCAATCACATAACTACAGCTATTTGAGCAGGTCAGAGGCTGGGCATCCTGCAACGAGTGACTTCCCTCCTTTCCATCATCTAGTTGTTACTTACCTGGATGAATGCCATACCAACTCAAGAAGCACTGTCCAGGGCAGGTCTTTAAAAACAGTGGTTGATATCTGGAATGTACTGACAGAGGTGACAACTTAATCAGATTCAATGTTTAAGATGCATTTAGACAGGCAAGACACAAGGATATGGACTTAATGTAGACAAATGGAATTAGTGTAGATGGGTAAAGTACTTGGCATGGAGGTGTAAGTGACTCCATGACAAAACAGCCTGCTTGATTAACACCCCAACTACCCTAAACATTCCCTCCAGCATTGGTGCACAGTACCATCTACAAAATTCACTATAGTTACTCACCCAGACTACTCTGATGGCACCTCCCAAGCCCACGTTCTAGACTACCGTGATGAAGGCAGCAAGCTTCTACTAGCAGATTCCCCTCCTAATTGCACATCATCCTGACTTGGAAGTATATCACTGGGTGTACATCCCAAAACTCCCTTCCCAACAATACAGTGGAGATACCTTCACCAGACGGATTGCTGGCTGTCATTGACTCCCAATTCCTAAAAAAAAATAAAATCCAAACATCTGACTCAAACAGATTGATTGGCTCAACAGCAACATCCACCTTTAACATAGTAGAACATCCCAGGGCACTTCATGGGAGCACAAGCAAACAACAACTGATGCCAAGTCACAAACAAAATGGCGTAGATGACCAAGAGCTCAGTCAGAAGTAGGTTTTAATGAGCACAAGTGAAAGAAGAAGCCACAACAGAGATATTTAGGAGGGAATTCTGGAGCCCTGGACCATGGCAGCTTAGAATACAGCTGTTAAAGGTGCAATACAGCAGATTTGTGGTTGGATCAAGAGATGTGAATTCAAAGAATGTAACTATCTCAGAGAGAACATATTATTCATCTACTGGTATTATTTAATCCTCTACACCACCGTATACCAAATGGAAAAAAGGTCACTGTGAACTTTATTAGAAAAATATTCAAGTAACTTAGATCCAAAAATTGGCTTGCAGGAAAGGCATTGAAAAAAAAATCAACATTTTAATTGGCTATAAGAGTTAAGCAGGGATCAGGTTAAACCACAAAATATCTGTGGGCAAGATAAGCCCCCAAATTAACTCCCAGCCTCTCCTAGAGATTCTTACTAACCCTGACAGTTCTGAAGCGAAACTCACAATTTATATTTTCCTAATAAACTCTGTCACTGAAGGCACAAATCTAAGTGTTGGTTAATTTCAGAAGCCAAGACAGCAAAATGACAGACTGGGCAGTTAACAAGCACACTGCTGCCACCCTCACTGGCCAGAGCCACTGCCTGTGGAGGTAATGTGGCTGCGCCTTTCTGGCAGTGCTGATTCTCAGAGTCAGCCTCACTGGAAGTGCTTGGCCCAGCAGACTGACCTCCCTGTCTGCCTGTAGTCGATTTACCAAACACATGCAAAATGGTCCCTCTGGGAAAGGATGGCTCAGGCCGCACCTTCTTCCTGTCCCTTTGGAGAGGCGATCCATCCAAGTCAGAGATGAGGCGTTTTGAACAACTTTTTGGCACTTTCTTCTTCACAGAGTCCATTAACTCCACACTACCAATTCTAACAGGTGACCCGTTGATGCTGATAAAAGCCCTACTGTTGGAGACAGACTTTTTAACAGGTTTTAGGCTTGGGTAGTCTCCAGGGCGTTTTAGTGGCCGTCCAGGTGACCCAGAATCTGCCAGCAGAGAGTTAGACAAACTCGAGGTCTTTAGAACAGCTTCTTGCCCATTAGATTCAATGGTCCAGGACCTCGAGGAAGGTTCAGAACCCCAGGGAAGACGGTGGGACGATGGGGTGAGAAATCTCTCAGGAATCCTCCCTGGGGATGCACGTTGAAGGGCTGAGTTGGGGCTGGAGCCTCCAAGGACATGACCTTTTCCACTGAACGGGATGACAGTACGTATATCGACGCCCATGGATTTACCTAAATAACAGAGCAGGACAAAGATGATTACTATCCTGGGCTGACTACGCACAAAGCCAAGTGGTTGTCTTCAGTAAATAAACCAAAAGTTGTTAAAGATCACCAAGCATGTTCTGCAAACTGTATACATTACACTTCATAATGTGCACTAGGACTTTAATCCAGAGATTTACTCTTGGGATCTGGGTGTCACCGGCAATTAATGCATTATTGGCCGTGCCTAATGCCCTATATGTGATGGACTATTGTGAACTGCTACAGTCCATGTGGCAAAGTCACTCTCAGTCACACTACAGGGAAGTTAATGCAACACAATACCATATCAATATATCTGGGTCTTAACTGGTCTCTAAAGTGGCCTGGTCTCTCAGAACACAAACTAACTCGATGGGTATAGAAATGTGCCCCAGGATAAAGTGTGCCCCATTTCACAGTAATGCTACTCTTGGACAACATATGCGCTAGTCTCAACATTGTCAGGCAAAACACTTTGATTTCACTGCTTTATTTGGGCAACTCTTGTTCAATAAACCTTAGCTCACAACAAAACAAGAGCAGGATAGTTAAGGAATTCTGTTAATTCCCAGCTGATGAACATAGAACATTACAGCACTATACAGGCCCTTCAGCCCACGATGTTGTGCCGACATTTTATCCTGCTCTAATATCTATCTCACCCTTCCCTCCCACAAAGCCCTACATTTTTCTATCATTCATGTGTCTATCTAAGAGTCTCTTAAATGTCCCTAAGGTATCCGCCCCACAACCTCTGCTGGCAGTGCGTTCCACGCACCCACCATTCTCTGTGTAAAAAAACCTTACCTCTGACTTCAATACTTAAGAACCAACCCAAATAGGTAATGGGGTCAGCTGTTGAACAAATCTCTCAAGAATTTAAGTGAATGGGGCATTAAGTCTGAAGGGTAGTCAAATCTTGTCTTTGGAAAGCTGACATTTAATCAGTCTCAGCTCCTGCTGAATTGCAAACTGATAACCAGAAACAGAGAAAACTGCTTTAATCACTATTATGTCTCGCCCTTCAAAGTCAAAAATATACAACTGTCTGGTGTTATAATGAGTGCGAAGACCAAGAATACAATTCATTACTTCCATATTCCAAAACAATACGCTAATCACACCCACCCAGGGATATTCAGTACCTTTGTCCTTTGGGGGTTTTGAGAACTTTTCTGGCATCCCTTCTGCCTTCCCTTTCTTTGCCTTGTAATTCTCAGGCTCCTTGACTTTGGTATATGTCCCACCACAAGTCTGCTGATGCTCAGCCCACCAGGGGTCTCGAGCCGATGGTGCCCGGTTCATCGCCCGTTTAACGTAACCGTAGTAGGGCCGCCTGTTTTGGCAGGGCCCATTGCAACGCCACCAGTGCTGCCGATATTCATCCACCTCGTCGTGGAAGTTTGATAAATCTGAAAGAGACAGTCTAGTAACAACCGCTCAACTGTTAAAACAGCAACCAATCTGGAGCTGGAAATATGCTTCAGGTGCATCTTTCAATCTGTGCATTTCACTCTCATTCTTTCCTGCTGGCCAGAATAATAAGGATTTTTAGAAAACCAATGGCCCCTCCACAACCATATACAAAAGGAGCTCATCCAGATCACAGCTCATCTGAGAAACTACAGCACATCTCAGTACTTTTGTCCCAGAGCCAGGACCAACAGCTCTTTCCGACTTGGAGAGGAGGTCACACCACAGCTCGTATGCTACACGGGATGGCCAGTATTTCACTGGATTGCGTTTAAGAACATAAGAGATAGGAGCAGGAGTCAGCCATCCTGCCCTTCAAGCTTCCTCCACCATCCATTAAGATCATGGCTGCTCTTCTACCTCAGTCTTTCTGCACCCTCATGTCCATTCAACTCGACAACTGAGACTCTACAACCCTCTTGGGCACAGAATTCTCGAGCTTCACCAGAGTCTGGGTGAAGAAATCTCTCTCAGATCTCTGATCCCCGGTTCTAAACTCTCAGCCTTCTATGAATTTTGTACGTTCCAATGAGATCTCCTCATTCAACACAACTTCCCCTCTGGGTGACAAAATAACTCCTCGTCTCAGTCCAGGACCAAACAAATACAGACCTACTCAATCTCTCCCCACATGGCAAAGCTGCTCTGATGAATCTTTGCCACACCCATCCTTCTGTAGGTAAGGAGACCAAAGCTGTACATGAAAATCTAGACGTGGCCGCATCAAGGCAGTAAGATGTCTTTACTTCTCTGCTCTATTCCTCTCATAATAAAAACCAACATACATTTGCCTTCCTAATTTTTTTTTGCGCCTGCACATCAACTTTCAATGACTGTCCAAACCCAACAACATGGAATTGCAGCCAGGACAAATGGGCAGAAATCAATCCAAGACAAACTGCTCTTTACCGTCTTGGGGTTATCAAATACAACCATAATCACCTCTTCCATCCCCAGCCCCGATGAACTGGGCTTTATTCATCACTGCTTTAGCTGTTAGAAGGTGGGACTGATGTGTGTTTTGGGAAGAATTTAGAGACCAACCCCTGATTGGAGCCTGCCTTAGTACTTACAGTGATCTTGGCTCCAGACACCCCGTTGATCCTTCTCATGTGTTTGCAGAATTCAGGTCCGTGAGACTCGTGATCTTTGTCATTGTTTGTGACAAACAGCAGGGCGTGGATCATTTCATGTAACAGTGTCTATTGAGAAAGCAAAACTGCGTTATTGTAATCAGTTCCCTTTCCAAACAGTTTTCATAAAACAATCCATTTTCTCAACTGAATCACAATGCAAATCTGATCTCTCCTTACAGACTTGCATTTCTGTGGTTATAGGTCAACAAATGCCGCACTCCAAAGCTGCCATTACTCAAAGGTTGCACTCATTAACATGAGTGAAGTTCATGTTAAAGGCCTACATAAGCAAGTAGCACCGCAATAAAAGCAACTCTCCTCACCCAGATAAGCTGTTGGCCCACGACTTTAGAAAAACCCCCAAAATCAGTATCCTCCTCTAGCATTTATTACTGACCAGGAGTGTCTGCCTCTCCCAAGATTTCAACGTGAATAAATATTTACTTTCATCACAAATAACTCAGGTTATGTGGGACCAGGATTGTTTGCTGAGTGATGCACTAGCCATTATACCTTGGTGAACAACCTGGAGAGACCAGATTTTCCCTACTCCTTTTCTCATGGAATTATAAGTTACGACAAGTGTTTAAAAGATATGACTGGAGATACAATAATCAACATGCCATCTGCCTCTTTACTAGCACCCTGGTGTACATACAAATCTAGAAGAATCTGGACAAACACTTGAATTACTAAGGTATGCAAGGCTACGGACCAAGTGCTGGCAAATGGGATTGGTATAGATACGTGACTGAGGGCCTGTTTTTGCACTGTACAACTCTATGACATACCACTTAATGGCTTTGGAACATGCCACTTCTGGGTAGCATGGACATGGTGGGCCAAAGGGCCTGTTTTTGCACTGTACAACTCTATGACATACCACTTAATGGCTTTGGAACATGCCACTTCTGGGCTGCATGATAGAATTTTTTTTTTGGCAGATGCAACAGTTCCACTCAATCCAGTTAGATGGAAGTGGGATTCCATTTACCTGGCACACATCCCTTTAGTGTTGCTGACCAACAGATACATTGAAAAGAGAAGCAGCAGCTAACAGGGACTATAAACATGCCACTTACGTTGGTCACTTGTAGTGTGTAAGGGTGGAAACTGAAAGGGAACAACCACTGGCGTTGGCAAGGTGGATAACATCCAAGTTACAAATTTGTGCATCTTTCTTATGTAATGACTAAATACACAACTACAACAATTGCAAACTTATCACTTTGTGATAAGTGGCTGGCTACAGGGATTTATCATGGCAAATTCTCACTATAACGGGGAACTGCACAAACATTACCAAATTAAGCCTTGTTTGAATGAAATAATGGAATGATATTTAAATCTGTTATCAACTGGACAGAAACAATATTCAAATGCAGCTTTTCTGAAGAACAGAGCAGGGAGAGTGGGAGTGAGCAGGGATGTGCAAGGTTCATTGTAAAATGCAAGTGCCCACAAAGCAAGGGAAAGAATCCAGGTTCAAGATCCAATTCCAAATCTTTCAATATTTTAAACTGCAACCAACATGTTATGGTTTCCCCAAGTTGTGAATGTAAAGATTAGTTGCATTAGAAAGCGAGCTGATGTCACTGCAGGGATTACAACACTGTCAGAGCAAAGGAATTTGAATTTTGCCATTCCCACACAGCTGGAAAGAACACATCTCCACTGGGTTTCAGATTTATGCATTTTGTATCTCTGGGAAGCTCAACGCAACGTTGAATTAATTGTTGGTATTGGTATGTTATTGTCACTTGTACTGAGGTACAGTGAAAAACTTGTCTTGCATACCGATCGTACAGGTCAATTCATTACACAGTGCAGTTACATTGTTAGTACACAGTGCATTGATGTAGTACAGGTAAAAACAGGTAAAAACTGTAGTACAGTACAAAGTGTCACAGCTACAGAGAAAGTGCAGTGCAATAAAGTGCGAGGTCACAACAAGGTAGATCGTGAGGTCAGAGTCCATCTCATTGTATAAGGGAACTATTCAATAGTCTTATCACAGTGGGGTAGAAGCTGTCCTTAAGTCTAGTGGTACGTGCCTTCAGGCTCCTGTATCTTCTACCCGATAGAAGAGGAGAGAATGTCCCGAGTGGGTGGGGTCTTTGATTATGCTGGCTGCTTCACTGAGACAGCGAGAGGTAAAGACAGAATCCAGGGAGGGGAGGCTGGGGTCCGTAGTGCACTGGGCTGTGTCCACAACTCTCTGCAGTTTCTTGTGGTCCTGGGCAGAGCAGTTGCCATACCAAGTCGTGACACATCCAGATAGGATGCTTTCTATGGTTGAACCGGCACCAAGTGCTCAAGAGTTCTGTTCCTGTGACTGGACTATACCAAGGGCCCATGAACACAGTTAATGCTGGGAGGAAGAACTTCTGTAAGTCACCAGTCTGCATTGTATTCAAAATTGGAAAAAAACACTTAACAGCCTTTGTCAGGGTTCCTGACAAACTAAACAGGATTACATAGCACATACCTCAACCAAGTCACGTCTGGGTCGCAGTTTCAACAGAGGTTCACTGAGGCGTATTGAACACAGTCCCCCTCTCCCCTCATAGCAGCATAAACCCGCACACCTGCAACAACCCAAAGTCAACAAGACAGGCAATAAGTGGTACCAAACATTTGAAAAACAGCAACTGCTTATGTTACATTAATAAGACAAAAAACAAGGTTAAAAATTGATCTTCCAATCAATAATCACACTTTTCTAGGAACATACAAAGACGTTGGCAACTAGAATGCCCCCAACACCGACTTCTTTTCAAAAAGGCAATGTTTGAACAGGTTCCAAGCACAGCCCGACTCCACCACCAGAAGTTGTGGAGTCTGCAGTGGCAGTGTGCAGAATGGTTGCCGAAGAGCGGGAGAGCATAAGAAACAGAAACAGGAGAAGACCATTGGGCCTCTTGCACCTGCTCTACCACTCATTAGGATTACAGCTGATCTTGTACCTCTGTCATTTTCCTGCACTAAACCGCACCTCACTTACTGCTCGGGGTGCGTTCCCAGGAACGAGAGCATTAATGATAGAAACATAGAAAACCTACAGCACAATTCAGGCCTTCGGCCCACAAAGTTGTGCCAAACATGTCCCTTACCCATAGCCCTCTATTTTTCTCAGCTCCATGTACCTATCTAACAGTCTCTTAAAAGACCCTATTGTATCAGCCTCCACCACCGTTGCCAGCAGCCCATTCCACGCACTCACTACTCTCTGAGTAAAAAACTTACCCCTGACATCTCCTCTATATCTACTCCCCAGCACCTTAAACCTGTGTCCTCTTGTGGCCACCATTTCAGCCCTGGGGAAAAGCCTCTGACTATCCACCCGATCAATACCTCTCATCACCTTATACACCTCTGTCAGGTCTCCCCTCATCCTCCATCTCTCCAAGGAGAAAAGGCCGAGTTCCCGATTTCAGTGCAAGGACGGGTCACTGCAGCATCACACACACATAGATATGTCCCTGACCGCGGTGCTGGGAACCTGGCGCCAACTCACAAGGAAGGGTGACGGGGAAGGGGTGGGGGGGAGGTTGGAAGATGAAGGGTGACGGGCGGTGGGGGAGGGCGGGTTGGAAGATGAAGGGTGACGGGCGGTGGGGGAGGGCGGGTTGGAAGATGAAGGGTGACGGGCGGTGGGGAGGGCGGGTTGGAAGATGAAGGGTGACGGGCGGTGGGGGAGGCGGGTTGGAAGATGAAGGGTGACGGGCGGTGGGGGAGGGCGGGTTGGAAGATGAAGGGTGACGGGCGGTGGGGGAGCGGGTTGGAAGATGAAGGGTGACGGGCGGTGGGGGGGGGAGACGAAGGGTGACGGGCGGTGGGGGGGGGAGACGAAGGGTGACGGGCGGTGGGGGGGGGGGTGGAAGATGAAGGGTGACGGGCGGTGGGGGGGGGGTGGAAGGAAGGGTGACGGGCGGTGGGGGAGGGGGGGGAGATGAAGGGTGACGGGCGGTGGGGGGGGGAGACGAAGGGTGACGGGCGGTGGGGGGGGGGTGGAAGATGAAGGGTGACGGGCGGTGGGGGAGGGGGGGTGGAAGATGAAGGGTGACGGGCGGTGGGGGAGGGGGGTGGAAGATGAAGGGTGACGGGCGGTGGGGGAGGGGGGGTGGAAGATGAAGGGTGACGGGCGGTGGGGGAGGGGGGGTGGAAGATGGAAGGGTGACGGGGCGGTGGGGGAGGGGGTGGAAGATGAAGGGTGACGGGCGGTGGGGGAGGGGGGTGGAAGATGAAGGGTGACGGGCGGTGGGGGGGGGGAGACGAAGGGTGACGGGCGGTGGTGGGGGGGGGGAGATGAAGGGGAAGGGTCGAGGTAGGGGAGGGATCACTGACGATGGGGCCTTCCCCGCCACCGTCGCCGATGACCAGGGTGCGGACGGCCAGCCCCATTCACGGCGTCATCCGCGGGCTCCAGCGCACCGCCACCCCTGGCCCCCGCTCCGGCCCCACTCACAGCGTCATCCGCGGGCTCCAGCGCACCGCCACCCCTGGCCCCCGCTCCGGCCCCAGACCCCCGGCCCCACTCACAGCGTCATCCGCGGGCTCCAGCGCACCTCCACCCCCGCCAGCAGACCCCAGAAGAACATGTCGTTGAACTGAAGGAAGAGGCCGCGCAGGTCCGGGTTCGGGTCGATCAATTCCCACGACTCATCCACCACCGAGAGCGGGGCCTGGGGCTGCGCCGGCCTCGGGTGGTCGCCGCCGGCGTCCTCCGCCTCCCAGGCCGCCTGGAGCTGGAGAGCCAGCAGCAGATCTCCCTCCATCCCTCCGTCCTCCGCCATTGCGCATGCGCCGAATCCCGCCTGTACCACGTGACGGCGATAGACCCCATCGGATCAATGGGGCACGATAACCAAAGCGAAAGGACCAATCAAAAACCAGGAAGGGTGGGACAACGCCCAAACGACAAGGCAGACAGGATGCTAATTGGGCGAGCCGCCAAGCCAAATCAACCAATAGTGGAGCGATGGATTCCTACTGACCAATTGGGACAAGGAAAGGAGGCGGGATTAACCATCAGCTGCCAATCGGGTGGAGCTGTCAGTTAGCGGGGGCTGAGGGGAAGTGGAGGGACGGGGCCCGCTGCCCGGGAACCGAAGGCCTCGCCGTTAGTTCTCCCTCATCCACACCCCCCACCACCACCTACCCCGGCGGCGGGGGATGGCGGCCGACGGCGCCGGCAAGCTGCGGCGCCAGCTGGAGGCCCCGCGCTTCGACCCGGCCCTCTACGTCAAGCAGCTGTCGCAGCAGTCGGACGGCGACCGCGACCTGCAGGAGCACCGGCACCGCATCCAGAGCCTGGCCGACGAGACGGCGCAGAACCTGAAGAAGAACGTGTACAAGAACTACCGGCAGTTCATCGAGACGGCGCGGGAGATCTCCTACCTGGAGGGCGAGATGTACCAGCTCAGCCACATCCTCACCGAGCAGAAGGGCATCATGGACGGCCTGACCCAGCTGCTGCTGGCCGCCGACCGGGAGCAGCACCTCCAGCCCGGGGCTGCGGCCTCCGCCGCCTCCTCCTCCTCCTCCCCCTCGCCGCCGCCCGACGCCTCGCTGCTGCCCCCCCGGCAGGCGGAGGAGCACCGGCAGCGGACGCTGACGCCGCTGCTGCAGAAGGTGGAAGGCTGCCAGGAGCTGCTGCAGGCGCCCGGCCGCTCCCTCGTCTACAACGGCGACCTGCTGGAGTGCGACCCGGAGAGCGGCGCTCAGCTGCGGCGGGTGCACGCCTTCCTCCTCAGCGACTGCCTGCTGGTGGCCGCCTGGCTGCCGGGCCGCCGCGGCGCCGGCGCCCTCCGCTACCGCTTCGACGCCGTCTACCAGCTGGACAGCTTCGCGGTGGTGAACGTGAAGGACGCGGGCCCGATGCGCGACATGTTCAAGGTGCTGATGTTCCCCGACACCCGCGTCTTCCAGGCCGAGAACGCCAAGGTGAAGAAGGAGTGGCTGGAGATCCTGGACCAGACCAAGAAGGACAAGGCGCTGAGCGAGCGCCGGGAGCTGGAGAAGGCCGAGGCCCTGCGGCTGGCGGCGGCCCAGGAGGCGGCGGAGGAGGAGCAGCAGCGGAGGAGGCCCCTGCCGTCCAACCCGTTCGAGGAGGAGGCCGAGGAGGAGCCGCGGGACCTCACCCTGGACTGGATCCAAGAGCTGCCCGAGGACCTGGACGTCTGCATCGCCCAGCGGGACTTCGAGGGCGCCGTGGATCTGCTGGACAAGCTGTCGGCCTACCTGACGGGAGCCGACGGGCAGCCCGGGGTGCGGCAGCTGAGGGGCCGGGTGGAGCAGCGGGTGAGGCGGCTGACCGACGTGCTGGTGTACGAGCTGTCGCCCGGGCGCTCGCTGCGAGGCGGCCCGCGGGCCACCCGGCGCGCCGTCTCGCAGCTCATCCGCCTCGGCCAGTCCACCAAGGCGTGTGAGCTGTTCCTGAAGAACCGGGCGGCCGCCGTGCACACCGCCATCCGCCAGCTGCGCATCGAGGGCGCCACCCTGCTCTACATCCATAAGCTCTGCCACATCTTCTTCACCGGCCTGCTGGACACGGCCCGCGAGTTCCAGATGGACTTCGCCGGCGACAGCGGCTGCTACTCGGCCTTCGTGGTGTGGTCGCGCTCGGCCACCCGCCTCTTCGTGGACGCCTTCAGCAAGCAGGTGTTCGACAGCAAGGAGAGCCTGGCCACCACGGCCGAGTGCGTGGAGGTGGCCAAGGAGCACTGCAGCAAGCTGAGCGAGATCGGCCTGGACCTCACCTTCACCCTGCAGGCGCTGCTGGTCAAGGACATCAAGGCCGCCCTCCACAGCTACAAGGGCATCATCATGGAGGCCACCAAGCACCGCAACTCGGAGGAGATGTGGAGAAGGATGAACCTGATGACCCCCGAGGCCCTGACAAAGCTGAAGGAGGAGATGAAGGGCAGTGGCATCACCAACTTCGACCAGTACACGGGCGACGATTGCTGGGTGAACCTCAGCTACACCATCGTGGCCTTCACCAAGCAGCTGATGGCCTTCTTGGAGGAAGGATTGAAGCTCTACTTCCCTGAGCTGCACATGGTTCTGTTGGAGAGCCTCCAAGAGATCATCCTGGTGGCGGTACAACACGTTGACTACAGCCTGCGCTGCGAGCAGGACCCAGAGAAGAAGGTTTTCATTCGCGACAATGTCTCCTTTCTTTACGAGACGGTCCTCCCGGTGGTGGAGAGACGGTTTGAGGAGGGAGTTGGAACACCGGCCAAGCAGCTCCAAGATCTTCGCAATGGCTCCCGAATTATTCGTGTCAATCCAGAGAGCACCAATTCCTTTGTGTGAACATCTGAGTACTTATTGCAGGTATCCCCTACACAGCCACTGGCGCGCTTTCTGTATATTTCTTATTTAACACTAGCTGTGACTGGGGGGCAATCTTAAGTTATCTCACGTTATGAACAGGACATTATATCACCTGCTAGTTGTCAATTACAGCAGCACCTACTTTGTAAATACTATTGTTTTTGTCTGGTTATATTTCATTAGTAAAAGAAATTTAATGACAATACCTGGATTTGCGTAGAAGAGAAATCTCCATTTTTGCCTTTGGCGTCCAAGAGCCAAATCTCTGGATTTCACACCCCCCCCCCCCCCCAAAAAAAACATTTTCCTTTTTATCTCCCAAATACACTTTAAAAATGCTGTTCCATTGACTAAACATTTGGTCACCTGCCTTAATGTTGTGACTTGGTGCTTTGGTTTTAGTTTGATAATGTTGGTGGTGCAATAGAAATAGAATTTGAAGGTGGTTTCATCTTTATAGTCCTCAAGTTTAAATGCCGCCTTAATTCAATATCATCTTAAGCTCAGCATTTATTTTTGTCCATCTACACTTCCATGAAGTTCTTTGGGTTTAACTATTTTGAGGGAGCTTTATGGGTCTTCAGAGTGTGTCAGCATTACAGCTTGTAGGATTTTCGAGGTTGCTACGTGGTAATGCTGCTGTACGGTGCAAATTTGCCCTAACATTGGAAAAGACTTGCTTTGGGAGGACATAAGACTGGTAGTGCTGTATTGGGAATGCCATCCTGTTGGAGGTAATATCTTTCAATTGAGACTTTAAGCAAAGGTCGCCATCTACATACTCTGTTGAATACCAGAGGTCACCTAGTACTTTTCAAAGAACAGTAAAGTTAGCCCAAATACTCTGAGCCAACGCCACAAGAACTGATATCCATCACATTGCTTTTTGTATGGTCTTGCAGTGCATAAATTAGGCGTTCTGCTCCCTATACTCCAACAATTGAATCTCAAATGTACTTGTAGTTATTCTTTGGGCCAATTTGAGATCTTTTTTTATTTACGTCAGCTTAATGGCTTGAAAACTGCTTCACATTGTGGTGATCTTCTACTGTGAATGTGTCCTAATTCTAACTCTCTGCCTTAGTCCTACAGAAATGATTGGACTTCACTGTACCACATTCACAAAGCCAAGTTGTTTTTATTTTCATTTTGGAACTTATTTGGGTTATTTTTCCAGCATGCCACATTTTTGCTTTGGGGGCTGGGGTATTTCTTTGCGTGCTTCAAGGACTGGTAGGGGTCAGGAGATTAATGGTCAAAAATTTGGTGTAAATTGGAGTGGGAGGAGTTGGTGAGAAGTTGCTTTAAAAAGTGTCTGCAAAAGTTTAATGAGCTAGTGCTGTTCAGGATGCAGGAAATCTTTTTGAGATATTGCATTTGAAATCAAATCCAAAGATTTAAATTCTTTCTGCAACTGTCACTGGATATGTACAGTACTGCTGAAGGAAATCATTTCAAGTAATTTTGGCTGGTAGTGTATTTGAGTTTCATAGAATTGTAGAATGTTACAGAACAGATGGGGGTTTTCAGTGGTGCCAGCTGATATAGCTGCTGCCTCACAGCTCCGGCTACCTGGATTCAGTCCTGACCTCCAGTGCTGCCTGTGTGGAGTTCCAATGTTCTCCTTATGATTCTGTGGGTTTCTCCCGCATCACAAAGACGTGCAGATTGGTGGATCAATTAGCCACTGTAAATTGTGTAGGTGGAATCTGGGGGAGTTAATAGAATTGTGAGTAGAATAGAATGGGTTAAGTATAAGTATTATTTCCCTTGTAACAAATTAATGAACTGCCTTTGTAATTTGTTTCAATCATTTATATTCTAATGATCTATAGTGTTCAGTTAGTTTCTGTTTTTTTTGTACTCGGTTCCAGAAATAAGCAGATGAAGACTGCTGGGTTCTTTGGTTAACAATTTAAGAGCTGAACTGTTTTGCTCTCGTTTATCTGGATGTGTTGACTACAGAAGTTTGTCCTTGCTCTTGAACTGAACAGCTGCCCCGATTAATGAATAATCCATGCTTTTTAAGGATCTGTTGTATGATCAGTTAGCGCTTGGTGAATTAAGTGAAACTGTGATCTACCACTTGTGGCAGGTTTAGAATTGCAGCTTAAATATGGAGCCAGGGCCAGTGGACTGAAGTACATCTCATTTTCTTTTAAATTTTACCCCAGAGATTTGAATTTTCAATCACTTATTCCATTATCTCTTTGTGGATGGTTACACTTTTGCCATGTCCCAGTAACCCTTGATTCCTTTGAAATCTAGGAATCCACCAATCTCTGTTTTTAATACAGTCAATGATGGATGCTCCACAACCCCTCAGAAAATTCCAAAGATTCGCTAAGAGTGAGGAAACTTCTCCTCATCTCAATCCTACACAGCCTTGTTTTAAGACTAACTTCTAGTCTCGTCAACCAGGGAAAACAACCTTCCTCAGCTATCTTGTCAGTCTCTGTAAGAACTTTAGATGTTTCAGTGAGGTCCTCTCTTATTCTAAACACCAACAGTGTTTTTCAAAGCAGTGGTTGCTTATTGTTTATACAAAACAAGAAACGCAGACCAGGGATGGGTCAGTATTGAGTCCCACTGAGTTAGAACAGGTAGGATTGAAGAACACTGGGGAGAGAGGCCTGGGAAAGGCTGGGGTGAGAATTGCACGTCCTGCTTCTGTCTCCATACGTGTGCGTAACAGTGAAAATATACATGAAATATCATGTTCTTGTGACTCTGCCTTTAAGGTGCAACCAAAATGAATGGAGAGCATCAACAAAAGTTATTTATAGTTAACTAATTATTGTTGTTGGGATACATGAACAAACCATTTTGGTTTACCTAGAAAAAGTGAGAAAACTGTTGCTCTAGAGAATAAGGCCTTGCCTACAGTGTCCCCTTGCATTACAGACCTACCATCTTCAAAAACAGTCTTGTGAATCTTCATGGTAATCGTCTGTTGCAAGTATATCATTGAGAAAGGAGACCAAAGCTGTACACAATTTTCCAGGACTGCCTTTTGATTCAGACACTCTTGAACTCATCCTTTTGCATTGAAAGCCAAAGCATCATTTGCCTTCCTAGCTGTCTGCAGTATCTGCACGTTGGCTTTCAGTGACTTGTGTACAAGGACACCCTGGTCCTTTAAACATCAGCATCTCCCAGCCTCTTACCATTTAAAACAAAAATACTCAGCATTTATCTTTTTTTTACTGTATTGGATAATCTCAAGTTTCCCCACATACTCCATCTGCTGTGATGTTTCCCACTTCCTTTTAACCTACGTATAACCACTTGATGCCTCTGCATCCTCATCAATACCAACATTCCCCCTTGACCAAACTGTTGAAGTGAATAGTAAGGCAATAACTAATCCCTGCAGCATTCTATTTGTCACAGCCTGCCAACATCAGGAGAACCCATTTATTCCTCCTTTTTTTGTTTTCCACCTGTTAAGCAAATCTCAATCCATTATCTCCAATTCCATATTGTTGAACTTTATTCAGCAACTTTTTGTGTGGGAGCTTAAAGGGGGGAGAAAACTCATTGTTACAAGAAGTGTATTTAAAATAAGTGTTGGGAGCTGAGTAACATTGGCTGAAAAGAATGATGTCCAGTTTGAAAGAACCATATTTAGAAAAACTCTTCTATATTAATCTTGATTGTGTTTCTTTTCACCTTGATGTGTGACTTCTGCCTCCAAGAAGCTAGAGATGAAATTCAGTAACAATCAGTGTTTCATACTTGAGCTCACTGCCAGAAGAACTTGTATTAGGAATTGAAACTTTATATTTAAAGTGAATGGGTTAGAGCATGTCTGCACTAACAATCTGTTGTTGATAGCTGATTTATTGTAGGTAAATGGAACCACAATACAGATCTGCATTGAGCTGGGAAAGGCACTGAACAGCCCACTGCTGTTCTGGAACTAGTAGAGTAAGAATATCATTGCATTCAGTTGTATGAGAGGTCAGCATCACTGGAGTACGTGCTACGGCCGGCACTAACATTGTTTATATGATGAGAGAAACTGGAATAAAAATAAAATAATTAAAAATAAATTCTTTCACTGTTTCAGAATGAAGTTATTTTTTTCTTAAGAATCCTGTCAACCTGAGTTAGGATGAAGCAAAGCTTTCTCATCAGCTGAATGAGAAGGTTTTGTGTTCCCACACTAGATGTAAAAATGACACCAGTTGAGTTTTCTGTTATATTGGGTGTGATATCTTTTGGATAAAACATTACATCAAGTCATTCCTAGCCCCTTCAAGTGGGCACAAAGGATCCCACACACTATTTCAAAGAATAGCAGCATGTATTGGTTTATTATTGTCACTTGTACCGAGCTACAGTGAAAAACTTGTCTTGCATACTGATCATACAGGTGAATTCATTACACAGTGCCGTTACATTGAGTTAGTACAGAGTGCATTCATTGAACTAAAGAGAAAAACAAACTGAACCTTTAACTCTGTTTATTTCAATCCTTAGCTGGACCTATATTAGTGTCTTCAAGTGCACTTTTTTGCCCTTGTGCCTGATCTTCATTCTCTGCAAAAAAGGTAGTCAAATATTGTGAAGTGGTCTTCCTGTGCCGACTTATGGATTTGTTCCTTTTGATGTTACTGATGTATGGAATGAAGAGGAAGATTGATAAAACTATATCCCTGCCTTCATGTACTCAAAGCTTGAAGATCCTGCCCTCATCCTTGTAACATAGCTGTATCAGAGAAACAAAGGACTGCAGATGCTGGAATCTAGATGAAAAACACGAAGATGCTGGAGGAACTCAGCAGGCCAGGCAGCATCCGTGGAGAAAATCAGCGGTCAACGTTTCGGGTCAGGACCCTTCAGGACTGAAGATAGGAAAAGGGGAAGTCCAGTATATAGGAGGGAAAAGCAGAGCAGTGATAGGTGGACAAAGGAGGGGAGGTGGGGTGGGCACAGGGTGGTGATGGGTAGATGCAGGTAAGGGACAGTGATAGGCAGGTGCGAGGGAGGAGGGGAGAGCAGATCCACTGGGGGGTGGGTCAAAGGTAAGGATAGTGGGGGGGAAAGATTTAAAAAAAAGCTAGGAAAGGGCAGAAGAGAAGCAAGGTGTGTGGGGTGGGGGATTACCTAAAGTGGGAGAATTCAATGTTCAGGCTGCAAGGTTTCAAGACAGAGAATGAGGTTTGCACTTGGAATTCTCCTGACAGTGGAGGAGGCCGAGGACCGACATATCAGTGATAGTGTGGGAGGGGGAGTTGAAGTGACTGGCAACGGGGAGATGCAGGTCGTGGTTACGGACGGAGCGCAGGTGTTCTGCGAAACAGTCACCTAGTCTGCGTTTGGTCTCACCAATGTAGAGGAGGCCACACTTGGAGCACTGAATGCAGTAGATGATATCAGGGGAGGTGCAGGTGAATCTCTGTCTCACCTGAAAGGACTGTTTGGGTCCCTGGATGGAGGTGGTGTAGGGGCAGGTGTTGCACCTATGGCGGCGGCAGTGGTAAGTTCCCAGGGTGGGAGCGGGAGGAGTGAACTAGGGAGTCACGGAGAGAGTGGTCCGTTATAGCTATATCAGCATTGATATATGTCAAGTTGAGTTTATTGTTATATGCACAAGTACATGTGTACACAGGTGCAATGAAAAATTTACTTGCAGCAGCATTAGAGGCACAACATTCAGAAAAAAAGCAAATTAAACATAACTCGTACATAAATTATACAAGAATTGTGCAAGGAAGAACACAACTAGAACCAAAAAATAACCAAAATCCATTGTAGTGCAAAGTGGTCAACAGTGTTACTGTTACTGAGGTAGTGATTAGGGTTGTGCTGGTTGTTTCAAGAATTGAATGGTTGAAGGGAAGTAGCTGTTCCTGAACCTGGTGGTGTAGGACTTAAGGCTTCTGTACCTCCTGCCCGATGGTAGCGAGAAGATGGCACGGCCCGGATGGTGGGGATCTTTGATGATAGATGTTGCCTTCTTGAGGCTGCGCCTCCTGGAGATACTCCCAATGGTGGGGAGGGATGTGCACTACTATTTCTGTGTTGCCTTCTGTGAAAATGGACACACTGGTTGTTTAATTTCTCTTCCATTTCCTTATTCTGAAGTACGTTTTCTCCCAAATCTATGTAAAAGGCCCCATATTAACTTTTGTTATTCTTTTTCCTTTTTGTGTTAATGGATGCTTTCAGAGTTCTTTATTTCTATCCCTTGTCAGATGACTATCCTGTTCGACGCCTTGGTCCTCCATTGGGGAAAAATTCAGAATTCTGAAATCTTCAAGCCTATTGCTCCTTTTGGTAACATAATATCAGAATCAGATATATAATCACTGACATATGTCATGAAATTTGTTGTTTTGCAGCAGCGGTACAGTGCAAGACAAAAATTACTATAAGTTACAAATAAAATAAATAGTGCAAAAGAGGAATAATGAGGTAGTGTTCATGGATTGTTCAGAAATAGGATGGCGGAGGGGAAGAAGCTGTTCCTAAAATGTTGAGCATGTGCCTTCAGGCTTTTGTTCCTCCTCCCTGATGGTAGTAACGAGAAGAAGACATGGCTCGGATGGTGAGGGTCCTTAGTGATGGATACCACCTTCTTGAGACACCACCTATTGAAGATCCTATCAAGATGGCGCCGGAGCGTGGTGACTCGTTGCAAGCTGCTCTCTGCAGATCTACTCATTACTCCTATAATCGTTCTACTCTTTTAAATTTAAATTCTTTGTCACTAAGAATTACTCTGTATTCTGTTCCTGTTTTACCCTGTACTACCTCAATGTACTGTGTAATGAATTGCTCTATACGAACGGTATGCAAGACGATTTTTTCAGTGTACCTCAGTACAAGTGACAATAATAAACCAATGTCCTCGATGGTGGGTTGAGCCCATGATGGAGCTGGCTGAGTCTACAACTCTCTGCAGCATCTTTTGATCCTGCACATTGGAGCCTCCATACCAGGCTGTGATGTGACCAGTCAGAATGCTCTCCACCATATTTGTCTGTAGGAATTTGCAAGAGTCTTTGGTGATGTTTTAAATCTCCTCAAACTCCTAATGAATAGAGCCATTGGCATGCCTTCTTTGTGATTGCATCAATGTGTTGGGCCAGGGATAGATTTTAAGTCTTTTCCTGAGTTCTAATATTGTCATTGAGTTTCCTTGATATTCATGGCTGAACCACTTCCTTTTGGGATTTTAATCCTTAAAGAAATGTCTTTATTAGCTACATATGAATCATTTAAACAATACCCACAGCTTGTTTATTCTTGTGTCTTTCAATGACACTTCCCAGTCTACCATAACCAATTTAGGCCTTATACATTCGTAGTTTAGACTTATGACCCTATTTGCAATATGAACAAAATTGTTACATCTTTATATAAAATTTATGTGATCACTCTTCCCTCAAGGTGCCTTAACTACCAAATTACAATTAGTCTGTTCTCATTGAACAATATTAAATCAAAAAATATATCTATGATAAAAGACTAGAAAAAGCACAGGATTAGGAAAGTTTTAGAAACTAGAATACAACAGTAACATGCCAGAAATATTACAAATGATAATAATGCTTTCTACAAGTATTTAAAATGGAAGATGTAAATCTTTAGTGACTAAGGCAGGTGAGATTGCAATGGCACATTAAGGAAGTGCTAGATTTACCAAATATTTGCATCTATCCTCACAGAAGGCAAAATGTAGCAGAAATAGGGGGTGTACGTGTTTACAAGTGAGGAACTAAATGCAAAGCTACCAGAAAAAAAATACAAATGTGGAGCAGGTGACTAGCTTCATGGTTCTAAAACAGATGGAGCCCCTGGTGGTGATCTTGCCCAATGGATCAGAATGTTGCAACACTCCTATTCAAGCAAGGAGGGATACGAGGGAATCCACAAACCACAGTCCAGATAACCTGAGCTTGGTTATTTGGAAAATGCTGGAATCCATTATGAGGAGTTAGACAACTGAGCACTTTGTGTAATCAAATGTATTATCTGAGTCAGTGGTTTTATGAAGGGAAAACTACATTTGACACAGTTGTTTTTGAAGATGTAGCAAGCAGTGTAGTTGAGAGGGAAACCAGTGGATGCTGAACCTGAATTGTCAAAGTCTGGATAAGGTATCGTACTAAATGTTTAAAATGAAGGTGCAAATAGTTTGGGCAAAACATTAGTTAAAGGAGAGAAAACCAGTATGAACAAATTGATTACTTTCAGGTAGTCACCAGTACGTGTCACAAAGATCACCACTGGGTTTCAACTATTTACAATCTACATTGATGACAGATGAAGGGACCAGGTATAACATATATGCACATTTTCTTGTAAGCTAATCTTCAGTCTAAATATCCATAATCCAAAAGTATCTGAAATCCAAGAAATATGGATGTCAATGAATCAATAGGTTTTGTATACATGTTTTGCAAGTAAATACTGTAACGTTAAAATAAAATGTAAAGATTACATCACTGATCTACACACTAAATGTATCTGTACTCTGAATACAGCTGGGTCCTAAGGAGTGCTCACTTCTGTATTCCAAAGCTAGGTGAGATGGGATGCCATGAGGAAGTTACTAAGAATCTGGAAAGGGATATATTTAAGTGGGGACATTAGTCATTTTGGTATTAAGTATAGAAAACAGAATATCTAAGTACTGAGACAAATGTTTAGCAACCAGACAGATTTGGGTGTTCTGTAATTGAGAACTAAGTACAGCAAGCAATTGGGAAGAGGGATAATTATTGTAGGAAGTGGGCATATATGAAAGAGGAAGCCTTTTTGCATCTGTACAGGACTTTGGTGAGACCACAGTTGGATTCCTGTAAACGGTTTCGGTTTTCATACCTCAAGAGATACTCAGAGGACGAACAGATCATTAGACTAACTCCTGCAATAGTTCGACCTACAAAAGGCAGTGAGTAGAATGGGAGGTAACAATAAATAAACTTGACATGAAGGTTCTGTGCTCCCTTGCCAGGGAGTCTAAAATTAAGGCCCATTTTCAGAATGAGGAATCAGCACGTACAGGAGCATTTGTCAAGTTTAATCACCAAAACCTCTGAGAGTGGAGGCTTGGGTTTACCAATGCAGAGTACTGATATTGAGTGCCCATGCACATAGTGGAGCCTGTACCTAAAAGCCCAGAATTTGGCTGCAGTCACGCACGCAAACACGTGTGCGTGTGGGCGCGCAAACACACACACACACTCTCTCTCTCTCTCTCTCAGAGAGCATGTGTGACTAAATACCTGCAATTATATTTTTCATAAGTTGCCTTGGATCTCAGAATTGTTTACTGGGAGTGGAGATGAGCTAAATCTCTGGAATTCAAAGAATGATCTGTTGTTAAGCTGGATAATAAGGGAATTGAAGGATATTCTGAGTGGAGTGGAAAGTGCAGATTTTGTTGTTTATAAGGGGTGGGCATTGTTTGTAACGTCCCCCCCCCCTCCCCCATGATAAATTGCTGGAACTTGGTTAGAGATGCAATTGGTTCTGGAATAGCCAAATAAATACCAAATACCAAATAAATACCAAAAAAATTCTGATGTGCCTCAAGAAGTTTGAAACCATTGCAGGACTAAACAGCCTGTTTGATAGGATGCCATAGTGGCTGTGGTGTGTACCACCTACACTGCGGTTACCCATGTGCGGTAGAACCCACCCCCCCCCCCCAACCCCTGACCTCTACCACCAAGTAGAACAAGGGCAGTAGGTGCATAGCAACACCACCAGCAGCAGATTCCCTTCCATGTCACACACCACCCCGAACTGGAAGGATATTGCTGGTCACCGGGTCTTTATCCTGGAACTCCCTCCCCTGCACTACTACAGGAGCACCTGCACCAGATGGAGACAGTGGTTCAACAAGGAGGCACAACCCCACTTCCTCAAGGGCAACTGGGGGTGGGCAATAACTGCTGGCCTTGGCAGGGATGCCCGGGTCCCCAAATGAATATTATATATAAATAAAAATCAGGGAAACAAACTGCATAGTAAGGGGTGTTTCACCTGGCTCGGTGGAGATCGCCACCCCCACAGGCGGAGCAAGTCTTGGACCGCTCCTCCCTCCCCGGACCACTGCCCTCCCCGGGACCCCTGCCCTCCCTGGGAAACCACCCCCCCCCCCCGGGCCTGGGCACTGGACCCCTGCCCCCTGGGCCCGGGCACCCGAGACCTCCATCCCGGACTCCCGCCCTCCCCGGGCCCCCCGCCCTCTGCCCTCCCCGGGCCCGGACACCGGACCCCCGCCCTCCCTGGGCACCTGGTCTCCGGGCACCGCCCCCTGCCCTGCCCGGGCACCGCCCCCTGCCCTCCCCAGGCACCCTCCTCACCTCCCCCCACCCCCCCCACAAGTCTCCTCCCTCACACTCGGCGCGGAAGTGCGAGCCGGGGAGCAGCGATGGAGGAGCGTGTCCCGGCACCGGGAGAGGAGCAGCTGCTGCGGGCTCTCGGGGAGCTGTCGCAAGCCGGCCGGAGGATCCTGGTGGCGGCGAGGGAGGAGAGTAGCGCAGGTGGCGACTCCCGGGAGAGGGGAGGGAGCTGGTGTAACCTGCGGCCGGCGCTTGCAGCAACACGTCGAGGGACAGGGTAAGCCCGCGAACCTTCCCTCCCCTCCCCCCTCCTACTCACCTCTTTCCCACCTCCTCCCCCCTCCTCCCCCTCCTCCTCCTCCCCCCCCTCCTCCTCCTCCCCCTCAATCCCGTCCCCCTCTCTCCCCTCCTCTCCCTCACCCCTCCTCCCCCTCACCACCTCCTCCCTCTTCCCACCCACCCCTGCCCTCTTCCCCCTCCCCTCTTCCCCCTCCCCTCTTCCCCCTCCCCTCTTCCCCTCCCCTCCCCTCTTCCCCCTCCCCTCTTCCCCCTCCCCTCTCCCCCTCCCCCCCTCTCCCCCTCCCCTCCCCCTCCCCTCTTCCCCTCCCCTCTTCCCCCTCCCCTCTTCCCCCTCCCCTCTTCCCCCTCTCCTCTCCCTCACCCCTCCTCCCCTTCCACCCAACCCATGCCCTCTTCCCCCTCCCCTCTTCCCCCTCCCCTCTATGCCCCCCTCCCCCCCTCCCCTCTTCCCCCTCCCCCCTCCCCTCTTCCCCTCCCCTCTTCCCCTCTTCCCCTCCCCTCTTCCCCCTCCCCCCCTCCCCTCCCTCCCCCTCCCCCTCCCCTCTTCCCCTCCCCTCTTACCACCTCCCCCTCTTCCCCCTCCCTTCCCTCTCAACCCCTCTTCCCCCTCCACCCCCTCTTCTTATCCCTTCACCCCTCTCCCCCCCCCCCCCTCCTCTCACTCCTCCCCCTAACCCCTTCCCCCCTTCCACACCCCCCCCCCTCCCCCCCCCCCCCCAGCTCCTGGGCCAGTGTGGATCGGTTTCACTGCTTTACAGATGACTAGGAAATCTGAAGCATGGTGACTGTCGTGGGGATTGAAGAGCTGCGGAGCAGAGAGAAAGAAAGCTCCACCTAATGGACACCCCAAAGTGCCAGCCAGCTCTCCCACACCATGTACATTCGTTTTCACAGTTCAGCCAGTTTTACTTTTGAAAGAAGTGACCAAATTTATGAGATCTTAGAACTAACTTGGTTGGAAGTAGTCAGGCTGAATATTCCTTGCCTTAGTCAGGTGACACTGTTGCTAATTTTTAATCCCACATAAAGCTACCCAAATCTTTCTGAACTTCCGTTACTGAGGGCTGCGTTTGTATGGCATTTGTTTTCCAGATATGGTCCAAGAGTTTGTCTCCCAGAAGATAGGCTGTTTGGCTGGACTGATTCCGCTGTATGCTAACTTTTTCAACAAGTAAGTAACAAAGTCAGTTCCCTTGTATCAAAGGTGAACTCTGAAGAAAGGTAAATAAAATCCCCATCTTTTGATAGTGCTTGTCTTGCTTGGAATGTAATATAAAAATGGTCATAATGCAGGAAATGCAAGAGCCAAGATCTGCATGGCAAATTTCCACAAACAGCATTGGTATGGTGCGCAGGCAATCTGCTCCACTGACAGATACACCAACCAGAATTCCATGCTCTTATTCAAAACAGTACCACGGGATCCTTTATTTCAGTTGAGAGGACAGAGAGGGTCTTACTTTAATGTGTCAGAGGAACTTAAACAGCAGGAGAGGGCCAACCACGCTTTCTAGCCAGATGTACCATTAACTAAGATCATGGCTGATCTTATACCAATAGAACCATACAGCACAAAACACGGCCCTTCGGCCCACCATGTTGTGCCGTCCATCAGACCACCCTCACACTACCTAACCCCTTCCTCCCGCATATCCCTCTATCTCACATTCCTCCAAATGCCTATCCAACAAGCTCTTGAACCTGTTCAATCTATCTGCCTCCACCACCACCCCAGGCAGTGCATTCCATGCACCAACCACTCTCTGGGTGAAAAACCTCCCTCTGACATCTCCCCTGAACCTCCCACCCATAACCTTAAAGCCATGACCTCTCGTCTTGAGCACTGGTGCCCTGGGAAGGAGGCGCTGACTGTCTACTCTATCTATTCCTCTCAATATTTTATATACCTCTATCATGTCTCCTCTCATCCTCCTCCTTTCCAGTGAATAAAGCCCTAGCACCTTAAGCCTCTCCTCATATTCAATACTCTCCAATCCAGGCAGCATCCCGGTAAATCTCCTCTGCACCCTCTCCAATGCCTCCACATCCTTCCTATAATGAGGCGACCAGAACTGAACACAGTACTCTAAGTGTGGCCTAACTAGTGTTTTGTAAAGCTGCATCATCACCTCGCGGCTCTTAAACTCAATCCCGCGACTTATGAAAGCCAACATCCCATTGGCCTTCTTAACTGCTCTTTCCACCTGTGAGGCAACTTTCAATGAACTGTGAATATGAACCCCCAGATCCCTCTGCTCCTCCACACTGCCAAGTACCTTGCCGTTTACCCTGTACTCTGCCCTGGAGTTTGTCCTTCCAAGTGTACCACCTCACACTTCTCCGGATTGAACTCCATCTGCCACTTGTCAGCCCAGCTCTGCATCCTATCAATATCCCTCTGTAAGCTCTGACAGCCCTCCACACTATCCACAACACCGCCTATCTTAGTGTCGTCTGCAAACTTACTAACCCAGCCCTCCACCCCCTCATCTAAGTCATCTATAAATATCACAAAAAGTAGAGGTCCCAGAACCGATCCCTGCGGGACACCACTAGTCACTGCCTTCCAATCCGAGGGCACTCCTTCCACCACAACCCTCTGCTTTCTACATGCAAGCCAATTCCTAATTTATAACTGCATTTTCTTTAACTCTCCTACCTTATTTTCTTTGATTTTTCTGTTCTTATTTTCCCAGCTTCTCCTCGTATCCAGAAATCCATCAGTCTCTGAATAGCTCAACTCCTGAAGCCTCTTGGTACCGAATCCCAAAGATTCACAACCCCTCACTAAAGGAATCTATTCTTACCTCAGTCCCAAGTGGCAAATCCCCTTTGTTTTTAAGGCTGCAATCCCTTGTTCTAGACTCCATTGTCAGAGGAAAAACCTTCCACCATCTACCTTGTCAAGCTCCATATATTTCAATGAGATCGCCTCTCATTGACTCCAAGGATTACAAAGAAAGACATATTTACTGTTGTACCCTTCACAATCTAAGGAAGTTCTAAACTAATGCAGTACCTTTTGAAGAGTAGTAATGTTAAGAATTTATTTACTCTACTCTCTGCTACTCATCCCTGCTCCTCCGTAAAGCAAGTATATTCTTAATAAGTAGCAAAACCTAATGCAGTAATCCAGGCACGTTCCATAGCCCTTTGCAAAACTGGAGTCAGATTTCTTGCATGCAAGAAATTGCATTGCAGTCCACTTCTTACATCTTTGATCTGCATCATCATAGATTGCTTGCCTCTAGATTAGGAATTGAACCCACAACCTTCTGACTTGAGAGGTGAGTGTGCTACCCATTGAGCTACACCCGTCACGTTTGAGCAGTTTGTCAAGGTCCGTGTTAGTCCATAGTTGTACCTTTACTGTCATGCTGTGTAAACTACAAAACCCAAATGAGGCAAAGTTATTGAGTGTCTGAGTTAAACTATCTAATATAAACCTCAATAGATTAAATAAAACACCTCTGGATATTTTTCTATTAGAGCTAACCAAGACATTTTTCTTCCTTATTAAAGTTTGTGTCTGCGGAAGAGAAGTGATGCCGAAGATCTGTTCAAGAAGTTTTACCAGTAAGTAGCTCAAGAGATGAGCAGTTAAACTTTTTCGTGTAAACCTCTGGGTGTTGAAATGTGTTTTGTTTCTACGAGGACAGCTGGGAATATAGGATCCGAGGGCACAGCCTCAGAATAAAGGGATGTCCCTTTAAAACTGATTTGAGGAATTTCTTCAGCCAAAGACTGGTGAATCTGTGGAATTCGTTGCCACAGAGGGAGGCCAAGTCATTGGGTGTACTTAAGGCAGAGATTCATAGCTTCTTGATTGGTAATGGGATTAAGGGTTACAGGGAGAAAGCGGGGTTGAAAAAAAAATCAGCCATGATTGAATGGTGGAGCAGAATTGATGGGCCGAATGGCCTGATTCTGCTCCTATATCTTCTCTTACAGCAACAAGGGGTCATTCAGATTCTCAAGGCACTTCCAAAATCCAGATAGATTGTGGCTGACCTGCATCTTACTTCCTTCCACCTGCCTTGGTTCCATAACTCTCAGTACTCGAAGTATCAACGTTGGGTTCCACATTTTTATTTGAACTGCAACCTCAGCAGCTGTTTGGAGGGAGAGACCCACATATCCACCACACTTCACTTGAAGAAGTGATTCCTAAGATCTGCCTTGAATGGCCCGGCTTTTTTAAAGGATTTGTCTCCTTACATTGGACTGTCCCACCAGAGAAACTAATTTTGTTTAATTTTATTCTCTCTCTCTCTCTCTTTTTCTTCCCCTCCCAGCAACCCCCCCCCCCCATTTCACATTAAACATCTCTAAATGATGACCCTTTAATCTGCTGAGACCTATGTAAGCGTGGAGTGGGAAAGGAATAAGTTCAACAATGCATTGGACACCAGTCAGCTAAAACTGTACAACTATTTTGTATCGACAGCTCTGCCTCTGTACGGGATCAGGTGGAAGACTTGCTGGAGTTTGAGGTAGTTCTGCTTTGGTTTTTAAGTTATAATTTGTATGTTGAGTGCACTTCTTTTCCATATAACCAGCTCACCAGATATGTCAGAAATGTCTCAGCTATGTTCACCTAACTCACTGGGAGAGAAATGCTTCCAGCTGCCTGGAATATGTTTTCCATGCCTGAGCTTAGATCGACTTCACTGGAGAACAAAAGTTGGGTGAAGGGGCTGAATTCAGTTTTGTAGCTGTTCCTGCTGATTTACCTAGAGGCAGTTTAGGTTAAAATTGCACTGCACCTCCTTCCACTTGACCTTTGGTTCAACCTGAGTTTCTTTCAAGTGCCACTGCCAAGAATAGAACCACTTTATACAGTCAGGTTAGCATTTATATTGCACCCACTGATTGGGGGAATGGGCGTAGAGTCCATAGATTGCCTGGATTCTGCCGGCCAGGTTTAGCATTAGTACAAGTTTGTTTCCACGAACAATAAATTTGTAAACCAGCCCATCCCACCATATAACAGCTATTGGCGATTGCAGTGACAAATGAAGTGAAGGAATTAACCACCCGGACCTTGCAAAGTTCCTCTCTCACCCTGCAGTCAATGTTGTGATGTTGGCTGCCAATAACGACTAGTTTGATCTTTCTTACTTGGTTTCTTGTGGCCATCCTGTGCTGTCCTCTGGCTTTCTGACTGCCAGTGTTGACCTGTGGTGCGCCAATTGAAATCCACCACATGGTTGACCCTCCAGACCATCTGCTCAGCTGTTTGCTTTGAATGGTTTTCTGTTCTTGGGATGTGGGCGAGTCTGCCGAGCAGCATTTGTCACTGCTCCAGCACTATCACGATCCGTGTGCTGATAGACTGGGTAACAAATTCAATCCTGTGACTGAAAATTTGTGGCCCAGAGGGAATTCTAACAAAGATAAATCTGAACTGAGGGTAGTAATTTATTTTCCATTCAGTAATCTCTTCTCATATTGATTATCATCTCTCTGAATCCTAGGTGGAGTGGAACAATTTCCTTGGTGATATTGATAGTCAAATGAAGGCTAACTCTTTCCAGGCCCAGCTGAGATTGGGCGCACAGGTCCCTGGGTGCCTGGTGTTCACTGATGTAAGAAGTGAAAGGTAAATGATTGCACAAACTTAATGTCGTGAGATGAAAATCCCGGATATAGCTCCAGGAAAGCCACTCCATTAGCTACCTAATGATCTCTTTTGTAACTTGGCAGTTTGAGTAGTTGCAACAAGCAATCTGCTGGAAGAACTCAGTGGGTTGAGCAACATCTATGGGAGGAAGAGAACTGTCGACGTTTCAGGTCGAAACCCTGCCTCAGTCCTCAGGAACATCAACAGTCCCTTTCCTCCCACAGATGCTGCTCGACCCGCTGAGTTCTTCCAGCAGATTCCAGTATCTTGGGATTAGTTAGTTGTTGAGGAGCACTGAATATTCAAAACAATACTAGAGCAATCGCAAATGTGAATAGGCCATTCAGCCCTCTGAAGCCTCCCATTTACTAGCCCTTTAATCACACCTTTCCAATTAGTTCTAACACTCCCATCAGCCCATCTCTTTAGTCCCTCCACCCTGTCATTGATCGTCTCCCCAACTCCTCCCCTGAGGCCCTCTGTCATATAAGTGTGATGTTTTTTTGCAACATGAATTCCCATTGAATAAGTAGAAGCTCAGTGTTCAATGGGTGAACCAGGCTGGGCTTGTAGCTTCTCCTCATTCTGGTTTCCTTTTCAGAGAAGTTCAACTCAAAGAGTTCCTGCAAGGTCAGAAGTTGCTGCTGGTCTTGCTGAGGCATTTTGCCTGACTACCGTGACGAGATCACCTGGTACAGCTACAGGCACAACAGGTACAAATCCCATCCCTTGGAGCCTCCCCGTTGAATTCTTTAGATCAAGTAAAGAGCGAGCACGGTTAAGTTCTGTGGATATTCCTAACAGAGGCAGGCTGTGGTGTGCTAGTTATTCCCTCATATACATCACACCTTTAATCCAAGTCACCTCATACTGAAGGAACTGCAGTCACTGGGGACTGGCTAATGTGTGGACAGGGGCAGCTGTCTGGGCTCAGTTTGATCTTAAAGTGAGCTAGGAAAAGGGGTTATCAGTGCGCAGGTGATATCCAAAAAATCCAAGTTGCTTTTCAGTTCTCCCAGCTGAAATAATTCCTCATTGAGCGTACGTTGGCAACAGTTACCAATTAAAGTTGCTCCTTCAGTGCCCCTTGTTTACTTGCAGAAAGCAAGTTTCCATTGCGACATGTTGTGTAAGACCTTCGATGAATGTTCAGTTTAATTAGGTGGCAGAAGAAACCAAAGTGAAGAAGTGACTCACCTGAAGCAGAGTGGTAATAAATATCAGGTCACTTTGCCACAGCATGGTTGGTGTAGCAATGAAGGCTCTTCACAGGCCCTTGGTCAGACAAAAGGAGGTAGTAGTTCAGGTGAAGGGTCACAACCCGAAATGTCGACTGTCCATTTCCTTCCACAGATGCTGCCTGACCTGCTGAGTCCCTCCAGCATTTGTTTAATGCTCCAGAATGCAGTCTCTTGCATCTCCAAAAGGAGATGCTTGATCAGGGAAGCAAAAGCTTGGTTGTGGGTGGGTTTTAAGAAATGAAGAAAGTTAACCATATGGAAGGGTTGTGAGAGTAAATTCCAGGGCTTGGCCCAGGTGGTTGAAGGCACAGCTACCAATGGAGAAACAATTAAATCTGAGATCAATCAAGGCTCCATAATTGGTTGAACACAAAAATGCTGGGGTGTAGGGAGATGGGAAGAGGCCACAGATAAATTGGAGTACGTTATAATCAAAGTCAAAGCTAAAACCAGACTGGTACGGTGTACTGGTAAGAAAGTGGCAGATGCTGTGTTAGAAATACAACTATATCAATAAGAACTGTAAGTTGTTTTCACCCCAGTCGAGGTATTGCCAGACTGAGAGCCAACATAGGTAGAGGTACACATTCCTGATTCAACTTGCATCAGCAATGGCAGCTGTGCCTTCAGTTAGATGGGCCCTTGGTTCTGGAATTATCCCCTCCTCTAAGGCACTCTTTAAAGTCAACCCCTAAGTTTGATCACTTGTATTAATACCTTCTTATCAGTCCTGTGAACTTTTTGTTTCAAGGTGCTTTTGTTGTTGACTTTATCGAAGGTTTCATTGTTGGTGTTGTGTTTTACACAGAGCTGCCTTGATGCTGTGCCCCTGAAGGTCTTGCTGATCTCGTTTGGGTGTCGGGATGGAGCTGTTCAGTGGCTTCAGGAGACCAAATGTCCCTATGACATGTTGCTGGATCCCAGTCGGCAGGTGATTCACACTTCGTAGTGTTTTAGTTGGATCCCCAAATATATATGGTGATCCTAACCCGGTTACAAAGGAACCTTACAGCAGGGAAGAAGGTCATTGACCCACTTTGCCTGTGCCAGCTCTTCGAAAGTGTTTTCCAAATTGTCCCCCACTCCCTGATCTTTTCCCATTGCCCTACAAATTCCTTCATTTTTGGTATTTAACTAACTCGCTTCTGAATTAGAATCTGTCTGCACCTCCAGATCAGGGCATGCATTCCAAATCTTAACAACTTGCTATATATGTAAAAATAAATCCCCTTCACCTTCTGCTGTGGTCCTTTTGTTAATTATCTTAATTCTGTGTCATCTGGTTATGTACCCTTTCGCCAGTGGAAATAGTTTCCCTTTACTCTTCGTAATTCTAAACATCTCATTTTCTGACCTTACAAAAGTCTTGAACTCTGTCAGCCAAGGGGAACTTTCTCAATTATGGCTGTCCTCAGAAATTCATCTCCATTCTATATCAGCTACATGGTGCACACAAGCTATAATTCTAACCAACAGGTTCTCACAGACTTAATCCCAGTACACATTGCAAACAGGCTGTGTCGTCTCTCCAGCCCCTTTTTCTCAATCTTTCTGCCTGCAAGGCTGCACCTTATCTCAAACTCTCCACTGCAGTGGAACTAATCTACAGGATAAGTGGGAAGCTCTGACCTTGGTTCTGGAGCAGTCCAACCTCAGTCATTGATCTACATTGTGCAGATGAAACTTGCATAGACGCCAAGCTCCAACTCATTATTGACTGAAGTGTGCAAGAGAATAGGCTTTGCGTTAGACATACTTAAAACAAGAGTCCTCCAATAAATTAACCCCATTGAACAACACTGCAACCCCACCCCCTGAAGATAAAGGTCCACAACCAGTGTAGATCACTTCCCATATCTCAGGGACAACTTCTCAATGACGGCAGATATCAAATTCACTGGCGCCTCTGGTACAGTGGCACAGCTGAAGAAAAATGCTTGAGATCACAAAGCTCATCGTCTGCCAGGCAGCAGAGATCCCCACCCTCCGGCCCACTTCAGAGACGTGGGCCACCTATAGTAAGAGCGTCAAAGCACTGGAGAGCTACCACCAACGGTTTTCCTCCAAAATTCACTGAACCAATATCAGGATCCTGTCCCAGGCCAACATCCCCTGCATCGAGACTCTAATTACACCTGTCCGGCTTCATGGGCCAGATTGCCTGCATGCCCGACTCCATGTGAATCCCCTAACTAGCCCTCCACTCCAAACTCCATCACAGCAAGAGATTAACAAGAGGACGAAGAGAGCTCTTGTATTTTCTCAAAGCCTCCTTGAGAAAATGTAAGAGCCTCTTCAACTTGTGGGAATCCCCAGCCCAAAATGGAGACTAAGCACTCAGGAAGGCAGTGAGCATTCCGAGTGTCTTTGTTAGGAGGGTACAGAAGTCTGGTGAAGAGAGGGAAGTCCGTGGCTTTCCAAGTTACCCACCCGATCTCTCGAGCACCTCCTGCCCCAGCCATGGCAATGTGTGCAGATCCCACATTGACCTGATCAGCCACTTCAGATCCCTCAGAAGTGGAACGGAAGCAAATCTTCCTCACCCCGAGGTACTGCCTGAGAGACAGAGAGAAAGGAGAGCAGAAGCACAGGAGAAAAGCTCGGGGATAATAAAATATGTTCTGGACTTCTATTGACAACTCTTGCCCATCACAGTATATAAGTGTAATTAAGAAATCTGACCCACCATAATGTTAATAAACTATTGCAAATTCAGGGCGTTTTTCCTTGTATACCCTGATAAAGATGGTTCCTGATCCATATTCATTCAGAATATCCTGAAAGGGTCAGAAAAGTGGAGCTGAAACCAATTAGTCAGGGAACTGATGGGGAGCTCCCTGGATTTAAGTTATGACCTGCTGGATTTAACTTATTTTCACCTCTACAGATTACTCCCTGCCCTTGGGTGGAGAGGACTACAGATTCACCAATCCTTTAAATTAGTGTAAACATCTCAGCACAGTTCCCAGGAGTGTTCCTGCCAAAATGGTGACACTGAGGTGATACTAGCAAGTTTGATCAAAGGAAAGGGTTTTAAGAGCAGTGAGGAGAGGCTGATGGAAAAGGAGAGAGTTCCAGAGGAGCCAATGATAGGGTGAAGAAAATGGCCTGGACTCAGGAGCACAGAGATGGGGAAGGAACGAGACCATGGATAGATTTGAACAGGAAGTTAAAGATACTAACTAAAAGCACGTGTACAGAACGTGGACAAGACACGGAGTCAAAACGGGTGTAGTGCATAACCTTGTCTGTTTCTTTTCCAGTTGTACCATGCATTTGGATTGGGAGTATCCATTCAAAAGGTCTGGAATATCGATGTGGTTACTTATTACGCCGAGCAAATAGTCAGCAATCGGACCTTACCAAAAAAAAATCAAAGCATTTCTGATGATCCGCACCAGGTAAGTTCAGCACCTATTATTAACCAACCAGTATTCACACCTCTGCCCCACTCCCCTGAATGCCACTGGTATTCTAAATCGGCATTTGCAAAATGATACCATGGGCTCCAACCTTTATTGAGAACTTGGTGTCAGTTTGGTCTTCCACTTTTATTCCTCTTGTGGCCAACTGTGATCAACAGGCACAGAGCATGTAGAGTGTATTAGCTTCATCTGCTCTCAGTCCTTCACATCTGCTCTCAGTCCTTCACGAAGGATGTCAGTGCCAGTCATGGCTCATCTGTAAGCACTGAGTGAGTCAACAGTGGGTTCATGTGAAAATCTAGGCAGAGAGTCCAGTGCAATCCTGTGGGAGCGCTTTTTTGTTGTATTTAAGATTGACAGGCACCACTGAGCCTCCGCCATCCGCCAAGTTGTTTCTACATGGGGTACAAGAGGGGACTTTATTCTTTACTTTTTCCCAACAGCTTGGTGGTGACTTTGGTTTGAATCAACAAGGGACCATCATTTTCTTCCATCCGAGCGCCAACCCAACTGACCGACCCAACGTGGCAGAAATATTGAAAGCCATGCAATAAAGCTGTTTCCGTAGAGTAACAAGAAGCTGGAGAGAAAAAAATGAAATTCTTTAGCTGTAGTTTTAATAACCTTGATTCTGCATTCCCGCTTATTGCTAGACTAATTGATACAAGACAAAATAACAGGCAAATGATAAGCCTAATACCATAACGCAGCAAGAGTTCTACTTTCTTCATTTTACTTGTCTAATTGAGGATGGGAGTTCCACCAATGTTCAAGAGAAGATTGGATTAAGTTTGTTCCACCAGAATTTCCTCGTAGTAAGTGGGCAGGAAGGATCCCCTGAGCACAGGGTACGGTGGAGAACCAACTGGAAGTGTTTGGGGAAGGAGAGGGGGAGAAATCACATATCGGTAATGATAATTTGTCCCTTAATGAATACGAAATGGCTGGGATAAATTGAAATTAAATATCTGCAGAATATTTCTTTTGTGTTACACCCAGAGGTTTGAAGAGGAAGAAATGTAGTTCCAGAAAAATAAATTTAGAACATAATGTGCTGGGATTACATTGGATCTGAACTGGGAAAGGATGAGTTAAATTTTCATTAGAATGGCCTTGGGAAGTTTGGTTCATTTTTCTCTGGTGTCTCTTGAATTGAAGTAATTGTCAGGATCTGTGTGTGTTCAGTGGGAGGTACTGAGCAGTGTTTGCTGTTGCAATGAGAAGGGAGTCAGGTCTCAGCCTGTTTTATGTGGATGACAGTGGTGCTATCACTCAGGGTCTCTGAATGGCGCTGCTCGATGCAATTGTAAAACAGACAGGGGCCTCACTTTTAAACAAAGTGTCATCTTGAAAGTGTATGGGTTGTAAATGATAAGTGAAGGATGGAATTATTTCTTTAAATAAAAATCAAATAAATCCTGACTTTGTGGAGTCCTGTGGCTGCAGAAAACCAAATGTTGCATTTTCTGTAATGGTCTATGAAATTTTCTTTGCAAATCAATAAACACTGTGCAAGATAAAAATGTGGATCACTCACTGATTTTTATTCAATGCCATCCATTTAGGACGTGAAGAGGTGTCAAGGTCTCTCGCATCTCTCTCTCTGTCTCTCTCTCTCTCTGTCTCTCTCTCTCTCATAAGGCTCTAAGATCTCAGTGCTATTTTGGGACCTACAGGCACAACACTCAGTACTTTGACTATCAGGTTCTGCAACCTCTGCTGGGATACAAATCTAGAGGCTGAAAATATATGACCGCCACCAATGAAATCAAAAAGGGACTTGGGAGAAAAATCTTCACCTTGAGGGTGGTGAGAGTGTGGGACCTGATATCAGACAGAGTGGTTGAGGCAGCAGATGTGTGTAAGGGAGCATGATATATACTTAGAAGGGAAGGAGTAGAAGGGTTTGCTCTCAGGGTTAGTAGAAGTGGGCTAGGAGGGGACATGTGTGCACCATAACACTGGAATGGAGCAAATGTGTTTCTGTTTAAAATGCAATGTACCACCAGTTTTCCTTTCTGTACAATCTGTACTCCAATTAAGTATTTAGTACCATTCAGCTTCCCATCTCTCCACAGGGGAGAACCCTTATTGGAGAACTATCATTGTTAAAGGTTGACACTTGGGCAAGATATGGAGGGGCGCTGGCACATGTGGGGTGAGCATCAGTCCTGACCCAGTGGGTAGCTCTCCTCAGATTGTCCCATTCCAAAAACAAATACCTAAGCTGAGAGACTGCTGCACTGTTGGACTTGCTGTCTGCCGGATGAGCCATTAAACCAGGCTCATGTTTTAACTTTTATGTGACCCATACCATTATACCAAAGAAGAGTCTGGGAGGTCTTCCTGGTGCCCAGCCCCATCTCTCTAAAGCAGAGTATCTGGTCATTTATTTCAATGCTATTTGTGTAAACTTGCTGCGCACAAATTGGCTGAAGTGTTTCTTATAATAGTGACAATACCTCAGATGTCCTGGTTTTGTGATGGGTACTATTGATGCACGTGGCCTTAAAAGGTTTCATTTCACTCTTGCACAGTCGATCCCTGAAGTGATTGGTTAGATTAATTTAGCAGGCAAATTGGTGACAGATGGATTTCAGCATGGGTAATAAATCATTCATTTTGAATTTTTGAAAAATTCCTAAGTGATGGAAGGCTAGAGACAGCAGAGATTCAAAGGAATAATCAGACATTGTAGTGGAATGTTGCACTTTATCACTAGAGGGCTGGAATAAAAATGAGAGGAAACTATGTATGGCTGTACAATGCCTGGTTAGATCACCTCTGAATTACTGTGTAGAATTCTAGGTACCACACCTTAGAAAAGATATACTGACTTTGGAAGGAACACACTGCAAATTCAACAGAGTGTTACCAGGTTCAAGGGTGAGATAAGGAATGAATATGTAAACAAAGCTTGTAATCCATGGAATATTTAAGGTCAGAGGGTGATTTCTTATTTTTTTAGAATTTTAGAAGGAATTCATAAGGTAGTTAACGTTTCTCTGCTGGTGTGAGTTTAGGATAAGGGAATTCAGGAGAGAAAGGAGGAAACACTTCATACAAAAGATGGTAGATGTGTAGAATTCTATCCCATAAGAAATAGTAGATATTAGCTCAATTAATAGTTTTAAATATGAGATCCAATAAGTTTTGCAAGTTAAGGGAATTAAGGGAAATGCACCAAGGCAGGTGAATGAACTTAAACTACAATCGCATCGAATGACAGAATTGGCTCAGAAGGCTGAACAGCCTTCTCTTATTGATTTGTTCCTTAACCAAAAATAACGAGGACAGTTAATTGTGACAAGCACCATAAAGAGGACATCACAGAATTGGCAGATAGATGTCAGGTGGAATTAACTGAGGAACAATCCAAGATAAAGATAGAGAGGAGACGCACTCAAAACATTACCTTTGAAAGAAGTAACTTAGCAGTTTGACACAAATCTTTAAATCCAGAAGGAAGCTGTAAAAGAAAGGAAATCCTTGTTTTAGGAAAGTATCACAAAGCAAAGATTCAATATTTATCCTTTAAAATCTATTGGTTGATTCTCAAGAACCAGTTGCAATTTTTGACATTTTAGTTGGAAATACATTTACAATTGCTTATCCCCATCCATCACCTTCAGTGTTTGCCATTCTGAAGAACATGGGCCAACCTATCATTACTTTTCTCCTTTAACTCTTTTAAGGACACATCCCATCTGGCATAGAGGCCTTTGGATGCTTCACATGACTGCAACATTCACTTGTCACAGACCTGTGCAAGGTGGCTTGCTCCCCAGTAGCTAAGGGTACTTATTAGCAAATGTTAAACATGCAATTTATATTTTTTAGAAGGATTCATGTACAATGGTTCTTGTTTCCTTAAAATCCACCCTGGAACTCAGTAGACTCCTTTATTTTACATTTAAGACTTCCAGTGGTGAACAATCACAACCACAATTAAGAGACAACAAAATAGTAATTATCCAAGAAACTGCCCATAGGTGAAACAAATGTTCGAGGAACTGAGCACATAATGTAGACACTGCAAGGCCAGAGCTTATGTCTTTTGGAGAAAACATTAAACTAAGGTCATGTCTGGCTGTTAAGGTGAGAATAAAGGGCTCAGTAATATTATTTGAAGAAGGCCACTGGGGAATCTGGGGCACTGGCAGAGCTGACTGCAAGCCAGTGTGACTCAATCAGTTAAATCCGCAACATTAGCAGTTTGGGTAAGAAATGTAATGTACTTTCATCCCTGACTGGCAGTCAATATTCCTTCCTCAATCCACAACACTCAGACTAGTTTTTTAAAAAAATCTACTCTTGTGTGATCTTGCTGAAGGACAAATTTTCCTGACAGTAGTGGTTCTTTAACACTTCAAAAAGTTATGTGGAAGATGATGGGTATAGATAGGGTGAATGCACATAGTTCCCCTTCCCTGGGAAAAATAAGCCTAAAAGCTAGAGGGCATAGGTTTAAGGTGATTGGTGAAAGATTTGAAAGGGACTTGGGGGGCAACTTCTTCATACAGAGGCGGGTATTGGTATTGGTTTATTATTGTCACTTGTACTGAGGTACAGTGAAAAACTTGTCTTGCAAACCGATTGTAAAGGTCAATTCATTACGCGGTGCAGTTACACTGAGTTAGTGCAGAATGCATTGAGGTAGTACTGGTAAAAATAATAACAGTAGAGTGTCACAGCTACAGAGAAAGTGCAGCTACAGAGAAGCTGGGTATATGGAACGAGCTGCCAGAGGAAGTGGTTGGGGCAGGGACAATAACCAGCATTTAAAAGACATTTTGATAAGTACATGGATAGGAGGGGTTTGGAGGGATATGGGCCACAGGTGGCAAATGGGACTACCTTAATGGGCACCATGGATGAATTGGGCCGAAGCGTCTGTTTCCATGCTCTATTACTTCATGACACTGTAAATCCGATTTTCCTTATTTGAGTATATTACACTCTCTGGACAATATATAAGGAAACACTCTGGGCAGTATTTAACGCAAGTAGCAATGGCTCCTTCACCCCCACCAGCAGGGAGAGGATCACCAAATGCGATCACAGTCCCTGGACAAGGTCTGATAGAATAAACACACCGGAATGTGTAAACTTTGCAAGAGGGACGGCGGTCTGGGGTGGAGCTCGGAGAATAAAGCTCAATGAGGCAAGCAGACGGTAACGGTCTGTCCAGAAGGTCGGAAGGGGGCTGCGGGCGTGTTCGCCCTGAACATTGACGCAATCGGAACATGTGCCGTGAACTGACCTCCCCGTGTCTCCGGCTGTAAACATTCCCCGGTTATTTTTGGGTGCTCGGCCCAGCTTCTCCCTCGGCTTATTGGCTGGTGGCTGAGGGAGATGCCCCTGAAAGGCCGGAGCTGCAGGGTCACCGCCCGCGATTCGCCTCACCTCCCCGCCAGCCCGCGATGTTGCTGCGCTTCGGGGTGGTGGTGACACTGGAGGCCCGCCATGTCCAGCTGTTCGTGTGCGGGTCCAGGCCGGAGCTGGGACACTGGGATCCGGAGCGGGCGGTGCCGATGCTGGCTGCGAGCAGCGCCGTGAACGAGCCTTCCTTCTGGGTTGGCGAGGTGCTGCTGCAGGAGCCCAGCACCGAGACATTCTGGTTCAAGTTTGCCAAGCGGATCCATGGCCAGTTCGTCTGGGAAGGTACGGGACACCGTTACTGACTGGCACTGGTGCTGACAGCCACTAGACTCTGGCTCTATGGGCACTGTGCCCATGGTCACTGGACACTGGCACTGGTGCTGACAGCCACTAGACTCTGGCTCTATGGGCACTGTGCCCATGGTCACTGGACACTGGCACCGGGGGCTGACAGCCACTGGACTCTGGCTCTATGGGCACTGTGCCCATGGTCACTGGACACTGGCACCGGGGCTGACAGCCACTGGACTCGGGCTCTGTGGGCACTGTGCCCATGGTCACTGGACACTGGCACCGGGGCTGACAGCCACTGGACTCGGGCTCTGTGGGCACTGTCACTGCCCAGTGACTGGCACTGGTGCTGACAGCTACTGAACTCAGGCTCTGTGGGCACTGTCACTGCCCAGTGACTGGCACTGGTGCTGATAGCCACTGGACTCTGCTCTATGGGCACTGTGTCCATGATCACTGGACACTGGGGCTGACAGCCACTGGACTCTGGCTCTGTGGGCACTGTCACTGCCCACTGTCACTGGACACTGACTTCCAGGGCACTGGGTGCTGATTGGCTGTGGGCATTGTCTGTCACTGGGCTTCGGGCACTATGGGCAATGACCAGCTCCAGGCATTGACTGTCCTTGGGCATTGTTCCTGACCACTGGCTGCCCTTTAGGCACTGGCATGGATTGCCAGTGGCACTGGCTACTGACCTTCACTGGCATTGACTCAATGGGCACAATCACTGGCCGCTGACTCTCACTGAGCTCAATCACTGTCATTGAGCACTGACTTGTCACTGGACCCTGTCACTGAGCTCTGACTGTTACTAGATACCATCACTGAGCATTCTCACTGGATACTGTCACTGAGCACTGACTGTCACTGACACTTACTGTCACTGGGCACTGTCACTGACCATTCTCACTGGATACTGGCACTGAGCACTGACTGGCATTGGTCATTTCACTGGGCACTGTCACTAAGCACTGACTGGCACTGGACACTGTCACTGAGTACTGTCACTCAGCACCATCACAGCACTGTCACTGAACACTGACTGGCACTGGGCATTTCACTGGGCAACATCGCCATGCACCAACTTGATCTGGGCATATGATGAGCCATTGACTGGTTCTAGGCATTGAATCACTGGGCATTGGATCAGGCCATCACTGTGCACTTACTGCAACTGGGTGCAGTCACTGGTCATTGATTGGCTGAAGGCACTGTAATGGGACTATGGGTCTGAGCACTGATGGACAGATGGCCATTTTTGCTCTGTACAGATTGGCACTGACCACAGGAACTGGACATGGCCTATTGCTGGGCACTGTCACTGGTTGGCATTGGGCTCTGGGCATGGACTGTCACTGAGCAGGGACTGTTCTTGGGCACTGACTGCCACTGGCAGTGACACTAGTCACTGATTAACATTGGCCACCATCTAGCATTGACTGTCTATTGACCCTGTCAATAAGCACTGACTGGCACTGAGAACATTGTCTCACACAAGTTGGAAAGGGAGGGTTCAGGTGAGGGGAAATACAGAAACCTAAATGTCACAGTGTAACAATACGAGTTAAGGTTAGGGTGAGCAGAGTGTGTCAGGAAGGGACAGAACAACAAAAGAATGCAGCAGCAAATATGGTCAAAGTATTGAAAACAGGTTGAGAGTCAAAATTAAAGCCCAATGATTTGAACTCACAAAGTACTGCACTGTGTAATGAATTGATCTGTATGAACGGTGTGCAAAATGTTTTTCACTGTACCTCGGTACAAGTGACAATAATAAACCAATACCAATATTTGTAACAAGATAAATGAACTGATAGCACAAAGAAAAGCAAGTTTGATCTAATAGCCCTTGCAGAGACATGGTTGCTAGGTGACCCAGGCTGGGAACTGAATATTCTAGGGTACTTAATGTTCTTAAAGTTTCAAAAAGTTGGCAACCCAGTGCTAGTAAACGGGATTATTGTAGGTAGGTACTTGATGGTTGGCATAGACATTGTGGGCCGAAGGGCCTCGTTTTGTTCTGTATGACTGTGGGTTGAATGGAAGGGGAGGTGGGGCAGTGCTGATGATAAAATATATTGGGACAGTAATGGGAAATGATCTTGACTGAGATTATTAACAAATAGATCAGTTTGAAATAAGGGATAACAAGGGACAGGAAACATTGTCCCCTTTATAGTTCGTTGATCTGTATAGCTACTATCAGTCATAGAGTTATACAGCACAGAACTGTCAGTCATAGAGTTACACAGCCCAACTGGTCCATGCCGACCAAGATGCTCCATCCAAGCTGGTCCCATTTGCCAGCGTTTGGCCCATAACCTCCTAAACCTTTCCAATCCATGTACCTGTCCAAGTGTCTTTTAAAAGTTGTTATTGTACCTGCCTCATCCACTTCCTAGGGCAACTCATTCCACATAGATACCACCCTTTGTGTCAAAAAAGTTGCCCCTCGAGTTCCTATTAAATCTTTCTCCTCTTGCCTTAAACCTGTGCCCTCTAGCTCTTGGTTCCCCAGCCTTGGGGAAAAAGACTGTGGGCATTCACCCTATTAATACCCATCATGATTTTATACACCTCTATAAGATCATCTCTCAGTCTCCTACGCTCCAAGGAATAAAGTCCTAGCCTGTCCAACCTCTCCCTATAACTCAGTCCCTCAAGTCCTGGTAACATCCTTGTAAGTCTTTTCTGCACTCTTTCCAGTTCAATAACATCTTTCTTACAGCAGGGCGACCAAAACTGAACACAGTGCTCAAAGTGCGGCCTCACCAGCGTCCTGTACAACCGCACCATGACCTCCCAATACTCAATGCCCTGACTGTTGAAGGCCAGCGTGCCAAGAGCCTTCTTCGTCACCCTGTCTACCTGTGACTCCACTTTCAAGGAACCATGTACTTGAACTCCAAGGTCCCTCTGTTCCACAACACACCCCAGGGCCCTACTGGTCACTGTGAAAGTCCTACCTTGATTTGACTTTTCAAGTGCAACACCTCGCACTTATCCGAATTAAACTCCATTTGCCATTCCTCGACCCACTTACTCAGCTGATCAAGATCCCTCTGTAATTTTTCATAACCTTCTTCACTGTGCACTATACCACCTATTTTAGTGTCACCTGCAAACTTACTAACTATGCCTTGTACATTCTCATCCAAATCGTCCAGCAGCAACCCCTGAGGCACACCACTAGTCACAGGCCTCCAGTCCGAGAAACAACCTTCCACTAACACCCTCTGCTTCGCACCATCAAGCCAGTTGTGAATCCAATTTATCCAGCTCCCCCTGGATTTCATGTGTTTTAACCTTCCAGGACTTTAGATCTAACCTTTCAGTTGTGAAATACTGGAGGCTTGTCACAATAGCACTGTAATAATTATGGGGGACTTTATATAGATCGAGAGAATCACATTAACTAATTAAAACGGCAGAGGTGGTCCTGAGAATAAGTTTATGCAATGCATTCAAGACAGTTTGCTGGCATATGTGGAACATCCAGACAAGAACAGGCTATTTTGGATCTGGCAATGTGTTATTAATTTAGTAGGGTTATTTAGTAATTTTGAAGTAAAAGATTATCCAGGGAAGAGTAAACATAAATCAATAGGTTTCTATAAACGGTTTGGGAATGCCAGTTTTAAATCCAAAACTAGAGTCTCAAACTTACATAAATGCAATTGTGTAGATATTGTTAAAGCAGTTTGGGATACTGTGATGATATTGAGTGTAACCGTTCGAGAGCGCTAAACTTAAGTCAAGACTGTAAGCCCTATCTGGTATAAGTATCTACAAGTACCCTCACTTTAGAGAGATTATACTGTATCAACCTATACTTCAAGGACTAATTTACTTCACTACTTTAGTCTCTTCCTGAAGGGGTTTAGCTGTCAATAATCATTATTTCGAGCAGTGGGTCCCCCCTCCCAGCCAAGAAGGAGATACTTCCAGCTAACGAAGCAGATTAAACACAGTTTATTTCTAAGTGAAGCACATTTAATTGTGAGGAATAAGTCTTGATGGAGATTTATAACTTACAAAGGATTTCCAAAACTCAAGTACAATTCTGACAAATTAGAAAAATATACCACTGGGTTGCAGACAAACAGGTCGTCCATCGCAGAAACCGAGGCTGAGGAATGGATTCTGTGTTTGTTCCCTGTCACTCCTACCAACCCTGACTGCCTTCTAACATTTATACTGTTTTTCTACTAGTTGACATCATCTGTATGTGATGTTTCTCAATTACATTTATCAGGCCAGGTGGATGGAGTGTTTAATTAGGACGACGTGGACCCTCTTGTTCCTCTTGATTAGGCAATAGTTCAAACTAGGCCAAGTGGACCCCATTTTAAGTCAAGAGGGTGAGCAAAGTGTACTGGTTAGAAGTTTAACTTATGAAAAACAAACATCATGAACCTCAGACAATTTCAGCCGCTGTGCTAAAAAAAGTTTAACTTAGTGCACAACAAAAATCTTGAACCTTGGACAGTTTCTACTCCTGTGCTAAAAAGCTGAGGTTAGCAATAAACCTTATGGGCCTGGAAAGTGAATATCCATCACAATACTAGATTAAAAGACCTGATGGTAAATAAGCAGTGGTGGACATTTAAAGAAATATTTTATGATTCATAATAGTGATATGCCTGGGGATTAGGAGAACTTTAGAAACCGGCAAAGGGTAACCTTGGTAACCATGTTGGTAAAGAGGGAGAAAATGAAATACAAATCCTTAATTTGTGAAAAGTGCTATCAACATTCTTTCATTCTTTATATTGGTATCAAAGAAGACAATTGATCACTGGAAGCATTCAGCAGGTCAAGAAGTCTCCCAAGTGAGAAGAAACAACTTACTATTCAGATGGAAGCCCCATCTGAGACAGTAATTTTTCTGCTGTCTGAAGATTCTGATTTTCACTGGTTTTAGTGATGCTTTGTGTTTACGCAATGATGTGGATTTAATGCTGCCAGCTTTGTAGCAGGTGCATTTGACCTTTGTGGATTTAGTGATCCAAACTGGCAGTGATGTGCAACGACCATAGCAACATCCAGCACAACACGAGACTATGCAGCACATCACACCAGTGCTGGTTCTTCAAAAGATCTGTCCAAATAGTCCCAGATCCTGCTTTTTCCCTATGACCCTGCAAGTTAGTTCTTTTCAAATGTACATCCCACATCCCTAATGGCCGTTAGTCATCCCCTGGACCTTTGTGTCATGAAAACAAATTGAATGATATATTTAAAAGGGTTGTCTGGGCATTTACTACTTTGTGGTTCCAACGTAGCCCGAATGTTATGATGCAATTGCTGGCCAAGAGGCAGTCATTTGGCCACTGTGCCCATTCTCATTAATGTTGACCATAATTATGCATTAGTGGGAACTCAGCAGGTTCAGTGACATCGGCAGTGCAAATCCACCATCTCAAGGCTTGTGAGGGGAGTTCTGTGCTAAATCTGATTAACGAGACCCATTGTTACAAAAGTAAGGCATTTAATAACTGCCACCAAGAAAGAAGGATGTGAGGGACTTAAAGAAGGGAAGATTTGCGTTGATGTGGCACCTTTTACAACCACAGGATGTCCCAGACAACCAAATACATCTTTTCAAATTCCAAAGCTAGTCTCTGTCACACATTGGAAATGCAGTGTCTAATGACCCTAATAGTCTGGTATAATGATTGGCCAGAAAACTGGGGAGAATTCACCTCGATTAATTATGCCTTGTGATCTACATCCAACAGAAAGGGCCTCATCTGAAAAGTGAGCTGATTGCTGAGATGCTGCCAATCTCTTTTCGTCCACTTTAGGAAATGGGCCGCATCATGATCGGTGCTGTGAATACGATGACAGCAACTTAGTGGATGATGTTTACTGTCACCCTGTCGGACACTATATTGAGGAGAGTGGGTATACCAATGAGATGAAGCATACCACTGATTTCTACTTTCACATCGCTGACCACCAAGCCATGCACTACTCCAGGTAAAGCAGCTGGGAGGCCTAGACTTAACGTACTGTCCAACAATGCTGCTGATTTTCGAAGGTTGCTACAGGTTAGGGATTATCATGGAGTCATACAGCACAGAAGTATGCTTTCAGCTCAATGCATCTGCCATGACTTTAAGGCACCCCTGCACATTAATCTCAAGTTTCCCTTTGCATGTCCTTCAATTCCCCCTCCCAATCCTTCAATTCTCCCACCAGCCAGCTACACTAGGGGCAACTTACAGTGGCCAGTTAACCTATCAACCTGCATATCTTTGGAAATGGGTGGGAACCAGAGCACCCAGGGGAAACTCAGATGGTCACAGAAAGAACTTGCAAGTTCCACACAGAGAGCACCCAAGGTCAGAATCAAACCTGGGTCCCTGGAGCTCTGAGGCAGCAATGATAATTGCCGTGCTATTGTGCAGATTTAGAATAATATCCAGGCCATCCCCGGGTTGAGGACGCCCAACTGATGGACACCCGTAGATATAAATGAACTCCCATTACATTATTAAATTCAGAAGTCCGACATACATACACGCATTTGTTCCTATGAATGGCAGAACTAGTTTCCTTTCTCTCTCTATACTTTTAGTAATTGTTCGTTCTTATCAGTCTTATGTGTTTTTGATGCCTTTCATCACAATACTGTGGAGGTATGATAACCGTATCAAGCTATTTTTATGTATTTTCTGACTAATGGACAAAATAAATAAATGGACATCTGTAAAAACAGAACCTCTTCATTTCCCAGGGATGGCCTGTATACTTAAAGCACACAAACAGCCTTTCTTCCCAATTGGAGCATATTCTGATCATATTCCACACAACTCTTCTTACCATAATTTCCAACTCTTCTATCTTTTCATTTGTTTCACCCACGTGTTTATCCAGGTTCTACTTCTATGTATCAATGCCATTAACCTCATCAGCTTAGTGTGATAGCAAGTTCATTCTCTGGGAAAAGAGGTTTCTGCTGAATTTCCATGTAGTTCATTTATCAAGTCTGAGGACAACAAGTATTTTGATATTAATTTTTGCAAATCAATTTTTAGCCTTTCCCAGTTGTGAGTTCCCTCTAGAAGTCTGAAGATGACACAGATGTGTCTTATATTGAGTAATTGTGATTTTGAAAGGAACATCTAAGTTGGTTAGTTAGTATCAGACGCAGAGCTTTAGGCTGTTGTCACAAACCAGCAACAAAAGAAACACACTGAGCATGATTCAGTGTTAAAAACTATTTTATTAATCACTACTTATGATAATACGTAAAATAAAAGTAAAAAAAAATGTTAGTATGTTAGAATTCAAAAATGTTAAACCTCGAACGTTAACCCCAAAATTAAACTCGTCGTGTGTGTGTGTGACAAAGTCCAAAACTCCCAGTTCCGGAATGGTTCTTAAAGTTCAGTTCCGCAAGCCATAAGGCGAAACATGAGCAAGGGCTTCTTCAACAACCACCGTTGTCTGAAGATAAGATGTAGATGTAGAAAAACATAGAGAGAGTACATACGAAATCCAAATGTTCCACGATGGAACCCAAACGACACTTCAGTGTTTACTCGGTAGTGACTTCCTCACCCCAAAAGCATCCGAACCGTGGTCGTCCACACACAAATACCTGTTTCCTTCTACAGGTCAGCAACAAAGTGAACTCCACCGGATTACTTCCAACTTCCATACATGGATTTCAGTGGCAAACACAGTTATTGTTTCTCATCCATCGATAAAGAAAACAAGCAGGCTGGTGTCTCTCTCCCTTCTCTCTCTCTCTCTCCTTCTTCTTCTTCTTCTGACTTCTTCAACAACGTCATTACGTCCTTTATCTTCTATTGACGTAAGCACGCCCCACACACACATACACACACACTCTCTATCTTAAAGGGACTTTTACTGAGTCCGTAACTAAGCCATAGGCTTCCCTTATTCTAGCCACATATATCTCTCAGCCGTGTGAAGAACAAGACAATCTTTTGGCAGTTAAATATTGTACCAGGATACTACTTCCAAAGTCAAATCTAAGCCAGGAATGTAGTCATTGACATTGCCAACTGTTCATTAATCTCCATTTGAACAGCTGACATTCCCCATTGCTTGTATCTCACCATTCAAATACTGACCAGTTTATTCGTACTCTCTGTTTTCTTTCCTGTATCCATTTCTCTTTCTATGCTAGTATATTAATATTTGTATGAGCCATAATCTTTTATAACAATCTTTCATTTCGTACCTTATCAAAAGCTTTTTAAGTATCCATAAAACCTTATCTGCTATCTGTTTATTACATCCTCACGAAATATATTTGTCAAACATGATTTCCCTTGCAGAAACCCACAATGAGTGTGCCGAATCACTTTGTGAATTACTGAGTGCCCTTTTGCTATCTCCCTCATACAGATGGCAATGTTCCTGGCCAGTTGTTCCTTGTTATTTCTCTCCCTCCCTTCTTGAATAGTACTTCTATCTGAATCTTCCAATCCACAAGCAGAAATCTAGAACATTAACAAATTCTGAACAATTAAAATTAGTGAATCCATTATGTCTGCAGGCCCCTCTTTTGAAATGCTAGGATGTAGGCCATTAGGTTTGGAGCACTGCACAGCTTTTATTTTCTTTTAATCTTCCAGTACATTTTTTTCCTGTTATTATTTGCTTTAAGTTTTGTCCTCTCAATAGATATCTCATAATTTCTGGTATATCATTTGCGTCTTCTACTGAAGATGCAAATATACACGTAATGTCTCCTTATTCTACATTATAATTTCTCATGTCTCTGCCTCTCAGGGACTCAAATTTACTTTAGCTGCTGATCTTCTTCTACATGTAAATGTCTTTAATTGATTGTTTTTATATTTCTTGATAACTTACTCTATGTTCGATTTTCTCTCTGTCTTTTAAAAGTCAAAGTTGAGTTTATTGTCATATGCACAAGTACATGTGTGCATATGTGCAATGAGAAGCTTGAAGCAGCATCACAAGCACACAGCGTTAGAGCCACAACATTCACAATAAAAAGATAAACAAAATATATAAAATTATACAAGAATGCAATTAGAACAAATAAACAAAGTTCATTGTGGTGCAAAGTAGTCAGTGTTTTTCTAAATTTTTTAAAAACTTTTAAAAAAAGATAAATTTTTCTATTGAGCAACTTACTGACTTTGAACATTTACCACCCCTAACCATACTACTTGCCTTCTTTGTGAAGACAGTGATGTGAAATCAGAAAATTACACAAGGCCATTTGTCCATCATCCCCAGTTTAGTAGCTATCCAATTAATTGTATTCTCCTATGTTTTGGCATAGCTATGTATTTGCTTTGTCTCTAGTAGTTATCCAATTTCTTTTCAACATTAAGATTTAATGTGGTTCTACCAACCTTTTAGGCTTTGCATTCTGAATAGTAACATCTCAGTGTATAATAGATTATTTATATAGATTTGCATAAGGTATTTAATAAAGATTTTGTCAGCTAAAGCTGAAGTTCATGGAATCAAAGGCAAATCATTGACCTGGATAGAAAATTGGCTAAGTGAAACAGGCAGTGGGGGCAATGGAGAGGCACTGAAATTGGCAGAATATTGCTAGGGGTGTCCCGCAGGGATTCCTCTAGGAACTTCAATTATTCATTACATCTGTAAATTATTTTGTTGATGTAATGGAAAGCCCACACATCCAAGTTGCCAAGGACGCACAAGATAGAAGGCACTGTAAGCAGTGTGGATGGACCATTAAATTACAGACGCATTAATAGATGATGTGAATGGAGGAAAGCAGGAGTAAATGGATTTCAGTTCAGGAAGATGTGAAACCATTCACTTTTGATTGCAAAAGGAGAGAACAGCGTACTCTCTAAGTGGTGAAAAACTCAAAACATTGGAGGCCTGGTGGCCAAGGGATCCAGGTACATAAAGCATTAAAATGTCCTACAGAGCTGCAGAAGATGATCAAAATGATAATGGAATGTTGGCACGCATATTTATAGAATACAAGGAGATAAATGTGCCATAACAAGTCCCGGTTTGACTACACCTGTAGTAATTTGAGCAGTTCTGGATACCACATCAAAGGATGGATGTATTGCCCTTGTGGAAACCATGGTGTAGATTTATTAGAAGACTATTTAGTTTCTAGGCTTAATTTATGAGGAGGGTACACAAAACTATTCCCTGGAATTTAAAGACTGAGGAGTGAAGCTTTCAAAATATTATGGGGACTGATAGGTAAGATAGGGCAAAACTATTTCTACCGGTTGGGGTGTCTAGGACTAGGGATACAGTCTACAAATTAGACCCAGAACTTAAATGAATGAAGTTAGGAAACACCTGTCCACCCAAATGGAACCCCCTTCCACCAACAGTAACTATTGCCATGTTAAGTTTAAATCTGATTCTGATTGATTTCTGTCAACTAAAGATATTAAGAGTTATAGAGAAAAGGTTTTTGGAGCTAAGTTACAGATTAGCCATGATCACACTGAATGGTGAAATGGGAGGGGTGGGCCAAGCCGCCTCCAGTTCCTATGTTCTTAAACCAGTGTCACCACAATACCTTTAGACAACACTGCAATCTTGCTTCCTTCATCCTTGGATAGTGCTACCCTCACCATCACTAGCCCCTAACTAATGATTTTGTAATTTTTTTGCTCTTGAGTCTTTCCTCTTCTATGTATGGGTTTCCTGTATTCTTTATGTTTATTAGGTCCTTAGTGCTCCTTAATTAATTTTCAAGTTTGGTCTGACCTTCCTATTACCTGTTTAAATGTTTGACTTTGCTGGTCAGTGATTTTTTTTCCCCCTTCCATGTAATCTGTGATTTTATAACTAATATAATTTACTCATTTTTCTAGTCAGTCATTTTTGTAATCGATTTTTACATTTTATTCTCTTCATGCACCGAACCTGGTTATTGTTTGCTTATTGTTGGGTCACCTCCAACCTGCTGTTCATTAACCACAATCAAACCAACTTGTTTTTAATTAAACTTGTTTTTAATTAAACCATTACCACATCGATTCCAAAACAGAGCCCTGAACAAACTTCAAAAAACTTCAGCTTTCTCAATGCAAAGATTTTTTTTCTTTTTCAGTCTATCTTTGAATAAATATTCATCTATAATCATAACATTTTAACCCACAAATCGACACTACAAATGGTAATAACTTTTAGTGGCACAGAGTGGAATTCCAATGACATATGCTTTAACTCCACCCTAAAAAAAACACAGATTGCACTAGTGTGCCAGCTTCAGACAGTATCTTCAGGTTTTGCCTCCCCCATGAGATTTATAGAGGTGGGAAGAAAGTGTTTTGAATAAGGAAGTGTGGGTTAGTTGGTGAACGTGAAGGATACGAATCCACTAATGGTTCTTTATCCTTTTCATGTACTGTAGCTTTTATCAGAGTTAGGTCTGCATGAATTTTCTTTTTCCCAGTGCGACATAATTTTAAGGTGATTGGAGGAAGGCATGAGGGGGATGTCAGGGGTAATTTTTTCTTACACAGAGAGTGGTGGGTGCGTGGAACGCACTGCCTGCATGTGGGGGCAGATACATTAGGGACATTTAAGACACTCTTAGATAGACACATGAATGATAGAGAAATGGGGGGGCTCTGTGGGAGGGAAGGGTTAGATGGACCTTAGAGCAAGATAAAATGTGGGCACAACATCGTGGACCGCAGGGCCTGTACTGTGCTGTAATGTTCTATGCTCATTGCACTCCTGGACGTGAACCATTGTCCAACGATATCTGAGTTCTTTTGTGCAACACATCTCTAGCCGCGCACGTACTTTAAAACAAAAGCAAATACTGTGAATGCTGGAACCATGAATAAAAACAGGAACTGCTGGAAAGTGTGAATTTTTCCATTTTAGTAGGAAGTTCTTCCAAGACTCCTCAATAGGTCGGAGGCAGGGGCTGGGGTGGGAGGCTGGGTTGTGCTCCCAAGGTGAGGAGTCTAGAACCAGGGGTCGCAGTCTCAGAATAAGGGATAGGTCATTTAGGTTTAAAAAAAAGATTTTTTCACTCAGAAGGTGGTGAATCTTTGGAATTAGCTTTAGAAGAGGGCTTTGGAGGTTCAGTCATTATTCGTTCAAAATAGAGGTTGATGGATTTCTGGATATTAAGAGAATCAAGGAAAATGTGGTAATGCCGAGATAGATTAAATATAATGATGAATGAAGGAGCAGGCTCTTTAAGGGCAAGATAACCTACTCATTCTAATTCTTATGTTCTTAACAGGTGCCAACTGGTTGAATACATTCATGCTAAATAGCAGACATACTATGCTTTAGACAGAGCCAACTTATTTCACAACCAACAGATCAGATTAAAACCATGGAGTCCTGCCACAACAATTTTGAATAGTAGTATTCAATTAAACAACCAATGCTAGGATCGTTGTTCCATAAACATCTCCATCTTGAGTGTTGAAAACAAACAATAAGGCTGATATTTGTAACAATCTTCAGCCAGAAGTGCATGAGATATTATCCACTTTGCCCTCCTACTTTGGGATCCACTTTGATCCTGAGATCAAAGAAGTCAGTCTTCAGCCTTCAGTCCTCATTATAAAGAGATAAGAATGTAGGGAGGAGTAGGTATTCGGCTCCTGAAGTCTGCGTCAGCATTCAAGATAATGCCTGATCTATTTCAGCATTTTTCTGCATTATCCCCATATTCCTTGTTTCCATTAATATCCAGATATCTATCAGTTTGTTTTCAATGAAATCAATAACTGAGCATCCACAGTCTTCCAGTGCAGAAAATTCTCAATCTCTCAATTCATTTTAGTAAATTATCCCCAATTCCAATTGCACTAATCTAGGCAACCCCTACATGTGTGGAATCTTATCAAAAGCTGTCAGAAAATCCAAATACACAATATCCACTGGTTCCCTCTCACCTACTCTGCTAGGTACACCTCAAAGAACTTCAATAGGATAGTCAACTTGATTGCATTTTCATAGATCTTTGTTGACTTTGCTCAATGATATTATTTTCCAAGTATCTTGATATCACATCCTTCCAGCCATTTTCCATATCCCTATGTCAGACAAGCTGGTCGATAGTTCTCTTTTTTCTCCCTTCTTTTTTACATTGTGGCGTAACATTTGCCACCCTCCAATATGCAGGAACCACTCTAGAATCTTTAGAGGACAACCACGGCATCCACCATCTCCATAGCCACTTTTTTGAAAACTTTTAGATATAGTTCATCAGGTCCTTGGGATTTATCAGTTTTCAGGTTCATTAACTTCTCTACCCTTGATTCTCCTACGTTTCTGGGAGATTCTTTGTCTTCTTCTGTGAAGATGAACACAAAGTATTTATTTAATCCTCTGCTGTTTCACATTGTCTTGTCCGTGTCAGTGAGGAACCCACATTTGTCCTCACTGGTCTTTTCCTTTCAACAGACCTCTGGAAGTTCTTACAGTCTGCTTTTATGTTCCTCGGTGATTTATTGTCATTCTATTTTCCCTTTATTTAGTAATTTTTTGGTCTTCCTTCATTGAATTCTAAAACACTTCCAATCCTCAGGTTTACTGCTTTTTCTCCCAGGACTGGATGCAGCAAAGTGATGAGCTCCAGTATCATCCTGGCAGTAGTTCTGAAGACCTGTGTTTCAGAATGAAATCTACTTCCAGTCAAGCTATTTCAGTGTAGTTGCAATACTGGTATTTACTCAACAAAACAGGAAATTGTGCTGTTCACAGAGTGATCAATTTAATCCAACAACTGTTCAATCAATCAAATATCAGAAGTGATTTGAAATGTGTTATGACTGTGCTATCAAGTAGCGCTTACTCAACAATAACCTGTTCAATGATACTTAGGCAGTAGTGCTGCTACCTCGTAGCTCCAGCAACTGGGGTTCAACTCCGACCTCTGGTGCTGTCTATATCGAGTTTGTATGTTCTCCCTGTGATTGTGCTGGTTTCCCCAGAGTGTTCTAATTCCTCATCACAAAGGTGCATGGGTTGGTAAGCTCAGTGGCTACTGTAAATAGTCCCTGGTGTGTAGTTGAGTGGTAGAATCTGGGGAGAATCTATCATGTGGGCCATCACTGAGCAGATCATGGAGTGAAGTTCTTCAGACTCTGAAAATCTTTTCTATCAAATACAAGGCACATGTCAAAAGTCTGATGGAATAACCTCCAGTTGCCTGGATGTGTAGAGTGCCTACAAAAACACTCAACAAGCTCAAATTATCTAGGTTAAAGTAGCTCAAATAACTGGCACACCATTCATTTCCCTGAACAATATCTTTCTCCACCACTTCACCTACCACAGTCTCCATCACCTGAAACACAAATGAAGCAGAGGCAAGGGTAGACCATCATTTGCAAGTCACACATCAATCTGATTGTGAAATATTTTGTCATTCCTTCATTGTTGAAGAGTCTAAATCCTGGATCTCCCTTCCCAACAGCACCATGAAAATAGTTTCATCATTGGGCTGCAACAGTTCAAGTAGGTACAACACCATCTTCGGAAAGGGAACTGGCGATGGTCAACAAATACTGGGCTCGTGAGCAATTCTGGCATCACGTTAATAAAATAAGAATCAGCCAAAGGTAGGAACAGACCTCGGGTCCATCACTCTAATGACCAGAGGGGTATGAGGAAATGCATCTACTCTCTTCACCAACTCATTCCCAGCTATTTAATCTCATAGAAGAGACAATCAACTCTCCCCCCATCCCCCAATAAGATCAATGAAATGTTATATACACTTGAATAGGCCTCTCCAACCTCTTCAATTCCTTAAAAAATGCCACATTGAATCAAGCAATAACTATACAGTTGCACCTCTATAGAAATAAACCATGGAACAAAAGTATTGATACTGTATGATGTATTTATTGAAATATATTGTGGAAGTATTGCATGGTTAACTCTATGTCCAAAGATTTCAGCAATACAATCTAGTTTACTCTTAGCTTCCATTTTATATTGTTAGACATAATTGTTTACTTCATTATGGAGTGAATTTCTTTTGCAGTTTACTGCAACCATAAATGTGATATAGTTACTTAAGTAGTCTTACAATGAATTGCGTGCTCTGATTTCCAGGATTCTACCCAGGATTTGGCTTGGTAGCTGTCCACGACAAATAGAGCACGTGACCATCAAACTCAAGCACGAGTTGGGGGTGACTGCAGTAATGAATTTTCAAACAGAATGGGACGTTGTGCAGAACTCGGCTGGATGTAACCGCAAACCAGAACCAATGAAACCTGAATTCATGATGGAACTATACAAAGATGCTGACATAGCCTATGTATGGATGCCAACTCCAGATATGAGTACAGAAGGTGAAATATTACTCATTTTGATTAATTATTGCCTAAAATATGATAGAACTTTCAGTGGAATTGGTTACCATATCCCACAAGATAAAAACAAGTAGCACAAAAATAAGCTCACAAATAATCAACAACTTGCATTTACATAGCCCCTTTAACATGGTAAAACAACCCAAGGACCACCACCAAACATACTGACACTGAACCAGCCAACAAGATATTAGGAAGCGTGAATAAAAGCACAAAGAGGCTGGTTTTGAAAGTGCCTTAAAAGAGAGATTTGGGTTTGGAATCTTGAGAGCTTAGAGCCGAGACAGTTGATAGCACAGCCATTATTATTGGGAAGAGGACATCAGGCCAACAATGAGCACAGACATCTTGCACGCTGTGGAGTTTTGACTCCATCGTTGGGTTTTGGTTTTTAGAACAGGAACCCTTCCTTAGAGGTCTGATCGCCAGTCTTGGCATCCATTGGGACGTGAGGCATTCCGAAGCAATCCAAAATCTCAGGGAGGGAAGCTGCAACTGCCACTTGAATGTCAGGGGATTCTTAATTAAAGACAAGAGGAAGCTTGAGACAAGGGGTAAGTGGGGAGCGCTCTTGCTTTACCTGCCCCCCAGGAAGTGTTGTAGAGGCACTCTCTTTCTCTCTGAAACTATTCTCATCTCCCTTCAACTGTTACTTTTTCCAAGGACAGGAGGCCAGTCAGGGTTACACCCAACCCAAACCCATCCTCTTTGGGGGGGTTGAAATCCACATCCTTCTGGAAAGGATCATTAGGAACTGCAAATAAATAAGCACCACGTGACTGAAGACTTTCTTTTGTTTTCCCTATCAGAAGGAAGGGAAGCGTGATTTTTGTTTAAAGCTGCCTTTTTATGAGAGCCACAAACATACCTAAATTACAGTGCATCATAAAAGGTATGACACCATGTTTTTGATGTGTTGGAAGATCTGAGGCAGTACAGTGGTGCGGCCAGTAGAGCCGCTTCCTCACAGCTCCAGCAATGCTGGTTCAATCCTGACCTCCGGTACTGCCTGTGGAGATTGCATGTTCTCTGTGACCATGTGTGCCTTCCCCTGGTGTCATAGAGCAATATAGCCTGACCAGTCCATGCCGACAAAGTTGTCCACCCAGCTAGTCCCAATTTCCTGTGTTTGGCCCATATCTCTCCAAGCCTGGCCCTTTTATGTACCTATCCAAGTGCTTCTTATATGATATTATTGTACCTGCCTCAACCACTTCCTCCAGCAGAAAATTCCATATACTCAGCACTCTCTGCGTAAAAAAGTGGCCCCTCAGGTACCTTTTAAATCTTGGTGCTCTGGTTTCCTCCCACATCTCAAAGTCGTGCAAGTTTGTAGGTTAATTGGCTGCTATAAATTGCCCTTTGTGTGTAGGTGAGTGAAGGAATCTAGGGAGATTTGATGGAAATGTGGCAAGAACAAAATGGGATTAATATAGGATTGGTGTAAAGGTTAGTTTACTGGTTGGTGCAGAACTGGTGTGCTGTTGGGCCTGTTTCTGTGCTGTATGACTAGGAACAACGATCATTTTGGTTGTTTACCAATGCATTAAGATTAAGTTCCATCCCCAAATTGCATCAGGTGTTGCACATTTTTGTCCTCTTCTGAGACTGGGATCAAGAGATTGGTCAAGACAGTGGTCACCAGGGCACAGCATGTGGGTGGGCTGTTTGGGATCAGGAAGCTGGAACACTTTCAAGGCGGGATTGCCGAGGCTGGCACAAAGAACTGGGGTGGAGCATGACTGAGGTGGCTGGCATTAAGAGCTGGAATGGCAGGAGGTTGGGAAAGAGAAGTTGGGTATGGGTGGCAGATTGGGGAGGGTTGCATGGAGACTAAGTCTGAGCAAAGATTGGGCACCAGGAATGAAGAGTGAGGAATAGGTAAGAGATTGGTCAGTGTGCCCGAAGTAGTGTCTGTGTGGTGTATATAGTTGGATTTATGCCAGGAGTGGTCAGGCAAGTCTAATAATTTACAAGCTCGTTCTAATAATTTGGAGGTACAAATTCAAATCCCACCACAGCAGGTGAGGTAACTTAAACTAATCTGGAATTTAAAAACAATTATTCACAATGTTGAAAATATACCATCCAGATTGTTCCATTAAAAGCACATCTAGTTCATTACCGTCCCCGAGAAGGAAACCTGTCATCTTTCGTTATACATGACTTCAGTCACATGGTAATATGGTCGATTCTTAATCACCCAAGAATATCTTACAGTATCGCAGACTCTGCCATCATCACCCCAGATATACCTTATCACACTAGCCATACCAGTGGTATGGATTTGGGAAGGACTGGTTTTGGGTGTCCTTAACATTGAGTCTGGATATGATGACCCCACTAAGTCACTAAATCTCATAAAATATTAGGTCCAGTATGGACCTCTCTCACAATTATCTCTCACAATCTTTCACAATTATCAAATACTGCTTTCTTTCTGCTGATGAATCAGCATTTCACAATATTATACACCACTTGGTAGAAACATTGATTATAGCAAGGTTGTACAAAGAAGTATTTCAGTGTCCATCACCAAAACCATCTTGGTTGCAACACCACCACTGATTAATCTGGATAAGTCCCGAAAGACACAGCTATCAGGCTGGGCCTGTACAGGTGCTGAGAACTAGGTAGGGAAGAATCACCTTTCCACACCAATCTATCTGTTGATGACAGTAATGGCAGGAGTGACCCCTGCATTGTCCTTTTGAAAATGAAGTCCCATCTTCATGCTCAGGACACCATCTTTCAAAAGTAGACACTTATGAAACAGAACTGTCACAAACTGTAGGCTCATGGCCTGGCATACATCTCACTCTATTATTACCATCAAGCTAGGGAACTAATGTGGCTCAACAAAGTGTAGAAGTAAATTGGTTTATTATTGTCACATGTACTGAAGTACAGTGAAAAACCTGTCTTGCATACTGTCCATACAGATTTCATTACAACAGTGCATTGAGGTAGTACATAGGAAAGCAATAAGAGAATGCAGAATAAAGTGTTAGTTACAGAGAAAGTGCAGTGCAGGTAGACAATAAGGTGAAAGGCCATAACAAGACAGATTGTGAGGTTAAGAGTCCATCCTATCGTACTAGGGGACTGTTCAATATTCTTATAATAGTGGGATAGAAGATATCCTTGAGCCTGGTGGTACATGCTTTCAGGCTTTTGTATTTTCTGCCTGATGGGAGGGGAGGAGAAGAGAGAATATCCAGGGTGGATGGGGGTCTTTGATTATGTTGGCTGCTTTACTGAGGCAGCGAGAAGTGTAGACAGAGTCTATGGATGGGAGGCTGGTGTCCGTGATGTGCTGAACTGTGTCCACAACTCTCTCAAGTTTCTTCTGGTCACAGGCAGAGCAGTTGCCATACCAAGCTGTGATGCATCCGGATAGGATGCTTTCTATGGTGCATCAATAAAAATTGGTGAAGGTTAAAGGGAACATGCCAAATTTCTTTAGCCTCCTGAGGAAGTAGAGGCACTGGTGAGCTTTCTTGGCCTTGGTGTCTACATGGTTGCACCAGGACAGGCTATTGGTGATGTTCACTCCTAGGAAGTGGAAGCTCTCAACCCTCTCGACCTCAGCGCCATTGATGTGAACAGGAGCATGTGCACCACCCCACTTCCTGCAGTCAATGACCAGCTCTTTTGTTTTGCTGACATTGGGGAAAGGTTGTTGTCATGACACCATGTCACTGGGCTCCCTCTCTTTCCTGTACTCAGACTCATCGTTATTTGAGATACAGCCCACTACAGTGGTATCATCTGCAAACTTGTAGATGGAGTTAGAGCAGAATCTGGCCACAGTCGTGAGTATATATGAAGTAGATTAGAGGGCTGAGGACGCAGCCTAGTTGGGCGCCAGTGTTGAGAATAATCATGCTGGAGATGTTGCTGCCTATCCTCACTGATTGTGGTCTGTTGGTCAGGAAGTCAAGGATCCAGTTGCAAAGGGAGGTGTTGAGTCCCAGGCTTAGGAGTTTGGAGACGAATTTACTTGGAATTATAGTACTGAAGGCAGAGCTGTAGTCAATAAATAGTCTAACATAGGTGTCTTTATTAGTCCAGATGCTCCACAGATGAGTGTAGGGCCAGGGAGATGGTGTCTGCCGTGGACCTGTTTTGGCAGTAGATGAATTGCAGTGGGTCGAGGTTGTCTGGGAGGCTGGAGTTAATGTGTACTATGACCAGCCTCTCAAAGCACTTCATGATGGTGGATGTCAGAGTTATCGGGTGGTAGTCATTAAGGCACGTTACCTTGTTTTTCTTAGGTACCGGCATGAAAGTGGTCTTCTTAAAGCAGGTGGGAATCTCAGATGAAGCAGGGAGAGGTTAAATATGACTGTAAATACCCCCACCAGCTGATCTGTAGAGGATCTAAGGTCATGGCCAGGGACACAGTCCAGGCCAGATACTTTCTGCGGGTTTACTCTCCAGAAGACTGATCTTACATCTGCAATAGTGACTGTGGTTCGGGTGCATTGGAGGCTGTCAGGGCAGGTAGTGAGCTTCCAATCCCCTTCTGTTCAAAATATGCATAGAAAGCATTAATCTCATTGGGAAGGGATGTGCTGTCGTTGGCAATGCTGCCCAACTTCATTTTGTAGCCCGTCGTAGCATGTAAGCCCTGCCACAACTGATGGCTGGTCTGGGACTCAATTTTGGACCGATATTGTCTGTTGGCTTCCCTGATAGCTTTACGGAGGTCGTATCTCGATTTCTTATATAGGTCAAGGTCACCTGGTTTGAACACCACAGTCCTGGACTTCAGTAGGGAGTGGATCTTCCGGTTCATGCATGGTTTCTGGTTTGTCCTCTTTAGTACACAGTCCTTGCCGATAAAGTCTGTGACAGTGGTGATATGCTCATCTCGGCTAGGCTGGCTCAAAGCAGTCGTGTAAGATTTCTTTATTAGTCACATGTACATCGAAACACGCAGTGAAATGTATCTTTTTGCATAGAGTGTTCTGGGGGCAGCCCACAAGTGTCGTCAAGCTTCCGGCGCCAGCATAGCACGCCCACAACTTCCTAACCCGTATGTCTTTGGAATGTGGGAGGAAACCGGAGCACCCGGAGGAAACCCACGCAGACACGGGGAGAACATACAAACTCCTTACAGACAGCAGCCGGAATTGAACCCGGGTCGCTGGCACTGTAAAGTTTTACTCTAACCGCTACACTACTGTGCATACCCTACTATGTAGAAGCTCATCTATTTCCTCAGACCAGCACTGTACGACCTTCTGTACTGGATCCTCACGTTTCAGCTTCTGTTTGTACATAGGGAGAGGGAGCACAGCCTGGTGATCTGAAAGTGCGGGTGGGTAGCTCAGTAGGCATCTTTGATAGTTGTGTAGCAATGGTCAAGGATGTCTGGGCCCCTGGTGGGACAGAAGATGTGCTGGTAGTATTTTGGTAACACTCTTGAAGTTGGCCTGGTTGAAGCCACCGGCTCTAATGAAGAGGACCTCAGGTATCCCGTTTCAAGACTGATGATCACCGAGTATAGTTCATTGAGTGCAGGCTTCATGTTCGCCTGGGGTGGGATGTAGACTGCCGTCAGGATAGCTGAAGTGAACTCCCATGGTATGGGCGGCACTTCACCATTAGATATCCCAAGTTGGGTTGCAGGAACTTGCCAGGACTGTCACGTCTGAGCTCCAGGAGTTGAGTAGGAAGCAGACCCCTCTGCCCCTAACCTTGCCCGAGGATGCCATACAGTTCATCTGGTGAATTTCCTCCACCCATTCAGCAAACATCCTGATTTTACACATGTTGTGCAGTTCCACTGGCTGCATCTCAAACCAAGCTATCCTAATACAGTCACAACATGTGTCAACCTGAAGTTGAAGATTACCTGGGTATATGCCATGCTCAGAATGCAAGACAAACTGAATCCAGCCTTCAGCAATCCTGCTCTCAGTCAATGGCAGGTGTCATGAAGGCACCATCAAGTCACACTTACTCAGCAGTAACCCGCTCACTGATGCTGTCCTGTCAGGATCATTCAGCTCCTGACCTCTTCACAACCTTGGTCCAAATCCAGAATTAGAATCAGGTTTATTATCACTGTCACAAGACAAAGGAGCAGAAGTCTGCTCCATGAGCTACACTAAAAACTATTCCTATCTAGCCCCAATTTCCGGCCTTGTCCCCATATCCCTTGATACCTTGACTAATTAGATACCTATCTATCTCCTCCTTAAACGCCCCTAATGATTGGGCCGCCACAGCTGTACGTGGCAAAGAATTCCATAATTTCACTACCCTCTGGTTAAAGAAATTTCTCATTTCTGTTTTAAACCAGTACCCTCTAATTCTAAGATTGTGCCCTCTAGTCCTGGACTCACCCACCAAGGGAAACAGCTTAACCACGTCTACTCTGTCCAGTCCTTTCAACATTTTAAATGTTTCTATGACATGAAATTTGTTGTTCAGTGGCAGCAGTACAGTGCAAATATATAAAAAAACTATAAACTACAAAATAAATATAGGGCAAAAAAAGAAACAATGAGGTAGTGTTCATGAACCATTTAAGAAATCTGATGATGGAAGGGAAGCTGCTGCTCCAGAATCGTTGAGTGTGGGTCTTCAGGCTCCTGTACCTCCTCCCTGATGGTAGTAACGAGGAGAGGGCATGTCCTGGATGGTGAGGGTCCTTTGTGATGGATTCTGCCTTCTTGAGGCACTGCCTCTTGAAGATGTTCTCGATGGTGGGGAGGGTTGTGCCCGTGATGGAGCTGGCTGAGTCTACAACCCTTTGCAGCCTCTTGCAGTCCTGTGCATTGGAGCCTCCATACCAGGCGGTGATGCAACCAGTCAGAATGCTCTTCACCGTACATCTATAGAAATTTGCAAGAGTCTGGTTGCAAGAGATGAGGTTAGCATTTTCCCTCAACATCAAGGCAGGGTTTGATTGAGCCCTATTAAAATTTGTCTACACGAATCAAAGGCAAAACTCAGCAGTGGCTGTAGTCATTTCTAACATCAAGATGGTTGTGATTTTTGGAGGCCAGTCATTTCAGCAATAGGACAGCAATGAAGAGCTTGGACAGGGCAGTGTTACAGGGCCAGCCATATAGTCATCAACTATCACCAAACTTACCACCATTGTTTTGGTGGTATGGGAGGGGGGTGGGTGTGGACACACTAACCTAAAACCCAACAGCCCATGTAAATATTTGAGCAGATCAGAGGCTGGTCAAATACAACTAAATGTAGAATTTGCCACAGCCACAAGCTTGAAGCCCAGTAAAGTGAACTCCACTTAGCTGGATGAATTTAGATCTGACAACACATAAATTGATCATCATCCAGTGCAAGGCACACTACGATTTGCACCTCATACACTCCACTGTGGCTGCAATGTTCATGTTCAAAGTACACCATTTACAAGATGCACCGCAGCTCCCAAGGTTTTCACACCTCCCAAAGCCATGACCTCTGTTACCTTAGGGCAAGGGCAGCAAGCATATGGGATGACTACTACTTCAATCCTGGCTTTACTTTTGTCGACCACTGCACCTCCCCCTATACTTGCAGTTAAAGTATAAAGTTCTTCTTCACTTGTCCAGTGCAAAGTGTTACATGAGAAACTTTCTTCATTGTTAAATTAGATTTTTGTTCTCTGACTTTTCATTAGTGTACAGTTGCATGCTTCTGTTCTGATTTTCTCCCCCCCACCACAGGCAGGGTGAAGATGCTCCCTCAGGCAGTTTACTTGCTTCATGGTTTGCTGGAGAATGGCCACACTGTGTACGTGCATTGTAATGCAGGGGTAGGACGATCGACTGCCACTGTGTGTGGGTTCCTGATGTACATCACTGGATGGAGTCTAAGGAAAGTTCAGTACTTTGTGACTTCCAAACGACCTGCAGTATACATTGATGAAGAGGCTTTGATCCGTGCCAAGAATGAATTTCACCAAAAATTTGGACATATCCATTCTTCTGTGTGTCACAACTGTTAAGAGTACAATTACACCTTGGAAGCACTATCTTTTGGAGGTTACAAATTGTGTTTTTGCTTTTAAATGAGTGGAGCTTTTATGTTCATTTGAGGACAGCACATGAGCAAATAATTCTTGGCAAAAATTCAGATAACTTTTTGAACATACACCCTATCTAGGTTCTGAAACACCTTGGTGCCATTTTAAGAACATTTGGCGATTGCAAGCAGGCTGTGATTTTTTACCTAGGATATTGGATGGAAACTGCTTGTGGGTAACAAACTACTCGAAGATGTTTGTTTCGTTACCAACATATGTCAAGGTCAACAGGGTACAAGTTATTCCCCGAATGAAATCCTACTTTAAAAAAAAATCCTAATGGCTTGTTATCAAGAAACTGCTTCCCATTGGAAAAGCATACAGACTTAACTCAGAGTGGGAGAGCTAATTCGGTAAGCATGGATAGAGAGTAAGATGTTAATTGATTGCATTGCCAGCTAGCTGCTTACCTTTTATGAAACAACATAACAGAAGAATGCTGTGTTACATAGCAGAATACAACATGGATTAATTATCCCTGATACCAAATACCTGGGAGTTACAGATAAACAAGTCTTAGCCCAGTTACTTGATACTGCACAAACTTTTTCCCATTTATCATCACCTATTCATCTCCTCACTCCTCCTTAAATATATTTCTCATTCGCTTCAACTCCTTCTTGAGATATCATGTTCTACACTGTTACCAGTTTCTTTTAAATCCCGTTGGACTTAGCAATGACAAATATTTAATCTCGTTTTCAAATCCCTTCATGGCTTTATTTCACCCTGTCTAAAACAGCTTTACTCATGCCCTGCATTCCTGTTACTGCTTGTATAGCAATATCGCCAGAGGGGTTGGGGAGGGGGGGGGGGGGGGGGGGGGGGGGATGCCTCTGTTCATCCTGTTAGCCAGAGTGCAACCAGAAAACAAGGGAATCAAATCTTTGAAACAGTGCAGCAATGTGACAATCTACTACTGCTAAATTATACTGTAATTATACTAATTTTAATGACAATTTCGATCTATGTTGTTGATTTTGAATGCAGTTATCTAATCAAATGAAAAATCAAAATGGAGTGAAGATTTCATCCTGCTATTACTGAAAACAAAATCTGCTGCTGCAGTAAACAGTAAAATTGTGGTACTTCTATTTTCATATTTACTATTTTAAATACAAAGTTAAATATTTAGATTTGAAATTCAATGCATTAACAGCTTAGATGTAGTACATTAAAATAAAGGTGGAAATTAACAGGGCCAGACAATATCTGTGGACAAAAGCAGAACCAATGTTTCAGGTTGATCTGCTTTCATTGGAACTGTGCATTATATGTGTTTCAAATCTTATGTATAATCAATAACTGACCATATGCAATGGAGTAGATATGCACTTTCAACAACTCTGTCTAGTTTTATTTTAGTTTATTTGTTGCCAAAGTAAATGATTCTATTACAACTATGAACCTTCAAATCTGGCCCATTGAGCCATAAGGCAGCTGGCATATGGTGTATTTTGGAACAGAGTTTCATTTCCATTTCTAAACCTTGTGCGTTACATCTCCCACAATTGAAAAGGGACATTTTTAGTCTATTATACCTCTCAACTCTGGGCTAATCAGTACGACAAATTGGATTGGTATACCACCTTTAATCAAGGAACACATCAAGAGGTGCATAAAATTTGAGACAGGCACATAAGATAACTGTTAAGATCTCCTGAAAGAAGGGCAGAGAAGTTATGAGGGGAATTCCAGAGCATAGGGCGTTGACAGATGGTGGTGCAGCCAGCAATAGGGGAACAAAGATAATCAGCAAGGTTCAACCAGCCAAAATTGGTGGAATGCCAAGGCACACAAGTTCCACAGCTGCAGATCACAAAACAGAGAATGGAGTAATTTTTAAAAAAGCCCAAGTATTCTGAAATTTAAGTTTAAAATTTTAGCACCAACCCTCATGTTTGTTTATCAAGAGCAAAGTGAGGAAAAAAACCAAAAAAACTTGGGGCTAAATCTGAAAGAAAGGATCCTACAAGTAAACTTTGTTCCCTACAGCAATCAAAACAACTCTCCCATTCTCCTTAAAAGTTCTCAGAATTATGAGAATTTTTTTTTGTTCTTTGATTGTTAAAGATCTTGAACGTAATCTGGTGGCTAATATTATGGTGGTGAAATTACTGGCAAATTGGAATGGATACACGTCAGATGCCTTCCCAAGTACCAAATCACTGCCAGCTTCAGAGCCAATATTGGTCAGTGGGTACAGGAAGTGATAATCAAATGGGGCATGTTGAAAGTTAGGACACAGGCAGCAATCTTTTGGGTGAGGTCATGTTTACTAAAACAGAGGCAAATTATTTTACAGCACTCAGTCATATTAAGACTTGAAACAGAATATACAAACCTACAAAATGACAGACAGATGTTTCATTGGGCTTGATCATACAAGCATTTTGCAATTAAAGTAATGCCTATCCTCCGGCACCAACCCTCGTGTTTGTTTACCAAGAGTGAAGTAAACTCTCAAGTGAGAAAAATCAAATAAACCTGGGGCCAAATCAGAACAGAAGGATCCTAGTTCTACTTTGTTCCCTACAGCAATCAAGTTTAGATGACGGTGATTGTGTAATATCACCAAACTTGCCTACAATTCGTAGTCAAGTAACATCAGCCATTTCTAATTATTTGCAGTGAATCCATGCACACCACAAGAACTGACATCTTGCTTGACCCTCTGGAATTAAAAAAACTGACAGCTAAGATAGTTATGGTGTTATACTTCTTCCCCTGTGTCCTCTGCCTCCTTCATGGTTTAATTCAAACCACACTGTTTGTAAATATGGGTGGATAGAGAGATGTACTGCTTTGGCTGGTGTTCATCTCTACAAAAATTAAAATGCAGAACCTGTTCCTACATACATCTCCCATGCAGATTGTCTGGTAATCTTATCCGGGCAAGTAACAGATCAGGAAAATACTTGGAACCACTTTGGCTGGTTAGTAACAAGATAATTTATCCAGATAAAATCCAAGTCACATTTTTAAGGGAGACAAATTAGTTGGTAGTAATTCTTCAGTTTTATCTTTTCCCACGTGATCACATATCCCAGAAATCTCACAGCTGACAAACTTCTCCTGCCTATTCTTGTATTGCTCTTTTGATTGCTGTTTTTTTTCTCTGCATGGATTTCAACTTTTGATTAGAAATGGATACAGCATTCAAGGTGCTCACTACAGTGCTGTCGTTTAATCTCAGCTTCTGCTAACTTGCATTCTACTGTTTTAACTGTGGAAAGAGAGAAAGAAAGTAACTTGTATTTATAAAGTGCCAACCTAATTTATGTGCTCAAGGAACTGGAGTGGGGCATGAAACTACAATTGTACAATTCAACATTACCATGGCTGACACACGCTCAATGTTCCACAGACTGCCAGCTGCTGTTCTGCACCAGCTGGACATGTCAACCTAAACCTTGAGACATCTGGGTTTTCTGACCTCTAGTTATTTCAAAACATTCATAGAATACAACTACTGGCCATTTTTCCTTACAATTTACTATAAACTTCAACTCTAATCTCTCAAAGAAAAAAAAACAATTATGGAATTATTGCAACTGACCACTGTACACTTCAAGATTTGCACCAAAGATCAAAATAGGTTTCAAAGGCACAGATGCAGTCTAATAGCAGCCAAGCAATCCACATATATTCAGGGCAGAAAACTGGTGGTCTTCTCTTTAGGACCTCTGCATACAATAGCTGCAAAGGCCGTTGACAACTCTGTAAATGATTACCAGCCCCAGGGTTTCATAACCTGGCTAAAATTATCAACAGTGTACTCAAATGAACACATCTTGAAGTAAATAATTATATTGTACTGCTGCCCTAACTTGGTGGTGGTATAGTTGCAATAAAATCTGGAGGTTCTGGATGCAAGTTCCACCCTTGAAATTTGAACATGTAATCTGGGCTGACAAATCAGTACAGAACAGAGGGAAGGATGCACTGTCAGAAGTACTAGTTTTCTAATGAGTTGCTAAACTCAGACCATGCCTTCCTTTTGGGTTGAAGGAGGAAGACCCCATGACACTATACAAAGAGCAATCAGCTCTCATTTGTGAGCTGGTTAACATTTATCCCTCAATCGAAAAAATCTAAACAGATTTCCTAGTTATTTACCTCATTATTGTTTGAAAGCCATTGATTAAAACAAATTATAACACCTTGTTTTAGGAGTAATTAAAAGTTTCAAAATTAAATTTTTATAAAAAAATTCCTTTCACTTTAGGAAACCTTAAAGCATTTTACAACCAATGAAGTACCTCAAATGACATACTGTTGTAGGCAATTTACACAGAGCTGCTCCCAAAAACAACGTAACAATGATCAACTAATTTGTTGTTTTTTTTGAGTATTAGTTGACCAGTACAGCATGGAGAATATTCCTGCTTTTTTCTGAAATAATACTATTGGATCTTTGATGTACACCTGAGTATGCCACCAAGCTTCTGACTTGGAGGACAGTTGCTCCCATCTGAGCCAGTACATAACCTACAAAAGTGGATGACCAAAGGTTTCAACCCATCACCCCACTGATGGAAGAGGGAAGTTTTAGTTATCACTGTTTGCTGTGAAATGTTTCACTTAGCTTCAAAGAACCTATCATCACCACCTCAAATAGTCAGTCTCAACACAAGTTTGTCATTAGTAAATTTTACGAATGAATTGACTGGGGAAAAATTTTTAATCTAAAAATCTCAGTTGTAAATTGCTTGACAATTCAGTTCACAATCTTTGATCATGCTTGAAAAAGCAGGATATATTCAAGTAAAATTGAGTTAAAAATTATGCTTCAAATATTTTAAGATACATTTACATGGCTTACATTTTATAAAAAGTTCAATATAAATAACATGCAAAACAAAATGTTCTATCGGTTGATAAAATTCCAAGTAATAGAGCGTTCGGGTCCTGACAATGATTTTAAAGCAAAAAAACTGCTGTCATAGGGTGACTAGATTGGTACTGTAGTTTAAAGGTACTGATATTTACTCCAAAATCATTGCATATAATAAGTCTGAATAACCCCATGTAAATGCGGCATTGGAACACCAGCAGGAAACACCTTCAACTGTAGGAGTATGCAAGGCAACAGGCAATAGAAACGGTCCTTCAGAGTAGAATGTACTTGAGAGTAAAGTTATGTTGTCTTCCTGAAACCTTTCAAAATCGGATAGATGTTTTCAAATGCTTCATAGATTTCCGCACGAACCTTAGCACCTTCAAAATACAAATTGCACGTCAATTAACAAACTTGGGGGTGGATTGATGCATTAGAAAGACAAGGGATTTTGCTTTTTAAACAAAAAATAAACAGTACAGAAGGAACACAACAGCTGAAGCAAAGCTACATAAAGAAGAAATTAATAATGTCGATAAGCATAGGTAGAATAAGAGACAGTTTATTTGGAGCTTGGTCCAGATGGCTTGAAGGCCTTTTTTTTTAAATTTAATTTTCAGTAAGATTATGCTGATCTGTTACGTCAGAGCCACTTTCCTGTAGTAACATTTTAAAAGATGTTTCTCAGGTAAGGACTTGTGTTTCTAGAGCAGCAGAGGAGAGGAGCCAGCAGCATTTTAAAAGTTGTTTTTCAGGTATAAAAGGGAAACAGGCTCTCAGGGAGAAGCCATTTTTAGGAGTGGCCATGTTTGAGCTGTAAGTGCTGTGGTTGAGTACAGTGTTGAGGCTTTGGTTTGAGAGGCTTCGGTGAGGGGAGGCTGAGCAGCAGAACAGAAAGGTTTTCCTTAGAATTACTCTCCCTATTAAAGTAGCTAGGGTGGCAGTTAGTGGCATGCTCCTCCTGCATGATGAGAGGGATCAGGGATACTTTCAGTGTCCCTGGTGACTTCACCTGTAGGAAGTGCGCCTAGCTGCAGCTCCTGGCTGACTGTATTAAGGAACTGAAGTTGGATGTACTTAGGATCATCCAGGATGGTGAGACCATCATAGATAAGAGTTTCAGCGAGATGATCACACCTAAGGTGCAGGCAGCAGATAGTTGGGTGACCATCAGAAAAGGTAAAGCGAACAGGCAGGCAGTGCAGGATTCCCCTGTGGACATTCCTCTCAGCAGCAAGCGTACCCTCTTTGGATACTGCTGGGGGGGGGAATGGCCCATCAGTGGCAGCAGCAGCCGCCAGTGGCACTGTGGCCGGCTCTGAGGGTCAGTGGGGAAGAGTGAAGTCAGGCAGAGCAATAGCGATAGGAGACTTGAGAGTTAGGGGGACAGACAGGAGGTTCTGTGGCCTTAAAAGAGATGCCAGGATGGTCACAAGATCACAAGACAAGGGTGCAGAAGTAGGCCATTTGGCCCATCGAATCTGCTCCAAAGAAAAGGGAAAAAGAGAAAGAAATGAGAAATGGGGGAAGAAGTCTGCTCCATGAGCTAAAGGAGAAACAAAAACACTATTCCTTTCTAGCCCCAATTTCTGGCCTTATCCCCATATCCCTTGATACCTTGACTAATTAGATATCTATCTCCTCCTTATACGCCTCCAATGATCGGGCCTCCACTGCAGTACGTGGCAAAGAATTCCATAAATTCACTACCCTCTGGCTAAAGAAATCTCTCCTCATCTCTGTTTTAAACCTGTACCCTCTAATTCTAAGATTGTGCCCTCTGGTCCTGGACTCACGCACCAGGGGAAACAGCTTGGCCACATCTACTCTGTCTAGTCCTTTCAACATTTTAAATGTTTCTATGAGGTCCCCTCCCATTCTTCTGTACTCCGGTGAGTACAGTCCAAGAGCTGACAAATGCTCATCATATGTAAGCCCTTTCATTCTAGGAATCATCCTCGTAAATCTCCTCTGAATCCTCTCCAACATCAGCACATCCTTCCTAAGATATGGGGCCCAAAACTGTACACAGGTGTGTTGCCTCCCAGGTGCCAGGGTCGAGGATGTCTCAGAGCAGCTGCAGATCATTCTCAAGGGGGAGGATGAGCAGCCAGAGGTCGTGGTGCACGTTGGCACCAATGCCTTAGGTGGAAAGGAGGGAAGAGATCCTATGTAGTGAGTATAGGGGTTAGGAAAGGAGGCTGAAAAGCAGGACCTCGAAGGTAGTAATTTCTGGATTATTCCCAATACCACTTGCTAGTCAGGGCAAGAATAGAAAGATAGAACAGATGAATGCGCGGCTAAAGAACTGGTGCAGGGGACAGGGCTTCATGTTTTTGGATCATTGGAACCTCTTCTGGGGCAGGGGCGACCTGTACAAGAGGGAGAGGTTGAACCTTAACTGGAGGGGAACCAAAGCACAAGGTCAGAAAGTGGAGGGATTGAGAGGAAGGTAGATGTCATGATCAGTAATCTTGTAAGGAAGAACAGGCAGGAGCAAGAGAACAGATAGGATGGGACAGACAGGTTAAAGTGTGCTTACTTTATTGCTAGGAGTATTAGGGAAACAATGTTCTAAGATGTGTATATTCATCAAGGCAAAGGAAGAAGTAGATCTGGAATATTTTAAATTCTGAAAATAGTTCAAAGGGATAAGAGTTCAAGCTAGTTAACCATAAAATTTAGACTGAATATCAGGAATTTCTTTACATGGAGTAGATACCTAGGAAAAAAAATAGGCAAGAAAATCAAGATCCAGATGCTAAAATAAGGGGCAACTATAATCACGATAAACAGCCAAATTAAACAAAGAATTGATGCAACTTACCTGTCAATACAACTTTTCCTGACACAAATATTAGTAATACAATTCTTGGCTTGATCATACGGTAGATTAATCCAGGAAACAGCTCTGGTTCATAACTGCAAAAATGAAATTAAAAAAGTTTGATATTTGACTTTTTGAACCTACTGCATTATATAACTGGCCAAAAAATGAGCATAATATATATGCTTGATTTTTGTTCTAATTGTAACCTGCATTATGTTGGTGCAGTGGTTCCATTACTAGACCTAGACCATCCAGAGGCCTGGACTAACAACCCAGAGACCAGAGTTCAAATCCCACCAGGGCAGATGTGGAATTTAAATGAAGTTAATAACATAGAATTTGCAACAAGTATTACAAAAACTACCAGATTGTCATTAAAACCCATCTGGTTCCCCAATGTCCGACAGGGGATAAAAGCTGCCATCCTTACCTGGCTTGGCATACATGTGACACTAGACCCACTCCATGTGGTTGACCCTTAGATAACCTCTGAAATGGCCTAGCAAGCCACTCAGTTCAAGGCCACTTAATCATACCCGTTCTAAAGCAATGAAAGAGTAAAAAGAGAGACCACCTATGCATTGAATTTTGATTCATTTTGTATTGGTAGCCCAGCTGACCTTGCAAAATCTACCTCCTAAGTATCTGGAGACAGGACTTAAATTGAGAGGCTATCCCACAGACTATTCAAATTTTGGTACTTCACAGTATTCTCTGTGCACTGAATAACTTGACAGTCAATCATTGTGTGGGACTGAGATCACATGTAGGCCAGATCTGGCAAGGATAGCAGTTCTTTAAAAGAACATAAATGAAGCAAAACAAAGCTTTAAGTATTGCCTTTGGATTACATGTTAAACCTGTACCCCTTTTCCCAATTATCATTACCTGCTGAACTGCTGATGAGTGAGCACCAGCCCTTCTAGTCGAATAGGAAATTTCACGTCACAGCTGCCTACCATATTCTGAATTTTAAAATCCAGAAACTTGGCTGGAAATCCCAACTTCTGTACAACTCTGGCATATTTCCTTGCAGCCAATCTTGACTGTTCTTCACTGGAACAAAAGACACGGATGAACACTATTCAAGCAACTGATAGATATCCACACTAATAAATCATAGGTGCTGTCCAAGATGCTGAACACTTCCAGCACTTTTTGGTTTTAATCGCTAATCACTAAATTTAAATTACTAAATATTGAAGTGCTGAGCCAGCAATAATACACAACATAGTTTCTTGTTTTCTAAATCAGAAGTAATGCTCTTAAAAGTTGGGAACAAATGATTTTTCATGCAGTACTTTGAAAATTCCTAATTTAAAATGAAAATATAATTTAATTCATGTAATCCACATAATACTTCAGACAAACTCTGGTGACATGTAATTCTCAGGCCATTTACAACTCCAAACATTCACGAAGTTATCAGAATAGAAAACAGATTAGAGCAAGTGACTATTAAAGCCAAGTGAATTGTGAATTTAAAAACATAGTAGAATGGAAGAGTACTATGGGCTAAATGGCCCTTTGGGATGCTGACATTTTATGATTCTACACAACCATGCACTAATTTAGCATCTACAATTGTACTTGTGTCAAATCCTTTACAGTTGATTCCATATTAAATTTGCCATAACTTACATAACAAATAATTTATATTAGAAAATGCATTCAATAATTTAGTAAATTGAATTACCCAATTTGCTAACTTGCTGTCACAATGATCACTTTGAAAATGACAAAATCAATTTTCTCTATACAAAACAGTCATTTGTGTGTCAATGCCTTTAAGTCTGTCAGTCAATTGGGGAATAAGGAATTTTCTCAGTAATATTACAGCCTTATATTACAACATTCATTTTACCTCACATGTGCATAAGTCATTTTGATACAGTCATGAAATCACATTGTACTTGACCCACGACACCTATGTTAATGAATCAAAAGGCTCTCAAATTTGTACCACTTCTCTGCTCTTTCCTCATTTGGATTTTTCTCTTTTAAGCATTTATCCAATTCCCTTTTGAAAGTTACTGGTGAATTTATTCCAAGCACCCTTTCATCCAAACGCTCACCTTCTCTCTCTTACCAATTATTTTAAAACAGAGTCCTCTGCTGTAGAAATTGTTTCACCTCATACAAAAATGTAATTGAGAGCCTTTATTAAATTTTCCCATAACCCTTTCTCAAACTAAAACAATCCCAATTTCCATAGTCTCTCCACATCACCAAGTCTCTCTGAATTTATTTATTCTACATTTTAACAGAAGATTCTACACTAAATTACCTATTCAAAACAGCATTAAGACTGCTTCTTTCCAGTGAATACTTTAATTTCAGATCATTGAGGAATGTGTACTAAACCCACTGGGTAAACTACTTAAATATAGTTAAAGACCACACAATATTAATGTTCCCTGACAATTGCAGTATTTAATAAGTAGGATAAAGAACAACTTGAAAGCTCCAGAAAGATTCACAAGGAGATTATTTTTGCATATCAATATCTTCAAAACTGGTTAATAAAAGTATTATCAAAAGTATGGTTAAAATCAATGTCCATACCTCTTTGCGCCAGTACACACCATTTTCCCAGAGCTGAAAATAAGTGCAGTTGTACGAGGTTCCCGAATTCTCATGATGACTGCAGCAAAACGCTAAAAAAGATTTAAGTATGTTACATTTATGCCAATACTGTAAATTTCCTATATAGTCCATTATAACTGAGAATCTCAGGATTTAGCAACACTGTGTTAGACAGACCTAGGAAGAGATATAGGATAAAGAAAGTGTTCAGGAAAGCTTTACTTTGCTGCCTTATTGAGCACCTGATATCAAAACTGGGCTACTTTAAGTGCAAATAGTTCCACTTACAATACTCCTCATCTTCAAATGTATAATTTATTTTACAAAATATCATTTGTGGGGGTGGGTGTGCTTTATTGAGGAGTATATAGCAGCAAGATTTTGTTTGCCAGAACTTTATATTCTGCAGATATCAAGCTCTCCTCAAAAAATGTGCTTGATTTTTGCAAGCTGAAACAAACATATGTTAACTTGCCTCATAGAATCATAGGGAAATACACCATGGAAGAAAGCCCTTTGATCCATTGAGTCCATAACGGCCATTAAGCATCCATTTTTCCACTAATCCTATCGAAACCCATTTTTATATTCTCCACATTTCCCTTTGACTATCTGCCCCATTACACTCCATAACACTCATCTACACATTAGGGGTAATTTACAGTGGCCAATTAACCTATCAACACACATTTTCAGGATGTAGGAGGAAACCAGAGCACCCAGAAGGAAACCCACAGTTACAGGAAGAATGTGCAAATGCACACAGCACCAGAAGTCAGAATCAAACCCACGTGGCTGGAGCTCTGCTAGTTGTGCCACTGAGCCACCTTTATATTAAATGTGAAGAATAAAATACAGGTCTAGAACTTTTGGAGTGGAAGGGGAGAGAAGTCAAAACAGTTACTCTCTGTCTCTCATTCTCATTGCATGACCACCTACTCATGCACATTGACAGACCATGCTAATATTAAAATGTACACATAATACTAAGAAATACTTAAACAGAACATGGATTTCTCTCAACTGCAATATTTTAAACAAAATCCTGCGGCTCAGTAAAATAACTTAAGGGGATAAAATCATTATCAACCCACAGAAAGTAGTATTTGGTTCAATAAAAAGGCATAACACTCACCTTTGGATTATATTCAGCATTTCTTGCTCGAAGAGCTATTGTCTTCAGATCCAGTTTGCAACCCAGATTGACAGTGGACACAATATTTCTAGACACAAAAAGTATTTAATATTCTTTATAGAAGTCACTACATTTTAATAACATTGCAGCCCTTTGAAAATTTCAAATATTTTTTATTACAATACCAATACTTAAAATTTAACATTATTCTAAGGAAATAAGCTTAAAGGAAGACCAGTTGTAGACACACATCAAAATCACCCAACCATTCATTGAAGTTAACAATTCCAGTTATTTTAACATTTTGCATTTATATTACACCTTCAATAAAAACATCCCAAAGTTCCTCTCAGATGCAATATCAGACAGAATTTGACACCAAGGCACATATTGAGATTAAAAATGGCAACCACTTTGAGTTAACCAAAGTTTGGGTTTAAGGAATATTTCACAGGAGAGACAGGCGAGATGGACAGTCATTGTGGCCATAATGGTGGAGCTTAGAAATCAAGGCTGAGAAGAGACTAGAATTGACGGGAGAGAGAGATCTCATTTTTATGGGACTGGAGGGGACTACAGAGATAAGGAGGGGTCAGACCATGATGGTACTTGAACCCAAGGAGAAACATTTAAGGGGCATTGCTGTACTATAGGTCAGAAACAAAAGGGATGAATTCATGATTACTATTTTATTGATGTCATCTACAAGGAAATATGTAATGTAGTCAACAAAGGATCGAAGTAAAGTGGGAGGGTGATTAATTTTTATGTTCCACATAAACTTATAATTAGTGGCTGTACACATGATGCACATAAAATAAATTGTATAAATGACAACAATCCTCCTGAAAATGTTAATTGCTGCATACTTGAGACCTCTTTCTCATATCGAGGTTAGCTCCTTGGCATATATTTGCAGCATGTTTTAAGATCTCAGGATGTCCCAAAGCATTAGAGTCAGCAAAGTACTTTTAAAGTGTAGTCACTGTAGCATATATAGTTGACATAAGCTAAAGGTGCTGGTAATATACTTCCAAGTCAAATTTATATCAAATTTTGTGGAGTACTGTCTTCCCCCAGCTGTACTAGAACTGAATTTCATATATTGAAAATCATAGTTTGAAGTATAACACAGTAAGGAAACACAATTGAACCTTACACCTGTTATTAACACCACTGAAGATATTGTCTGGATTAACACACAAAGCTGGTGTTATGCAATTTTTGCATTTCCTTCAAACCAGTGCCAAACCATCTACTGTTATGCTGTGAAGAGTGCCTTCTTGCACCTCTGGAATGCTGTCTGCCTAAGTTCTAGTTAAAATATAAAAAGTTGCTCTGTATTTTTAATTTACTATTCCCAATGCTTTTTTCTCATTATAATTCACCGGAAAAGATAGTTAAGATGGGAAAGGTAAAAGGCAAAAGGAAACTGGAAACACTAATCTCCAACCCAAACTTGCAAAACAAAAATCAGTTTCCTGAAAGTCAAAAAATGAGCAACTGCCCTACAAAAAGAGGCAAAATTACTATTCTTTATTCCTCCATGCACAAACTAATGATGCAATCAAAATATAATGCATGATAATCAAGGCTTGCCACCCTCACTGGAGTTGAAGCTGAGGTCTTTTACTTGCAGTCTTGTATGTCTACAGGTCAGCCTTAGACAAATTCTGTATCCAGTCCTGTGTCTCTGTTCAACATGAGTGAGAAGAAAATGAAGAAAAATGCAGATATTGGAAATTTGACACAAAAACAGAAAATGCTGGAAATACTTTGCAGGTCAGGCAACAACTGTGGAAAGAGAAACAGTTAACATTTCATATCCAAGACTAGTTCTCACGAACGGCCTTGGAACTGAAACGTTAACTGTGAGTGGGAAGGAAGGCTGGGAAGTTGGATGGGAAATAGTCACAGAATCCCAGTATTTTTCAGCCTTGATGCTACCCATCAGAAAGGTATTCATAACTCATGTAGGGTCACAAGCCAGAGTCAAGAATCACTGCTTTAGACTGAGCAGCAGAGTGGCACAATTAGTAGAAATGCTGCCTCGCAGCTCCAGTGACAAGATTCAATCCCGATCTCCAACACTAACTGTGTGGAGCTTGCAAGTTCTCCCCATGACCGCATGGGTTTTGCCTGGGTCCTGCCACATTCCAAAGACTTGTTGGTTCGTAGGTTAATTGGTCTCTGCAAACTGCCTCCAGGTGAACGGTTGAATCCAGGAAGAATTTTTGGGAATGTAGGGAGAATTAAATGGTATTAGTGCAAATGGGTGCTTGGAGCAGACTGGGCCAAAGGGGCCTGCTTCCATGCTGTATGACTCCATGACTGTTCACCATCTTACCCTTTATTGTATATGATCTCATCTCATTTGTTCTCCTCAAATCCATTATCTCACACTCAAGATGGAATTCTATTTGCCTTTTCTCCCCCCTTCACTTGACTCATCCACAGCTATCTCCATACAGTACTAAACTTTCTTCCTCGCTAACTATACACCCAATTTTTGTAATATCTGCAAGCTTTATTAATGATGTCAGCTATATTTAAAATTAATGCATTGATATACATGTCAAAAAACAAGAGATCTGCAGAACCCTAATGCAAACTATTATGCCAGGCCATTATTACTGTTTCCTGGAAGTAAGTCAATTTTGAATCCAGTTTGACACTCTTGCATTTGGAATTTTACTTTCCTTACTAATCTGTCATAAAGAACCTCATCAATAGCTTTGCCGATATTCTGTACTCTGCATCAAATTCATTATACTTGATTAAATTTTTCGAACCTTTAACATGTTAGACATAACATTATTAATATGATAATTTATTTTCTTAATAATGATTAACATATCCATCTGATCTGATTTTGATTAATCAGTGCTTTTCTAAATGATAATTTAAACTATTCCATAATTTTTTTCAATAATTTGTCCAACACCGTTGTTAAGCAACTTTGCTTATCCCATTCTCTTTATAACACAATGCCACCTTAACAAAAGTCTAGTTATCCGATATCACACATGCAGGCAAGGGAATGGAAAATGTTTATCAAAGCCTCAGCCTTTTTTGTCCCTTGATTCTCTCAGCCTGAGTTGCAACTCATGGAGGCCTGGCAGTGATATATTTTTAAAGTGTCACAAACCAGCAACAAAAGAAACACACTGAGCATGATTCAGTTAAAAACTATTTTATTAATCACTACTTATGATAATACGTAAAATAAAAGTAAAAAAAATGTTATGTTAGAATTCAAAAATGTTAAACCTCGAACGTTAACCCCAAAACTAAACTCTTCGTGTGTGTGTGTGACAAAGTCCAAAACTCCCAGTTCCGGAATGGTTCTTAAAGTTCAGTTCTGCAAGCCATAAGGTGAAACATGAGCAAGGGCTTCTTCAACAACCACCGTTGTCTGAAGATAAGATGTAGATGTAGAAAAACAGAGAGAGTACATACGAAATCCAAATGTTCCATGATGGACCCCAAACGACACTCCAGTGTTTACTCGGTAGTGACTTCCTCATCCCAAAAAGCATCCGAACCGTGGTCGTCCACACACAAATACCTGTTTCCTTCTACAGGTCAGCAACAAAGTGAACTCCACCGGATTACTTCCAACTTCCATACATGGATTTCTATGGCAAACACAGTTATTGTTTCTCATCCATCGATAGAGAAAACAAGCAGGCTGGTGTCTCTCTCCCTTCTCTCTCTCTCTCTCTCCTTCTTCTGACTTCTCCAACAACGTCATTACATCCTTTATCTTCTATTGACGTAAGCACGCCCCACACACATACACACACACACACACTCTCTATCTTAAAGGGACTTTCACTGAGTCCGTAACAAAAGGTGCTAAACCCCATAATATTTCCTTTCACACTGTGCTCACCTCATACAATATTTTTACACTCTTCCCCATTACACCCTTGTTTCCTGAAGGCAGATGCAAAGCAATGATGAAGGACCAGTCCCATTTCTTCCATCTCCAAAGGCATATTGTCTTTTTCGTCTGACAGATCCTACTCTTTCCTTAGTTACCTTAGCACAATTTGCTCTTTAATATCCACGGAGCTCTGAACTTGGAAGTCCTAATCTGTTTCTTTGCAAGCGGGTTTACTTAGAACACTCATTAATCTTCCATTAATTATCTCTAACTGCTCCAAAACAAATTTAACTTCTAGTAACTGTCCCAGTCCAATTTTGCTAAAACATAGCTGAGCCTGGCAAAGATAGCCTTTCCACAGCATTCCCTTTTGTTCCGCCAGCCACACATTCATCTGCACTTTCCTCCTAGTTCTCTACTCATTGACAGCATGAATAACCTAGAGATTACTAACTTAGGGATCCAGTTTGTACTTACTTCCCTGGCTTTCCAAAATCTGGATCTCATCCCTTTTTCTCCCTATGTCAATAGTACTGATAATGGATCATGATCTCTGGCTGCTGCACATGGAAACGGTTAAATTGATAAAGCATCAAGTTGCTGAAACTGCAACCATCTGATTTGGTCGCCAAATTTAGTTTTGATCAGCATATTTACCATTACCTTCATGGGGCACAGTACTGGACAGTTTTTAAGAAATATAGGTGCATTCCTTTCAATATGCTGAACCAAACATCTTCCCAGTTGATTCTTTACTCTTCCTTTCATTGTGCTCCAAAGCTCAGGAGTTACACATGAATCCTTCTGCCAAAACCATTAATTTGTCAAAAGATTCAAGAAATTTGGATTGTATGGATAGGGGCTTAAAGTTACTCCATCTGTACTCAGCTAAATCTGGCAGTGTGCTCCCCTTTAAATGTTTTGAGACCATCTAAAGTCACACTTAACTCATGAAATGAGCAGATTCACATCTTCAGATGGGTCAACATACCCACGATGTTTAACACTCTGAAACTATTACATTCTCTCTCTTCCTCCTCCCTCCCCCCCACCCCCAGTGGGTGGCAGGAGAATTAGAGTGAGTTGGTGGTCACTTGAGAAGGTACAGTTACAGGGAAATAAGAGAATTAGGAATGCTCCAAGCCTGCATAGATTTGATGGGCCACCTACAACGTTACAAAAAAAAAGAAAATGCATTGCACTGGTTGGAAGGGACAATACTCAGGTTCCCCAGACATATGCAAATGTGAAGAACTTGTTTCATGCCAACACTCAATCTTGAAATCAGGCATTCACCACATCTTCCCAATTATTGGAGATTAGTTTTTTTGAATAGTCTAATAGGAACACAGCACTTCAAAGGACTTCAATAAGGGTTTTTCTTTTGTTGCAAGACTCCTTCTCAAATAGATTATTTAATCAAACACCCTCAACTAAATAATGCTATGCAATAGTCGTAATACAGAAGTGCGGCTTGGAAAGAATATTTTAAAATGCTTTTAAATGTACCCTTTTGAATGTAAATGTTATGAATTTGGTGCTTTATTTCTCCAAAACCAAAATTTCAGTCGATCTTATGAGCAAAGAGCATCAGAATATTAGTAATACAACATCTTAACACAAACATACCTGGCCTCAATTTCCAGTCAGAAGATATTGACAAGAAGTTAACTGAATAAAAAAAGATACTTCCCTCTAATAGGGTTTAAATCAGTAATGGACATTGGAAAAGTTTTAATATTTTTTAACAAAACACAATTCTCTTTTTTTTGCCTATGCATCTCCTAACTGTAGGCTGAAAACCAGACAGCAATAACTTGTAGACTACCTCACAGACCCTCAAGTCATATACTAGCAACCTAGATTACAGGGAGCTTTTCCACCAGCAGTGAACTGTATTCCATCTGAAATCCTTAGTGCTTTGGCAATATTCATTAATTATCAAAGGCTTTAGAGCAAATTCAGAATTCCCAATCCTGACCATAAGCTCCAAGTTACCCAATTTGAGCATGGTAATATTTTGCCATTCCTTGGCCTAACATAGGTACCATGGGCTTTAAGGGAGCATGATTGCTGCTCATTATTGCCTTCCCAAGAGAATTAGAGTTGAGCAATGCATTCCAAAACTTCAATATGTGAATTAAGAAAGAAGCTTGTTAATAATTTAAATCAGAAGGAGCAAGAAAATCTTTCTATATTGAGATTATTTTTTCCTAATTTATTCTTTTTCAGGATCTGGGCATCACTATTATCCATCCCAAGTAACATTCCTAATAATATCCCTACCAAGTACATGGAGAAAGAACCTTGTAACTAAAATTGCTAAATAGATATATTTGTAAGAAGATAGATTTTTTTGCAACTAAACAACTAGAACCCTCAACATGGAAGTAGCAGCATATGGGTAATAATAATTTGACCAAATTGTGTTTATCTTTTTTGTGTTAGAACATAGAACACTATAGCACAGTACAGGCCCTTGGGCCCACAATATTGTGCCGACATTTTATCCTGCTCCAAGATCTATTTAACCCTTCCCTCCCACATAGCCCCCTCATTTCTCTATCATTCATGTGTCTATTTAAGAGTCTCTTAAATGTCCCTAAATGTATCTGCCACACAACCTCTGCAGGCAGTGTGTTCCACGCACCCACCACTCTGTGTAAAAAACCTACCCCTGACATCCCCCTTATACCTTCCTCCAAACACCTTAAAATTACGTCCCCTCGTGTTAGCCATTGTCGCACTGGGAAAAAGTCTCTGACTGTCCACTCGATCTATGCCTCTTATCATCTTGTACAACTCTATCAAGTCACCTCTCATTCTCCTTCTCTCCAAAGAGAAAAGCCCTAGCTCGCTCAACCTATCATCAGAAGACATGCTCTCCAATCCAGGCAACGTCCTGGTCATGTGATTGCATAGATCAGAAAACTTCATCAAAACACACGTACCCAAGTAAGACTTTAATTCTGAGTACATGTTATGTTAACATGGGTAAATAGAAGGAATGAAATTGAGGAAAAGATTAATATTAAATTTATAGGAAATTAAGTTAAAACCCCTGAATTACAAAAATGGACTATAACATTCTGTTGTCACATTCTTGCAAACTGGCACAGGCTACTGCTGTAACAAATGACCAAATCCAAGTAAAAAAAAACTGAATTTCAGCATTAGTAGGGAAACACAGGGCCTTGGTTAATAAAACAGTGCACATAAATACAGGAAAAAAGGATAGACTCAAAAAGTACCAAGAAGAGGGATTTTAATCCATGAGAAAAAAAGAACTGGAAAAGGCCAGTCAGAAATGCTAATGCCTTAGTTGAAGAGGTGCATTTAATTTGACAATAATCAAAACTTCCCTCCAACATAAACACGACGTGCGCGTATGTTAACCAATGCAGTTTGAAGTGAATTGTGATCCAACTTTAGTACAAGTATTGTAGAGGCTGGCATCAAACTGTTTCACTTGTACAAAGTGCAATCTCCTGAAATTCATCACACTCCTTTTCATCATTAAGGATTTCGATCTCTGCACTTCAGCTTTCAATATAACTTCGTTTTAACTGAGGCTTTGAGGATAAAAATCATTGTACTTCACCAATAAATTGTTCTGAATTAACAAAAAAAATGATTTCTTGTACTTCCTAAACCTTCCCATTTTATCACTCCACAGGATAACCATTGCAATTAGCTTAAAATGTCTTAAAAATACTTGTCCATGTCTTACCTTTTAAGAAGACTAACAAAATGCAATCGAAGCCGCAACTACAACTCTTGAACAGTAATTTTCACAGAAAAAAAATTGATGCAAGGATCCTTGGGCATCATCATAAAAAACGTGACCCTGATTTTGGCCACTATTCCCAATACTTAGTTTTAGTCACTACTTATTCAAAGGCCAAAAAATCTATGTGTTAAAAAAAAGGTGCAAAAATCTTTTCCTTTCTATTTAAAATAATGGAAATTGTCTTTAATAAGTGGTGTCCAGGAAGTTAATCCTGATGAGATGTGCATTCTCTATGGTTCCTTATAGCAGAATCTCACACCACAAAAGGTCATTCAGTCCAATATTCCTTTTGAAACAACCATCCAAATAGTTCCACTCACCTAATTCCCCCCTCCCCACCAAATCCTACAATATTTGTTCTAAGAATAAATCAAATTCCCTATTGCAAGTTACTATTAAATGTGTTCCACCATAAAATAAAACTTAAATGAACCCGACAAGTTTTGCAAAACTACAAGTATTTTCTTATATAAATATATAGGAGCAATATCCATGATAGAGTGTATAAAAGCCATCACTGTCACAAATACAAATCAGCACTGAAATTTCAGGTCGGGGTGAACGAGTGTTTAATTTATAATTTCTGAGATTTACACCAAGCAGTTATGGCTGTTCCATATGCATCAATCTACAATAGGTCAGAGTAATCACAGAACAGTATATTCAGCACATATTAGTGCTACAAGGGCATTAGTGAGATCACAGCACTGAAGTTAGAGTCCTCTTCAAAATCTGATTAAAGTACTTCCATTACACTGGGTAGAGAAATTTTATCCAATGCATTACAGTTCTTACGCTCTATCTGGGACTGTTTACTATTAACAACTAGATCAGTAGTTGTAAAAATATTGTCTGCCAAAACCTTACACCTTCAAATCCTTACACAAAAAAGGCTAAGAAATGTACTTACTGTAGCTGTGGTACAATTCCTGAACTCTCAGAAGCAGGAGTAGCTGGAGTTATGGGCGTCATGGGAGTCATTGGTGAGGCATAATGAGATGTGATGCCCGGTAAATTAGTTGTGGTCATTGTCTGTGAATGAAAGAGCTGTGGCGGTTGATTGGAAGTAACTTGTGTTGCTAGTTGAGATGTTGTGGACTGCTGTGCTGCTTGTTGTTGCTGTCTTTGCTGCTCTTCCAAGAGAGATATGCTATTGGAGCTTTGGACAGGCTGTGGAGTCAAGCCAGTGCCATATGGCATCATTGGACTAAATATGGTGTTTCCTGGTGTCATGATACCCTAGGTGTGGGAAGATAAATGGAAATTAAACTTATATTGCACAGTTTCCAAATATTACAATTGCAACTTGTATTTGCTTCTCTACCTCAACCACCCACTCTACAACCCTACAAGATCTTTTCCTTCCTATAATCTCACTGCCCAGATCATCATTGTTCCACCACAGGTAACTGATCCGAACAGCTGCCCTGGTGTTCCCTTCCTAACACACACTGCCTCTCCCCTTGTAAGGCTCATCTGAAATACAATCTCTTTGACCATGCTTTTGGACAAAATATTGCCTTCTGTAATTCAAATGACATAAGTGCATGTTGTCGCTGTAACTGCACGCTATGTAGAAGCTAAAATATGGATTATTAGAGAACTGTTTGACAAATTGCACAGAAAGCAATGCTCTCTTGAAGCAATTCCTTAAACAATGCCAACAAGGATATGCATTATTTTTATTTACTGCAGACCACAGACATTTATAGGCTATGACCAACTGAGAAGACAAAAGAGGGTGCAGAAGCTGGAACCTAGAACAAAAACAGAATGCTAGAAGAACTCAACAGATCAAGCAGCATTTGTGGAAGCAAAAGGTACAAGAAGCTGGTAGCTGACACATGGAATTTACAACCCAATGGTATGAATATTGAATTTTCCAATTTCAGGTAACCCACACACCTGGTTTGCTTCTCCTACACACACTCACCTGTCCACATAGTTTTCTTCTTCCTTTGTTCATCCCTCCCCCACCTGGATCCATCTTCTCTTCACCCCCTCCCCATCTGGTTCCACCTATCACCAACTAGCCTCTGTCTTCCCTATCCAATGTATTGTTAAATACCGGCAATCTTTCCTGTTCCCTCTCCGTCCTGATGCAGGATGTAGACCAGAAACGGCAACTTACACCTTTTGTATCCACAGATGCTGCCTGACCCACTGAGTTCTTCCAGTGTTCTGTTTTTGACCAATTGAGAAATCAGAATATGATACGATTATTTTTTCTTCAGCAACTCTCCTAGTCTCTTGAATGTGCAAACCCTTTGCTGATCTAAAGTGGACATACAACAAGCCATCCTCCACTAACTTGTCTCATGACCATTGACAGGAAATACCCTCTGATCATTGATTGGCATAATATGGAGTTCTGCTTTCAAACCCTCCTAACGTAACCATAGCTACTAATCTAATTTTCAGAATTCCTCAAAACATTTGTAAAATTCACAAAACCTCATTGAATAAAGAGGAATGAATTCAGCTCAATATCCTAAATGAAAACAGACAGAATTATGGAGTTTAATCTTCAAAGCATCGATAAAATACAAAAAAAATCAATGTAAAGTAAACAGAATCCACAGGAAATAACAAAAGACCATTCAGCCAGAGTTTGCTCCACCATCCAAATGGATCATGGTTAGGCAATATATGTACTCCATTCAGCCACCTTGCCTCCCATATCTTAAACATCAATCTCAAATCTATAAGTCTGATTGCAACCAAGTATAACTTGCTCCTTTGATCTAGTTAAGTAGTTGGAAGATGGAGTTCTACTATAGGAATACTCAAGAAGCACCAACTCTTGTTAATTCTATGCTGCAAAACCACCAAAATTTTGAATAAAAATTCAGGTGTTCAACTTCCAGTACAGATTATTTTCCATGTCTTTTCTGTATATTATTTACACAAGTTCCCATGGTTGCACCATTTTGTTTCACTATGACAGTTTATGGATAGTCTCTACATTACAATTTTCAATCCTAATGCAGATTATTTTAATCCCAAAAGAGGAACAAGGTATTTTAGACCATTGAATATGTCCTACCATTCAATAAGATTGTGGGCAATTTAAATCCAAATAACTACTTTCCTGCATCTCTTATTAATGGTGGTTAACAAAATTTATCAATTTAAATATTAAAATTAATTTGCTGAGCATCAATTACCATTTGTAGAACTATTCCAAATTTATACAACCTTCATCATATAGAAGTGTTCCTTCACTTCAGTCTTGAAAGGCCTGACTAATTTTTTTTGGACCATGTCTTCTAAACCCAGTTACTCAACCAGGAATAGTTATTCTCTATCCACCCAATCAGTTTCCCTTCATATCTTGAAAACTAATCAAATTGCACACACCCCACTCCCAAGTCTTGTACATTCCAGTAAATATAGTCTTATTTTGTGAATCTTACTTTGTAATTTATATCGTGTGGCCAGGTATCATTTCTGTAAATGGGGATGCAGAGATCTGTACGTGCAAGTGCACGATTCACAAAAAACATATGTGCTAGGGTGAATAATTAGGAAAGCCAACAAAATGTTGCAGAATTATTGCTTGGGGAAATGAACCCAAGTAGGGAATATATGCTCCTGTTACATAGGGCATTGGCGACATCACATCCAAAGTTCTCTGTATGGTACTGGTCTCTTAATTTAAGCAATAGTATAAATGCATCGGAAGCAGATAGAGGGTGTTTACGAGACTAAAACCTGGTGAAGGCAGAATATTTTGCATGGAAAGATTGGACAGGCTATGCTTTTATTCACTGGAGTTTAGAAGAGTGAAAGGGGACTTGACTGAGACACCAGATCTTTATGGGTCTTGACTGAGTGGATGTAAAAAGGATGCTTCTTGAGACACACTAGAATTATGGACCACTGTTTAAAAATAAGGGGTTTAAGATAGATAAGACAGCCTTTTCTCTCTCAGAAGGACATGAGTCTTTGGAACTCTATTCCACAAAAGGCAGAAGCAGAGTCCTTGAATGTTTTTGAGAGGGTGAATGAGAGTAGATGAGTGAGGAGTTGAGGTTACAATCAGATTAACTATGATCTTATTGAGTGGCAGGGCAGGTGTACACGATACAGTCTCCCCAAAGCCAATATATTCTTCCTATGGTGTGCTGCCCTTATCTGCCTATATATAGATATACATCTATATGGTATTGTATATATCATAATATAGATATTACAAGTATATAGAACCAGGGCTTTGTCCAGTTGTTGAATGACTTCTACCCCAGTGCACTCCAGTCTTCTACATGTAAAGGCCAACATTTCAGACTGATTATTTTCTGTACCTTCTGTGGCATTTTAAAGGTATGTGTACTTGGATCCAAAGTTACTTTAGACCTAAAGAATTTTGAGCTTCTATTTAGAAAGAAGTTCTTAGGGCTTCTGCAATGTTCTCACCAACTTGCAGTCCTGGGTTTTTGTATCCTTTACTGCATTGTGTTAGTCATTACTGTTATTTGGTTTGTTAATTTTAGGCCTGACTCACAACATTAACAATGATTGTTTATTAAAAAGAACTTCCACAACAAGAATCCATTAAGAAAAAACTAAAACAAATTGCTAAAATCTCACCCAAAAGCACAATACTATAAATGCTACAAACAAAAAAAACAAACACACTCAGCAGGTTATGCCACATCTGTCAAGTGAAATCAAGTCACTCTCTCTTCCCCCCATTTCTTCCAACCCATTGTCCCTCAGGTTAGGGACTCAGGGTATTTAATTAGAAACTCCCAACCAGAATGATGAATTTGGATAAGTGTGTTTTCCCACAGGGAATCTGCAACATGTAATGCTTTGTCATAGCATGGTAGGAAAAAGCAAGATTCATTTCTGTACTATTTTAGCAAAAAAAATTGACCAAACAAGTCCTCTATACTATAGATTTGAGATGCCTATTAGATCCAAAGTTACATTGTGGCCTAATGGGAGCTTTGCCACGAGAAAGCTAAATGAATCAAAGACCTTATCTATCTACCTAAAATATTACTACTTGTGTCCAAAACCAAATCAACAAATGAATTTATCATGCTATAATTACTGGCACTATGAATGGTATTATTAATTTATCCAAATATCTACAGTAAATAGAAGGTTCAGAATCTATTATTGCAACTTAAAAATTCAAAATAAATATAAATATATTTCCCTCAGTACTGCACCGGACCGTCACTTCAGATTTTTGTGCTCAAGTTTCTGTAGACTCAGGCGAAAGAGTGCTACCAAATACCAAATCCCCACAGCCTCCGGTGACCCTGTGATCTGACTCAAAGGCCGATGTCAGAACATCCTTCAAGAGGGTGAACCCTAGCAAGGCATCAGGCCCTGACAAGTGTACCTGACCTGGTACTGAAATGTGTGCCGACCAACAGTCTGGACTCTTCAAGGACATCTTCAGCCTCTCACTGCTGCAGTCTGAGGTTGCCAGCTGCTTTAAAGGGCAGCAATCATACGGGTGCCCAAGAAGAGCACAGTAAGCTACCTCAATGACTATCGCCTGGTAGCACTCACATCTACCATAACGAAGTGCTTTGAGAGGTTGGTTATGGATATTAACTCCATGAGCAAGGACCTGGACCTGGACCTGCTGCAATTCACCTACTGCCACAACAGGTCTACAGCAGATGCAATCTCACTGGCTCTTCACTCTGCTTTGGCGCACCTAGACAACCACAATTACAGCTCAGCATTCAATACCATCATCCCCCCGTATTAATCAACGAGCTTCTCAACATGGGCCTCTGTACCTCCCTCTGCAATTGGATCCTTGACTTCCTTATCAGGAGAACACAGTCAGTACAGATTGGTAATAACATAATCTCCTCACTGACAATCAACACAGGTATACCTCAAGGATGCATGATTAGCCCACTGCTCTAGTCTCTCTACACTCATGACTGTGTGGCCGAGCACAGCTTAAACGCCATCTATAAATTTGCCAATGACAGAATCGTTGTCAGTAAAATCTCAGATGGCAATGAAGTGGTGTACCACAGTGAGATGGATCAGCTGGTTGAATGGTGTCACAACAACAACCATGCACTCAACATCAGCAAGACCAAAGAATTGACTGTGGACTTCAGGAAGGAGAAGATGGGAGAACACACACTAGTCCTCGTTGAAGGGTCACCAGTGGAAATGGTGAGCAGCTTTAAGTTCCTGGATGTCAACATCTTGGAGGATCTATCCTGAGCCCATGAAGAAGGCATGCCAGCAGCTCTACTTCATTAGGAGTTTAGGAAGATTTGGTATGTCATCAAAGACTCTTACAAATTTTTATAGATGTACAGTGGAGATTATTCTGACTGGTTGCATCACAGCCTGGTGTGGAGGCTCCAATGCACAGGATTGCAAGAGACTGCAGTGGAGCCTCCATACCAGTTCCATCATGGGCACAATCCTCCCCACCATCGAGGATGTCTTCAAGAAGCGGTGGCTCAAGGCAGCAGCATCCATCACTAAGAACCCCCACCATCCAGGACATGCCCTCTTCTCATTACTGATTTATTCTCACTCTGATTTATTCTCACTCTGATTTATTAAATATACTAACTCTCTCCTGCTCATTACTGGCAGTAGCTTCAATCGCATTGCTAAAACCACTTCTAGTTTTCTACATATCTTTCCACCTTCAAAATAAGTATCTCACTATAAACTTCGTATTGCAAGAAAGATGACAGAGGAATGCAAATTACAGCGAACTTACTTGTGGTGATGATAATCCCTGTGCATAGGGGGGCAGGCCGTTGTTAGACTGATCCATGGCTGAGACGTGTGTCTGACACTCCAGGAGAGGTTGATCCACTTTTCTTCTTCACCTCAAAAACAGGATCCAATAATTCCAATGTAGCTTCAGATGTACCTCATATTCAAAATACTCACAATTCAACTGCTGCAAAAGAGAACACCAAGAAAGCACAACGTAGTGAATGGTGAAGAGTAGGAAATGAGAATATGTGAGAAAACGCAAGATGGGGGGGCAGATGGGGGGGGGGGAGGGGAGGAGAGGGGGGGGGAGGGGAGGAGAGGGGGGGGAGGGGAGGAGGGGGGGGAGGGGAGGAGGGGGGGGGAGGGGAGGAGAGGGGGGGGAGGGGAGGTGGAGAGGGGTGGAGGGGAGGTGGAGGGGTGGAGGGGAGGTGGAGGGGAGGGAGAGGGGTGGAGGGGAGGGAGGGATGAGGAGGGAGGGGGTGGAGGGGAGGGAAGGGGATGAGGAGGGAGAGGGGTGGAGGGGAGGAGAGGGGGGGGAGGGGAGGAGAGGGGGTGGAGGGGAGGAGAGGGGGTGGAGGGGAGGAGGAGGGGGGGAGGGGAGGAGAGGGGGGGAGGGGAGGAGAGGGGGGGAGGGGAGGAGAGGGGGGGGAGGGGAGGAGAGGGGGTGGAGGGGAGGAGAGGGGGGGGAGGGGAGGGGGGGAGGGGAGGGGGGGGAGGGGAGGGGGGGGAGGGGAGGGGGGGGGAGGAGAGGGGGGGAGGAGAGGGGGGGGAGGAGAGGGGGGGGAGGAGAGGGGGGGGAGGAGAGGGGGGGGAGGGGAGGGGGGGGAGGGGAGGAGAGGGGGGGAGGGGAGGAGAGGGGGGGAGGGGAGGAGAGGGGGGGAGGGGAGGGAGAGGGGGGGAGGGGAGGGGAGGGGGGGAGGGGAGGGGGAGGGGGGGAGGGGAGGGGGAGGGGGGAAGGGATGAGAGGGGGAGAGGGGGAAGGGATGAGAGGGGGAAGGGATGAGAGGGGGAAGAGGGTGTGGGGGAAGGGATGAGAGGGGGAAGGGATGAGAGGGGGAAGGGATGAGAGGGGGGAGGGGAGGAGAGGGGGAGGGGAGGAGGGGGGGCAGGGATGAGAGGGGGAGGGGGGGAGGGGAGGGGAGGGGGGAGGGGAGGGGGGAGGGGAGGGGGGAGGGGAGGGGGGAGGGGAGGGGGGAGGGGAGGGGAGGGGGGGAGGGGGGGAGGGGAGGGGGGAGGGGAGGGGGGGAGGGGGGGAGGGGAGGGGGGAGGGGGGGAGGGGAGGGGGAGGGGGGGAGGGGGAGGGGAGGGGGAGGGGGGGAGGGGGAGGGGAGGGGGAGGGGGGGAGGGGGGGAGGGGGGAGGGGGGGAGGGGGGAGGGGGAGGGGGGGAGGGGGGAGGGGGGGAGGGGGGAGGGGGAGGAGGGGGAGGGGGGGAGGGGGAGGAGGGGGAGGGGGAGGAGGGGGAGGGGGAGGAGGGGGAGGGGGAGGAGGGGGAGGGGGAGGAGGGGGAGGGGGAGGAGGGGGAGGGGGAGGAGGGGGAGGGGAGGGGTGGAGGGGAGGGGGGGAGGGGGGGAGGGGAGGGGTGGAGGGGGGAGAGGGGGAGAGGGGGAGAGGGGGAGAGAGGGAGGGGGAGGGGGGAGAGGGAGGGGGGAGAGGGGGGAGAGGGGGGAGAGGGAGGGGGGGAGAGGGGGGAGAGGGGGGAGAGGGGGAGAGGGGGGAGGGAGAGGGGAGAGGGGGGAGGGGGGAGAGGGGGGGAGGGAGAGGGGGAGGGGGAGGGAGGGGGAGGGGGGAGAGGGGGAGGGGAGGGGGGAGGGGGGGAGGGAGGGAGGGAGGGGGAGAGGGGGAGGGGGGAGGGGGGAGAGGGGGAGGGGGGGAGAGGGGGAGGGGGGGAGGGGGGAGGGGGGAGAGGGGGAGGGGGGGAGAGGGGGAGGGGGGGAGAGGGGGAGGGGGGAGAGGGGGAGGGGGGAGGGGGGGAGGGGGGAGGGGGGGAGGGGGGGGAGAGGGGGAGGGGGGAGGGGGGGAGGGGGGGGGAGGGGGGAGGGGGGGAGGGGGGAGGGGGGAGGGAGAGGGGGGGAGGGAGAGGGGGGGAGGGGGGAGGGGGAGAGGGGGGGAGGGGGGAGGGGGGGAGGGAGGGGAGGGGGGGAGGGAGGGGAGGGGGGGAGGGAGAGGGGGGTGGGGGAGGGAGAGGGGGGGTGGGGGGGAGGGAGAGGGGGGGAGGGGGGAGGGGGAGGGGGGAGGGGGGGAGGGGGAGGGGGGGTGGGGGAGGGGGAGGGGGGGAGGGAGGGAGAGAGGGTGGGGGAGGGAGGGAGAGAGGGGTGGGGGAGGGAGGGAGAGAGGGGGTGGGGGAAGGGGGAGGGGGAGGGAGAGAGGGGGTGGGGGAAGGGGGAGGGGGAGGGAGAGAGGGGGTGGGGGAGGGAGGGAGAGGGGGTGGGGGGGAGGGGTGGGGGAGGGAGGGAGAGGGGGTGGGGGGGAGGGGTGGGGGAGGGAGGGAGAGGGGGTGGGGGGGAGGGGAGGGGGTGGGGGGAGGGAGAGGGAGGGGGAGGGAGAGGGAGGGGAGAGGGAGGGGGGAGGGAGGGGGGAGGGAGGGAGAGGGGGTGGGGGGGAGGGGTGGGGGTTGGGGGGAGGGAGGGAGAGGGGGGTGGGGGGGAGGGAGGGAGAGGGGGTGGGGGGGAGGGAGGGAGAGGGGTGGGGGAGGGGGAGGGAGGGAGAGGGGGGGTGGGGGAGGGGGTTGGGGGAGGGGGTTGGGGGGAAGGGAGGGGGGGGAGGAAGAGTAGACAACTCCTGGTCCGTGACCGGTTCCATTCCCCTCAGCCGGCTCCCGCGGCCCGGCTGACTGTTTAATCAGCCCACTCCCGTCCCGTGTTGCCGCAGAGGCCAGGACGGGCCCGATCGGGGAACGCAGCAGGTGCGGGGTCCCAGGTCCAGATCTGCTGCTGAGGGGAAGGGAGGGGGAGCCGGGCCGAGCACGGCCGCCCCGAAGCCACTCACCGGTGCGGCGGCCCGGCGCCCCCCTGGCCGGCGACCCCGACACTAACCGCGCATTCCCGCTGGCGCGCCATCCGTTCCCGGCGGCCACCGCGAGGCGCGGCCGGACGCCAGCCTCTGGCGCATGCGCGCGGCTGGGCGGGCAGAGGCTTCCGACGGAGCCCCGCTCCTTTCCCTGCCGGCTCCGGGCTCCGTCTGAGGCGGGCCTGGGGGCTGAGGAGATTTCCACTCGGTTCTGCAGCGCTGAGGATACAGGTGGGGCAGGAAACGGAGTACGTGAGGAGGGGCTAAGGTTCTGGGAGGTGGTCAATGTGATGGTCCGCTGAGCCTTCCACCATGTCTGCTGGGCTTTGAAGTGCTCGGGAATCATACTCCACTGGTTCTTAATGCAGTCATCCCCAGTGCTCAGTCTCCCCTGTGAGCAGTCATGGGGCCCAAGGATTACCAAGAGCTGATGGCTTACATTTTTTTTTAAGGAGGCAACATTTTTTGAATCTTTTCCTCTATTTACCAGGTAATGCCTGACTGATGGAGTGGAGTATCTCGGGAGTTTGGTGTCAGACATGGGAACAATGTGATCTGCTGTAGGTCGTACAAGTCTCAGAAGCATCCAGGAGATAAGGACTCACTGTTGTCTGGTAGACTAGCTGGGTATGAGGTCTTAATCTTTAACTGCCCCTTTCCTTAGATGGCCAAAGGCAGTGCTGGCACGCCAGAGACAATGGTGAATTTCATCTTCAATGTCTGTCTTCACTGAGAGGTAGATTCATGTTTGGTAGGGAAATTTAAATCATGACTGGAACAGAGTGCAGGGGAATCAAAGGACTGCACATATTGGAATCTAGATGAAAAACACTATGATGCTGGAGGAACTCAGCAGGCCAGGCAGGACTGAAGAAGGGTCCTGACCCAAAACATTGACCATCTGCTTTTCTCCATGGGAGCTGCCTGGCCTGCTGAGTTCCTCCAGCATCATTGTGTTTTTCATCACAGAGTGCAGGGGGGCTGGACAGGAAGAGTCAGAGTATGGACATGACCGGGAGCTGGGAGAGTTGGAAGGTGGGCAGGGGTGTGGCTGGGAGTGGTGGTGAAGTGAGAATTGAATTGAAACTTAGCTGGGATTGAAAGAGGGGGGTTGGAATGCATGATGGAGTATAGCTGGGAACAGGGGTGTCAGAATCTGGCCAGGAGTGGGAAAACAGAATGTCAGAATTGGGAGTGGGGCACAGGGAAGGAGAGCCAGAGCATAGTCAGATCTGAGAGTGAAGAGCTGGAGCATGCCAGTAATGGGAGCTGATGGTAGGGGGAGAGAGGTTGGTCAGAATGTAGTTAGGTGTGGAGGTAAAAATGTATGATTGGGAGTTGGAGCATGGATGGGAGTAGGGGAGCATAGCACTGTTAGTAGTGGCAGGCTGGAACAAGGTCATGAACAGGAGAGGCTTACCAGACAGTATTCAGGAACAGGACGTTGGAGCATGCCTGGAAAGGGAGTGGGGTTTCACTTCCTACCCAAGAACCTGGGCAGTTGTGTCTAGAAAATATGGGAGGATCTGAGAAAAGGGGTAGGGGAGTATGGCTGGGAGTGGATACTCAAAATAGAGATTCAGCACATGGAGGATCGAGGGGCAAAGGCAAGGCCTAGTCACGAGAGGTAAGCAAGGAGGAGATGGTAGGCAATGCCATCTGCACCTGAGCCATCTATGCCTGCATGCATGCTTGTGGACTTGCTGAGTGGTACCTACACATCTATGTTTGAGCATTAATATCCACACAGCAGAGTGTAGTATCCAACAGTCTTAGTCCCCTTTGCCCCAGGATCCAGACCTCATTCTGTCAAGTTCAGATGGTAGCTGGGGTGCAACAGCTAGCACACTTTAAAAGAAATCATGGACAGGCAACTTCCCCCCCCCAACGATATGAAGTTTAGGACCTGGAATTTCAGGAGCCACCCAGACAGCTCCAACAGACCTAAACATTGCAATGCTATCAGAATTCTGTAACTAAGACATGTTGACATCAAAGTCACCGCCTGAGTGAGACACAAAAGGCAGGAAATTATCTGTCTCAAAGAAAAAAAAGATATACTTTCAGAAGGATAAATGGGACGAGGAACCCCATCTTTATGGAGTGGGATTCACTGAAGAGTGAACTACTCTGGCATCTCATTGCAATACTCCCAGTCCAGCATAATTAGCAGCTGTTGAGGAGACTGTTGGCTCCTTTACCACATCCCTGGCCAGGGGGAAGGAAGGTATGTCCTCAGTTGGCAATAACAGAACTAGCTCTGCTGCACAGCAGAATGAAAGCCCAGCACATCCACAAGAGATTAATGCTCTGATGGTGGTTACGATAAGATAAGATATCTTTATTAGTCACATGTACATTGAAACACACAGTGAAATGCATCTTTTGCACAGAATGGTCTGGGGGCAACCTGCAAGTGTCGCCCCCAGAACATGCCCACAACTTCCTAACCAGTACATATTTGGAATGTGGGAGGAAACTGGAGCACCCGGAGGAAACCCACGCAGACACGGGGAGAAGGTACAGACTCCTTACAGTGGCCAGAATTGAACCTGGGTCGCTGGCGTTGGAATAGCATTACGCTAACCACTACACCACTGTTGCCAGCCTTCTAGCATTGCCCTGAAGACTCCAGGAATTAAAAGTTAATGTCCAGAATATCACTATTCACAAAATGTCTAGGAGAAAAATGACAGAGCTTTGAACAATTTTCATTATGTTTTTTGAAATATTTTGGAATGCTACTTATAAAAATATTCCAACCGTCTAAAATCATCATCTGAAGGGACTGCTGCAGTTGCCTCGGGCTCTCTTTGCATCCTGGACAGTTGCCTAAGACTCTTGCCCTTCTCCGACTGTTATCGCCAACTCTTTGTTTTCCCATTCTGACTGTTCACTCACCACTTCACATCCCTCTTCCCACCTCTCTCTATCCTTTCCTCCCCAACCTCCTCCCTTCCACCCCATCCTCTCCCACCCCTCTTCCCTTCACTACTTTCCCATCCACCACTCCCCCAATCCTCTCCCCACCATTACCTCCTCCCCACTCCTACCCCTAAGCCATGCCGCTACCCCTTCCCTCATTTCATCTCTCCCACCTCTCATTTCTCCCCCCTCCCCCCACATTTCTTCAAAGGTCAGCATGAAGTTCCTGCCAATGGCTTGGAGTTTGGGCAATGAACACTTGACCTTGCCTCTTGATGCCTCAGAATCTGCCGGGCAGCTGGAGCTCCAAAATGATTGGGAGATAGATGAGAGAGAGATGGAAGGAGGTAGATGAGTGGGAATGAGGTGAGGAAAAGAGGTTGGCAGCAATGGAAAGGAGAGAGGGTGGAGGTGGACAGAAAGGGATTAATCAGAAATAACTTTCTTTAGTCATTCGGCAGAGAATAATAGAAAATTGATAGAGGGCATACATCTGTTATGTATTGAAGAACCCAGGTGGGGAAGAGCAGTTAAATCATGTATTCTATAGCTGTATGTAGTATACAACTAAATTGACAAAAACCAGCCTCCCCTATGTGGACTCTGTCTATACCTCTGGCTGCCTTGGTGAAGCAGCCAGCGTAATCAAAGACCCCACCCACCCGGGTCATTCTCTCTTCTCCCCTCTCCCATCAGGCAGAAGATACAGGAGCCTGAGGGCACATACCACCAGGCTCAAGGACAGCTTCTATAAGACTATTGAACAGTTCCCTTATATGATGAGATGGACTCTTGACCTCACAATCTACCTTGTTATGACCTTGCACCTTATTGTCCACCTGCACCACTCTTCCTCTATAGCTGTGACACTTCACTTTGTATTCTGTTATTGTTTTTACCCTGTACTACCTCAGTGCACTGTGTAATGAATTGATCTATACGAATGGTATGCAAGACAAGTTTTTCACTGTACGTCGGTACAAATTACAATAATATACCAATACCAAATTGCTGCTATATAGATTTCACATCAGTTGGCTTTAAATATGAAGTCAAAAGAAGTTGTATCCTTGGAAGTTAACATTTTGTAAATTGAATTTCATTCTATGCAACCTTATTCCATAAATTCTAAGTAAAATTTTCACATTACAGCATCCAATTTTTGCCATAAGCCTATGCTGTTTTATGTGTAAATAATAAACATTATCAGAGAGAATTTAAAGGTCAATTACAATATATTGTAGAACTTTTTCAAATCACATGGGATACCACTTCCTCAGAATTTTTCCCATTTGACCTATGCTAATTGATATTTATTACATTGTCATGTTACAGGTAACTCTCCAGGTTTACTTCTGATAAAATCTTTGTTTCCCCAATATTGCTTTGAGACCAATGGAGCTAATGGTATTGGATCTTATGGTATTGTTTTGTTATATTTTGCTAATGGGCTTTGGATTAACCTTTTTCCAATGCTTCACTGATATCCTCTTCACCTTCCAGAGCTCACATCTCCCTTCTCATTATTCTGGAATAAAAATCATCCGTACCTCAGCATTTATTTTCTTTGAGCCATTTTAGCCTGCCCAGGATTACTATCCTATAATGTCAGAGTTGATAATTCTGCCTGCACTATCATCAATAATTTTTATTTATGTACAGGCTGTTTCAAAATGAAATATTACAATTAATTAGGTGAAGCTCAGAACTTCCCTGATGAATTATCCAAGTATTCATTAGGGAAGTTCTGGTTAAAATAAATCTGAAATAAAGTTATCTTTTACCACCAATATTATACCTATCCTCATATTTTATCTAAGCAGCATCTTTCAGAAAGATGAAAGCCTCCAGCACAGAAGGCAACCAGTTTCACTCATTACACCTGTAGTAGGCTTTAGTAAGAACAAAACAAAATCATCTGCATATTTCTGACCCCATAGACCTGCTCTTGCCACAAGGAACCAATTCTTTCTTATTCATACATTCAGAACAGTTCATAAGTTTAAAAAAAGCTCTGCTAAATTCTTTTTAGCTTTATGACTTTTAAGGTTACCAGTATCCCATGCCTCTAACCTCTGGTTTTCCTGGGCAGTCTAGATCAATGTGCCTGAGGTTCTGCCTAGGTTTTGTAGCTTCTAATGAGGCCAAGGTGGGAACCGTTGCCTCTTCCACAGACAGGGCAGGAGATGACTGAAGGCATGGGCAAGTATTTTGTGAGGATGTGTGCTGCTTCCTCTGCTTACATTGGGCTTCTATGTGTTCTCAATGCATGAACAGGAGGTTCTCCGTACCACCCTGAATGCTCCTCATCCACTTTGAGTGTCATACCAGAGATTCCCAGGAGCTAATGGGGATGTTGCATTTCTTTAAGGAGGCATTGAGCACATCATAAAAGTGTCTTGGTGAAGGCTGACATCAATGAGGAAATTCACCACTGCTTCCAAAGGGGCAGCACGGCTTTTGGTCAATTGAGGAAAAGAATATTTGAAGATCAAGACCTCAGACCTGGCCCAAAATGCATAGACTACTGACTTGCCGTTCTATATGCTTCTGACACCTAGACTACCTAAAGTAGGAATCTCAAGGCATTGTAAAGTACCACCAAAGCTATCTTCTCTCTGGTATCATTCTAATTAATCCATGAACTACAACATCTCTGCTTTAATGTACTTTTTCTCATGGGGATGCCAAGATGGGAAATAGTACAGGCAATCCCCATGTTAAGGCATTTCTTTAAGGAGTCTCTGAGCACATCCTTGAGCTTTTTCCACTGCCTGGTAATTTCTTTGCATCCCAGAGCTCAGCGTAAAATGGCTCTGAATCTGGTGTTAAGCATGTAATCATGGCCTGCTCCATGGAGCTGACTGAATAACTAGGGTATCAATACTGGGTATATATAAGAGGATAGGTCTTACACTCAACGTTTGAAAGACAAAGGACCTCTATCAACCTGCGCCTGCTGCACCACACTGCCCTCCAACAATAGATTCACAATGGACCACTTCATGTTTCTTGGGAGCTACCTATTGGTTCGCTCTTATGGAAGTCACATCACTACCAAAAAATCTGGGATACAGAATAAAAATTAGGTCTTATGAAATTTATGTGGAAAAATAAGTAAATAAACACAAAATTAATTTTTTGAACTCGCATTTCTTAACACGTGCAGATGACGTGGTGTTGCATTATGAGAAATCGTGATACAGACCATTTTCTAGGAACACAACCAGCAACCCCGCCTGCCCCCCCCCCCCCACCCCCGGTAAAGCCGATTGCCCCTCATCACACTGAATTGCATAAAATCTATTGCACTGCAATAAGCCATTCATTCCAAGAGATCAATGATGATATGAGTTCTTCCTAGTCTATTTCATCCAAAGCCACCTGCAAAAACTTTATTTTTTCCCTGATATTTAACAAGCCTTCTCTTAAAGCCATCTCTGCTACTCTTGACTCATCCTTGAGGTAGCAAACTCTACATTCTCACCACTTTCTGGATAAAGCAGGATTGTCTGAAGTACTTAATTGGATGTATATTTATTATCTTGTATGTCGACTGTCCATTTCCCTTCATAGATGCTGCCTGACCTGCTGAGTTCCTCCAGCATTTTGTGCATCGCTCCAGATTTCCAGCATTCGCAGTCTCTCTTGTGTCTCCATATGCCCCTTAGTTTTCCATCATCTCAGAAACGGGAATGTTGGTTCAACCTCTACCTTATAAATGCCCTACATAATTTTAGAGACCACTATTAGGTTACCTCCCAGCCTTCCCTTTTGTGGAGTAAACAGTCTTGTTTATTCAGTCTGTTCTGATAGTTGTAATCTCTGAGTTACTTTCTAGTACTGAGATAAATCTTCATTATTCTTTGTCTGGACCTATGCTTTCCTCAGGATCCTTTTTGCCACTTAGTTTATTTGAAATGTTGGTTCGCATTCCCAAATTTATCCCAGTGAACTCTCTTCCCTTTTTTCGTGTGGTACCATGACCCAATTGTTTTTGTTCCTTGTCTGTATTTATCTTGCCTGCTCAACATTAATTCTTTACAGATCTCCACATTCACTGAAGCAATGTTAATCATAGCCTATCAATTCATTGGTGTAAATGGTTCTCATATTAATTTAAAGTTAGCTTTGTTGAAATTATACATGCTTAGTGGCAGAATCCAGTCTACACCATGTTTCTCTTGATCTTTCTGTGGTAGCAGTTACAATTTGGATGCATTCCAACTACTTTTTTCCTATATCCAACTTTATGGCACACTTATTCTCTTAAACTAAAATGTGACCCGTGGAGGAATACAAAATGAGAATGCAACTATTTTAATATTGAACTACTTACCGGAAATGATGCAGCTGTAAAATTCTACACCACGACTGATTGAAAAGTGATGTTCTGACTGATCATATATCTCAGGCTGCAAGTTTCATATAAAGTTTCAGAACATGTGAAATGAATCTCAAGCATGCAAGACCAGCAAATCAATGTTCTTTCACAAAGGAAAACTCATTATCTCAAAAAATAACTAACATTATTATAGCACTGAAATAAATCCTTACTTTTGTCTGTTCCTGTGTCCTTTTTCACGTTTCAGCTTTTTCCTTTCACCATCCTATTAGCATATCGTCTGCTTATCCTAGTGTTTATCCCAGTAGACCCTATTAGTTCCCTTTCCTTTGAATTAATTGCATGTTTCCTCCCCGTTCACCATATTATTTTCTCATTAAATTGTTAATCCATCTGGATTTATTCTTGTTCAGTCATTATTTACTATTCCTCATTTTGCCTTTAAGGATCCCCATTTTTCTCTGCTGAACAGTATGCAACCAAATAATGTGTGCAAGGTTCTCTTATATAAAATTCTACATGCATCAACTGGAGTAGATGGTATACAGTGAACATTGGTTAAGGTTCAAGGTATCAGCCATGGCAAAGTCATACCCCTCTCACTTCTAAATCGGAAGGTTGTAAAGTCCCACTCCAGACACTTGAGCACAAAATCCAAACCGATATGGTTAATTACTTGGCTCGTAGCCTGGACTAAAAATCAAGAGACAAGAGTTCAAATTTCATCATGGCAGTTATGGAACTTAAATGCAGTTGATCGCCTCAGTAATGATGATCACAAAATTATTGGATTGTCATAAAAGTGCATTTGGTTCTCTAATGTCATTGAGGGAGGAAAGCTGCCACTATTACCCAGTCTGACCTAAATGTGACTCCAGGGCTACAGTGATGTGGTTGATTCCTGAACATCCCCTGTAATGGCCTGGCAAGGCGCTTTTATCATCGCCACTATTTTAAGGCAGAAACACCAGAAGGACCACTCAGCATTGACCTAGCCCATTAGACCTTGTAAAGTCCTCTTCATAAACATCTAGAGATTGGTTGTGTTAATTGGGAGGCTGACCCATGAACCATTTAACCCGCAGTCACACTTACAGACTCAAATCATGCAATGTTTCAGACTGCTCCATCATAATATGTATATGTAAGTACTGTCCCACTGGCAGGATAGAACCACCAGAGGGGGTAGCATAGTGATGTACAAGCATAGGAAGTAGCCCTGGGTTTCCTCTATATTGACTCCAGATCCTGTGAAATCTCATGAGATCAGATGACACATGATCAAGGAAAATACCACCTGATTGCTAACCTCAGCTGATGAATCAGTACTAATCCATGGTGAACAAAACTGAAGAAACACGAAGAGCAGCAAGGGCACACAATATACAGTGAGGGGGAGGTTTCATTGCCCATTACCAGAAGTGGTTTGGTAGTACCATCACTGACTGAGTTCTGAAGGGCACAGCAGCCAGACTGCCTACAGCAGTAGTGAGTGAACCACCTCGAGAGATAAATGTACTTAAGCTTATCTTCACCAATCTATTTCATGCAGCTGCATTTGTTCATGACAGCATTGGTAAAAGTAACTGTACAATCCTTGTCTTCACAATGAGGACACCTTCCATCATGCAACATGAGACAGATTCAGATCAGATATGGCAGTTCAAAACTGGGTATCAATGAGACACTGTGGGGCAGCACTAGTGTATTCCACTGCAATCTGTAACCTCTTAGTTCAGTATTTCACTTCCTGCCAAACCAGAGGGCTAACCCTGGTTCAACGTGGATTGCAGAAGGCATGCTGGGAGCAGCACCAGACATACCTCAAAAGGAGTTGTCAACCTGGTGATACTGCAGCAAAGGACATGTACGATAAACAACAGAAGTGGCATGAAAAAGACAACTATGTGATCTGACAAACAATGGATCACACACCAAGAACATTCCCCACCATAATAGTGATGGAGCCCAGCATGTGAGTGCTAAAGACAGGGTTGAAACATTTACAACCAATTTCAAACTGAATGATTCATCTTGGATTCTTCCTGTGTCTCTACCATCACAGGAAACAGTCTTCAGCTAGTTTGATTTAACCCACATGATACCAAGAAATAGTTGAGAGCACCAGAACTGGATTCAGTAATGTACTGAAGACGTGCACACCAGAACTAGCTGTACCTCTAGCCAAGCCATTCCAGTATAGTTACAACACTGACATTTACCCAACAATGTGGAAAATTGCCCAGGTATGTCCTATTCACAAAAGGTAGGAGAAAGCCAAACCAATTAATTACCACCCAATCAATCTACTGTCAATCATCAGCAAAATGATGGAAGGTACCATCAACCATGCTAAAAAGCTGCACATTCACTAATAACTACTGACTGATTGCTCAGTTTGAGTTTCATCAGGACTACTTGGCTCCAGACCTCACCACAGTCCAAATGTAGACCAAAGAGTTGAATTCTGAAGGGGAGGTGAGGGTGATTGCCCTTGACACTGAGGCAGCATTTGACCAAGTGTGGTAAAACTGAACTCAGTGAGCATCAAGGAGAAAACATTCATATGGTTGGAAGATGGTCATGACTGATGGAGGTCAACATCCCAGCCCCAAGACATCACTACAGGAGCCCCTCAGTGCATAATCCTCGGTCCAACAACTTCTGCTGCTTTATCAATGAATGAATGTTTAAGATGGTAGACAGGGTACAAATCCAGTGGTCTACTTTGTCTTTAATAGTGATCAGGTTCTTGAGAGCTGTTGGAGCTGCACTCATCCAGGCAAGAGGAGAGTATCCGTCACATTCCTGAATTGTATCCAGTAGATTGTGGAAATGGCTTTGGAGTGTCAGAAGGTAAATCACTAGTTGCTGAATCACTGGCATTGGACCTGCTGTTGAAGTTGAAGTCATGGTATTTATGTATTTGAGCTTGTGGTTAATGGTGACTTCCAAGTTATTGATGATATGGGACTTGGTGATGGTAATGCCATTGAATGTCAAAGTCAGAAGTGGGAACGTTCACTGATGAATGCACAATATTAAATTTCATTGACCTCAATAAATGAAGCAGCCCACAACTGCATGCAGCAAGATCTAGCCAACATTCAGGTATGGGTTAATAAGTGGCAAGTAACAAGGGAGAATCTAACCACCTACCCCCAGTATTCAATGGCATTACCATGGCTTTTACCTTTACAGGGGCATGTTGGCCTTGAACTCTTACTATTTCTCCTTTGAATACTTCCCATTATGCAGATGTAGACTTGTCTACAAGTAGATGCTCCCAGTCCACCTTTGCCAGGTCCTCCCTTATGTTAATGAAATTGGCCTTACCCCAATCTATGACCTTAATTACTGGTCCATTCCTATCCTTTTCAATAACCACTTTAAAATATGCTATCTCCAAAATGTTCCCCTATTGACGGTCCCTCCACTTGATCAGCTACATTCCCAAAAATACAGTCTAGTAATGCTCCTTCCCTCGTTTGTCTATCTACATACTGTCAAAAGGCTCTCCTGGACACACCTCAAAAATTCCACCCCCTCAGAACCTTTAACACTAAGGCACTTCAGTTAATATTTGGGAAATTGAAATACCCTAGTATGATAACCCTACTTTTATTGCATCTCTCTGATATCTGCATACATATTTGCTTCTCTGTCTCCTGCTGACTGTTGGAAGGTCTGTAAAACATCCCCAGCAAAGTTACAACACCCTTTTTATCTATACTCAAATGGCTTCTTTTGAGGAGCCTTCCAGAATATCCTTCCTCAATACTGAAGTAATGCAATCTTTGATTGATGCAATCTTTGGTGCAATACCTCCCTGTCCCCCTCCCTCCCCCTCCCTCCCCCCCCTTTTACTCCCAATTCTGTTTTACCTAAAAACTCCATACCTGGGATACTGAGTTGCCAGTCCTGCCTAACCTTCAACCATATCTCAGTGATGGCAACAATATCGTAGAGCCTTGTGGTACTTAAAGCTTTGAGTTCCTCTACTTTACTAGTCATACTCGTGCATTAAAATAGATTTACTCACTTGGTCTGCCCACTGGACTTCTACTGACTTTTTCTCCTCCCAGTGCTTGTACCTCTCCATCTGTACAGCTACTCTGAGCTTGCTTCCCTTCCCTTGCCAACTCGGTTTAAACTTTCCCCAACAGCATCAGCATATGATGTATTATTTTATTTGTTAACGGGTATTATGTAACTTTTTTAAAAACTTCAAAAATTTAGAGTTTTTATTAAATGATTTGTTTCTATAAGAGCTGTAGTGGAAAAACAACAGGAAACCCCTAAAGGCAATAATGCAGAGCATCCAGGACAAATAAAAAGGCAGTCAAAACAAGCATAATCCCAACTGGATTGTTAAATAAATCAGAAACCAAGCAAGAAGAAAAACAACTGCAATGAATCCTTCAAGGAAGAAAGGTAAAATACTCCACAGGGATGATGATAGGGAGTTGCTTTAACACGTAAAAAGTACTGAAGCCAGCAAAACGGATCCAACAGAACAGCTCGTTTACAGATATAAAGGTTTAGTACTTCACTGTAAAAGTTGGAGAACAGTCAGAGAAGTAATCAGAATTGTATTTTACAAGGTAATGGCTAGAAAGTATTTAGACTACTGCAATTAAAGCAATCTAATGCAGATGATGGAAGTCTGAAATAAAAACAGAAAATGCTGTAAGTACCCAGCAGTTCATGAAACATCTGTAGAGCCATAACTACCAAAGGTGGGTCAACATCCTGGAACTCCCTGTCTGCCATACTGTGCTAGTATCATATCATATGGACAACAGCAATTCAAGAGGGAGCTCAGCAGCATCTTGTCACTTTCAATTGGTATAGGCTTTAATAGCCTATTCTAATTGTAATGAGACCACACCCATTCAGTTCTGTACACAGAGTTAGAGTGTAATGGGATGGGTAAGCAGGGGCAGGACCCCTCATAATAATTTAAAAATACATATAACTCAAGTTAATGTTCAAGTGCTCATACATTTGTCACTCCAAAAATCAGCAGTTAAACTCCTGAATACACACCAAATGAATTATAAAAATGAATGAGATAATGTTTCAGGTTGACCTATCAGACCTGGAAAAATTTTGAGTTTTTGATAAATATAGAGTTGGGGAATGTGAGGAAAGATAAACAGGCAAAGGAGATGCTCTGTCTTACAATGGAATGACTAAATTATGACAAAGATGAAAGTGCAAAGCAAAATGGGATACTGAGGCACTGAAATAAGTAAACAGTAGGTCCTGAGGAGATGTTGGTGTTTACTGTGTCTAAGCAAAGGAGAAGGAAACAAGAAAAGTGTTACGAGAAGAAGGTTTCTTTGATGCAGGGCTGTAGGGAAGAGAGGCAGGTGAACTTCAGAGTGCAGACCTTCCCATTGGTCATCTCGTGATGGAGTATTTTCACTCCAACTCGCATTCTTTCTTCTTCAGATTGGAGCTTTTTCCTGTTGAAAAAGCTGAAGGATAACTTGTCAAAGGTCTATATAGTTATCAAGAAGTTCGATAGGCACATGAATATGCAGGGAAGGGAGGGATATGGTCAATGTGTGGGGAAAAGGCATTAGGTTAATTAGGAGTCATTGATTTAATTAGATCGGCACAACATCATGAGCCAAAGGGCCTGTCCTGTGCTATGTAGACACAGAAATGTTTCCAAATCTGGGAATCCAAAACCTGGGAGAATGGTTGTTAGTCACTAATATAGCCAATAAGAAAATCAAGTGAAATGCAACTAGAGTCATAGAGTAATATAGCAGGGAAGCAGGCCCTTCGGCCCAACTGGCCCATGCCAGCCACAGCATCCTCCCTGCTAGTCCCAGTTGCCCCCATTCGGCCCATAACCCTCCAAGCCCCTCCCCTCCATGTACCTATCCAAATCCCCCTTAAATGTCGCAATGCAGATGGTTTAGGGTCAAAGGTCTCTTTTAAATCTCTCCCCTCTTATCTTGTATCTGTACCCTCTAGTTATGGACTCCCTAACCCTGTGGAAAAGACCCTATCCACCTTATCCATACCCCTCATGATTTTGTAAACTTCTATGAGGTCACCCCTCATTCTCCTACACTCCAAAGAATAAAGATCCAGCATGGCCAACCTCTCTCTATAACTCAGGCTCTCCAGTCCAGGCAGCATTCTCGTAAATCTCTTCTGCACCCTCTTCAGCTTGACAATGTCTTTCCTATAACAGGGTGACCAAAACTACACAATACTCCAAGTGTGGCTTCACTGATGACTTATATAACTGCAACCTAATGCCCCTACTCCTTAACTTGATGCCCTGACTAATGAAGGCCAGCATGCTAAATGACTTCTTCACCACCCTCTCTACCTGCGTGGCGGCTTTCACATGCACTTATACTCCCAGGTCCCACTGTTCCACAACACTGGTCAGTGCCCTGTCATTCTCTGTATAAGTCCTACCCGGGTTTGACTGTCCAAAATGCATCACCTTAAAATTATCTAAGTTGAAATACATTTGCCATTCCTCAATCCATCCCCCTGACTGATCAAGATCTCTTTGCAATTCATTGTAACCTGCTTCACTATCAAGGCCCCCTAATTTATATCATCAACAAATTTGCTAACCGTGCTATGTACATTCATATACAAATCATTTACATAAATAATAACAGATGTCCCAACACTGACCCCACTAGCAACAGGCCTCCAGTCGGAGAATCAACCTTCAACCATCACCCTCTGCTTCCTATCATCAAGCCAATTCTGAATCCCATGTGACCTAACCTTTCAGATCAGCCTGCATTGCAGGACCTTGTCAAAGGTCTTACTAAAGTCCATAAGGCCTTACTAAAGTCCATTACAATTAGGAGTGGTTGACGCAAACAATAAAAAAATAAGCAGAAGGCTATGGTGATAGAGTTAGCTGAAGAGAGATGAAAGGTGGTCATGTGGAGCATAAACACATGAAGAAGCCCAGAGAGGTAAAAGGCCTGTTTCTGTTCAATGAGATTTCAAGTTATCCCACAGGTTCTTTTTATTCTTTCCTTCCACCAATTTTAAATATTAAAATTTAAATATTTTATTTTTCTAAATTGAAAATATTTAACTTATTAAATATTGACATGAGTTTTCTTCAGTAATCAGTTCTGGTAGTGCATTCCACCATCTCACAATCCCCTGTGTGATAAAAGTTTCTCCTGCACTTTGTCCCAAATCTTTTATATTTAGTCTTATTCATAACCCTTGATCTACAGCCACATCCCAGTCACTGGAAACTGTCTGTTCCCATATATCCTTTCTCGTCTAATTAAAATTCAGAACACCTTCCTTAAATCTCCCTTGTTCTACATAAAAATATATCAACCTGTCAATCATTTCTTCATGATAGTATATACGTAACAGGAAGTATCTTAATAAATATGTTCTATGTCCTCTCTATTGCTTCAGATCTTTCCTGCCACAAAAGGAAGTACCATTTGAGCCCTCAAAACCACACAAGGTACTCCATCTGTGCTCTTACATGGAGTCATCATTAAATCTCAAGTTTTAAACTCTATCCTCTTGCCATAATAGCCAGCTTTTCCTTACCTTGGTTTAATTGTCTCGTCCACTTGAGATACCATTTTTTTAATATCTTGCAGTGCTGAAGCATCAAATTCTTCTGCTTTTCCAAATCACTCAGTTTTCCCATTCAATTTATAATTGTTTTTATTTTACTATAACCTACCATCTCACACTTACTGACATTAATTCCCATCTGCTACCATTTTGGCCGTTCCACTATTTAGACAATATTGCCTTGTTGTTTCATTTCATTTCAGTCTCATCTGCAAGTTTCTCTAGTCCTATATCAAAATCATTGATATAAACACTGAATAGCTTAGGTGCTGCTACCCACTCCAACCACTGACAAACTGCCCTTAATTCTTACTCCCATCCATCTTACCAATGTTTCATACAATTTACTCCCTCTGCCATAATTTTGTACTCCTTAAATCTTCTCTAATTGTTCTCTATGTGATGTTGTCAAACGTTTTCTTGAAGTCCAAGTACAGATCATTCAATGCATTTCTTCATCCACCGCCCCTGTATCTTGCTCAGAAAAGTTTAGGATATTTGTAAAGCACAATATCATTTTCTGAAATCTGACGTGGCTGCTTCTAATTATTTTTGCTTCGGCTAAATATATGATCATTTAATCCTTAATTAAAAACTCCAATATTTTCTTTACTACCTATACTAAATTTCTAAATCTTGTACAAATTTTTGTCTGATCATCATAAGGTATATTGGGAAAATTTTCCTCATTTTTGGTGCTCCATAAACATAAGCAACTGTTGTAACTTTGTCCTGACTCTGTGTACCCTAACTCTCAATATTTCAGTTTAATTCCTTTGAACCTTTCATCTCATTTTTGATTTCGTATTTACCCCCGTCAATATTCTTTCAAAGATTAAAAATACTTCCTAAAATACAGCCTTTCTTTCTTTTAAGTTTCTTTTCATCCATGACCAACTCATAATTTTCCTTAATGGTCCCACCTCAAACAATTTTTTATGTTAATGCATTCTCTACAGTTTATACTCCCTTTAGAATCTTAAAGCAGTAATCATTTTGTATCATTTCAATAGCTGCAATATTTTTATTGCAATGCAATGGCCTGCGTTGTACATTAACATCTTGGGGGTGGGGGCTGTGGAGGAGGTTGCCATTGTCTAGAATCTCAATCGGAACAACCATATAAATACCATGGCTACAGAGAGCAGGTCAGAATCTGGGAATCTTCAGTGAACAGCTTAGATCCTGATACCTCAAAGCCAATCCAACATCGACAAGGCACAAGTCAGGAGCAGGATGAAAGGTTGACACCCTCCAGGACAGAGCAGTCTGCTTGACTGGCAGCTCATCAACCCTTCTAAACATTCATTGCCTCCAGTAACAGTGCACAATGGCTGCAGTGTGTACTATCCACTAAGTGCACCGCAATTACTCACATGTTTTTTAAATTAATTGAAGTTAATTTAATAGTTTTAAATATGTATTCTTGAGAAATATTTTTCTAATTGTTTGATTACATTTTTAAGAGTTCTAAGACTTTTATATATCAAACTATGGCCTTAGCAGGAATGTGTGTGTCAATAGGCTGTTCCAATAACAGTCTCAAACCCACAAACTCGGCTACTCAGGATAGGGCTGCATGAAAGACTAGCAGCTGGAGTTGCATGTTGCATGCTCGTTCCACGTTGCACACCATCCTGACTTGGAAATATATTCCCATTCCTTCACCAGTGCTGGATTAAAATTCTGAAACTCTCTCCCCAAGAGCACTGTGGGAATATCTTCACCAGAAGGATAAAGTGATTCAAGAAGGGAGCTTGTCACCAGCTTCTCAAGGATAATTAGGAATGGGTGCCAAATATTGGTCACGGCAGTAATGTCCAGATCCTAAAAAAAATTCTGATTGCTATTGTATCAATGTCGCACAAGGTGGAAGAATTACTTAAATACTTCGTCTCAATGTTGATGTTTTAATACATCTGATTTATTTTACTCATTGCTACCAAACATTTGCACACTTAAATAAATTCAAAGTACTGCAGGAAGAAATCTGAAATAAAAGGAAAAAACGCTGCACTTACTCAGCTGGTCAGGCATTATTTGTGGGGGGAAACAAAGCTAATGTTTCAGATCAATGTCCTATTGTCAGAATTCTGCTGACTATTTCCAGCATTTTCTGTTCTTATTTTAGCTTCCATTTATTGCCAATCATGATCCCACAATCTATGATTTCTATTCAAGTGACTTTATTTTCCTTTAAGTAGTGTATAATTATTAAATGGCCAACTTTGTATTTGTCTACCTTAAATTTAAACTATTCACTGTCTGTCCCATTTTCATGTACATTAAAATCTATCTTTAGTTCATCCTGTTCATCTTTGGAATTTGGCACATGAACTTTTGCAAGTTCAGACTGTTATACTTTTTTACTCCTAGTCTTAGATCATTTATCAACATAATTAACAAAAGAATTCTGCTGGTAACATACTCTTTTTTCCCCTTGGTCAGCCAATATTTTATAGTTTCATTGCTAACAAGCTTGTGTGTGGTCTTATCTTCAATAACAAACCTACTTCTCTTTATAATTCTAGGTCACTTTTCCTCCCCTTTTAAAAGAAAATAGGAGCAACATATGGCTTTCTATAATTCCTAGGCACCCCTCCAGTATTCAGTGATTATTGGAAGATTACATCAGCAATCAATTTCAGTAAGGACCTTCGGTGCAGGGTTTGAGGGTTGGATAAAAAGAAAAAAAGCATATGACAGGTGTAGGGAACTAATGATGGGGGAGGCCTGTCAAGAGTATAAAAACCGTAGGGAGGTGCTTTAAAAGGAAATTGGGAAGACAAGGGTCACGAGAAATCCCTGCAGACAGGATTAAGGTAAATCTGAAGGCATCCTATAAGTATATTAAAGACAAAAGAATAACCAGGGAAAAAGTAGGGTCTGTTGGGGACAACAAGGGCAATCTGTGTGTGGAACCAGAAGGTATGGGTGAGGTCCTAAATGAATACTATTCATCGGTATTCGCAAAGGAAACAGACTTTGTAGTTGGAGAATTCAGTGAAGGAGTAGGTGAGCGTCTAGTGCTGGTCTCTATAAATAACGAGGAGGTATTTGATGCCTTGGCCCCAGGGATTTATCCCAGGCTGCTGCAGAGGCAAGGGAAGAGATTGCTGGGGTTCTGGCTGAGATATTTACTTTAAATCTTCGCTGAACACAAGTGAGGTACCAGTTGACTGGAGGACTGCAAACGTGGTCCCCTTTTCAAAGAAAGGCAGCAGGGAAAAGACTGGTAACTATAGACCAGTGAGCCCAACATCAGTGGTCAGGAAGGGAGAGAACTAATAATCACTTGGAAAGGCAAGGACTAATCAGAGACAGCCAACATGGCTTTGTCATGGGCAGATCCTGTCTGACCAATTTGATTGAATTCTTTGAAGAGGTAACAAAGTGTATTTATGAGGGCAGGGCAGTAGATGTGATTTACATTGACTTTAGTAAAGCCTTTGACAAGATCCCATTTGGGAGACTGGTTCAAAAGGTTAGGGCCCATGGAATCCATGGCAAACTGTATCCAAAACTGGCTTGGCAATAGAAGGCAGAGGGTGATGGTAGAGGGTTGTTTTTGCAGTTGGATGCTGTGACATGTGTTGTCACACAAGGATCGGTGCTGGGACCCTTGCTGTTTGTAAGATAAGTGGGTGACTAGGATGTGAATTTGGGAAGCAATATCAGTAAGTTTGTGGATGACATGAAGATTAGCGGAGATGTTGATAGTGTGGAAGGTGGCCTTAGGCTGCAGTGAGGTATCGATGTGTTAGCGAAATGGGTTTAGAAATGGCAGATGAAGTTTAATCCAGACAAATGCGAGGTAATGTATTTTGGGAACCCTAATGAGGCTAAGACATACACCATGAATGGTAGGGTCTTAGGGAATATCGAGGAACACAAGTCCATAGATCTTTGAAGGTGGCAATGCAGGTACATAACAAGGTTAGGAAGGCATACGGGATACTGGCCTTCTTTAGTCGGGGCGCTGTATACAGAAGTAGGGAGGATATGCTCCAACTTTGTAAAATCTTGCTCAGACTTCAGCTGGAGTTCTGGTCACCAAGGTAAAGGAAGGATGTGACAACACTGGAGAGAATGCAGCGAAGATTCACCAGGAAGGTGCCTGGGATGGAGCAGTTCAGTTTTGAGGAGAGACTGAAGAAGCTAGGTTTTTTCTCCCTGGAGCATAGGAGATTAAGAGCGGACATGACTGAAGCATAGAAAATTATGAAGGGTATGGATAGAGTAGACTGCAGGAAACTTTTCCTCATATCAGATGTAGATAAGACTAGAGGACATAAGTTTAGGGTAAGGGGGAAGAGATTCAGAGGGGATATGAGGGGAACCTTCTTTACCCAGAGAGTGGTGAGTACCTGGAATGCGCTGCCTGAGAGAATGGTTGAAGCTGGGTCACTGACAGCATGTAAGAAGTATCTAGATGAGCACTTGAATCTCTTAGGCATAGAGGGTTGTGGACCATGCTGGGCAATAGGGTTAATACAGAAGGGTGTCCATGAGTCGGCGTGGACAAGTTGGGTGGAATGGCCTATTTCTATGCTGTACAATTCTATCATTCAGAGAAGAAGGTGACTTATGACAGGAAATGTTACTGGTTATAGCAGCAAAGCAGAGGGAGGGAAAGCAAGGGAAGTATTACAAAGAGAAGAAATACCTGTGATCCAGGAATGTGTGGAACAAAAATGGCAGATGCTGGTGGTGCAAAATATTTTATTGGCCATGTACGGTGAGGAATCCCTACTCCAATCCCACCCAGACCTCCAGTGTTAACCTGCATTTCTTTTCTCTCCTAAAGAACGTTAATGCACAATATAGCTGCATCTGAGCTGCTGTGCAAGAGTTAAAGCAGGTGGCACAGAAACCATTATCAGTCTTTTGACCATGGACCATTTGGGAAGAGATTTCTCTTGGAAGCCAACCTATTCCGTAAATATCCTTTTTCTCCACCTCACCATCTTCATCCTACACTACAAAGTAAACATTAAATCCTGCTGCTGCTGTTTCTTCATCATCAGCATCATGTTCCCTCTTGACACCTGTTAATATGATGGATGTGCTGGAGAGAACGTTAGCTAAGAATATGTCAATATAACTTCTAATTCCTTCGGGATTAAGAAGGGAAAGTGGGCTGCACGAGCCTCTGGCTGTATATGCTCCTAAGGGATGATCTGCCTTGTATATCAATTTCACTATCTCCTACAGTTAGACTACTCCCTTAGCAGTTCCATAAACCTTTCATAATATGTCTCTATCAAAATGGTCCCTCTGGTCCCTGTCTATGTCAAGAGTTACAAGCAAGGTTAAGGGAATTAAGTGAGGGTTAACATCCAAGGGATGTGTCCCAAGTGGCATAGGACAACTAAGGCAATATCTCTGCTGTAATGCTTCTGTTAAACTGGAAGAAAACGTTGTAAAGTTCTATTGTAATTGTTTTTATGGCAGAAAACAATATGTGGTAGCTCCCAGTTAATGATCCCCTTACAGTGAGTTCCAAGTGCAGCCATCAGTTTTGCAGATGAATAGTTTTAGTGCTTAAAACAAGAAGTTACAGCACCTGGTTGTTATCTTGCCTGCTTGTCAGATCACTGACCTTTGTCCTGCACTCTTTTATTGCTTTCCCTTGTACTACCTCAATGCACTGTTGTAATGACATGATCTGTATGGACGGCATGCATAACAAAGATTTTTCACTGTATCTCAGTACATGTGACAATAATAAATCAATTTACCAATTTAAATTTACCAAATACAGTTGTAAGCATAAACACAGTAGCATCCATTGGCATTGGCAGCTTTCACCATGTGAAACAGGTTCCTGTGGTTTTTGTCCCTGGGCACTAGGCAGCCTTGGTCTGGTTAGTTGCATCCTTATCTGACATTGTCTTTTAGTTGGCCTCATTGAAATAAATAGTCTGTGACTCAGTGTTGGATTGGTGGAAGGGTGGAATTGAAGACAGGAAGGGATGGACACCAGTGGGAGATTGGTTCCAAGGTGGCAGGGTGCGATTGTGACTAAAGGGGAATTGGTGAAACACAAAAAGGATTGATGCTGAGGTGAGCTTGGAGCCAGGATGGGATTGGTGCTAATGTGAGATAGACAGCAATGTACATTCAGCACCAGGTAGGATTGCTGCAGAGGTGAGATCAGCACTGTGGTGGGTTGAGTTCCAAAGTGAGGTCACTGTCAGGATGGGATTAGGGATAGAATGAGACTGGTGCCAAGGTGGGATCAGTGCTGAGGAACGATTGATGCCATTACAGGATCAGTGCCATGTTTGGTTGGAGCCAAAGACAGTATGATCCTGGGGTGGGATTGGTGCCAAGATAAGGTTTACTGTTGGCTGGGATTGGTACCAGAGTCAACTTAGTGCTGGGTTGGAATGGTTTGGAATGGTATTGGGTGGGATTGGGGTTAAAGAGGAATTGGTGAAAAAAAGTAAGAATAATCCTAAAGTGAGGCTGGTGCCAAGATGGGATTGGTGTTGAGATGGGAGGGGTGGTAAAGTGGAATTAAATCAAATTGGGATTGCCACTGAGATGGGATTGGTACCAATGTGGGTTTGACACTGAAGTGGGATTGATGCTAGTATGGGATCAGCGACAGGCTGTGAAAGGCAAAAATGGATTAGTGTCATATTGGGACTAGTGTTGCAAGGTGAGGTTTAAATTGCTGCCGGTATGGGATTGGTGCCAGGGCGTTGATTTCCAGATGTACTTTTTACAAAGGTGTGATTGATCACAGGTAGGAATGGTCCAATATGGGTTTACTGCCAATGTGGGATTGATACTAGACAGAAATTGGTTGCAGAGTGGGCTTCATGCCAGGATGGAATTTAGAAACATATTGTTAAGATTTCATTTAGAAAAATATTATATTTCAAAGAGATCCCTTCTCATTCTTTTAAACTCTAGTGAATATGAGCCCATCTGTCCCAATCTCTCTCGATATGTCAGTTCTGCTATTCCAGGAACTAGTCTGGTGAACCTTTGCTGTCTTCCCTTCATAGCAAGAATGTCCTTCCTCAGATAAAGAGACCAAAATTTCACACAGTACTTGAGATGTGGTCTCACCAAGGCCTTGTACACTTTCAGTAAGACATCCCTATTCCTGCACACAATTCCTTGCTATGAAGGTCAAGTACCATCTGCCTTTTTAACTGCCTCCTATACCTGCATGCTTACTTTCATCTACTGGTACACAAGGTCACCCAGGTTTTGCTGCACCAACCGCTTTCTTAATCTCTGACTGTTCCAACAATAATCTGCCTTCCTGTTTTCGCCACCAAAGTGGATATCTGCAATTTATCCACACTATTCTGCATCTACCATGCATTTGCCACTCACTCAACCTGTCCAAATCACAGTGGAGTCTCTCCTCACAGCTCACACCTGACTTTGTGTTATCAGCAAGATTGGAGATCTTTCATTTAATTCCCTGATCTAACTCATTAATTATATTGTGAATAGCTGGGGTCCAAGCACTGAATCCCACACTACCACAATAGTCACTGTCTGCTATTCAGAAAAGGACCCACCTATTCCAAGTCTTCTATCTGCAAACCAGTTCTCTATCCATCACAGTACCTTATCCTCAACCCATGTGTTTTAATTTTGCACATTTATCTCTTAGTGGGACTTTGTCGTAAATCTTCTGTAAATCCAAATGCAACAGTGTGTATGTCTACTAGTTCTCTCCCATTCATTCCAAAACAATCCAGTAAACTTTTCAGGCATGACCTTCCTTTTGCAATTCCATGTTACTTTGGCAATCCTGTCACTGTTTTCAAGTGCTCTACATCTATACAAATGGACTCCAGCATTTTCCCCACTATTATTGTCAGATTAATTAAACTATAATTCCATGTTTTCTCTCTCCTTTTTTAAACAGTGGGGTTACACTGGTTGGTCTCCAATTCGTAGGAACTGATGCAGAGGCCAAAGAATGTAGAAAAATGACCACCAATGCATCCACTACTTCTAGGGCCACTTGCTAAAGTACTCGGCACTGCATACTCTCAGGTCCTGGGGATTCATTAGCCTTCAATGTCATCAATTTCCCTAAAACTATTTCCCTCCCAATACTTTTTTTTCAGCTCAAGGGTGGGATTGATGCCAAGATGGAATTTGTGCCAGAAATGAAGTTGGGGTAGAATTGGTGCCAAGGTAGGATTAGTGCAGGAATGGAGTTGGTCCTTGGGTTGGAGTGGTGTCAGGGTGTGATTGGTGTAAGGTGGGATTGGTACTGGCTGGGTTTTATCCTGAGCGAGATTGATTTTGGGGTGAATTTTCTGCAGAGATGTGATTGGGTGATTCCAAGGTGGAATTGCAGGCAGCTGGGATTTGTGTTGTTGAGGGTTTAGTGTTAGAGTGGGGTTGGTCTGTGGTGCAATTGGTGCCAAGTTGATTGACGTCCAGGTGGGTTTCGTTCCCGTAGGGTTGTGCCAGGCTGGGTACATGGGTGGAATGGTGACCTTTTCAGCTATAAGCCTCCTGCTGCAAACTTTGGTTGAGTCAAAGGCCTCAAACACAATTGAATAGGCACTATTTGTGAAAATGTGCCTCATGGTAGAAGTATGATAGACCAGCTAACGGGTGGGAAGACTGTCAAGATGGGCCCTGTGCATTAGTCATAGAGATGGGAAGGAAAGGATCAGGAGCAACTTAAGTCAAGGGAAAGGGAAAGAAAAATCAGTTGATAGTTGGCTGGTGACTATGGGATTGTGCTTGAGGACTGGGCCAGAGATGAAGTGGCAAGGTGATGTCTGGTTGGAGATTGATGCATCAGTGATGGAGGGATACTCAGTAGATAGCTGGGCAGGGAGTTTGGAGGATATGGAATTGGTAGTAACATCAAGAGTCAGTGTAAGAACAATTAAAGTTAACACGGGAATCATCTGATGGGGGTCCCTGTGCAGTGTAATGGTGAAGGGATCTAAACATCCCAAAAATGCCTAATGATGGTTGCTCATCTGACAATGTGGATTCAATTTCCTCCATGGTGTTCCAAAAGGAGCATTGTATTGGGAATGAAATGGAGGGGGAGGGGGCAGGGAAGGGAGGTTCATGCCCAAAGGTGTCTGATTAAGTTCCTGAAGTGACCACAAATTATGTTACCCTATTTCACTCTGGGGGGAAAAAAATCAGCTGCATAATGGTATTGGTATTAGTTTATTATTGTCGCTTGTACTGAGGTACAGTGAAAAACTTGTCTTGCATACCGATTGTACAGGTAAATTCATTACACAGCGCAGTTACATTGAGTTAGTACAGAGTGCATTGATGTAGTACAGGTAAAAACAATAACAGTACAGAGTGAAGTGTCACAGCTACAGAGAAAGTGCAGTGCAATAAAGTGCAAGGTCACAACAAGGTAGATCGTGAGGTCATAGTCCATCTCATTGTATAAGGGAACCTTTCAATAGTCTTATCACAGTGGGGTAGAAGCTGTCCTTAAGTCTGGTGGTATGTGCCCTCAGGCTCCTGTATCTTCTACCCGATGGAAGAGGAGAGGAGAGAGAATGTCCCAGGGGGGTGGGGTCTTTGATTACACTGGCTGCTTCACCAAGACAACGAGAGGTAAAGACTCTAAGTCCATAATGCTGAAAGGTAATGAATTTCTACAGTTGTACAGTGGAGAGCATTCTGTGGTTGCATCACCGCCTGGTATAGAGGCTCCAAGGCACAGGATCGAAAGAGGCTGCAGCTCCATCATGGGCCCAACCCTGCCCGTGATCGAGGACATCTTCAAGAGGCAGTGTCTCAGGAAGGTGGCATCCATTATTAAGGACCCTCACCACCCGGGACATGCCCTCTTCATGTTACTACCATTGGGGAGGAGGTACTGGATCCTGAAGACCCACACTTATTGTTTTAGGAATGGCTTCTTAGCTCCACCATCAGATTTCTGAATGGTCCATGAACCCGTGAACACTACCTCATTATTCCTCTTTTGCACTATTTATTTATTTTGTAACTTATAGTAATTTTTATGTCTTGCACTGTACTGCTACCGCAGAACAACAAATTTCACGGCATGTCGGTGTTAGTAAACCTGATTCTGATTCTGATAATGCGATTGAATTTTGTGATGATATTCAGATGGATTTAGACCATTCTGCCAATAGGGGGCAGGTGAACCCAAACGTAGATACATATGCACAATCATCATCATGAGACCAAGTAACCAATAGAAGGGAAGACATGTTAAAGGCATTGTGTCTGCAAGTCTGTGAAGATATACAAGGCTATAGCAGTTGTTTCTGTAGTACAAACAGTGGAGTAATTAATAAAGAACACACGTAATCCGTTACATAGAATTTGTGACACAGAAAAGGCTCAACTGAACTAAAGTAGAATTCCATATGAGCCTCCTCTCACCTCCCTTTGTTACACATCATCTCCCTCTTCTACTTTCCTGGCTTTTCCTATCAGCCACAACTATTCCATGTAGTAACAAGTTCCACATTTTCAACATTTTCTCAGGTTTCTCCCAAATTCCTTATTTGATTTATTGGTAGCAGCCTTATATTTATGATCCCTAGTTTTGGCTTCCTGCCACACAGGGTAACATTTTCTCTGAATGTGCCCTGTCAAACCCATCTTAATTTTAAATACCTCTGTCAGGTCAGTTATCATCCGTCTTTTTTTTTGGAGAAAAGTTCCCCAGCCTGTACAGATTCTCCTGATAATTATAACTTCCCTGTTCTGTTATATTCCTAGAAAATTTGTTAGCACCCTCTCCATATTTTTATATTAAGGACATTGGAACTCTGCAGTGCTGTAGGAGTTGTTGCTGCATAAACTATTGGCTGGACTTCACCTGGAGTCATTTTATAATGTCATGGAGAAATATGTCATTTTGGCTAACAGTATAATTTCACCTCAGTGGGTGCACAGGCAACAATATTTCTGTATCAGGAATTTAAGTTGGATGGAAAAACAGCTCTAAGTGCCAAAATTACTTTATTGTTAATTTTGGGCCATTGCACAAACTTGTTACATACCTTCCCATCGATGTAAGCAATCAATGATAGGAAGTTAGAGCCATTGGCCTGAATTTTCTAAAAATATGGTCCATAGTAATGCTACTTCAATGTCACCAACATGGTGGAGTCTCATGTAATTATTTCCTGGGAATTCTGTGATGTTCCAGCAAGAACCTCACCAAACCATGCAAAGATGGGTGTCATCTTTCAGATGAGATGTTAGGCTGATGTGCCAACTGCATTCTCAGATGAAGGTAAAGGATGAGATGGCACCATTACAAAGAAGTTTTCTCCCCAGTGTACTGACTAATACTTAAGATAAGATATCTTTATTAGTCACATGTATATCAAAACACACAGTGAAATGCACCTTTTTTTGCGTAGAGTGTTCTGGGGGCAACCCGCAAGTGTCGCCACGCTTCCGGTGCCAACATAGCATGCCCACGACTTCCTAACCCGTACGCCTTTGGAATGTGGGAGGAAACCGGAGCACCCGGAGGAAACCCATGCAGACATGGGGAGAACGTACAAACTCCTTACAGACAGCAGCCGGAATTGAACCCAGGTTGCTGGTGCTGTAATAGCGTTACACTAACCACTACACTACTGTGCCTCAACCAATTATTCCTCAACTTATTCCTCAACCAACACCTAAACACAGCTAATATGATTGCTATTATTTTCTTACGTGTGGCAGCTAACTGTGTGCAAAATTATTTTTCACTTCTGAGCTGCGACAGTGATTATATTTCAAAAGTATACCACTGGTTGTAAAGTGCTCTGGGACATCCTGAGACATGAAAGTTAACGTTTTGGTGCAATTTTGTTACTCCATTACCATTGTAAAATATTTGGCTGGATCAACTGTGTCAATTACTGTTGTAATATTGAAAAATGCCAACGGACAATTCCAAGGAGTGGGCTGACTACATTTACCTTGAACTTCCATTAAGTTCCGTACCTTCTTAAGCCAATGCTAGCTGTAGAACACTTCTGAATATACTTCAGCAAGCTTTTTAGTGAGTGAGATGGGGTGAAGTACGGACTCAGGAAGTCAGTGACTATATCTGCATTTTGTACATGGTCAAAATTAACAACAAAGTGATTTTGGCACCTCAGCTGTTTTTTTCCATCCACCCTAAATTCCTGCTGCAGAAATGTCTCTGCGCCCATTGAGGTGCAATTTAGGAACCTGACGTTTACACTGTCTAAGGATTTTTTTCTATCACCTACAGTTTAGAAATGGCACAATATTACAAATGCAAAAGCTGTTTTTATTTGCACCAAGATTTTCACATCATAACTCCTTGTTGAAGTAATAATCTCTGGGAATATGTTTAATAAACAAAGAATTACAGATGCACAGAAATCTGAAATAAAATCAGAGAATGCTGGAAATACCTTAACAGTTTCTAATGATTGTTTCTAGCATTAAGCTGAAATATTAACCCAGTTTCTCTCTCCACAGATGCTGCCAGATGTATTGAGTGCTTCCTGGATTCTTTATTTCTAATGTTTATATTTTATGAGATGGCTTGCTTAAATTTTAACTAGGAAATGCTCATCTGCTCAGTAGTGGAAGTATTTGTTTGTTACGTCTCAAACTAATAGAATGTAAAATTCACAGAAAGGTCAATGGGCACCAGTTATGGTTAAAATATTGGAAAACACTCCAACACAGGCCATCTAGTTAGAGTAGCTCAAGAAGGGTAACAAGTCATTAAGCAATTCAGAAACAAAACTACTTGATACACTTATTTGGAAGAACATGGAAAGAGTTCCTACAATGAATTGTTGAGGCTAATAGCATTGATGCTTTTCAGAGGGACCGGATAAGTACACAAAGGAGAAAGGTATGGTGTGTGTGTAGGGATAAATGAGGTAAGATGGGAGGAGGGTCAGATAAGCATGAATGTTGTTGTGCATAGATAATATCCAAATGGGTTTAGATAATGAACTTCCTAGCAACTGTACAGTTGGGTTTAGATAATGAACCTTCTAGCAATAGTACAGTTACAGAAAATTAGCATTCATTGATGATGGCAAGAACTGACTAACAAATTTGTTGCAGCTCTTTGGGTAAATATTGACATTCATATTCTGTGGCTGTGATACATTATATTTCAGCAATACTATTGATTCCATGCAAACAATTGGCTAATCTACAAGAAGGGAATTCCTGGGTTGGTAGATAAACTTCTGAGGAAGACTTTGACTAATGCAGTGAGAGTGAAGAATGGTTGTTAATGGAGCTGTATCTACTAACAGGGTACCACATGGATCAGTCAGTGTAGAGTGTACTCACCAGGTCAAGTAGATTCTGTGGAGAGAGAAATAGAGATAACATTTTATCACATAACCAGTACAGTAATTCTTTTTCCCTCTCCATTGACGATGTCTGACGCTGAGCATTCCCAGCATTTTCTATGTTTATTTCAGATTTTCAACATCCGCAGTACTTCACTGTGGTCCCACTTGGATCAGTATCTGGACCATTGCTAGGACATAGAACATTACAGCACAGTACAGTACTGACCCTTTGGCCTACAATGTTGTGCTGACATTTTATCCTGCTCTAAGATCTATCTAACCCTTCCCTCCCATTTAGCCCCCTATTTTTCTATCATTCATGTGTCCATCTAAGAGCCTCTTAAACGTCCCTAATGTATCTGCCCCCACAACCTCTGCCAGCAGTGCATTCCACATACCCACCACTCTGTGTAAAAAAAACTTACCCCTGACATCCCCCTTATACCTCCCTCCAATCACCTTAAAATTATGCCCCCTTGTGTTAGCCATTGTCGCCCTGGGAAAAAGGTCTCTGACTGTCCACTCGATCTATGCCTCTTATCATCTTGTACACCTTGAAGTCACCTCTCACCCTCCTTCTCTCCAAGGAGAAAAGCCTGAGCTCACTCAACCTATCCTCATAAGACATGCTCTCCAATCCTGCTGTTGATGTTGTTTCCAAATAGCTGCAGTTAGGAACAGAAATTAAAAAAAGAATTATTTACAACCACAGGTCATCCTATAGTACCTTACAACCAATGTAGTGCTTTTGAACTCTAATTGCAGTTACAGTGTAGGAAACACACTGGCCAATTTTTCTGTGGCAAAACCTCTTAAAAAAGTGAAGTGATAATGTGTCTTGGTGCTATCTGTTAGGGACAAAGATTGGTCAGGATGCTGTGGTGAGCTCCCTTACTTGTATTCAAAATATTGTCTTGAGATTGTTAATGGCCATCTGAGAGGGTAGGCTGAGCTTCAATTTAATATCTTATCCAAAGGCAGCACCTCCAAAAGTGTTCTCTTGGTACTGCACTGAACAATGTCCCAAAATCTCTGTACAAGGATTTGACCACTTGCTTCAGATAAGTTACCTTGGAGGAGGAAATATCAGACTCAGATTTATTATCACTCACATATGATGTGAAATTTGTTGTTTTGCAGCAGCAGTACAGGGCGAAGATATAAAAATTTATAAATTACAGAAATAAATAAATAGTGCAAAAAAAGGAATAACGAGGTAGTGTTCATGGATTCATGAATCTTTCAGAAATCTGATGGTGGAGGGGAGGAAGTTGTTCCTGAATCGTTGACTGTGAGTCTTCAGGCTACTGTACCTCCTCCCTGATGGTAGTAACGAGAAGAGGGTGTGTCCCGGATGGTGAGGGTCCTTAATGATGGATGCCGCCTTCTTGAGGCACAGTCTCTTGAAGATATCCTCCATGATGAGAAGGGTTGAGCCCATGATGGAGCTGGCTGAGTCTATGATGCTCTGCAGCCTCTTGCGATCCTGTGCATTGGAGGCTCCATACCAGGCGGTGATGCAACTAGTCAGAATGCTCTCCACCGTACATCTATAGAAATTTGTAAGAGTCTTTGGTAACATACCAAATCTCCTCAAACTCCTAATGAAGTAGAGCCACTATTGTGCCTTCTACATGATTGCATCAATGTGTTGGGCCCAGGATAGATCCTCTGAGACGTTGACGCTCAGGAACTTGAAGCTGCTCATCCTTTCCACCGCTGACCTCTCAGTGAGGACTGGTGTGTGTTCTCCCGACTTTCCCTTCCTGAAGTCCACAGTCAGTTCTTTGGTCTTGCTGATATTCAATGCGAGGTTGTTGTTGCGGCACCACTCAAGCAGCCAATCTGTCTCACTCCTGTACGCCTCCTCATCACCATCTAAGATTCTACCAACAAAAGTGGTGTCATCGGCAAATTTATAGATGGCATTTGAGCTGTGCTTAGCGATACAGTCATGGGTGTAGGGAGAGTAGAGCAGTGGGCTAAGCATGCATCATTGAGATGTTATTACCGATCCGCACTGACTGTGGTCTCCCAATAAGGAAGTCGAGGATCCAGTTGCAGAGGGAGGTACAGAGGCCCAGGTTTTGAAGCTTGGTTATTAGTACCGAGGGAATGATGGTGTTGAATGCCAAGCTGCAATCGATAAACAGTAGCCTGACTTATGTCTGTGGTTGTCTCGGTGCTCCAAAACAGAGTGGAGAGCCAGTGAGATTGCGGCTGCTGTAGACCTTTTGTGGCGGTAGGTGAATTGCAGCAGGTTCAGGTCCTTGCTCAGGCAGGAGTTAATTCTAGCCATAACCATAATTGCAAACTTACGCTCAGTGCATTTCCAGTAGGTATTGTCGAATAAGGCAGCTGATACTACAGCTTTCCACCCCCTGACCAAAGCCACCACACCCCTCCCACTAGCTGCTTAGTTGTTGCAGTTGACATAGCTAGAATTGATCTGCCTATTTAAAACAAAAACAGAACTTCTCGTTGTGTTCCAGTTACCTAGTTGAAAGGGGTGGTTAATATGGAGATACAACAGAAAAGGTGTGGGGATCAGTGGTGGTTACCAATAATCATTTCAACAGATGGAAGTGGGATGGTAAAGACAATTAGCAAGAAGGAAATCAGGTTAGTGATGTGAGCCAATGAATGTCAAGTGGCACTTAATGTGGAGAAATATAAGGTGAAACTGAATTTAAGGGAGGGAAATTGAAAATGTTGATTATGTATTTCAGAGACTACATCCCACCAGACAGGAGATACTGTTACGGACTCAGTGAAAGTCCCTTTAAGATAGAGAGTGTGTGTGTATGTGTGTGTGGGGCGTGCTTACGTCAATAGAAGATAAAGGACGTAATGACGTTGTTGAAGAAGTCAGAAGAAGAAGAAGGAGAGAGAGAGAGAAGGGAGAGAGACACCAGCCTGCTTGTTTTCTCTATCGATGGATGAGAAACAATAACTGTGTTTGCCACTGAAATCCATGTATGGAAGTTGGAAGTAATCCGGTGGAGTTCACTTTGTTGCTGACCTGTAGAAGGAAACAGGTATTTGTGTGTGGACGACCACGGTTCGGATGCTTTTCGGGGTGAGGAAGTCACTACCGAGTAAACACTGAAGAGTCACTTGGGTTCCATCATGGAACATTTGGATTTCGTATTTACTCTCTCTATGTTTCTCTACGTCTACGTCTTATCTTCTGACAACGGTAGTTATTGAAGAAGCCCTTGCTCATGTTTCACCTTATGGCTTGTTTAACTGAACTTTAAGAACCATTCCGGAACTGGGAGTTTTGGACTTTGTCACACACACACACGAAGAGTTTAGTTTTGGGGTTAACGTTCGAGGTTTAACATTCTTGAATTCTAACATACTAACATTTTTACTTTTATTTTACGTGTTATCATAAGTAGTGATTAATAAAATAGTTTTTAACACTAAATCATGCTCAATGTGTTTCTTTTGTTCCTGGTTCGTGACAATACTAGTGGATGTTGACTAAGACTGTGCACCACCGGTAAGGTAAGCTGAACAGATCTTGGGTTGTGTGCGCACAAATTGGAGTCTATACAGGACATTGGTTTGGCTATACCTGATGAACTGCCTTCAGAGTACAGCAAGACATTGAAACTAGTTCAGAGAGTGCAATTAAACCACATGTAACTTAAGTCTGTTGTATAACAAGAAGTTGAGTAACTTGGGTTAGTACTGAGAAAGAAGCTTCAGGGAGATTTTATTCAAGGACACAGGATCCATAAGAAAATAGATGAAATGACCCTAATAATATATTCCAGGTTGCTACAAAATGAAGAGCTGGGATGATGGTCTCAAGGTTAAAAGAAGAAAATGCACAGAAAGTTTAGCATTAAATAATATGCAGAAAGCAATGAATATGTGGGGGGGGGGGGGATCTCCACGAGACAAATAGCACAGAAAATATAAGGGAGGGCTGGATCTATAAATAAGGCATGGGTCAATGAGCTGTACATGTAAGTTTTTGCGTTTAGACAGACTGACAAAGCATTTAACAACCCTAGACTTTCTCATGAAGCATATGGGCAAGGTGTTCACCTCAGTAGCTCATTCAATGTACCTGCTCAGTTCAACATACTTAAAAAACAAGCCTTCTGTACGTAGATGATAGATTGATAAAGGTGATAGATCCAGCTGGGAGAAGATCAAGAGAATTACTCTGCTTTATCAATCTATCATCTGTTCCCAGGCAACTGTCTATACAGTTCTTGAACCGATCATCAACAGATGCAGCTTCTTCTTGTCTTTCTCTCTTCCAGATTCACTGACGAATGGTACATTGAGAGATTTTCATAAGGCAAGAATATTAAGCTTGCAAGAGTAAGGTGAGTAAAAAAGATTTAAAGTACAGATCTGCCATGATTTAACTGATTGGCAAAAAAAGGCTCACGGCGCTCTGTAGCCTATTTCTGTTCTACTGGCTTCCACATACTGGAAGGAACAGAGCGACTGCCCACATTCCAAAGTCCAACATTTTTCTGATTTAGAAAAATATTTGCCTGACTATAAAATTGTGTTTAATTCCAGTTTTGTTTATAGACCTGAAAGGTATTTTCAATTTCCATATTTAATAAAAGGTAATTGAAACAGTATGGTCTTTGAAGTGCAAGAAAAAGAGATTTCTTTGCCAAGTTGGTTAGTCTGTACATTGGACAAAAGTAGTGCCCCACAGTGATACTGCTGAAATGGTGTAACCCCCAATATCCAATCTCTACCCCAATGGGCCGATCCCATCTTTCAGGAGGTCACCAACACTCCTTCTCTGGGGTCACTGACATCCCTGTCCTAGGATCCCTGGCTCCAGGATCTCTCCCAGAGGCTCCGGCCTCCCTCTTGCCTCACTTGGGATCTCTGACCTCCCTCTCAGCTGTTCCTGAGGTCTCTGGCCTCCCTTTCATTTGTTCCTGGACTTCCTGACCTCTCTCTCAGCCTCCCCCGAGTTCACTGACCTCTTCTGGCCCCTCCTGCGGTCACTGACCTCATCCTGGCCACTCCCAGGATCCCTGATCTCTGTTTTGGGGTCTCCTCAGGTCTCTGACCTCCCTCTCAGTCTCTACTGAGGTCCCTGACCTCCTGTCAGTATCTCCTGAGGTCTCTAACCTCTTTCTCAGTATCTCCTGAGGTCTCTGACCTCCCTCTCAGTATCTCCTGAGGGCTCTGATCTCCCTCTCAGTCTCTCCTAAGGATCTGACCTCCTTCTCAGCTTTTCCTGGGGTCTCTGGGCTTTCTCTCAGCCCCTCCCAAGGTCTCTGGCCTCTTGACTAGTCACAGGGTCTCCAGTCTCAGGAAACATTGCATGACACTGCCTGGGAATCACACAGTAGCCACTGACTAGGACCAGTGGCTGTAAATTCAGCAGCATAGACATAGGCTCTGTGTGTGTGTGTGTGTGTGTGTGTGTGTGTGTGTGTGTGTGTGTGTGTGTGTGTGTGTTTGTGTGTGTGCGTGCGTGCGTGTGTGTATGCACATACATGTGAGAGAGGAATGAAAGGAATTGGAATTGGTTTATTATTGATACTTGTAAAGAGGTTAATTGAATAACTTGTCTTGCACACCCTTCATACAGATCAATTCATTACACAGTGCATTGAGGTAGTACAAGGTAAAACAATACAGAATGCAGAGTAAAGTGTCACAGCTACAGAGAAAGTGCAGTGCGGGTAGACAATAAGGTGCAAGATCATAATGAGGTAGATTGTGAGGTCAAGAGTTCATCTTGCTGTACTAGGGAACTGTTCAATAGTTTTATAACAGCAGCACAGAAGCTGTCCTTGACCCTGGTGGTACGTGCTTTCAGGCTTTTGTACCTTCTGCCCGATGGGAGAAAGGAGAAGAGAGAATGTCCAGGGTGGGTGGGGTCTTTGATTATGCTGGCTGCTTTACCAAGGCAGCGAGAAGTATAGACAGAGTCCATGGAGGGGAGGCTGGTTTCCATGATGTGCTGAGTTGTGTCCACAACTTTCTGCAGTTCCTTGCGGTCCCAGGCAGAGCAGTTGCCGTACCAAGCCGTGATACATCCGGATATGATGCTTTCTATGGTGCATCAATAAAAATTAGTGAACGTCAAAGGGGACATGCCAAATTTCTTTAGTTTCCTAAGGAAGTAGAGACACTGGTGAGCTTTCTTGGCCATGGCATCTACGTGGTTGGACCAGGACAAGCTATTGGTGATATTCACTCCTAGGAAGTTGAAGCTCTCAACCCTCTTGACCTCAGCACTGTTGATATATACAGGAGCATGTGCACCGCCCCCCTTCCTGAAGTCAATGACCAGCTCTTTTGCTGACATTGAGGGAAAGGTTGTTGTCATGACACCATTTCACTAAGCTCTCTATCTCCTTCCTGTACTCAGACTCATCGTTATTTGAGATACGGCCCACTACGGTGGTATCATCTGCAAACTTGTTGATGGAGTTAGGGAGAGTTAGTAAGGGAGAGTGCTCCCCATATGTGAATATGGAAGTTATACTCATGTCTGAGGCTTTACAGGTAATTAGGAGCTACCTGTAGGGAAAGAAGTACTTGCTATTTCCAAGGCAATAGTATCCCAATTACCAAGAACGACAAACAAGATGCTGCCAGTAAGGTCTTGACCCAAAACGTTGACTGTCCATTTCTCTCCATGGAAGCTGCCTGTCCCGCTGAGTTCCTCCAGCATCTTTGCTGTTGCTCCAGACTCCAGCATCCGCAGTCTCTTGTGTCTCCCAGAAGTCATTTCCAAAATAAGGGGCCAGCCATTCAGGACAGAGCTGAGAAGAAATTTCTTCATCCAGAGTGTGGTGCATCTTTCGAAGCTCAGTCACTGAGTATTTTCAAGACAAGGATTAATAGATTTCTAGATATTAAGGGAATCAGGGGTTATGGGGTTAGTGCAGAGATTTACAAGGATGCTGCCTGGACAAGAAGGCCTGAGTTATAGGGAGAGGTTGGCCACACTGGATCTTTATTCCTTGGAGCGTAGGAGAATGAGGGGTGACCTCATAGAAGTTTATAAAATCATGAAGGGTATGGATAGGCTGGACAGTCATAATCTTTTCCCCAGGGATGGGAGGTCCAAACCTAGAGACCACAGATACAAGATAAGTGGGGTGAGATTTAAAAGAGACCTGAGAGGTAACTTCTTTACACAGAGGGTGGTGAGTACCTGGAATGAGCTGCCAGAGGAAGTGGTCGAGGTGGGTACATTTGCGATATTTAAGAGGCATTTGGATAGGTACATGGAGTGGAGGGGCTTGGAAGGTTGTAGGCTGAACGTGGGCCACTTGGACTAGCAGGGAGGATGCTGTGGTCAGCATAGACCAGTTGGGCCAAAGGGCCTGTTTCTGTGCTGTATGATTCTATGAAAGTGGTGCTGAGGTAAAAGATCATCCATGATCTAATTGAGGTATGGAGCAGGCACAAGGGGCCGAATGGCCTATTTCGGCTTCTAGTAAGTTCTTTCTATTTTATTAGCTCGCAAGTTCTTTATAGCCCATCTAGTGATCTGAAACTTGCATGTCTAGTGCACAGAACTTTGCGAGCATTGTGGGGAATCAATTCTCCCTGCTATTGCACAAGATATATCTACATCCAGCACCACAGAAAATGGATAAAATTGATTCACGTGTGGTGCTTCGCGTAACTGCATAGGGCGTTAAAAAGGCCGATTCATGTTTTATTTGACACAAGCAACACAGGTGAGCAATCTGATTCAGTGCTCATACTTCTGGGAGTACTTTTGTTTCTGGAGGCAGGAGGTTCTGGGTTTAAGAACCACTTCAGAGACTTGAGCATGAAACCTGAGCAGACATTCCATTGCACTGAGGCCTCTCTGCTCTCTCTACTGTGTGTTTATTTATGCTTGCTTCTCATTGCTTTTTTTGCTGGTTTTCATTCTTGCAAGTTATTACCCTCCCTATTTCCCCTCTATGACTCCTAGCAACTGGAATCTAGTTCTGTACAACATTGGCTTTTGTGTCTGAACTGCAGAATGGGTGAGTTTGTGACCGTTAAGACTCCTTCATAGGCAGCCCCTCGGCGTCCAGGTTGACTTGCTTCCTCTACAGTTCTGTGGATCCTGAGTTGACAATTGGAATATTCAGACTCTACCACAGTGGGACAAGCAGCGCTTGATAGGAGATGAGTGGGTTGATTAAACACTAAGCACTCCTCCTGCTCTTTGTGCATCCCAACAAAGAGGCTCCAAATGGTTGGAACATCCCAGATGCTTCTCTGACAGATGCTTCTTGGACCAGGGATACCTGCAGGTTGGTTAGGACTTACATTTTTTCAAGAAGATTTTGAGGACATTCTTGAAGCATTTTCTCTGTCTTCTTGGTAAATCTTGTCACAATGAGCTTAGAGTATAGCGCTTGCTTCGGGCCTCTGGTGTCACATGGGAACAACGTGATTCAGCCATTTGAACTGTTTGAGAGCCTCTGCTAGGGCTGTTAGCCTAGGAGAGGACATTGACACTAATTTACCCTTCCCGCAGTGGAGAGGGAGGATGTTGTGGAGGCAGGGTTGGTGGGATTTCTCAAGTGCTTTGAGATTGTAGGTTGTCAATGACTCCAAAGCATACTGTTGGGCAGGGGTCCCTGCAAGGGCATGCACATAGTGTAGCAGTTAGTGTAACACTATTGCAGCGCTAGTGACCCGGGTTCAATTCCAGCCACTGTCTGTAAGGAGTTTGTACGTTCTCCCCGTGTCTGCGTGGGTTTCCTCCGGGTGCTCCGGTTTCCTCCCACATTCCAAAGATGTACAGGTTAGAGCATGCTATGTTGGCGCCAGAAGCATGGCAACACTTGTGGGCTGCCCTCAGAAACTCTATGCAAAAGATGCATTTCACTGTGTCTTTCGATGTACATGTGACTAATAAAGATATCTTATCTTATCTCTGCAGACTATGAGCTTGGTTTGAGGTCTCCGTCTTTGAACACTCTCTTCCTCAGGTGGCCAAAGGTCATGCTGTTGCATTGAAGGTGCTGATGAGCTTCATCACCAGTGTCTGCTCTCACAGGAAGTAGACTCCTGACATATGGTAAGTGGTCCCCTCATGGATGTCATTGTTGTGGCATTGTTGAGAGGTAGTACAGATTGATGAAAGATCTTGTCTTTGGGAGGTTGAGTATAATATCCATCTTCTCATACACTTCTGTTAAGGACTCAACAATGGTTTGGAACTTGTACACATGCACAAGCATCGTCTGTTTATTGCAGCTCAGTGACTGAGGTTGAGGTGATCTTGGCTCTGGGGTGGAGGCAATGAAGGTTGGATAGTTTACTGCTCATCTTGTCCATTAACTCACTCCAGTGGAGGTTGGAGGTAAGTTGCAGTGTAACAGCAAGTAAGATCAAGAAGAGGATTAGTGCAATGACACAGCTTTGTCTGATCCCAGTCAGCACCGGGGTTGGGCCTGTTGTGGTGAGGATGTCTTGTTCCTCACCATCTGTTCTCCAGGTCACAAGTTTTCATTGAAACTCAGTTTTCCAATCCTGTGGGTTACAGATCTGTTCAGATATAAAATAAAAACCTGATCTGAACCCAATCCAATTGCGGTCAATCTGAACCCAACCCAACCATGGCACATCCAAATCTGACCAGACCACAACCAACCAGAACCTGAATTGACCACAGCCAATACAAACCTGACCAACCACAGCCAATCGGAACCCAATCAACCATGGCCGATCCAAACCTGACCCAACCACAGTCAATCCAAACCCAACTTGACCTTGGCCCAATCCAACACAAGTCCAAGGAGTAATAATTTTTTCATGCCCATGCCAAAGTGAACCCAATACATGTAGTCATGTCCCTTTGGTCTTGGGGACAGTAGCCAGGCTCCTCAGCAGAGCTGTTTCTCCCTCCCCCCCCCCCCTTTGAGCTGTGATGATGCTTCCAGTCTTAGAACATCTTGCATTTGTGGTTAATTAACTCTGGGACCTCCTGGACATTCTCATCAAACTGGTTCTGGTCTTTTCTGACAAAGAAACCAAGAGCGTCTTCACAGTTGTCAACTATGGTGGATTCCAGAGAAGACCAGGTATTGCGAGGCTTCTGTTGGTTGTGAGGCATTCATTGAAAAGGATCTTTTTGCTGGGTCTTTGAGCAGTGTTTCTGTTGCTGTCAATATTTTGGGGCCAGATTCAAGTAGATGTCGGAGTGGATTAGATGGTGGTCAGTCCAGAAGTCATTGGCTCCTTTCAAGGTGTAGGTGATGCAGACATCCTTGTGGTTCCTTCTTGGATGATGATGCATAGATACTGGTGCCTGGGCCAGAGGTGTTCTCATGATGACTTGTACTTGCCCGCCTGACGAAAAAAGGATGTTGCTTATGACAAAGCAGTTCTAGTTAGCCTCCCTGCTCCTTCCCTGCCAATCACACCTTTCCAGAGGTTTATATCCTTTCTAATACTGGCAATGAAATGTCAAATATGATAATTGACCTATATATTTAATATCAATTCAAACACCTTAATCGAATCATTCCCTCCAATTTTATTTTGTCCCCATAGATATGGCAAAAGATAAGTGAAGAATGTCAGCATACCAAAGAGGTTATGGCAACATCAGATGGGTTTAAACATAACAGTTCTCTTTTGCAGGCTGTTTGACATGAAGGACGAACAAATGATTTAGAAGTCTGGTCATTGCCTATGCCAGTAGTGCGCAAGTAAGTGATTTTACTTTGCATCTTCTGACCAAGAGTCCTCGACCTGAAACTTTAACTCTGTTTCTCTTTCCACAGATGCTGCCTGACCTGCTGACTGTTTACATTTTCTGTTTTTATTTCTGATTTTCAGCATCTGCACTTTTTTGATTTTCATATCTTCAATGTCCTGATTTGAAGGATAATTGCAAATTACATTTTATGAGTTGCAAATTATGGTTTGAAATAATAATTGTTTGCTGCAAAGCATAGAATTACCAGATTAGGGCAGGGGGAAAGAAAGACCAAGATCCAGTTTTTCTATCATCCTTTTAGTTACAAAGGGAATTTTAGTTACAAAGGATGTGTGGATAAGTGAAGTTAAGACTTCATGTAAAATCCAAAAAAATCCTAGTTTAAATGTTAGCTGATAAAGTTGGACATTGTATATTAAGAATGTAGTTCAGAACTTCCACAAGTGCTTGCCAGGGGTGGCAACTTTAACCTGCATTTATAATTACAAATCAGCGTTGAGTGAATAGTACATTATGGAAGTTATAGCCCTGGCCTGTCTCTTGTGAATCACAGGCTTCTACAAGCGCACTGCAATGCCATATTACATGGCAACCAGACACAAAACTTGGTAACAATGTTCAGCAAATAATGATCCATCAGCATATTCCACCAGAATGCACCACTTTTGTTTATCACTATTCCAAGTCAACCTTGTATCACAGTGGAGGCATTTAATATCATCTTGTTCTTTTGCTTCTGTTTTTCTTCCTCTTGTCCTTTTCCTCCTATTCCTTGAGATCAAGGATGACTTGCTACTGGTCTAGGTGATGCTCTTTACAGAACAAGGTTTTGGTCCAATGACAAGGAAGTCAAAGACAATCAGAGACCGGGTTCTGCTGTACAGATTTAACACACGTATTTCCATGAACACACACACACACACACACACACACACACACACACACACACACACACACACACACACACACACACACAATCTAAACACAGTCCCTCCCCTCACAGCCTCCCTCTCCACCCTCACTCCCCCACCCTTTCCAAGGTCTGGCACAGAGCCCCCAAACCTCTGCAGGGATTCCCAGAGAAGACCGTACTGCCTGCCTGATGCTGCACTATGGGTGGATCAAGCAGCCTCGGTGGAGGTTTTGACAGACGATGGGGATGGATCCATCTCACAGGAGCAGGAATGCCTCACTTGGCCACTGCCACAACACCCAACCCTGAGTGCAGATTCCCTCAGCACTGTACAAATTGGACAGCTATAGTAACCATCCCCATCCTGCATGTCTCTGAGTCACTGAGTCGGTGACACTTTGACAATAAAGGAGAGGGTGGCATATCTGAATAGCTTGCTCCAAACCCCAGTCACATCCTATGGAGAGATAGGGAATCCCAATGGGTTGGTGTAGCCAATAGTGTACAGAGTAAGTGAATTTGAGACAGAGAGTGAGGATACACAGAAACTGATCCTTTTCAGTAGGTACAGTATATTTGTTATGAGTGTGAATATGGATGTAGACTGTGGGTGTGAGAATAGGAGCATAGCAATTATATTAATAGCCAATTAATTCAGAGGCCTGGACTACTGATTTGGAGACATGTTCAGATCCCTCCATGGCAACTGGGAGACTTTAAATGTTAATTCAATGTATCTGGAATAAAATGCTCAAATCAGCTAAAATGACTCTGAAGCCTCTGGATTTTCTTAAAAACACAACTGATTCACTGATGTCCTTTTATGGGAAGAAACATGTGCTAACATAGAACAACACAGCACAGAACAGGCCCTTCGGCCCACAATGTTGTGCTGACATAGCTAATCCCTCCTACCTGCAGAATGCCCATATCCCTCCATTCTCCTCCCATTCATGTGCCCATCCAAGCCTCTCTTAAAAGCCCCCAATGAATTTGCCTCCACCACCCTATCAGGCAATGGCATCCACTACTCTCTGAGTAAAAAACGTACCCCTCACGTCTGTACCTACCCCCTCACCTTAAGTGCATGCCCTCTGGTATCGGATTGCTCAATAATGGGAAAAAGATATTGCTTGTCCACCCTATCTATGCCCCTCATAATTTTATACACTGACCTCATCTGGCCTCTGTGTAACACCAGACCCACAGCAGTCTAGTTGACCCCTAACTGAAGTTGCCTAGCAAGCCACTCAGTTAAGGTACGATTAGCAATTGGCAATAAATGCTGGATCTTGCCAGTGACACTCAACATTAAAAAAATAGAGTAGCCAAACTGTGACGTGGCACCTTGGCTGTGCAACAGTGGTAGGAGGATAAGTAATGTAATAGTCACGGGGGATTTTGTAATTAGGGAATGATTATCAACCTTCATAGCTAGGATTGGGATTCCCTTGTACATACTTGGTGTCAGGATGAGGGACATCAAGCATCTTGAAAGGAGATATTGGAAAGGGAAGAGGAATATCCTGCTTTTTGTGATCCATGTTGGGATCAATATCAGATGAATGAGTAGGAAAGATGACCTGGATAGGTCAACGTACAAGGAGCAAAATTAAACAGTAGGGTCTCATGGATTATAATTCCAAAATTATTAACTAAACCGTGCAAACCGTGGTAGGGTTAAACAGATTTTATGACATAGATGGAGGTCATTTGGCTTGTGAATCTATGCCAGCTCTCAGGCCAATCCCATCAGTTCTTTTCCCTGCAGCCTGCTCCCTCCCTCACGCCCATCAACTCCACGCCTACACGAGGTGGTCAATTAACCTACCAACCTGCACATTGTTGAGAATGTGGGAGGAAACCAGAGTACCTGGGGAAATCCCACACAGACAGCACCCAATGTTATGATCGAACCCAGGTACTGGTGCTGTGACACAGCAGCAATACCAGCCATATCTGTAAGTATTAGATCCTGAGTGATGCAGAAGTCTCCCAGAAATAGTTGTTACTGCACTTTTGGATCACGTATGCTAATCTTTCCCATTTTGCTGACAGTTCTCATTTCACTCTTTTGGTTTAATTACTTTCAATCCTCTAATTTGCCCTTTAGCTGTAGTACTTAAAGTATCTTTTCTGATGATTAGCTTATTCTCTTTTTCATTTGTTTTAAATCTGTTATTAATACCACCTTCCCCACACCAGGACCTCCCTCTTATTAACAGCTTTGAACTATTTGTGGCAGCCCAAGTTTATCCTTTTAGTAGGACCTAGTCCAATCTAGTTAAGGTGGATTCCATCCCAATAATATTAGTCCCTTCCTGTCCCACTACAAGTGCCGCATGAAATAAAATCTTCCACCCTTGGAACAGTGAGAGGTGACTTAATTGAAACATATAAGATCATAAGGGGTCTTGACAGAGTCAATGTGGAGAAGACATTTCCTCTTAGGTTAGAATTTAGAACTAGGGATCATTTTTTAAAATGAAGGGATCACCACTTAAGATGGAAATGAGGTGAAATATTTTCTCATGGAGGTTGTGAGTCTTTGGAACTCTCTTCCACAAAGGGCAGTGAAAACAGAGCCTTTGTATATTTTTAAGGCAGAGGTAGATAGATTCTTGATAAGGAAGGGGGGTTGGTGGGAATGTTAGGTTAAGATTACATTCTGATTAGCCATGATCTTATTGAATAGCAGGAAAGGTTCAAGGGGACGAGTGGTCTATTGCTGCTCCCAATTCGTAGGTTTATGTTTACCTGATGATCGCAGGAGGGGATCCACTCCCTCACCTATCTTCTGCACCACTTGTTTCACTAGAATTGCTTGGCCACAAGGCCAACTGTTTGCGAGTCTGGGACGAGGTCTAGAAATCAGAGCCAGAGAATTTTTGGGAAAGTCAGAAACAAATTAGGAAATTTGGAACTCTCTTCCACAAACAGCAAATTATATCAGGTCAATAGTTAATTTTAAGTCTATGGTGGACAGATCTTTTTGTTAAATAAAGGCATTTGTGAAGAGGTTTAGAGTTAGGTCACAGATCAGCCATCGTCTCAGTGAATGACAGAGTAGGCCAGAGTGTTTAAAAGGCAGACTCCTGTCCCTATGTTCCAAAACACTACAATTTTAAAAATAGCTAGACTGCTCTCTATAGTTCTCCCTGCTGGTTTTGAAGGAGAAGCTGAGGATATATGAAGAAAGGTCTTGCTACTTATTTCCTTCTCTGGCTATCCATGTCTTTGGGCCCTGCCAACCTACTGCTATTCAGAAATATATCTCCCTAAACCAGATCTGGATCTACTTATTAATTAAGGATAACTAAAATGCATTGATAAATTATCATAACATTTTTCTGGATATTGCTAACAATATAAAAAGTAAAATACTTGAAAGCTTGGTGAGGCATTGACCTGGTCGAGCTGCAAGTACTGGAAACAGATAACAATTATGGACTTCAAAACCTTTCCCATTAGCCTTGAGGTGGAATGATATTGAATCTTCATAATCTTCAAGAATTGCAGATGTTTTGATAATGATCATTTGATTTTGTGTCATAGAGTGGTACAGCACCAAAACAGGCCCTTTGGCCCACCATGTCCATGCTGACCTTTTCGCCCAGCTACACCATTTGCCTGCATTAGGTCCAAATCTCTCCATGCCTTGCCTGTTCAAGTGCTTATCTAAATATCTCTTAAATGTAGTGATTCTATCTGATTCCACCAACTCCTCTAGCAGTGAGTTTCAGATATCAACCACCCTCTGGGTAAAATACTTACCCCTCAGAACCCTTTTAAAACTCCTTTCTCTCACGTTAAACCTACATCCTCTTGATTTTGATAACACATGGGAAAAAAGATGAAAAATAAAACAAATCTTGGATGTATATGGTGCATTTCATGATCTCAGGATTTCAGAAATGTAAATAGCTTTATAGTCAATCATATAGTTTATGAAGTCCTGAACAAAGTAATTTAGGAAATGCAGGAGCCACTTTGTGCACTGCAGTGTTCCAGAAATGGCAATATGATAATCTGGTTTAGTAATGTTGGTTGAGATTTGAATATTGCTTAGGCTATGAGGGATAAATCTGCTGCACTTTCCTAAATTAGTGCAACAGGATCTTTTACCTATATTGAGAGACTGAAAGACAACACTTCCAACAGGGCAACACTCATTCAGTGCTCAGGTTTTTGTTGTGAGTGACTCAGAAGCAAGAATACCACTGACTGAATCATGATTGAGACAGAGCTATGGATAAGTTCCACAGCTGAAGTTCTGCCAGGAGCTGTTAGAGTGACCACAGACTTCAATTTACACACTCCTGGATCCTGCCAAGTAAAAACAGGGAATTATATGCCAAACGCTACAACCAATAGTTCACTGGTGCATGAAGTAAGTCACGGATGACTTGCTTCCATTAAATTCCCTGTGGGGAAACTGCCAGTAACATGTGAGACAGCCCAATACATTTTTTCCTGGGTTGCAGCTATCCTCAAAGTACTTGACATACTTTGGCATCATGCATGTGGGTATACAAACCCCTATGCAATTCCACAGACTTCCAGCACGGACAACAGTTCCATTGCTTTAATAAGCTGCATCCTGTGATCACTGACATAACAACATGAAGTCACGTAGCAGCCACAGCTTCAGTATTTTCATGAAATCTATGATGCCACAGATACTTCTTAAAGGGACTGAATAAATGAACAGACAAATCCTCGTGATCAAAGAACCCAGCCGATGATCTTCGTGAACCAACTATGAACAAGAGCAGAATCGTGATTTAAGGCTCATGCTTTCACCACAATCCTGGATAAGCAGGTCACTGGAATTGTGAACCGGAGGTTTTGCAGCCTCACAATTATCTTTTAAGTCTACTTCACACTAGGTTTCTTCAGACATGTAATTACTGTTTGTAAAGTAGGTAAATGTGACAAACAATTTGTGCACAGCAAGTTCCACAGCAGTAATGAAGTAAATGACCATCCAAATCACTTCCAGGATCAGAATCAGATTTATTATCACTGGCTTAAATGACGTGAAATTTGCTGTTTTGCAGCAGCAGTGCAGTGCAAAGACATACAATTACTATGAATTAAAAAAATGAAGAAATAGCGCAAAAAAAGAGGAATAATGAGGTAGTGTTCATGGGTTCATGCACCGTTCAGAATCTGATGGCAGAGGGGAAGAAGCTGTTTCTGAATAGTTGAGTGTGGGCCTTCAGGCTCCTGTACCTCCTCCCCGATAGTAGTAATGAGAAGAGGGCATGTCCCGGATGGTGAGGGTCCTTAATGATGGATGCCACCTTCTTGAGGCACCACCTCTTGAACGTGTCCTTGATGGCGGGGAGGGTTGTACCCATGATGGAGCTGGCTGAGTCTACAACCCTCTGCAGCCTCTTGCGATCCTGTGCATTGGAGCCTCCATACCAGGCTGTGATGACATGGTGAATCTTCTCAAACACCACTTGTGCATATGACAATAAACTTGACTTTGACTTTAGTGATTTGGTTGAATATTAAATGTTGATTCATGAACATCCCTATCTTCAGTGTTGGTAAAATATGTCAGGTGATTGCATAGAACAAGGCTGAAGCTTTTGCAATCAACTTCAGCCAGAAGTACTGGGTGTCCATCTTCAGAGGTCCCTACTGTCAAAGAACATTGTACCGAGTCGACCAACTGCTGAAGGTATTCAGCAGGTCAAGCAGTATCTGTGGGAACCTCAGAGAAACATTTCGAATGTTGAAAGGGCTGGACAGAGTAGATGTGGCTAAGTTGTTTCCCTTGGTGGGTGAGTCCAGGACAAGAGGGCACAGTCATAGGATTAGAGGTACCCATTTAGAACAGAGATGAGGAGAAATTTCTTTAGCCAGAGGGTCATGGATTTATGGAGTTCGTTGCCACATACAGCTGTAGAGACCCGATCATTAGAGGTGTTTAAGGAGGAGATTGATAGGTATCTACTTAGTCAGGGTATCAAGGGATATGGGGAAAAGGCCGGGAATTAGGTCTAGATGGGAGAATAGTTTAGCTCATGGTGAAGTGGTGGAGCAGACTCGATGGGTTGAATGGCCTACTTCTGCTCCTTTGTCTTGTGAGTCAAAGGAATGGTTGGCATTTCAAGCCATGACCCCGCATTGGGGTCTGGACCATCCCCTTGCCTCCACAGAAGCTGCTTGACCTGCCGAGTTCCTCCAGCAGTTTATTTTTTTTTGTTCCAGATTTCAGCATCTGTCATTTCTTACATCTCTATTGTATTTAATTAATTAGATTAGGTCCTCAGGATATCAAGAGATGGCTGAGTGTACTGGTACAGCTGTAGGCACCAACAAGATCACAGTCTGGTAATGAAGAGAATGTACTAACTCCTTAAAGACAGTGGCCGGAATTGACCCGGGTTCAATTCCGGCCACTGTCTGTAAGGAGTTTGTACGTTCTCCCCTGGTCTGCCTGGGTTTCCTCCCATGTTCCAAAGACGTACAGGTTAGGAAGTTGTGGGCATACTATGTTGGCGCCGGAAGCGTGGTGACACTTGTGGGCTGCCCCCAGAATACTCTACGTAAAAAGATCATTTCACTGTGTGTTTCGATGTACATGTGACTAATAAAGATACCTTAAGATGTGCTCCAGAACGGAACGGGCATCTAAACAAGATGTCTTAGTACAACTACAACAGTGACATCTATCCAACCATGTGCAAAGTTGCATTCTAACTAACTACAACCTGATCAGCTTCCCCTCAATCATCAGCAAAGAGGTAGAAGCAGGACTTACCCGCCAATAACTTGATCACTGATAATCATTTAGGGTCATAATCATAATCAGTGGTGCTGAGGTAAGCAAAGCCATTTTAGCCACATGCATGAATTTTAGTAGAAAATACCTTCCATATACTCACACAGTGGCTTTTGCAAACCCATCATGTATAAAAATATTAAAGTATGCACTTCAGCTGAATGTGTGTATTGAAATCATTTGTGCAATTACTGCCTGTGACTTTTTATTATCTAATCAGAATGGAATTAATCATAGCTGGATTTCCAATTAGTAGTTAATGGCTAATATATTGGACACATCTTGAAGCCGTGGCAGAGATTTCATGCACCAGAAACTCCATCTGAATGAATGATACACTAAAAGAAATTGCATTTGTAGTCGATTCAGAAACATCTGCAATTTGACACAAAAAAGAAACTGTTTTAATACACACTATATAAAATGTTAGAAAAAGCATCAGTGAACTCACGTAGGATAAAACCATTTGAGTCCATTGTATATTAAAAGAATGCTTTTACTTATATGAGTGTCATCTTCAGCTCCCTGGTAATGTTCAACCCCCTTGAGTGGCTATAAGTTCATGCTCCAGAGAGAAACACAAAATCTGGCTGACAAGTCGGTACACAACCATTGTTGGACCTAACTTTCATTTGGCACGTTAAACCAAAGCTCATTCTACACTCTAGTGGACATATGATCAAGATACTTTTATTTACTTACTATGACACAGAAGGAAACCTCATGTCCACACTGGCTCCCAGTAGAACAATCCCATTCTTCCTCTTCTTATATCCCTGAAGCCCAGCAACTTATTCTCTCTCACATGCACAGCAACTCCCCTTTGATCCCTTTGCCTCATCTACTGGGGTAGTTTCCAGTAGCCAATTAATCTACCAGAGAATGTGCAAACTCCACACACCTAAATTCCAGATTGAACTGCTGCATCATGCTGTCCAACAAACTCTCCTGGCCCAATTTTATCTTTCAAACAAAGCCATCAGATTATTTATCTCATCCCAAGTTTCCTTTTGCCTATTTTCCTTTTTGGGATGAGATCATGACGGGTCTATCATAAATATAACATTTTTCAGTGTTTTTGCAATAAATTTCAATTGAAATTGTTCTGTCCAACTTATGCTTTAAGTTCTTCAGTTGGCAACTCTGACTCTGTCGCCACTCTAGCAGCTTGCTTAGAAACTCCAAAGAAAACTGGTGTTGTGCTGTTAAAAATAGTCTTAACTCAGAAAACAGCGCTATTGTGCATATGCCTTGGTGCCCATTATGAAATTCAACTCCTTACTATTTGATGGAATTTTTATTCTCCCTGGCACCTTTTATCTGTTGTAAAGCTTCTCCAGATTATATGGACAATGGTGCATAACCCAATATTCATCCCCAGCATGATATTACAGCTCACTAGTCTGAAAGATAACAGTTCTGCTTTATTCACAGCTTTTACTATAGCTGAGACTGTGCAATTTAAAGTGCCAATACATATTTTGTCCTCACAGATATCTGCAATCTCCTGCAATCTCAAATATTTGCCCAGGGAGGTCAGAATTACCATCAGCTTCTTAGCCTCAGGATTATTCACAGTCATCAAGGACATCTTCAAGAGGTGGTGCCTCAAGAGGGTGGCATCCATCATTAAGGGCCCTCACCACCCGGGACATGCCCTCTTCTCGTTACTACCATCAGGGAGGAGGTACAGGAGCCTGAAGACCCACACTCAATGATTCAGGAACAGCTTCTTCCCCTCTGCCATCAGATTTCTGAACTGTCCATGAACCCATGAACACTACTTCGTTATTCCTCTTTTGCACTGTTAATTTTATTTTTGTAACTTATAAAAATTACTATGTCTTTATGTCTTGCTCTGTACTGCTTCCACAAAACAACAAATTTCACGACATGTATCAGTGATAATAAACCTGATTCTGATCCTGATTCCAGGCAGCTGCTGCTGAAATTTTGCCTCCCCTCACAGTTTGCTGTTTATTGCTGCTTTAGGGAGGTCACCCAAACTGCATGGTCGAAGAGAGTACTCTTAATCTATTCTTCCTTCAGCCCATGGGAGGGGGCAGAAGAAGTCTGGGGAATTGGTAGAAAGTGTGGGAATAAACAGACAACACTCATGCTGTACTCTGGAGGGTGACCTGGCAACATGCCTTCTAAAGGTGCTGTTCTTTACTAGCCTGTGCAGATTCCTCTGATTCCTTGGGAACATTTTTACATCACTGTTCCCCTCACCCTCCTTCACTACATCATTTCAGCATCCAATTTTTTTTAGCAACAATACAGCTCCCTGCACCTGGAAAAGCTCTGCTTGTATTCCTTTAGGACATTGCATCTAGCAATTTAGTTTTGTCATTAAAATGGGCAAGCATATTATATGAAATGTAAATACTTTCTTCAAGATCTTATGCAATGTGTTCCATGTAGAATTACCATCATTTTACATACCATGCACAATTATTGTTATTATGTGCAATGTATATAATTGCATTTTCATTACATATAATGCAGCTTTATCTTCATTATTATATAAAGTTTAAAAGTTTCTTTATTATGAACCATATAATATAGATTAATTATTTGCAATGCAGGATCAACCTTCATTTACAAAGTTTATGTTCAATTCTGGATTACAATATGCAAGGATATGCAATATATCTGTTACATCAGAGAATTACATTTATTTTGTGCAGTTTGGAATTGTTAATAAGATTTTTTCTTTACACAATGTAAAATAACTATCTACAATGTATGTTAGTTTCTTCATTATAATAGGTCATGCTGAATTATCCTTATATGCAGTGCAGAATTGTAGTCTTCATGATACTATGGAATGTCTAATTATCTTTGCTATGTGCAATGTAGTATTATCTTAATTATATACAATATAGTGTCTCCATTCAGTGTAATACAGCATTGCCCTTAATTTATGCAGTGCAGAATTGTATTCAATATGGATTATAATGTAGTTTATTAACATTAAATACGATGCATAATTACCTGCAAAGTATCTTTGTCATGCAGTGCAAAATTATCTTAATAATTATGTACAAAGCATAATAAGTCACTTCAAATTTATATGCAATGCCGGAATTAGCTTCCTTATTATACGCATTGCAAAATTAGCTGCACGCTTCTATTAAAGGGTTTGTGCCTGGGGCTGCTGGTTTGCAGCCGGCGTGGGGGCTCGTCCTTCGCTGCGTACCCTTTACCCCCTGACCTCCGCCCAGGCGCCAGCTTGCGCGGCTCCTCGCTGATGGATGCTGAGCGTCGTTTCGTCGCCAGTGCCGGTTCGGCCTGCTCCTCCGCCTCGGTCTCTTCCCTCCCACCCCGCTCAAAACTATGCGAAGAAAGTCCAGAATCCTCCTATGCTTTGCCCTTCTCTGGGTGCTGGGGATCGCCTACTACATTTATCTGGGCAACGGGACGAGCCGGAAGGTGAGGATTTTGATTACTTTTTTCGTTCAAAGAAAGAGCGACCGGTTGTGCGCTGGGCCTCGGCTCCCAGCCGACCCGGGGCAAGGGGATCGAGCCCCGGGGACCCGTCCTCCGACACTCTGCCCGGGGCTGGTCATCCGCCCCGGGTCGGCTGGGCGGCACTGGCATGCAGGGGAGCACATGGACACTCGGCGGGATACCCGGAGACCGGAGAGAACGAGAGGACGTTCACTGGATCACCCATGCAGGCTGCTGGTGTAGCACCAGGATCTGCAGTGCCTGGTGTCTTCACTCATGTAACGGCTGGGTCAGTCACAAAGACACCGGGTTACTCACAGGGACGTTGGATCAGTCACACAGACACTGGGTCAGTCACAGGGACGCTGGATCGGTCACAGAAACACTGGATTAGTCACACGGTCGTTGGATCAGTCACACAGACATAGAGTCACTCACTTAGACACTGGAACTTGCAGACATTGGATTACATTGATACTGGAACTTGCATTCAATGGAGCACTCAGGCAGACACTAGATCAGATACTGGATCAGACACAGACATGAGATGACTCACGTAGACACTGGGATTTGCAGACACTGGATCAGTCACATAGGACACTGGAATTTGCTGGCACTGGATCAGCCACACAGACAGCAGATCAGACACTGAATCACTCACAAAGGCACTGGAACTTGTAGACACTGGATCATTTACATGGGCTTTGGATCACTAACACGGGCTGTGGAGCAGTCACGTAGACACTGGATCACCCGCATAGACCCACTGAATTACAGGCAGGGGAGTACTCACAGACACTGAATCATTCACCCTTCTTAGACAGTTGATTGGGTTAAGGAATAACCTACTTCCACTCCTTTTTTTTGTGGGTTCTGAGATGGCTAATGAAGCCTATGTGGGAACCGCCCACTCTTCCGCAGATGGGGAAAGTAGCTGAGGTGGTGATGATGCGGGGTAGTTTGTGATGTAGTCCAGTCCTTCCATTGATTGTATAGGGTCTCTGTGTGCTTCCAGTGCATGGCCTTGAGGTTCTCAATACTGTCTGGAATGCTGCTTCTCCATTTTGAGCAAATATGGGTCAGCAGTTCCCAGGAGTCAATGGGGATATTGCATTCTTCAAGGATGCTTTGAGCACCTCCTTGATTCATTTCTGTTGTCTGCCTGGTAATTACTCTGAGACACTGGAGCACTCACAGACACTGGATCGTTCATTTCTATATCTGATAGGCAACTGGTGGATTTGGTGTATTTGGACTTCCAGAAGGCCTTCAATAAGATGCCACATATGAAGTTATTACTATCTGTTAAATGACTCCTTTTCAGATTGGGAGACTGTGACCTGTCAGGTGTCAGAGGGTTTGGTGCTGGGGTCCCACCCTATTCACAGTATGTACAATAGTAACTTGTATGAGAGAACCACAAGCAATATATCCATATTTGTTGATGATCCACGATGGGTGGCAATGCAAGTTGTGAGGAGGATGCAGAGAGGCTCTGAGAAGATATTGACAGACAAAGTGAGGACATGGTGGATGGTATTTGATGTGGAAACTTGGTAGAAAAAAAGGTTTTGTAAATGGCGAGGAACTAAAATAAATTGTTGTTCAGTGGGATCTTGTTTACACCTCACCAAAAGTTAGCATGCAGATACATGAAGTGATTAGCAAGGCAAGCGACATGTTGGCCTTTATTGCAAGAGGATTTGAATACGAGAGTAGAGGCATGTTGCTCGAATTATGTAAGGGCCTTGATTAGATTGCACCATTCACAGGTCAGGTCTCCACATCTAAGGAAGGATAGAGTTGCGATAAAGAGAGTGCAACGAAGACTCACCAGATTGATTCTTGGTTTGAGGGGTTTCAGGGGTGTGGTTTGTCCTATGAGAAGAGACTAGGGAGTCCCTGCTGATGAACTCTAGAATTTGGAGGAATACGAGGCGATTTCATTGAAATGTACAAATTTTTAGGAGGCTTATCAGGGTAGATGTATTCCCCTAGCTGGGTTATCCAGAGATGGGTGTAACAAGTGTCAACAGAGACCGTTTCAAAATAAGGAGTCTTATTTTGATTCGGGAGTGAGATGAGAATTTTTTTTTCATCTAAAGGGCAGTCTTATCATCTGAATTCACTGCCTTTAAAAAAAACCTGTGGCATGTCATTCGCTGAGTATGTTCAAGATAGGATAGATGTCTGAATGAAGAGAGAATCAAGGGAGTTTGGTTAGCTGCAAGAGGTTGGCACCGAATTTTTTAAAAAATCAACCATATTCGTATTGAATTGTGATACAGGAATGAGGGCTGAATGGCCTTCTCTGGTTCTGTTATGCCCTTAAGCTGTTGCAACTCTCATAAATTATACATATCTAGTGCAAATCTCAATTTAGTTCAATGATAAAATCTAACTGATTAATTTTCGGCCCTAATCCATACATCACTGAAATCGAATTCCATATTTAACAATTTAAGCATTGTTACTAGTTTTGACAAGAAGCTGGATAGGATTTGTGTCACTGTGATTGACGGAGCAATATGTAAGCCACAAGTGAATTATTATGAAGCTTCATTTGTATTTGGGGGGGATTCAGTTAAGACTGACTATAGTGCTTGGTCAAGTGTCTTTGTTTCTATCTGAATTAACAGAATCACCTCCCTTTATCCTCTCTATTCCTCCGTCCTCTTTTAAGTCCACACAGCTACAGTTAGTAATAGTGACCACAAATATGAGGACCTCCAATTCAATAAAGAGACTTTATTCACCCAGGGTCCAGTGAGAGTGTGGAACTGGACACTGCAGTGAGTGGTTGAGGCAGATTGCATAAATTGATTTAAGGGGAGGTTCACACAAGTGGACACAAGAGAAGCAAATGTAGGATATGCTTTTAGGGTGGGATGAAGAAAGGTGGGTAGAAAATGTTGTAAAGCACAAACACTGGATTAACCAGTTGGGCCTCATGGCTGATCCTTAAAATGTGCCTCTTTAACAAAACTTTTGGTCACCCATCCAAATTTATGTGCATGATGTTTTTTTTGCCTGCTTATACTCACATGAAGTGACAGCATTTATAAAATACTAATAACTGAGTCTGATATTTAATTCCAGGGGATGGTGGTGGGATCAAGGTTGAGATTGAAGGGGACAAGGGAAACAAGATGAAACTGTTGGAATTTGATCCATATCTGCAGATAGATTGAGCAGTGCAGATTTGTGTGGATCTGTCATACTGTATTTGTCTTTGCAGAGTAATTATATTTATTAAAATAAATTAGAGAAAGAAAGACAGTTTAATGGAAGCCAAACCACAAAATCCTAATCATCTGATCTGCTGGCTTCTCACCAGCAGCCAGGACCAGAAATTCCACTTTCAACAATGGAATCTCTTTGGGTCTGACAATAGATTGGAGTTTGGAACAAGCAATAACTAAAACATAGATGCTTCACCTCCACCTCCTCAATGCTTTCAAGGAGGATGCCACTGATATAAGTGACCTGTCTGAAACTGCAAATACTAGTCATAATTTTGTTTGAATTGTCAGTAAATCATGATGTGCCCTTTGGCCAAAAGAATATCTAGGGTTGTACGTTATTTGTAAAGTCACTTTTATTAGATGTAATTAGTAAATCTACCGTGATTATATGCATTCTGACTCCTAGCCTTGTAGAGCAAAAGGAAAAGGGAATATGAAAATGAACCTCGCCCTTGTTTTCCTGTGTGTTCTGTTTGCATGTAGGTGACTACTTGTGTACACAACTATGCAGTTTCAAGGAGTGTTGCAATGCCGGATGTGCTGCCCTTGAGATAGGATGTTAAACTGAAGCTCCATTTACCCACAGGTGGATGTAAAAGATCCTGCAAAAGAGGAGATGTATTCCACAGTCAGCATCACCAATGTAGATAATGTGATCATACTGCTAACTGTGGAACCTTGCTGCTTACAAATTGGCTCCTGTTTGCATGATTACAACAATGATCAAACTTTGTGATGCCCTGAGGTTACACGATGTTCCTTTTTCAAAGGGACTTCAATCTGAAACGTTAACTCTGTTTCTCCTCGCAGATCTGCTGAGTGTTTCCGGCATTTTTTGTTGATTTCCAGCATCTGCAGTTTTTCTTTGATTTTCCTTTTTCTTTGTCTGCATTGGGCAGTTTCTCATTTTACACTGCAATCACTTCAGACTTTGTGGGCTCTGCAATGAGGTGTATCATAAAATGAATGTGTTGCAGCTTATGACCAGTCTGTTTCTATACCATGCCAGCTGTGGATCAATGGTTGTAAAGGGACACTTTGTAAATAACTGGTAGCATTCTCCAAAGACAAAATGAAATGGTGCACTGCCCGTGTTGGCTAATGTGTTTCAAAATCCCTTCCACACCCAGCACTTTCCACATCGTGCCAGTGTGGCTCAGAGTATGCTGCTGGGTGGATTGCTTGAAGGACACATTGGTGCTGAATCTAAATCTAATGTTTCTTCCAGAATCACAAACCTTTTGTTTTAATCCTTCGTACTTACATTGTGGGCGTAGCTGCAATATTGGTGTTTAATGCCCATCCCAAGTTACCATGGCAACAAAGCAGTGCCTTCAAATCGGTGCCTGTGTGATATTGCAGTTGTTTGATAAGGCTCAATTTATATCAAGATTTAGAGTTAATCACCTTGGTGTGGGATTGAAATTAGAGATTGGGTAAGGAGGACTCATTGTCTTCTCCAATGGATCTTTGGAAACCACTTGGGTTTCTAAGGTGACTTCATGATGTCTAGACTTTTATTTCCAAATTAAACTTCTCAAAGGTTTAGTTTAAATTCTCTGGATTATTAGTCCAGCAACATCGCCATCATCCTATCATGGGGCTAGATGCTGCCTGTACCACAGGGAGAGGGAGTACCAACAGAATGCAGAATGCTAGTGAATGTTTCATTGTAAGTGCCTGAAACTGAATTAATAGTATCATATTTGAAAAGGAAAAGTAATTATCACATTGATATTGGGCAATATTTTAATTGTAAAAAGAACCTCAGAGACTTGCATTTATCCATTCTCTTTCATGGTCCCAGGACTCCCAAAGGACATTGCAGTCATGTATTTGTGAAGTGATATAATATCAGAATTGCAGCAGTCAATGTGCACATGTGGCACAGATTTAACATTTTGGCAAAAGGTACAGAGAGAATTGGGGAAAACTTTTCTGAACTGGAATTCATTTTGTTGAAATGGTGGAACCAGAATTAATCGGTGCCTTCAAAAGTGAACTGGATATATGTTTGAGAGAATATAATTTGGAAGATTGGAGGAGAAGTAGGGTGACTTTACTGGAGCTGGAATAGACTTGATGGGTCAATCAGCCTCTTTCTGCACCTGAGTAATTCTGTCATTCCAGGATGAGATCAAATTCAGTAACTTTCATCATCTCGTCCAACCTCTGGGTCTTCTGACACCACAGCACTCCCACTGTGCTGCATTGTGAGTGGCGTCCTGAATTATGCTCAAGTGTTTACAGTGGGATTCAAACCCACAAGCTTCATTCAGAGCTCTAGCCATTAAGGCATTGCTAGAAAATATTGCTTTGACCCACCTATGCAAGTACATGGTGTATTGCAGTCAGAAGATACTCTGCTCCTCTTTTAATTTGAAAATACCCTTATTAACGTGGGAAAATCCCATTATAGATAAACAGTACAGTCATTTAAACATCTCTTGTCCTTGATTTGTGTCCAAATGACTGAAGTGTTTGCATGACTGCATTGCTTTGTTTATGCCCTTACAGCTGAATGTCACTTCTTAAAAGTTGTGTTAATTACAGTTAAAGAATTCATCATGCTGATCTTTGTGTGCTACTATTTAACTGCTGGCTATTTAAAAAAAAGTAATCTTGGTGATATGCAGCAACCTAATGCACATACAGAATGTAATAACTTTATTTTGAAAACTCCTTTTGTGTTTAAAAATATTTTTGTCAACTGTAGGTCTTTGTTTTATTTCAAAGGAAGTACTCCTAGTTTTTTTTGTTGATTGCAGGAACCTACAATAATTTCTCTTTCATTAACTTTGGGTATTTTCCATGCTTTTAAATAAAAACAATTGTTTAAAGGCACTCATTTTTAGCTTATCCCTTCTTCCCATGTTCTTCAAGGGATGAAGGAGGGCTGTACCCACTAAATTCTACATACTTGCAGCAATCTCATTTAAATCAAATGCTTGAACGACCGAAATAAGTAGCTCACTTGTATGTTAGTACATAATCTCTAGATATCCCAAAACACTTTGTAGAGGCAGTTAAGTACAGTTGGAAGTGTAATTACTAGGTAGGAAATGTGTAACCAATTTGTACACATCAAGGTGTCATAAACAGCAATGTGATAATGCCCAGATAATCTGTTTGAGTGTTCATGCAAGATTTCAGGGAGAACTAATCTGATTTTCTTTGAATGGTATCATAGGATCTTTTACATCCTTCTGTAACACCAGATCGAACCTTGGTTTAACATCTTTTAAGGAGTGTATCTGTGACAATGCAGCATTCCTCGGTGTTAGCAATGAAAGTAGGCCTCCGTTTTGTGCTCAAGGCTGTGAAGTGAGACTTGAAGTCATGACTTTCTGACTCAAAAGCAAGAATGCTGCCCTTAAAGCCACACTGACATTTTCATGCAATGCCAAAATGGTGTCATACTTAAGTTTGTTTGGAAGCCAGCGGAATCTAGATTAGCAAGAATAACTTGTTAAACTTGCCTGGAAGGTCCCATTCACTAAATCCAAACTAATGAAAATCTGTTGGGTTTTGTAAATGTGCAGAAACAACTGGAAAATTGGGATGCTACTATTTTAAAACAAAAAAAATCAGCAAATCAGATTGTTCACCTTCAGCCTTGGTAGCAGCCAGAGTTCTGGATCAATGATCCAGAGATATGAGTTCAAATCCTAACGTGGCAAGTGGAGAAGTTAAATAAAAAAGATTAAATAAATCTGAAATTTAAAATAATTCTTAACTTGGTATCTTATCAAGCACAAATCTTCTCGATTATTGTGAACACCCACCTGATTCATTAATGTTCAGTAGGGAAGGAAAGCTGCCTGCCTTATCTGGTCTTGGCTGTATGTGACTCCAGACTCACCAAAATATAGTTGTCTATTAACTGCCTATTCAGTTCAAGGATATTTAGGTGATAAGTACTGGCATTGTCAGAAACATTCTGTGAACAGGTTAATAGAGAAAATAAAACATTGATCTGCAAATCTTTTACTGCTTTACATTTTATTAAAGGTCTCATGACTGGTCCACCTCAAATTAACCTTCAGTATCACAACCTAATCTCTCTCTGCAAGCAGAAGGAACTGTTAATAAGTAGAAAAAAACATTAGTGCACGTTGACACTTTGGTACAGGTGGATTTGCTATCTGCTTTAAATAAACCCAACACTAATTGTCATCCTTTTTTGATTCAGCCTGCCCCACACCCTCATGTCTTTCCAAGAGATGCTTTCATAAGGTAATTGGCTAAGAGTTTTTTTCCCAATTGTTTTAACACTAGGCTAGCAAGCTACACTTTAAATATTTGTCACTCAACTTTTGCAGCTGCAATAAATTTTGGTGCATTTTTTTCATAACTTGTGACCAAAGGGTAAAATTTTCTCCTGCACAAAAGTATTTAAATTTATGTAGTGACGTTGGTCATGAGATCAATTTGCACATTGGATAACAATGCATCAGAATTCAGGAACTATTTTGGTAAGCACTGTCCTATCTTATAACTTATATTCATAGGTTAACATATATATTACAAAGTGCAAAATTAAGTTGTGGAGACTGAACCTATGTGCCTGTGATGCTGCTGCAAGCAAGTTTTTCATTGTACCTCTACCTCACCGTACTTGTGCATGTGACAATAAACTTGACTCTACTACTGTAGACCTCCAGGACTGCAATTACAAACCGCATCATCCCTGTCAAAATTGCTTTAGGTGCAGGAGATTATAACATTGTGGTGTGTCAACTGGTGGTAGGGTCCAGGGGCACATGGCATCTGTTCTTTCAGTGTTCAGCATTTTTAATTTCATTTGTAAATGGTCAATCCAATCCAAATCCTCTTGATTGCTTTGACTACCCACTTTAAGTCTATCTTCAGATGGTGGTCAACTATAAACTTAACTACCTTTTTGTTGAACTTCTCTTAGGTAGTTCATGTACATCAGTAAAAGTAGAACATGGACCTTATTGACACAGCACTGTTGTACACTCCCGTTCACCTTATGACAATACTGATTATTCTTTTTAGGTTCACATTCAGTGAACCCTAACGTGAAACCAGAGTTGTGTGATGAAAGTCTCTTTGCATCTCCAGGCATACAGATGTAGACAGAGACAGATTTCCTTGTGAAGATGCCCAAAACCAGGGCTGATAAATAAAAAAAAATTGTCATTAATAAATCCACAAAGATTTTTTTTTCTCGAGAGGGGTGAGAATGTGGAACTCGCTGTTATAAGGAGTAGCTGATACGTTATAGAAAAGTTATATTCAAGAAAAGGTGAATAAACACACGAGGGAGTAAAGAATAGAAGGTTTTTCTGAGTGGGTGGAGGCTTGCATGAATCAAAAGCAACAACATAGGCCAGCATAGACCATTGACCTGAAACTCTAATTCTCCTTCTCTCCACAGATGTTGCTTGATCTGCAAAATATTTCCAGTGCTTTATTTTTATTTCAAATTTCTGGCTCCCAAGATATTTTAGTTTAGATTAGTTGGACGGAATAGTTGGCATATTCTGTACTGTAGACTCTGTACTCCTGTGTAAATGTGACTGTAACAATAAAATTCCTGTCGTTTATGGGGCATGGTGGTTGCACTGCAGTTAAGTAACCAAGGGATCTGGACTAACAGCCAGAGGTTTGAGTTCAAATCCCACAATGCAGTCACGGAATTTAAATTCAGTTATTAATCTGGAAAACAAAACTATTCCCAGCAATGATGTAGCAATAGTGATAAAGCTACGGGATGGCACAGGGAAGGAAATCTGTCATCCTTACTGGTATCCGAATCCAGATCCTCAGCAATTAAGGAAGGGCAATGAAAGTTGGCCTTGCCAACGATCCCAAAAACTGAATAGTTTACTGGATTCTGTAACTTCAGACCTGATTTTTCACCTATCTTTTCGAAGTTGGAGAAAAAAGAACTTTAGTAGGACAGAAGAAATTCTGGGTCACTAAAATGGCTTATTTTGCATGAAATATAAACATACAGAATATAGGTTTCCACAAACTCATTATACACATCACTCTCCCAACTGACTTACACAGATCTCGTATTTCTAAGGTTAGTGCATTAAAAATGCCCAAAAAACTGCCAATTAAAGGTACTGTCTTAAATAAATTTGCTGCCTTGGTGAGGGAGCTATGGCAATCTTTGTTTAACTAAACTCTCGTGCTGAGGTTATCATGTGAAGACCATTCTAATGTTAAAGGCGTGAACAGCTCCTGACAGAGCTCAAAGGGCTTCATTGTCTGAAAACTAATATATGTGAATCAGTACAGCAGGGAGATGGCTAATTGGTCCAACGCTGCAATTGATTTGTCCTAAATATCTCAGACTGCATATCTGAGGGCCTTTGTGCATTGAATCTAGCTCATAATTATAAGTTAAATTAAAATCCCTTTTAGTTAAAATAGTTTCTTTTATAAAAGCATCTACTCATTTCTCTGCTTCTTTGCTTGCTTTTACTCTGAGACCCACTGATGTTACTTTGTACTGGCAGATTCAGTGGCACATTGACTCCTCTCTCTTGTCCCCCTCCTACTTTTCCCTATTTCTATTCCATAGAACCATAGAACAATACAGCACAATACAGGTCCTTCGGCCCACAATGTTGTGCCGACCTTTAAACCATGCCTAAGACTATCTAACCCCTTCCTGCCACATATCCCTCTATTTTAAATTTCTCCATATGCTTATCTAACAATCTCTTGAACTTGACCAACATATCAGCCTCCACCACCACCCCAGGCACCAACCGCTCTCTGGGTGAAAAAAACCTCCCTCTGATATCTCCCTTGAACTTCCCACCCATTACTTTAAAGCCATGCCCTCTTGTATTGAACATTGGTGCCCTAAGAAAGAGGTACTGGCTGTCTACTCTATATATTCTCTTCATATTTTGTATACCTCTATCATGTCTCCCCTCATCCTCCTCCTCTCCAATGAGTAAAGCCCCAGCTCCCTTAGTCTCTCCTCATAATCCATACTCTCCAATCCAGGCAGCATCCTGGTAAATCTCCTCTGTACCCTTTCCAACACTTCCACATCCTTCCTATAATGAGGTGACCAGAACTGGACACAGTACTCCAAGTGTGGTCTAATCAGAGTTTTGTAGTAACATGGGTTACTCACATAAACCATGCTGCCCTACCTCCTAACTCTCCATATTACCTCCATCCTCTGTCTTGTCTTGTAATGCCTTTTATCCCTTGCTCTCTGTCTTGCCTCTGTTGTCATATTATCATCTGCTCCCTCTCTTCCTCTTCTTGCCCTCTATCTTATCTCTTGATTTGCCTATTCCATCCTTTGTTCCCTCTTTCCTCGCCAATCTGGATGCAAAAGGTCTTAGGGTTGGTAAAGAGAATCTGACCCTGCTGTATTGCCTGCTATTTAGTTACAAATTTTCATTAGATTTCTTGGTTCTGCCCATCTGATTACAGATGCTGTGCTGAATGGATTGGAGCTTGCTCTGAACAGGGTATAATTGTTATCTTTCCACAACTTAGCAATTTTTCTTTTTTGTCTTCTTTCCATTTGTCCTTTTAGTAAGTTACTAATGGGTTTTTAAAAATGCTGATAAATTAATTAGTATAACAGCAGCATTCATGGTCCCTGACTTATCCCTGGACATCACTTCCCCAGCTTATTTTGTTCACTTGCACAGAGGACATCCTTCCCCTTCTGTTGCTGATGTCTACCATACATTCACAGTACTCATGTATCCTGTCAAACATTTGTGCCACAATCAATGCCACAAATACAGGTTATTTATCTCACTGATATTTCAGAGACTTTGCTGTGTTCAAAGTGGCTGTCGATATATTACAGCAGTTGCCCATGTTGCAAAAGCAGTTCTGAGATGTCACGAGGTTGTAAGGGGTGTACTTTTCTTTTTGTTCATCTTCGTTCCCACTGATTGAGCTTCAGATGGCAATTGAAATCTGGTTTGCAGATTTGCTGTATCTCGTCCTGATCAAACTTTATTTTAACCTGTTGTCACATTTTGTTTTGATAATTCTTCTAACAGCAGTAGAAAAGTGGTTCCTGATCATAAACCAAAAAATAGACATCAAAGACTGCTATCTTGTCATTGAAGAATAAGCATATACTGCCTAATCTCACATGGCATTGTTCAAAGGATGTTGAGTTTGGGCATGGGTGGAAGGTGGGTCAGGGAGTTGGTATACAGGGAGGGAGGTGCAGGGATAGGAAAGAGATAAGAAAGCATGAATGTGGAAAGTGGAGGAGGGAGTGCAGAGGATATCTAGCTTGTTAGGGTGGAAGTTTCATACAAGTTTCTAGTTTTGATGTCTTGGGTTTGACCGGATTGACTAGGTTGGACACAATTCATTTTCTTCTGAATTGAGTTTAGAGGAGTTTGTTTAGCAGACCAGTAAATATATGTTCGGTGAGAAACAAGGTTATTTGGGTTCAAATGCTTTTTCTTCTCTCTGGTGATTTTTCCATTCAGATAGTATAAAGGAGATATTACAGTGCATTTGGAAATAGTGTTGCAACCCATTCATCTGTTTTAATATAGAGTGGATGTTTCTCAAATCAAGATGGTTTATATTTTAGATGTATGTAGCAATGAAATGCAATTACTCCTACGACTTTTACAATAATTGTTCCCATGTAATTTTGTTTTATAGGATGAGTGGAATGCCTTGGATCCAAATAAAAGAAAGGATGGTCAGAACACCAATGCAGAAGGAAAAACAAAGACAGTGGAGACATTACCACCTGGTAGGTTTCAACACCTCGTGTGTGATATTATTATTGATTGCAGAAAATCCAGGATTGTCAAAAATGCAATAATGGTTTGTACTGATCTTTTTTCAATTTGCACTTCTTGTGACTGGAGATTGTTCAATAAGGTGCGAGTTTCTTAGAGAAACAAAGGCTTCTTCACTGGGCTATCGGAGTATGGTTGCTCAGTAATTGTTAACTGCACATGCAGTCTGCAATTATAAGTCTTCTCAACAAGGAAACCAGGAATCAAGCATCTGTTGGGCTAGAAAGCTTGATTGATTTGTCTGAAATAATCAAAGGCAAAAAAACAACCTGGTTTTCTGTGCCCCTCTCTGATGGACAGAGGTCTTTAATTATAGATGATTATGAGCCATAATTTCAGCTTCAGGTGTACTAGCTAGTAATTCAAATAATTTGACCTAGTTTTAACTTAGTGGCTTGTTTCATGAGGAAAAATGTGTTTGTATTTTAAAGTTTATCTTCAGAAATAAAGTCTATAGATTTTATGCGTGATTGTACTTTATCTATCTATATAGATGTAGATAGATGTAGATAGATATAGATAGATATGAAAAAATAGGTTAATTACTTAGTGTATAGCAGCTAGTAATCATCTTTACCATCCTTAACTTCCATTCACATTACTTTTGCTGCCTCAGTCAGCGTACTTGGATGGCACAGTGACAGAGCAAGTGGTGCTGCTGCTTCACAGTTCCAGTGACCTGGGTTCAATCCTGACCTCTGGTGCTCTCTGTGTGGAGCTTGCACATTTTCCTGGTGGCCACAAGTGTTTCCCTTGGGTGCTCCGGTTTCCTCCCACATCCCAAAGGTGTGCTATCTGTAGGTAGATTGGCTACTGTAAATTGTCCCAGCTGTATTTGGTGGGTGGGGGGTGGGGGGGGGGGGGGGGGGGGGGGGGGGGGGAGTGGATGGGGTGTAAGTTCAAAGGAGATGTGCAGGGGTAAGCTTTTTTACACAGAGAGTGGTGGGTGCCTGGAATGTGCTGCCGGGGTGGTGGTGGAGGAAAATATGATAAAGGCATTTAAGAGGCTCTTAGATAGGCACATGAATATGCAGAGAATGGAGGGATATGGACATTGGGTAGGCAGAAGGCATTAGTTTAGTTAGGCGTTTAATTAGTTCAACACGACATCGTGGGCCAAAGGGCCTGTTCCTGTGCTGTACTGTTCTATGTTCTCTGTAGGTGGGTGGTAGGAGAATCCAGTTAATGATGTGTGAGAATAGTTAACAGGAAAATAAGTGGGGGAATGGGGTTGATTTGATTGCTCTGGGGGCTAGCAAAGACTTGATGGGGTGAATGGATGTCTAATAATCTTTGTGTAACTTCAAATTCTTTCTGCCCTCCTTTCACACTCCCATCACAGGCTTTGTTTTTTCAGTCTCTTTTCTCTTGTACTTAAGCATTTACCACATATGTTTCCAATTCTGCAGACTTTCTTCAAATTCTCCAATCATAAATATTAATATCTTATGTTTTATTAATTCTCCTTTTGCTTGCTTATTTTTCTTACCAGTTATTTTAACTCATAAAAATGCATAATTAATTTAAGTATCATATTATTCATTAAAAGTTACTCTGAATTGAATTTTGTACATTACGGCAAGATACTTGATCCACATCAAGTGTGTAAAGCTTTGTATTTTTGAATGCTCAATGTTTCCAATTTGCAAGAATTCAGTGACATTACATAACCTACAATTTACAGGTGCTTCAATATTGGTTGAATATACAGTATTGGTTTATTATTGTTACTTGTACCGAGGTACAGTGAAAAGCTTGTCTTACAAACTGATCGTACAGGTCAATTCATTACACAGTACAGTTACATTGAGTCAGTACAGAGTGCATTGATGTAGCACTGGTAAAAACAATAACAGTACAGAGTAAAGTGTCACAGTTACAGAGAAAGTGCAGTGCAATAAGGTGCGAGGTCACAACAAGGTAGATTGTGAGGTCAGAGTCCATCTCATCGTATAAGGGAACTGTTCAATAGTCTTATCACAGTGGGGTAGAAGCTGTCCTTAAGTCTGGTGGTACATGCCTTCAGGCTCCTGTATCTTCTACCCAATGGAAGAGGAGAGAAGAGAGAATGAAAGATCCCAGTTTCTTCTGTGCAATTTTTCAAAAATTGTATAATATAGGTACTTCTAAATTTATAAGGAAATACATTTTTAATCCTGTTTAGTAAACACTACTTTTAGAATGTGGAAGGACGAATTGTCATTCATAACTAGTTAGGATATTATTATGCTGACATAAGACAGAAAATATTGCCCGACGTGCTGAGTATTTCCAGCATTTGTGGAGTGAGGAACAGAGTCACTGTTGTGGGTTGGTGACATTCCATCAGAACTGGCAAAGTGAGAAACATATTTTGCAAAGAAATGGAGAGAACAGAAGAATGTCTGTGATAGAGTGAAGATCAAGAAAAACTGAATGACACAAGTGGTGTTGGAGCCTGCTGTGGGAGATTGGTGAAGGCTTATTAACTGCACATGCAGTCAGGAATTATTATTAATACTTCTTAAAAACAGGAGTGATTAAACAATGAGGATAACCTGTAATTCCACTAGGACAGGACCAGCCAACAATGAACTAATGGTAACAGGTAAATTCTGTGCATTTGATAGGTGTGATGTTAAAACATATCAGATATTAGAGGAATACGAATACAAAAGGCAACTTGCTACTTGAGTGAAACACAACTAATTACCAACATCTTTGACCAGCCACGTGAAGGTGAAACTTCATAGTAGAAGGGCTCTTATTAGACCTTGGAATTGTTCGATAACAGAATGCCGAGATTACAAAGGCCATGTATAGATCTTAGTATGTTGACCAAGGCTGGGTTTATTACCTATCCCCTGAATGCAAAGAAGGTAGTAATGGAGTACATTCTTGAACCAATTCAGTCTTCATGGTGCTGATTTTTCTCATGATAGGGATTTAGATCACATGATGTAGCTGCACATCATTCTGAGGAGGAATAAATATTAGCAAATCAGGACTTCCTAAAATGTATTCAATATTAAGGAATTGATACTTGAGGTTTTCTAAGCTCCTGAGTTTCTCTGTAGCCTCCACACTGCCACCCAGCTTTCTATCATCAGCACACTGGAATATATCACATTTAGTTGCCTCATTCAAATCATTGTTATAGGTTGTGAACAGTTCGGGTGCAGCTTTTATCCCGATGGTACCCCACTACTATTGCTGGCAAGTCCAACATTTATTGCCTTGCTAAGATGCCTTTTTGAATCGCTGCAGTCTTTCTGGTGAAGGTACTCCAATAGCGCTTGTTCTCTTGTTAGCCATGGATCATTTTTCCTGTTGGGCTTTTGTGCTTTTCATAGTTTGCAAGAAATTGCTTTATTAATTCTTCAAATGGTAGCTCCATAAAATTGTTGTTGACTTCCATTGGCTGCTTGCCCAACCTCTGATATCAGCTGTTACTTTTACCTTTGAGTTAGGAGGTTTTGTGAGCTCAGATTGAAGATTAAACCATTTAACGAGGACTGAGAAGATCCCATAGTATTGAATGATTCAGTATCCTTGCTATAATAATAGAAATACATTTCTTGCATCATTGGAAGTCTGTGCTTGCTTCTTATCTAGAGATAACTATTAAAACATGTCAAATTATAAAAGCATTACAGGAAACAGGAAGGGAGGAGGTATAGTTGAGATTGCTGTAGAAGTTGGTGGACATAATGGATGCTGATTGCTAATCCAATGTCAGGAAGGAGTAGGGAAGAAACTGATATGGATCATGTGAAACTGAAAGGGTGGAAAATGGTGACAAAGATAACAAACAGCTTTGAGTTCTATACGTGTACAGGAAGTAGCACCAACAGAGCCATCAATGTAATGGGAAAGGAATTGAGGGAGGGGGCCTGAATAGGACTGAACTAAGAATTATTCCACGTGTCTAATGAAAAGACAGGTGTAGCTTAGCCCCGTGTGAGTTCCCTTTGACTTGTAGAAAAAGGTTGAAGTTAGAGGTTAATCAATCCAAGAACTAGTTCAGCCAGCCAAAGATATGACTGGTAGAAGGCAATTGGTTAGGCCTCTGTTCAGGGAAGAAATTACGGTTTGGAATTCCACGGTGAAAGTACATCCAGTTGGGATCATGACAATGAAAATTGTCAAAGTGGCAGAGGGCATTGGAGGTGTTAAGGATGTAAGTGGAAATTGGCTGGATAAGGGTAGGAAAATTAGGGTCAGGGTAGGAAGTAATATGTTCTGTTAGTCAATGGGCCTTCAGAAGGGGTATGGTAGAATAGTACATGTACCAAGAATGCTGAGTGCTCAGAATTATGGGGTTCTGCAAAGAGTGCAAATGGGTAAAGAGTTTGCATTGACCTTTGATAACCAGAAGATTCAGTTTTAGGAGCCAAAAGAACAAGAGGAGATAATGAGATTTTTTTTTAATGGCATTGTATTGTGAAGATCTGGAATGCACTACCTGAAAAGTAAGAAGCAGGCCCAAAAATAACTTAAGGCAATGAGAAAAGAATAGGGGTATGAGGCTGATGGGAAGTCCCTTTCAAAAATACGGTGTGGTCACAATGGACCAAATGGTCTCCTATGCTGATGGTTCTATAACTAGAAGGGATATGGGGGAGTGAGAATTCACAAAAGGCCAATTGGACAGATGCAATGTTAAATTTGCTGAGTAGTCCTAGTTTATCTACCATCGCAGTTAAGGCAGGTACACTAATTTTAGTCAAAAACATCTTGTAAATTATCATTCAATGCATATAAACATACAAAGCTGTCTATTTAGCAAACATTTGCCTACTTTCAATAACTAAGGAAGTAAAGCACTCCACCATTAAAAGAGATTTGCATATACTGCTTTTCAGATGACTTTTACCAGCTAAATATGCAAAAGATTAAAGCCCAAATGAGTTGTTTCTGCTGCATGCCTAGGTGTTTCGGACATCAAATGGCTACAGGACAAACGTCTCTTTTGTTTATTGTATTTGAATCATGAGATAGGGGCATTGGGGCCGAAGCTGCTGTTTACTGGTCTTCTATAATTGGCCTTAAAAAGGAAATGATGAACTGCCTTTTGCAAGTACTGTGGTGAAGCTATTCCCCCTTCACTGCCAGATGGTTCCAAGATTTTTGTCCCAGAGAAGATAGATAAATTGTGATATATTCCATTTTAGGACAGTGTGTAACTTGGAGGGATTAGAACATAAAAAAACTACAGCACAATTCAGGCCCTTCGGCCCACAAAGCTGTGCCGAACATGTCCCTACCCTAGAAATTACTAGGCTTACCCATAGCCCTCTTTTACTCAGCTCCATGTACCTATCTAACAGTCTCTTGAAAGACCCTATCGTATCAGCCTCCACCACAGTTTCTGCAGCCCATTCCACGCACTCACCACTCTCTGAGTAAAAAAAAACTTACCCCTGATGTCTCCTCTATATCTACTCCCCAGCACCTTAAACCTATGTCCTCTTGTGGCCACCAATTCAGCCCTGGGGAAAAGCCTCTGACTATCTACCTTATCAATACCTCTCATCATCTTGTACACCTCTATCAGGTCCCCCCTCATTCTCAGTCTCTCCAAGGAGAAAAGGCCGAGTTCCCACAACCTGCTTTCATAAGGCATGCTCCGCATTTCCAGGCAGCATCCTTGTAAATCTCCTCTGCACCCTCTCTATGGCTTCCACATCTTTCCTGTAGTGAGGCGACCAGAACTGAGCACAATACTCCAAGTGGAGTCTGACCAGGGACCTATATAGCTGCAACAATACCTCACGGCTCCTAAATTCAGTTCCCTGATTGATGAAGGACAATACACCATATGCCTTCTTAACCACAGAGTCAACCTGCACAGCTGCTTTGAGTGTCCTATGGACTCGGACCCCAAGATCCCTCTGATCCTCCACACTGCCAAGAGTCCTACCATTAATACTATATTCCGCCAACATATTTGACCTACCAAAATGAATCACTTCACACTTATCTGGGTTGAACTGCATCTACCATTTCTCAGCCCAACTCTGCATCCTATCTATGTCCCTCTGTAACCTCTGACAGCTCTCCAAACTATCCACGACACCCCCAACCTTAGTGTCATCAGCAAACTTACTAACCCACCCCTCCACTTCCTCATCCAGGTCATTTATAAAAATCACAAAGAGTAAGGGTCCCAGTACAGATCCCTGAGGTACACCACTGGTCACTGACCTCCACTCAGAATACGACCCTTCAACAACCACTCTTTGCCTTCTGTGGACCAGCCAGTTTTGGATCCACACTGCAATGTCCCCTTGGATCCCATGTCTCCTCACCTCCTCCATAAGCCTCGCATGGGGAACCTTATCAAACACCTTGCTGAAATCCGTATGCACTACATCTACTGCTCTCCCTTCATCGATGTGCTTAGTCACATCCTCAAAAAATTCAATCAGGCTCGTAAGGCAGGACTTGCCCTTGACAAAGCCATGCTGACTATTCCTAATCATATTATACCTCTCCAAATGTTCATAAATCCTGCCTCTGAGGATCTTCTCCATCAGCTTACCAACCACTGAGGTAAGACTCACCGGTCTATGATTTCCTAGGCTATCCCTACTCCCCTTCTTGAATAAGGGAACAACATCTGTGACCCTCCAATCTTCCGGAACCTCTCCTGTCTCCTTGGACGACGCAAAGATCATCGTCAGAGGCTCTGCAATCTCCTCCCTCGCCTCCCACAGCAACCTGGAGTACATCTCATCCGGTCCTGGCAATTTATCTAACTTGATGCTTTCCAAAAGTTTCAGCACCACCTCTTTTCTAATATCTACATGCTCAAGCTTTTCAGGCCACTGCAAGTCCCCACTACAATCCCCCAGATCTTTTTCCGTAGTGAATACTGACGTAAAGTATTAAGTACCTCCACTATTTCTTCTGGATCCATACACACTTTCCCACTGCTGCACTTGATAGGCCCTATCCTTTCGCATCTCATCCTCTTACTCTTTACATACTTGTAGAACGCCTTGGGGTTTTCCTTAATCCTGCCCGCCAAGGCCTTCTCATGTCCCCTTCTGGCTCTCCTTATCTCTTTCTTAAGTTCCTTCCTTTTAGCCTTGTACTCGTCCAGATCTCTAACATCACCTAGCTCTCTGTACCTTTTGTATGCTTTTCTTTTCCTTTTGACTAGATTTATTATAGCCTTCATACACCACAGTTCCTGTATCCTATCATGATTCCCCTGTCTCATCAGAACATGTCTATGCAGAGCTCCACACGAATATCCCCTGAATATTTGCTACGTCTTCCGTACTTTTCCCAGAGAACATCTGTTCCCAATTTAATCTTCCAATTTTCTGCCTGAGAGCCTCAAAATTCCCCTTACTCCAAGTAAACACCTTTCTAGCCTGTCTGTTCCTATCCCTCTCCAGTGCTAACGTAAAGGAGATAGTGATCATAATTCTATCACCAAAATGTTCACCCACTAAGAGATCTGACACCTGACCAGGTTCATTACCCAATATCAAATCAAGCACAGCCTCTCCTCTTGTAGGTCTATTGACATACTGTGTCAAGAACCCTTCCTGAACACACCTAACAAACTCCACCCCATCTAAACCCCTCACTGTCTGGAGATGCCAATAAATGTTTGGGAAATTAAAATCCCCCGTCACAACAACTCTGTTATTCTCACACCTTTCTAGGATCTGCTTCCCTATCTGCTCCTCAATAACCCTGTCACTATTGGGCGGCCTATATATTAAAAAAACACCCAGCACAGGTATCGACCCCTTCCTGTTCCTAACCTCCACCCACAGAGACTCCGTAGAGAATCCCTCCGCAACGTCCACCTTTTTCGCAGCCGTGACACTATCTCTGATCAACAGTGCCACTCCCCCACCTCTCTTGCCTCCCTCCCTGTCCTTCCTGAAACATCTAAAACTTGAAGTAACCATTCCAGTCCCTGAGCCATCCAAGTCTCTGTAATGACCAGCACATCATAGCTCCAAGTATTTATCCAAGCTCTAAGGTCATCCGCCTTATTCACAACACTCCTTGTGTTAAAATAGACACATCTCAAGCCTGTCTGAACACGTCCCTTCTTTATCACTTGCCTATGGTACTTACTCCTAGCCTCCTCTATTTGAGAGCCAAGCACCTCTTCCCCAGTCTCTGCAGTACGGGTCCCACCCCCCAACAATTCTAGTTTAAACTCTCCCCAGTAGCCTTAGCAAACCTCCCGGCCAGTATGTTGGTCCCCCTGGGACTCAAGTGCAACCCGTCCTCTTTGAACAGGTCATTCCTGCCCCAAAAGAGGCCCCAATAATCCAGAAATCTGAATCCTTGCTCCTTACTCCAATCCCTCAACCACGCATTTAACCTCCTCCTCATTCTGTTCCTATACCCACTGTTGCTTAGCACAGGCAATAATCCGGAAATTACTACCTTTGAGGTCCTGCTTCTCAACTTCCTTCCTAATTCTCTATAGTCTCTTTTCAGGACCTCATTCCTTTCCCTACCTATGTCGTTGGTACCAATACGTACCACGACCTCTGGCTGTTCTCCCTCCCCCTTCAGGATATCTTGGAATCGATTTGAAACATCCCGGACCCTGGCACCTGGGAGGCAAACTACCTTCCGAGTTTCTTTCCTGCGTCCACAGAATCGCTTGTCTGCCCACCTAACTATAGAGTCCCCTATCACTAGTGCCCTCCTCACTCCTTCCCTACCCATCTGAGCCACGGGGCTGGGCTCTGTGCCAGAGACACTGCCACTGTTGCTTCCCCCAGGTAGGCTGTCTCCCCCAACAGCACTCAAACAGGAGTACTGATTGTCAAGGGGTACAGCCACAGGGGTACTCTCTAGCACCTGACTCTTCCCCTTCCCCTTTCCCTTCCCCCTCCTGACTGTGACCCAATTGCCTGATTCCGATGGTCCTGGCGTGACCACCTGCCTATAACTCCTCTCTATCACTTCCTCACTCTCCCTGATCAGACGTAGGTCATCGAGCTGCATCTCCAGTTCCCTAACATGGTCCCTCGACACACCAGGTGCAGATGTAGCCCTCCCGGAGGCAGGGAGACTCCGGGAACTCCCAGGTCTGACACTGAGTACAGGAAACTGCACTCATACTCCTTCCTTAACTCAAGTCACCTACCTTTCCTTGCCCCTTTATGCCTAAGCCCCTTGTGGATTGTGTTAGTGATCTTCACATAATTCCAGTTTTCTTGATCTCTGGGTAGAGGTTAATATGTTTGGGAAGAACTATTGAACATGCATCTTGTAGCCACAATGTGCTGATGCTGGAGGGAGTGAATATTTGCGGTGGTGCATGAGCTGCCAGACACCCAGCAGCTTTGTTGGTTTTATGCTTCTGTAGTTCCTTTAGAGCTGGAGCAAGTGAGTAATATTCCTGGCTTCTGCCCTGTGGATTACAGAACAGCTTTGAAGAATTGGGAGGTAAGTAACAAAAGGTAGTAAACTCAGCTCTGACCTGCTGTTATAGGTTTCGTGGTCCAGTTGAGTTTCTGGTAAATGGTGAATCAGGATCAGGTTTATTATCACTGACGTAAGTCGTGAAATTTGTTGTTTTGCAACAGCAGTAGAGTGGAAGACATAAAAATTACTATAAGTTACAAAAATAGTGCAAAATAGGAATAATGAGGTAGTGTTCATGGACCGTTCAGAAATCTGATGGCAAAGGGGAAGAAGCTGTTCCTAAAATGTCGAGTGTGGGTCTTCAGGCTCCTATACCTCCTCCTTGATGGTAGTAACGAGAAGAGGGCATGTCCCAGGTGGTGAGGGTCCTTAGTGATGGATGCTGCCTTGAGGCACTGCCTTTTGAAGATGTCCTTGACGGCCCGGAGGGTTGTGCCTGTGATGGAGTTGGCTGAGTCTACAAGCCTCTGCAGCCTCTTTTGATCCTGGGCATTGGAGGCTCCATACCAGGCTGTGATGGAACCAGTCAGAATGCTCTCCACTATACATCTGTAGAAATTTGCAAGAGTCTTTGGTGACCTACCAAATCTCCTCAAACTCCTAATGAAGTAGAGCCACTGGCGTGCCTTCTTCGTGATTGCATCAATATGTTGGGCCCGAGATAGATCCTCAGATGTTGACACCCAGGAACTTGAAGCTGCTCACCCTTTCTACCACTGACCCCTCAATGAGGACTGGTGTGTGTTCTCCTGACTTTCCCTTCCTGAAGTCCACAGTCAGTTCCTTGGTCTTGCTGGTGTTGAGTGCAAGGTTGTTGTTGCAACACCACTCAACCAGCCTCTCCATCTCACTCCTGTACATCTCCTTGTTGCCATCTGAGATTTTACCAAAAACAATGGTGTCATCGGTGAATTTGTAGATGGTGTTTGAGCTGTGCTAGCCACATAGTCATGAGTGTAGAGAGAACTCTGGAATGTTGATGATAGTGGATTTGCCCCTGGTAATGCCATTGAACATTAAGAGGCATTGGTTAGATTATCTTATGGGCCACACAGCGGCACAGCTATTAGAGCCACTGCCTCACTGCACCAGAGAGCCAGCTTCAGTCCTGACCCTGGATGCTGTCTTCAGAAATTGCAGGTTCTCACTGTGACTGTGGTTTTCTCCCACTTCCCAAAGATGTGCGGGTAGTTACCAGTAGTGTGTAGGTGAGTGGTAGAATGGGGTGGGAGTAGATGTGAATGTGGAGAGAATACAAAAGAAAATGGGATTAATGTAAGATTAGTGTAAATGGGTGGTTGACATCAGCACGGACTCAGTGGGTCAAAGGGCAAGCTTCCGTGCTATGTATCTCTATGCCTCTATGAGATATACATTGTCTGACAATTGTATAGCACAAGTGTTAATTGACACTTATCAGCCTAAAGCTGAATGTTGTCCTGGTGTTCTGCATGTGAATAAAAACTGTGTCATTATCTGAGAAACTGTGATTGGAACTCAGCATAGTGAAATTCCCACTTAAGACCTTGTGATGAAGGGAAGGTCATTGATAAAGCAGCTGTAGATGGTTGGGCCTCAGACACTGTGCAGAGAAACTCCTACAGTGATGACCTGAGTTCAGATTGAAATTACAACCATCCCCCTTTGAACGAAGTATGGCGCCAGCTAATAGAGGAATTTTCCCCCCAGTTCCCACTGACTTTAACTTTACTAGGGTTCCTAAATGTCATTCTTGGGGAATTGCTTGTGATGTCCAGAATAGTCATTCTTATTCCTGCAAGTGCAGTTCTTTTCATGCCAAAGACAGGGTCTGGAGACAAAGATTGAGTGTTAAATGAATTCACTGTTAATGACACACTTCCATCACTTTGGCAGGCATGGTAGTGTAGCGGTTAGTGTAATGTTATTACAGCATCAGCGACCTGAGTTCAATTCCAGTCACTGTCTGTAAGGACTTTGTACGTTCTCCCCGTGTCTGCGTGGGTTTCCTCCAGGTGCTCCGGTTTCCTCCCACATTCCAAACACGTACGGGTTAGGAAGTTGTGGGCATGCTATGTTGGTGGTGACACTTGCGGGCTGCCCCCAGAACGCTCTACACAAAAGGATGCTTTTCGCTGTCTGTTTCGATGTACATGTGACTAATAAAGATATCTTAAATCTTTGCTGATGATTGAAAGTAGACCAAGGATGTTAATTGTGTTTATCCCACTTTTACATGGACATGAGCAATTTTCACTGTGTTCGATTGATTCCAGTATTGAGGTATTGGAACAGCTTGGATGGTGATGTGGCCACTTCTGTAGCATGTCTTCAGTGCCACAGAGAGGATTCTGTCAATTTCCATTGCCTTTGCTGTAACCAGTGTGATGGTGGGGACCTCGGAAGAAGGCTGAGGTAAGTTATCTGCAGAGCACTTCTGGCTGAAGCTGGTTGCAAACATTTGAATATTTTGTGCATTGATCTGGGTTTTGCCAGTGTTGTCAATGAGAATGTTCCTGGAACCACCACCTCCCCACAATTGTTTTATTTGTCCATCACCATTCATGACTGAATGTAGGAGGACTTTTAGGTCTGGCCAGTAAGAGTGAGGGACATGCCACACTATGAAGTTACAGATGGTAGTGGAATACATTTCTCCAGTGCCTCATGAAAGCCTGGTTTTGAGCTGCTAGATCTGTACTGAGTTCCCATTTTAGTATTATGGTATTGACACTCAACATGATGGCAAGAGCCCTCAATGTGACGACAAAGCTTTGTCTCTACAATGACTATATAGTGCTACCAAAAGCAATGCACTTGTGCATCTTTATTTCCTTTTCCAAACGAGGTTTATTCAGTGTTTACAGCACCACATTATAGCAATGTTACAGTGCTCCACGAATCACACTATTTACAGTTTCAAATTATAACACAGTCATCTCTGTCCAGAATGCACTTGAGCTCCTGTGGCGCCCACCATTAGATACCGTGTGCTTCTTCTCTGGGACACACAGGCAGGGACGTAATCCCTGAAGAGGGGCAGGCAGTCAGCTGGGGCAGAATCCTCGACTGCCCGCCGCCTGGACCTGTGAGTGGCCACCTCGGTCAGGCCCAGGAGCAAACCAACCAGGAGATCCCATGACTGACCACCGCACTCTTCCCCCCCCCCACACACACACACACACACACACACACACACACACACACCAGGTGACCGAAGATCAAGAATGTGGGGCTGAAGTGAGGCCAAAACTTGAAGGGCAGCCTCTTCAGATACTCAAATAGAGGCCGCAACCTCCCGCACTCCATATATACATGATACAACGACTCCTCCCAGCTGCAGAAATGACAGGCGACTGGGGAGTCTGTAATCCGATTTAACAATTTGTTACACAGTACTGCTCTGTGCAACACTTTCCACCCCAGGTCCCCAATGTAAAGGGGGAGGACTCCTGCATAAAGAGACCTCCTTTGGGGTGCACTGGTGCATCTGGGACAGCTGATAATGCACCTTTCACCACTCACCATAGGCTTCACCTGCAGCTTGGCTAGTTTGATTAGCAATGGTAATATTGAGTCACTTGTGGTAGATTTTGACGATCCCTGTTAATTGTGCCATTGCTTTCCATTTGTGTTGCTTCCAAGTGATAGTCAACATGGAGGATTACTGATTTATCAGTTGAGAGAGGGCGGTAGGATGGTATTCAGCAGATTTCCTTGTCTAATTTTGGGCTTGTGTCATGATGCTTCATGCAGTCTTAAGTCAATTGAGGTCCTGTCTGTGGTACTGAAGACATATAACAGTATGCTGCTTTCTCTGGTGGTTCTGTCCTGCTGCTGGGACAGAATGTACCCAAGGATGGTGATGGCGAAGTGTTGGATATAGGCTGTGAGTATGATTCTGTCAGGCTATTCCTTGTCTGTGGGGAAAGCTCTGCCAATTTAAACAGTAGTCCCGAGATTTTAGTGAGGAGGATGTAACAGGGTTGCTTACACCTTTGTGTCTAGATGAATGCGTGGTGGTTTTTTGGGCTGTACTCTTTTTCTTTGTCATGGTTTGATAAAACTGAGTGACTTGCTAAGCCATATGGACAGGCAGTTAAGAGTCACTCACTTTGTGTGTATTTAGTCATTTATAGGCCAAATATCTGAGGATAAAAAATTTTCTTCCCTAGGGAACATTATTCAGCTAGATTGGGTTTTGCAACAATCCAGTAATGTTGTGGTCACCATTACTAACATTAGCTTTTTATTGCAAATTTACTTAACTAACCAAATTTACATTTCTCAGTTACTATGATAGATTTACCTCTTCTTTAGTTTCCTCCGATTTACTAGCAGAGCTGTAAAACTGTTGTGCCTGATGTAGGAAACCAATGCAAACAAACTTCTTTTATCTATTATATTTTGAACTAAGGCATCGTCCACAGGAATAATCCTAGAGATTGTGGGTGGGATACTTCGAGCAGACTACTACTTTGAAATAAAACCAGAAAAAGCTAGAAACAATTCAGCAGGTCAGGCAGCATCTGGGGAAAGGGAAACAGTTAAGTTTCAGGTCTGTTAACGAGGTGGAGGTCGCGAAAAGTAAGTTCTGACAAAGGATCCTAGACCTGGAACATTGACTGTTTCTCCTTCCTGACCTGCTGTGTATTTTCAGCACTTTTTGTTTTTTTTTCAGACTTCTGGTATCTGCGTTTTTTTTAATTTCGATCTTTGAACTTGCGAATAACACATTTATTTAATTGCAGATAAAAATTTAAAACAAAGTCTGAAACATAAATGGAAAATGCTGGAAAAACTTAATAGATCATGCAGCATTGGTGGAGAGAGAAACTCTGGTTAACTCCTTTTCTGTTTCCACTGATGCTGTCAGACCTCCTGAGTGCTTCTAGCATTTATTGATTTTGTTTAGTCATGGAGACTTACAGCACCAAAATAAGTCCTTTGGCCTACTGCATCTGTGACAACCACCCGTTTACACTAATCCTACATTAATCACATTTTCCTATACTCCCTACATTCATATCAAATCACCCTAGATTCTACTACTCACTAAGAGCAACTTGCAATGGCCAATTAATCTACCAACCTGCACATCTTTGGGATGTGGGAGGAAACCAGACCACCCAGAGGAAACCTGTGCACTCACATTGCAAACTCTGCACAGACAGCACTCTAGGTCAGGATTGAACCAGGGTCTCTGCTGCTGTGGGGCAGGAGCTCTGTTGGCTGCACCATTGTGCCACCCATTACTTGGTGTAGCTTGTTCCACCACATCCTTATTTACATAGCTTTTTTCCAGTTTTAGTGTTCAGGTGACTTAATCTAGGCCCTGAAAGGGCATTCTTGCTTCCAAATACTGCACCAGTAAGGCTTCTTCCTGCTATTTACCAAGAATCACCTTGGAAATTTGATTTGCAGTTTAAAAAAGGCTGGTGTGCTGATAGAAGTAATTTGCAGTCTGAAGGAGATTCTTACGAACTTTGAACAAGTGTATCTTCATATGTTGACTTTTCTATTTTTTACATGTCAAATGAAGATTTGAAATTGAACTAACCTGACAGGGTGTTTTGTTTAATGACAGAGACAGATGGAGCAGGTTGCTCTTGTGAGACTATAATTTCATCCTTAAACATTAGGCACAAAGGTTTGGAGCACATCTTTGATTTTGACTGCATATTTTTGCTTAATCTACAGGGAAAGTGAAATGGAAAGACTTCGATCAGGAGGCTTACATCGAGGCCACTTTAGTAAAGACTGGGCAGGATCCATATGCACGGAATAAATTTAATCAGCTGGAAAGTGACAAGCTGAGGATGGATAGAAATATTCCCGACACCAGGCATGATCAGTGAGTAGACATGTCAAACTGGCTGAGTTTATAACACCCTTGGTTAGGACTAAAGGTTGTTGGTTCAAGCCCCCACCTAGGCTGCAATACTGAATGAACACCACACTCAGAAGAGCCGTCTTCCGGACATGATCTTGAACTGAGGCCCCCTCTATCTTTTTGGTTGTCTGTACAAGAGCAGAGAGGTTAGGCGTCTGGGTAAGAAGTGAATCTTTCTGAGTTTCCCAATCAATATTCGTTCCCTCAGCCAACATTACTAAAATATATTATCTAGTCAATTCTGGATTGTCTTGTGGGATCTTGATGTCCATAAGTTAGTTACCATACTTCATCTATTACCTTTCAAAAAGCACTTTTTTAGTTATAAAAGCTTGGGGTGTCCTGAGCCCTTGAAATTACTGTACAGTTTCTTTCAATGATTCGCGAGACGTTCAGAACTACAGAGTTAATTCTCAAAGGTATGTTTCTTTTAACTGGAGGACTCTGATTGCAGGGAGTCCAGCAGAAAATATTTCCAAATATTTTGGTTTGTAAAACTTGTCCATTAGCTTTCTATAACATTTTAACCTCTACCCTCAGTCCCAGGACTTCCCTCAAGTTTTATGACTGGGTTTTGATATTAGTTATAAACAAAAGCCTTTGTTTGCTGGCATCTGCACTTACATTCTGTTCTGGATTGGTTTCAGGCAACCCAGATCCAACAATTATTGAGATCCAAAAACTTTGTTACTGGAGAACTTGGAGGTGCTTACAGCATTCCTTGGAAATTGGAATCATATCAAATTACTAGATCACTGTGGACATGTCAAACCTACAGTTTAAAGATCAAATTAAATATATTGTTATAATATTATTGTATTATTAGAAAGATTATTGGGATGATGGTATAATAAGACAATTGTACAAATATAACAACTGACATGGATGCTGCACAAAATTCTGAGCACATCTTTAATAATAGTATTTCTGGTGGCAAATCGTGCTTTATATGAATAAAGTTCATATTCTCTCACTTGTGGCTTACAAGAGGCTAGGTAAGTGGATACCCAAGTAGCAGTAGAAAAATGATGTTTCCCTCAAAGACCAAATAATTTCTCTGAAAGTCAGCTGCTGCCTTTCAAATCTGCTGTTTTACCATCCTTCTTCGCCTGTATATTTTAAAAAAAGACTTCTGCTTGTTTTCTTCATGGGTTACTCAATGCTGGGTTTTGCACCTGATCATAGTTAGAAAACAACTCATAAATATCTTAAAAGAAATATATTAAACTTTCAACCTAAGAAAATACCTGACCTTATTTTGGATTACTGAATACAATCGTACGTTGTTGCTGATTATTTATAGTCTTAGGAAAGTGGACAGAAATTTCTTCTTCCATCACCTCAATGTGTTACCTAAGCTCCCCTCCTGCGTCACACACAGCAAAATGGAAGATTGAATGTTTATCAACCTTCCTTTGTTCCTGCTTGATTAATCAATAACAGTCAGTATTTTTTTTCCATTCTGATATGATGAAGTTAAATTTTAAATAGCTGCTTTAATCGGAAGATACAACAATGAGGAAGGTGTCCGTGTGCTTAGTGTGCTGTGTTCTTTCCAACAGGTGTCGGCGGAAGCAGTGGAGGACTGACTTGATAGCGACTAGCGTAATCATTACCTTTCACAATGAGGCAAGATCAGCGTTGCTGCGCACTGTTGTCAGGTAAAAACAGTGAAGTCACACGAAATACTTGACATTTGCAACAGCAGCAGCTTCATTTATATAGCACCCTTTAAGTAGTAAAGTCCCAGGGTGCTTTATGTTATCAAATACATTTTGACACTAAATCACATGAGGATATATTAGGGCAGATAATCAAAAAGTTAGAGAGGTAGGGGTTAAGGAGGATCTTGAAGAAGAAGAGAGGCATAAAGGACTGGGGAGGGAATTCCAAACTTAGGCAGCTCACGGTCTGTGGTGGTGTTGCAAATGACGTGGGTTACTTTTTGTTTGAGAACTACATCCAAACTATTGGCCATGTAGAATGTCAAAGTTGAGTTTATTCTCATATGCATGAGTCCATGTGTGCACAGGTGCAATGTAAAACTTGCAGTAGCATCACAAGCACATGGCATCATATAAGCAGCATTCACAAGAAAAACGTATGTTAAACATAAATTATACACAATTTTTACAAGAAAAAAAACAAAGTAGAACAAAAAAAGTCCATTTTAGTGCAAAGTGATCAGAGTGGTCGTAGTGTTGCTAAACCTATTAACTTCAGAGCCACAGGAGGCCAAAGTTAGAGAAATAGTGAGATCTTGGAGGACTGCAGAGCCGAAGAAGGTAACAGAGATGGGGAGAGTCAAGTGCTTGGTGGGATTTAAACTCAAGGATAAGAGCAGTAGATTTGATGTAGGTTAACGAGCATGGTGAAGATGAACTGGTCTAGGTGTGAATTTGTCTGGTTTACTGGAATTTTTAAAATTGAAGCAGTACCTGTGTGCACGTTCAGAGAACCCTGAAATATTATCAGTTACTCAAGATGTCAGAACATAGCAGAGTGTGTCCTAACTAGGACAGAATATGAGCACTCCACACTTGACAAACAGGAACTCCTTGTGTAATCTCTGTGGTTTGGTTTGGAGACCTGTAAAAGAGAGATTGAATTTCCACATGTGTCAGACATGAAAGGTGGCTGATTTTAAACATTTCAATGCAGGAGAGCCTTGTAAATATTAGCACGATCCTAAGCATTATCTATCCCAATAGTGGCAGCAGACCAAAGAAAAAAATTAGTATTATTGCAGGAACGGTGTTATGAGTGTACAGCTATAGGAAACTGAGCTGCTGAGTAATCTGAGTGGATTGCTCTGTCATAAGTCTGCTGAGAGGTGAACAGATCTTGTCTTTGAGGAACTTTGTTACGATCAGTGTAGGGGTTTAGTTTAGGTGCCTTTGCATCAATGTGTGCATTGTTGAAGATAACTTGACTCCACCAGGTGAATGATGAACAGTAGATCTTCTTTCATGCATCACTGGAGCTTGGCTGAGCTTGCTTGGTTGCAGGAAAACAATTTGGTAAGTCCAAGCGTAAAAATGTTCTGTGCATCCTGGCATTGTGCCATGTGGTGAAAAGCTGTTTATGTACAGTGGCAAAGCCTATTTGTTCAACTTTGATCTCTCATCATTGACAAGGTGCTGAACTAAACTATCCATTTAGTCACACTCGCCTGCTCTATTCCCAAAGCCAGTACAACCTTTTCTTTTTCCTTTCTAGTTCCCTTATAAAAATTAATGTTAACTCTGTTTTTGCTGCTCGTTCAGGCAGTGCATTCCTAACCACTGCAAAGAATGCATCTTAGCAAAAATTCTCCTCGTCTTCACCGTGGTTCTTTTGCCCACCAGTTGCTACTTCCAAATCCCTCAGAAATAGAGGGAAGTATGGGGTGTGGTGTGATGGCTGCTGTAGCAGGGGTATGCTTGTCAAGCTGCTTTGAGTGTTATGGCCTGCCTCTGTGAAATAACAGCAGTGATATATGATTCAAGGACAACATTTAAAAAAAAAAAAAAAAAAATTTTTTTCCAAATGCAAAATCATAGGCTGTAGGTTTAAACAATCCAGGCAGGCAATTGCTCTGCGTTGTAAGGTAAGACACAGTGCGAGGATTTTTAATGGAGCCAAAGAAGACCTGGAACTTCTGTAGTTCCCAATCTGTATTGGGAATCTGGGTGCAGCCTTTACACTGTTGCCCAGGAATTTCCTCTTACTGTGTTTGATTCATTGTGCTACTGAGGCTAGCCCAATTGAAAACTTCAGCATTGAGCTGAATAGGTTTTACCTTTTAGGTAAGGAGATTAGGGCTGAAGTAATATGTAAAACTCTATTTAGACATCATCCAGTGGACTGCATTCAGTTCTGGTCTTCATACCCCGGGGAAGGATTCATTTCAGGGGTTGCAGAGTAGTTTCACCAGAATGGTACTAGGACCAGAAGGGATGAGTAATGAGGCCATGTTGCAGAGATTGGGTTTGGCTTGGTATGAAGGTTAAGAAATTATCTAAATGCGGGGCTTAAGATGATCTAGAGAAGTTTATAGGGTAGAGAGAAAGAAACTATGACTGTAATGGGGAGTCCAGAATGATGAGATATAACCATAAAATGGGAACTAGAGTTGCACCACTTGATGATATCAGGAAACACGTATTGGTTTATTATTGTCACTTGTACCAAGCTACAGTGGAAAAACTTGTCTTGCAAACTGATTGTACAGGTCAATTCATTACACAGTGCAGTTACATTGAGTTAGTACAGAGTGCATTAATGTAGTACAGGTAAAAACAATAAGTACAGAGTAAAGTGTCACAGCTACAGAGAAAGTGCAGTGCAATAAGGTGCAAGGTCACAACAAGGTAGATCGTGAGGTCATAGTCCATCTCATTGTGTAAGGGAACCTTTCAATAGTCTTATCACAGTGGGGTAGAAGCTGCCCTTAAGTCTGGTGGTATGGGCCCTCAGGCTCCTGTATCCTTCTACCTGATGGAAGAGGAGAGAGAATGTCCTGGTGGGTGGGGTCTTTGATTATGCTGGCTGCTTCACCAAGACGACGAGAGGTAAAGCCATAGTCCAAGGAGGGGAGGCTGGTGTCTGTGCTGCGCTGGGCTGTGCACAAGGGTATTGGAAATTGGATTTCCCGCCCCTAAAAAGCCATTGAGGCTCGTGTGGCTTGGGGATGTTGGAATCAATTGATTGATTTTTGTTAGGTAGTGGTATTAATGGTTAAGCATTGCCTAACTCTACCAACCTCTCCTGACATGAGTAATTGAACAGCAGAATAAGGAACTGATGCTTTTTTTTATATAAAGTGAAACAAATGTGTCAGCAAGCACTTGGCTCTTTGGTATCCTGCAAATTGTACTCCAGCAACATTTTTCAGTTAATTCTGCATTTAAACAGTATAATATAAAGCAAGCAGCAATATAGAGCAGGTGTTTTTTTTACAAGATCTGTATTTCAGCAAAGCAGCAATGATGTTTGATGAAAATGGTAATAATGTATATTTTGCATTTAATATTGAATGGTTTTTTATTTACAGTGTGCTTAGAAAAAGTCCACCATATCTTATCAAAGAAATCATTTTGGTTGATGATTACAGTGACAACCGTAAGTAATTTTTTTTAAACCTTTTCACAGGTCATGTTGTCCTAAATAAGTTTTTTAACTGTGAATTATGGCTTTCAGCTGAAGACGGCACTTTGTTGTCGAAGATTGAGAAAGTCCGAATTCTTCGAAATAACCGACGTGAAGGTATGTCAAGGTGATCTTGCTGTGTCAGTGTCTCTGCTCCTGAGGTTTCTTTTAAGTAACTGATCAATGATCTTTAATTTCCTCACCTGGACAGGGCTAATGCGCTCACGTGTCAGGGGAGCTGATGCTGCACAAGCAGGCATACTAACATTCCTCGACAGCCATTGCGAATGCAATGAACACTGGTTGGAACCGCTCCTGGAGAGGGTTGTTGAGGTAAGCAACTATGTTTGTCATGTATTTGACAACTGTAGTCTGTGCCAGCTCTCAGAACAATCCCATCGGTCCCATTCTCTGACGTGCTTTCCTTGTAACCTATTCTCTCTTCCACGCCCATCAGTTCCCCCGATTTTCCTGCCATCCACCTACATCGAGGCAGTTTACAATGTCTTTGTAATGTGAAAGGAAACAGGAGCAACTGGAGGAAATCCATACGGCAACAGGGAGAATGTGCAAGCTCCACCCAGATAGCGCCCAAGGTCGCAATCGAACTTGGATTGCTGCAGATGCACATCAGAACATAGAATTAAGAACAGTACAGCACAGTACGGGCCCTTCAGCTCACGATGTTGTGCCGACCTATATAAACACCTACTTCATGATCAATCTTACCCTTCCCTCCTACACAGTGCATAACCCTCCATTTTTCTTACATCCATGTGCCTATCTAAAAGTCTTTTAAATGTCCCTGTTGTCTCAGCCTCTACCACCACCTCTGGCAGTGCATTGTTCCCTCCAGCTAATTGGGAGAGAAATGGGTGGTATCAGTTGACTCCGATCACCTACTTGCAGATTGAAGGGAGGGACGAGGCAAAATGTATAAAGGATTTCATTGTTCTGCCCAGCTGGTTAAGGAAAGAACTTCAATAAATAAGTAGTACACCCTTCCCAGTTGGCAGCTGGTCTGTCATTCAGCCCTGCTGGGTGGGGAATATGTCAAGGGAAAGAATGCATCCTGTGAAGATGTACAGGAATGTCTGGGTCTGAAACTGGACCCCCATGCCTTTCTTGTATGCATAAGCCAGTCCAGGAGAAGCCTGATTAAAACTTCTCTGGTTTGAAAAGAAAACAAGTGTTGCTTGATTTTGTTTTGGGGGGAATTAAATGGCTGAAGTGATAGGAGCAGATTTACATCGTCATATTCACATTGTAGTAAAGTTTAATTTAAAAATAGAACTGAATAATGGAGACCAAAAGGTAGAGTACTGGGTTGGAAGTTGTCAAATCTTCAGTGTGCAGCAAAGTTTTTTATTTGTCTTTGTTCTTGTAATGTAGGTGTCGCTGGCAAAGCCAGCATTTATTTCCTATCCATAGTTGTGCTGAGGAGGTAGTGGTGTGAAAATTGTGTTTAACAGATTTAGGGGTTTTGTTTGGAAGAGGGAGATGCTGTAGGTATAATGTGTATGGATATTCAGAAAACGTTTAACGTAGCATCCCACTAGAAGCTTCTTGCAGTGTTTCTAATTGATAAAAAGCTGGGTGATGGACAGGGGGGAAAAAGCACACAGAAGGGTTTGCAACATAATCTTTTGACTACCTTTTGTTGAAGCAGTATTGATTTAAAAACCTGGGTGATGGACAGGGGGGGGAAAAAACACACAGAAGGGTTTGCAGCATAATCTTTTGACTACCTGATGCTATTACTTTGGTCTACAGCCCACATTGCCTGGAAGCCTTTCTTATAACACCAACTGCATGTGTGTTTAATTCCTTCCTGAAACTCATTAAAGCTTCTGAAGCAACCATCTGTGTTGGTAATTTATTCCACATATTTGCTATGTTCCTTGTAATAAAAATAAACTCCCACATTTCTTATTTTGTTCTTTTCTCGTAATTTGTGTATCTGATGCCTTATGATTCTGTACCTATGATGAAAACCTAGCCTGGAGTTAATTCAAACCTTCCATAATTTGATCATACTCCCATCTTAGTCTTTACCCTTCCAGAGGGAAAAGCCTTTGGGTAGCTAATCCTTTCTCTTTCACTTTGTTCTGGGATCAAGTAGCAATTACTGTATATACACAGAGATCACTCTTGGCTACTTTTATCCTTGCTTATATTGAAGGTTTGGATGAGTATTGGAGTGTTGTCTCTGAATTTACTGACGAGCAAAACATTTGGGATTCACTCAACGGCGCACATATTGAGAAAGTGATTTGAGTAAATAAGTGCTGTTTAGAAGTTTAAGGCAAGTGGTCTAGCACCAACTTAAAATTTCTCACCCTATTTTCAAATTCTACCGTGGCTTTGCCCCTCCTATATCTTAACCTCCTTCACTCCTATATTTCTCCAAAATATCTGCACTCCTCCAATTGACCCTCTTAAGCTTAAACAGTGTTGATCGATACAACATTACTGGTCATGGCTTCAGCTACTTAAACCTAAGGAATCCATAGTTGTCTCTCTCTCTGTCTCTCCCTTTATGATGCTTCTTACAACCCATCTCTCTGACCAAGGTTCTGGTCATCTGTCCTAATATCTTGTTATGTGACTTGTCGTTTTGTTTGCTAATGCACCTCTAAACTATCTTGAGATGCTTTACATTAAAGATGCTACATAAATTGTTGCATTGTATTTTGAGAAGAAAATCCTGCAATGGGGTTGTGCACTGGATGGGAAGGCAGGCAACTGGATGTTCGGGTCACTCTTGTGGACTGAATGGAAGTCTCCTGCAAAGTGGGGACCTGATCTAGATTTGTTCTGCCCAGCTTAGAAGTGAAGGAGCCCAAGTACTAGGCCTGACGTCGGGATTTTGGGTGGGAGGTTGCTGATCAGAGCTAAAAGGCAATGTGCTGGGCAAAAGTAGACTGCAGAAGCCAGTGCTGGATTTTTAAAAATTCTGGTAGTGTGTTTAATTTGTTTTTCAAAGAAAAATGTGTTGACTTGATATTGTTCATTTTATACATTAATGACAAATAATTGACAGTCATAGTGAAAATGCATAAACCTTTGAATTGGAGGAAAATACTTTGTTATAATCTTGAGAGCTGGGCAATGAAAACCTGTTATGGAGTCACTGTGACACATAACGAGTTTCTGTTTCCACAGTCACTTGAATTCTGACTGAAAGCTCTAAGAGTCCATGATGCCTCCTTATGACCACTTTGAATATATGTTGCCGAAAATAACTCCAAACTGCTTTTCCAACATAGTTGTCTTCACTTTAAAGTTGAGAAAGGCTAAATTGTTGATTAATTCTCCTCACTCAACAGGAGATGAAGATCCTGACTCTTTCTGCTGCTTAACCAACTCACATTCATGAGCTATACCATGATCACCTGCCCTTGATACCAGAATAAGGCTGTCAGAGGTTGTCCCTGTTGGGGAAGGCTGTGTATATAGGGCTGTCTTCTGGAAAGAGAAGAGCTGATGTGGCCTATAATGTGATGTGTTATAAAGTTTACAAATAAAATAACTATTAATTTTAGTTGTCTACTTGAAGCTGAGTATGACAGGATATAAAAACCCTGGCTGTTGATATACAGAATGAAAGATTTCCACTAAGTATGGAGTTTGCTACTTCCATTTCCTTGCCGGTCCCAAAGACGTGGGTTGGTAGATTAATTTATCATTGTAAATTGTCCCTCATATGTAGGTGAGTGGTAGAATCAGGGGAAAATTGATAGGAATGTGGGGAGAATAGGGAAAATTAGAGGAATGGGATTGCTCTGTGAGCAGGTATAGACTTGATGGCATAAAATGGCCACCTTCTGCATTGTGTGGAAATGTGGTAAATATAATGCCTTTCGTGACCTCAGGACAACCTAAAATGCTTGACAAGCAGTGAAGTATTTTTGAAGTGCGGTCTCTGTTATAATGTGGCAACAGATTTGTGCACAGCAAGCTTTCATAAGTAGCAATGCAGTAATGACCAGTTAATCCATTTTGGATGTTGATTGATGGATAAGTATTGGCCAGGGTACTGGGGAGAACTCCCCTGATCTTGGAATCATTGTCATGCATTGACCTGAAAGAGCAGACAGGCTTATTTCGCCACCTCATCCAAAAGACTTGTGCAGCATTCCTCAGACTCCTCGTGTGATAAAACCGGATATTTAGGTAGGATTCTAAATTAGCTGCCATTTGCCATGAGCCATGTCTCTTGCGTGCTTTTGCTCTTGCACTTTTGTTTTCTGCTCGTCTCTTGTGCTCTTTTTTTTTTGCTTGTGCTGTTCTCACTCATATTCCATGTTTCTTTGTGTGTTACATTATCACCTCCTCCCTCCTTTTGCCTTGCATCATCAATCCTTTTGTAATTTAATGGTCTCCTGCCCCATACCCAGTCTCAAATTCCTTCCCATGTTCCTTGCCTCTGTACTTGTTTGGAAACTAATTTCTAACTCTTTGAATTCTGATGAAAGATTTGCTAACTTTAGAACATAGAACAGAACAGTACAGCACAGAACAGGCCCTTCGGCCCACAATGTTGTGACAACATAGCTAATCCCTTCCTCCTACAGAGTGTCCATACCCCTCCATTTTCCTCTCATTCATGTGCCTATCCAAGCCCTTCTTAAAAGCCCCCAATGAATTTGCCTCCACCACCCTATCAGGCAATGCATTCCAGGCATCCACCACTCTGAGTAAAAAAAACGTACCCCTGATGTCTGTTCTGATCCTACCCCCTCTCGCCTTAAGTGCATGCCCTCTGGTATTGGATCGCTCAACAATGGGAAGAAGATATTACTTGTCCACCCTATCTATGCCCCTCATAATTTTATACACTTCCAACAGATCACCCCTCAGCCTCTGCTGCTCCAGAGAAAAGAGCCCAAGTTTGTCCAGCCTCTTCTGATAGCACATGCCCTCTAATCCAGGCAGCATCGTAGTAAACCTCCTCTGCACCCGCTCTAAAACCTTGACATCCTTCCTGTAGTGAGGTGACCAGAATTGCATGCAATACTCTATATCTGGCCTAAGACCAAAGCAGCAACAACCAAAGGACAAACTTACCCTTATTACCTATTCTTTTGCCTCGGCTTCTTCTTGTCAAAGCCTCTAATTTCCCACTGTGACTCTAGCCCACTCCAACGATGGCCACTTCACTAGACCCTACCTCTCATTTATGGTTAAAGAACCCAATCAAGGAGAGAGGGGAAAAAACTCACGGGGTCAGGTGACTCTCTGCTCTCTTCCTGTGCCTGCGCACTGGTGTCTGCTGGGGGAAAAATGAACTCGGTTTAAGTCTTAACTTCATTTTTCTCTCTCAAATCCTGTGTGTCTATGTTCATTCTTAAGCTTCTGTTTTTACCAGGGCTGTCAATAAATTGCTATTAACACACAGGATTAATGGAATTTATATCAAAGGTATTTTTTGTGTGTTAATCACACACCAAGCTTTTCAGAATATAAATTCTCAATGTAATGTCCACACGTGTCTTGCCCTGGTGCCCCTGACTTGTGCCCCCACCCCCAGTGTTTTCTGATATCTTTGATTTTCAGACCATTCTCTCTCTTCCCTACCCTCCCCCACTCACCCCTACCTGGCCCTCAGCACCTCCCTGGATCCTTGACTTCCTGACCAACAAACTGCAGTCAGTGAGGATAGGCAGCAACACCTCTGCTGCAATAAGCCTCAACACTGGTGCCCTACAAGGCTGCGTCCTCAGCCCCCTACATGCACTCACGATTGCGTGAACAGATTCTGCTCTAACTCCATCTACAGGTTTGCAGATGACACCACTGTAGTGGGCCAAATCTCAAATAACGATGAGTCGGAGTACAGGAAGGTGATGGAGAGTTTAGTGGCATGGTATCATGACAACAACCTTTCCCTCAGTGTCAGTAAAACAACAGAGCTGGTCATTGACTTCAGGAAGGAGGGAGGTGCACCTGCTCCTGTTTACTTCAATGGTGCTGAGGTCAAGAGGGATGAGAGATTCAAGTTCCTAGGAGTGAATGTCACCAATAGCCTGTTCTGGTCCAACCACATTGACATCATGGCCAAGGAAGTGCACCAGTGCCTCTACTTCCTTAGGAGGTTAAAGAAATTCGGCATGTCCCCTTTGAGCCTCACCAATTTTTATTGATGCACCATAGAAAGCATCCTACCTGGATGCATCACGGCTTGGTATAACAACTGCGCTGCCTGTGACCGCAAGAAACTGCAGAGAGTTGTGGATGCGGCTCAGCACATCATGGAAACCAGCCTCCCCTCCACTGACTCTGTCTACATTTCTCACTGCCTCATTAACGCAGCCAGCATAATCAAAGACCCCACCCACCCCGGACATCCTCTCTTCTCCCCCCTCGCATCAGGCAGAAGATACAAAAGCTGAAAGTAGATACCACCAGGCTCAAGCACAGCTTCTATCCCGCTGTTATAGGATTGTTGAACGGTTCGCTAGTATCATGAGATGGACTCTTGACCTTGCAATCTATCTTGTCATGGCCTTGCACCTTATTGTTTGTAACTGTAACACTTTATTCTGCATTCAGTTAATGCTTTCCCTTGTACTACCTCAATGTACTGACGTAATGAAATGAGCTGTATGGATGTTTTTCACTGTACCTCCCAACAACACACACAAAGCTGGAGGAACTCAGTAGGTCAGGCAGCATCTATGGAAGGAAATCAGGACTGATGAAGGGTCTTGACCTGAAATGTCGACTGTTTATTTCCCTCCATTAATGCTACTTAACCTGCTGAGTTCCTCCAGCATTTAGTGTGTGTTGCTCCAGATTCCAGTGTCTGCATTTCACTGTACCTCAGTACATGTGACAATAATAAACCAATTTACCGATGACTCCATCTTCCCAATGTAATGCTCCTGACCCCTGGTGTACTCTGCTGCAGTTTTTCATTATTTTTCTCTCAGTTTTTATTAGTCTCATTTCTATTTGCATTCTTCAGACAGATTATCTGCAGTTAGCAAGCCTTCACCATACGCTCTGAACTGCTTTCTTTCACTTTTGACCTCCACTGCATTGTAGACATTCCCTTTAATTGTTCCACATTCCCCCTCGCATCAGCTTTAAGCACGTTTGATTTCTAAACCTCACTTCTAAAGACATTGTTAACCTGAGATGTTGACTCAGTTTCTCTCTGATCTGCTAAGTCTTTCCAGCATTTTCTGTTTCTTAAAACTACTTTGATCATGCCATGGCCATCTGGATTGATATCTCATTTGCTCGGTGTCACATCTTAGACTTCGAGAGTCATACAGCACAGAAACAGGCCCTTCAGCCTACCAAGTATGTGCTGACCATCAAGCACCTATTTTAACTAATCCCATCTCTATATATAAAAAAAATTATCCTCCCCATCTTGCCATCAACTCGCCCAGATTCTACCGCTGACCTACGCACTAGGAGCAAATTACAGTTGCCAATTAACCTACCAACCCACATGACTTTGGGATGTGGGAGGAAACCATCTGGGGGAAACCCACACTGCCACAGGGAGAACATGCAGACTACACACAGACAGCGCCAGAGGTCAGTATTGAACCTGGGTCATTGGATCTGTGAGGCTACTACTAGTTGTGCCACTTTGCATCTTCAGGACTCCCAAGAAACACCTTAGAATGAAACACCAAATTATATTCCTTTATCCTGACATGATTTAGTTTAAGTTTTCTCAGTTAATGCTTTAATATTTTCATGTTTGAAGTACTCAAGACAGTCCAGCAGACTAAACAATCAGTGGTAGAGTTACATTCTGCTTCAGCTTTTTGGTTTCATTTTAATCCGTTCAAATGATTGAAGGCCACCAATAGATTTTATCCTTTAGTTTCTATAAGAAAAGTTATCTTTATTAGTCACATGTACATCAAAACACACAGTGAAATTCATCTTTTGTGTAGAGTGTTCTGGGGGCAGCCTGCAAGTGTCGCCACGCTTCTGGCGCCAACATAGCATGCCCACAACTTCCTAACCTGTACGTCTTTGGAATGTGGGAGGAAACCGGAGCACCCGGAGGAAACCCATGCAGTCACAGGGAAGACTGTCAGATCAGTTCTACAGTGAATTTTTACAAAGAAGCTGGAAGCTATTGGAACATGTTAAATCATGGTCCATCTGGCCTGGCAGATAGACATAAGAAAATCACAGGGCTGCTGTTGTCGAAGATATCTGTCCCTCATATCCTGACTATTAGTCATCTCCCAACTGATGGCACTAAAAGGCTTCTTATTCAATCATTCTCTCATTGATGTTTGTGGGATCTTGATATGCACAAGGTGTCTGTTACTTTTCCAATGTTACAACAGTGACTACAGTTCAGGTAATGTTTGATGCTTTGGGACATCTTGAGGTTGTGAAAGAAGCCATGTAGGATCTTTCATTTAATAATTGATTTTTTTTTTCCAGACAGCAATGTAATTTTTTTTTGTCTGTTTATTTTCTATTCACAGGATAAGACCAGAGTGGTTTCTCCAATTATTGATGTCATCAACATGGACAACTTTCAGTACGTGGGGGCATCTGCTGATCTAAAAGGCGGTATGTACAGTGGTAAAAATTTTATTACATAACCAAGCAAATAACATTAACTTTTACTACCCAGTTGTCATGTAAATGGTAATCTTAAAACAAAACAACAATCTTTAAAGTAAAATCAGAAAATGATGGAAATATCAGCAAGTCTGTGGAGACACAGAAAAGAAGATAATGTTTCAGAGCATTAGAACTATGAAGTGTTTCATTTGATGATGAACATTTGCAGAGTTAGGGAGGGGCAGGATGGGATTCGAGAACAAGGGTCTGCCATAAAGGATAGGAGTGATTAAATGTCAAAAGTGATGCAAAAAGATGTGATAATGGAGCAAGTATAGAAACAGAAAATGGATGTTGGAGAGGATTAAATGGTTACAATAGAACCATTATCATTGCCTGATGTCTGTGAAAATGCAAACTCTGGTTATGGTCTGAAATAATTTCAAATGTTGAGGTCCAAAAGCTGTCAGTTGTGTAAATGAAAGATGGCCATTAAATCGGAGGATGCTTTTCACACATTCCGATTTCAGTTGAAGATGTCAGATTCACTCGAACAGCATGGGTGAGTTGGTGAATTTACGATAAACATCCGTCACCAAATATCAAAAAAAAATTGTGCTCTACTTTTCTACTTTTGCTGGTACAATAGAACAAGATAACAAGTTCCAAATTTTCATACAGATTTGCGCAGACATGAGTATAAAGCTCATATACCAATGATACCCTCTAGTCCAGATGAATCCACTCCAGGTCTGACTGTAAGCAGTCACTTACCTTCCAGTCCGGGTTGCTCCATTCCAGGACCGACCAGACGCAGCCACTTACCTCGGAAGCATGGTAAGAGGGCTGTGCTGCAGGTGAGGCTGAAACAGCGTGGGTTCATGTCCCCTCTCCCCAGTATACTACTAGCTAACGCCCAGGCCATTGAGAACAAAATTGATGAACCAAGGGCAAGACTGATCTACCAAGAGAACTGAGGGACTGCTCTGTGCTATGTCTCACTGAAAATTGACTTGCACTTGCTTCATCTGACTGCACCATACAACCTGAGGGCTTCCAACTTCATTGGATGGACTGTACGGTGTCCTCGGCAAAATTAGAGCTGGGGTGTATGCTTCCTAACCAACACTTCCTGGTGCTCGGATGTAACATTCCTGGCGAGTTCCTGCTCACCCAGCCTGGAATATCTGACGGTGAAGTGTTGCCCATACTACCTGCCGCAGGAGTTCACTTCAGCTATCCTGACGGCAATCTATATCCCACTCCAGGCAGACATGAAACCTGCACTCAATGAACTATACTCCTTGGTCAACAGCTTTGAAATGGGATACCCTGAAGCCCTCTTCATCATTGCTGGTGACTTCAACCAGGCCAACTTCAAGAGTGTGCTACCAACATAACACCAGCATGTCTCCTCTCCCACCAGGGGCCCAAACACCCTTGACCATTGCCACACAACTATCAGACATGCCTAGCGAGACACCTCCCCCCCCCCCCCCCCCCCCCCCCCAACTTTCAGACCACCAGGCTGTGCTCCCTTTCCCTGTGTACAAACGGAAGCTGAAACGTGAGGATCCTGTACAGAAAGTTGTACAGTGCTGGTCTGAGGTACGAGACTGCTTTGAGTAAGTAGACTGGTTCATCTTCAAAGACTCAGCTGCCAGCCTAGATGAGTATGTCACCGCTGTCACGGACTTTATCAGCAAGTCTGTTGAGGACTGTGTACCAAAGAGGACAATCCAGTTGTTCCCAAACCGGAAACCATGGATGAACAGGGAGATCTACTCCCTGCTGAAGTCTAGGACTGTGGTGTTCAAATCAGGTGTCTGATCTTTACCAGAAATTGAGATACGACCTCTGTAAAGCTATCAGGGATGCCAAGAGACAATACCAGTCCAAAATTGAGTCCCAAATGAGCCGTCAGTTGTGGCAGGGCTTAATGCTATAATGGGCTACAGAGCGAAGTTGGGCAGTATTGCCAACAATAGCACATCCCATCCCGATGGGCTTAATGCATTCTATGCACGTTTTGAACAGAAGGGGATTGGTATGTCACCACCCACCCCAACAGCCTCCAGTGCACCTGAACCCACAGTCACCGTTGCGGATACAAGATCAGTCTTCTGGAGAGTGAACCCGTGGAAAGCTACTGACCCAGATGGTGTCCCTGGCCACCACTATCATCTCGGTATCTAAGAAAAACAAGGTAACGTGCCTTAATGATTACCGCCTGGTGGCTCTGACATCCACCATCATGAAGTGCCTTGAGAGGCTGGTCATGGCACACATCAACTCCAGCCTCCCAGACAACCTTGACTTACTGCAATTCGCACACACCATCTCCCTGGCACTACAGTCATCTCTGGAGCATCTGGACAGTAAAGACACGTATATTAGACTATTATTTATTGACTACAGCTCTGCCTTCAATTCTATAATTCCAAGAAAGCACATCTCCAACTCCTAAACCCGGGACTCAACACCTCCCTTTGCAAATGGGTCCTTTGACTTCTTGACCAACAGACTGCCATCAGTGAGGATAGGCAGCAACACCTCCGCCATGATTATTCTCAACACTGGCACCCCACTAGACTGTGTCCTCAGCCCCCTACTCTACCCCCTATACACTCATGACTGTGTGGCCAGATTGTGCTCTAGCTCCATCTACAAGTTTATAGATGATACCACCATAGTAGGCCATATCTCAAATAATGATGAGTCTGAGTACAGGAAGGAGATAGAGAGCTTGGTGACAACAGCCTTTCCCTCAATGTCAGCAAAACAAAAGAGCTGGTCATTGACTTCTGGAAGGGGGAGCAGTGCATATGCTCCTGTTTACATTAATGGTGCTGAGGTCAAGAGAGCTTCAAGTTCTTAGGAGTGAATGTCACCAATAGCCTGTCCTGGTCCAACTATGTTGACGCCACTTCCAAGAAAGCTCACCAGTGCCTCTACTTCCTCAGAAGGCTAAAGAAATTTGTCACATCCCCTTTGATACTCACCAATTTTTACCGATGCACCATAGAAAGCATTGTGTCCGGATACATCATGGCTTGGTATGGCAACTGCTCTGCCATGACCACAAGAAACTGCAGAGAGTTGTGGACACAGCTCAGCACATCATGGAAACCAGCCTCCCCTCCATGGACTCTGTCTACACTTCTTGCTGCCTCAGTAAAGCAGCCAGCAGAATCAAAGACACTACCCACCCTGGACATTCCCTCTTCTCTCCCCCTCGCATTGGGCAGAAAATACAAAAGCCTGAAAGCACATACCACCAGGCTCAAGGACAGTTTCTGTCCCGCTGTTATAAGACTATTGAATGGCTCCCTAGTAGGATAATCTACCTCGTTGTGAACTTGCATCTTATTGTCTACCTGCGCTGCACTTTCTTTGTAACTGTAACACTTTATTCTGCACTCTGTTAATGTTTTGCCTTGTACTACCTCGTGCACTATTGTACTGAACTGATCTGTATGGACAGTATGCAAGACAAGTTTTTCACTGTACCTCAGTACACGTGACAATAATAAACCAATTTACGATAGGAAATTTAGAAAGGAGTAGTACTAACCAGAAATGCTATTAGTCACTTTTGGATTGTTCCCACATGTGGCATCTGATGTATACTGGACACTGCTCCAGAATAAGAAAAGGATAAGCACGGTTTGTGAACATGGAGAGTATGAAGACCTACTTTTGAGGAGGAAACAGTTGTTTTTTATTTGTTTTGTGATGGTGACTGGAATGACCACAGCTGTTAAGTCAACAATCAGTAAAATGGAAACTGCAAGAGAAGGATGGGAGCAGACATCTGGACTCGTCTGTCTCTAATCATGACACATACCTGTGCAATTGTAAATCCATCCCCCTGGTCACTTTGAAGGAGAGGCGAGTTTCTCCCTCCTGTTTAACAGACATCACCTTAAATGCATTTACTCCCTGAAACTCATCCAGCTGCTTTCTTGGAACATTGAAGTAATCCATATTTATGAAAGCTTAGGAATTTATTCCTTGAGTCAGTGACTTCTCCTGAAAAGAGTTGTGTCTAACTTAGTTGTGTCTTTTCTTTCTTTATAGTTCTTTGCCCTCTCTCTCCAATCGGGAATTACTTTCCTTATTTATTTCTACAAATAACGTGACAGATTCTATCTCCCTGAGTCTCCCTGTTTATGTTTCTACAGGGTCTTTCACAATTTCTGAATGCCACAAAGTGCCTTACAGCCGGTTAAGTACTTTATTAGCTGAACACTGTAATATTGGAAATAGTGGTTATAGTATCCAATGTCGATAAAGGCTATTCAACCAACAGATCTGTGCCAGTGTTCGCACTCCACATGAGCCTGTCCAATCATCCTTCTCCCTCCTGTTTAACAAACATCACCTTAAATATATTTACTTACCTACATTACTCTTTTGTAGTGGTAAATGCTCCATTCCCACCATTCTGAGGGTAAAGAAATTTCTTCTGAATCCTCTTGAAATTTATTGTGGACTAACTTTTACTTATAGTTTTTCTACCAGAGTTCATTACCGTCAAAGTTGAGTTTATCGTCAGATGCACAAGTCCATGTGTGCACAGGTGCAATGAAAAACTTGCTTGCAGCAGCATCACAGGCACACAGCATCATATAAGCAGCATTCACAAGAAGAACATAAATTGAACATAAATTAAACATAAATTGTATACTATTTTTAGAAGAAGGACCACAATTAGAACAAAAAATACTGAAGTTCATTTTAGTTCAAAGTGGCTATAGTGTTGCTAAACTGTAGTGATTAGGTTGTGCTGATTGGTTAAGCTGTTCTTAACCCTGGTGGTGTAGGACTTCAGGCTTCTGTATCTCCTGCCTGATGATAGCAGCGAGAAGAGACCATGACCCGAATGGTGATGAAAGGTGCTTTTTGACATAATCGATTGCCTCAGGTAGCTATGAGACCTAATATATTGTATATCATTTGCCCTGAAATAAAGTTGGAAATGCTGGAAGAGAATCAGCCAGAATGGGTTCGATGAAGGGTCTTCGACCTGAAATGTTAACTGGTTTCTCTTTCCACAAGTGCTGCTTGACTGGCTGAGTTTTTCCAGCATTTGTTTTTAGGTCAGGTTTCAGCATCTGTGGTTTTATTTGCTTTCTATATCATTTGTCCTGCTTCTTATTTTCATATCTGATTTAAATATGAAAATTTTCATGCTCGCTTCCTTGATTGAATCATTCAAATGAAGCATGTCTTTCAAGACTGACCCTGTGTTTAACTCTTCCTTATTCTAGATTGAAGGTCACCTTAGTTATGTAAATTAATTAATATAAGATCTAAGATGTCTTTATTGGTCACGTGTACATTGAAACACACAGTGAAAATGCATCTTTTTGCTTAGTGTTCTGGGGTCAGCCCGCAAGTGTTGCCAGGCTTCCGGCGCCAACATAGTATGCCCACAACTTCCTAACCCCTACGTCTTTGGAATGTGGGAGGAAACTGGAGCACTCGGAGGAAACCCACACAGACAAGGGGAGAACGTACTGTTACAGACTCAGTGAAAGTCCCTTTAAGATAGAGAGTGTGTGTGTATGTGTGTGTGGGGCGTGCTTACGTCAATAGAAGATAAAGGACGTAATGACGTTGTTGAAGAAGTCAGAAGAAGAAGAGAGAGAGAGAGAGAAGGGAGAGAGACACCAGCCTGCTTGTTTTCTCTATCGATGGATGAGAAACAATAACTGTGTTTGCCACTGAAATCCATGTATGGAAGTTGGAAGTAATCCGGTGGAGTTCACTTTGTTGCTGACCTGTAGAAGGAAACAGATATTTGTGTGTGGACGACCATGATTCGGATGCTTTTCGGGGTGAGGAAGTCACTACCGAGTAAACACTGGAGTGTCGTTTGGGGTTCCATCGTGGAACATTTGGATTTCGTATTTACTCTCCCTATGTTCTCTACATCTACGTCTTATCTTCTGACAACGGTGGTTGTTGAAGAAGCCCTTGCTCATGTTTCACCTTATAGCTTGCGGAACTGAACTTTAAGAACCATTCTGGAACTGGGAGTTTTGGACTTTGCCACACACACACGAAGAGTTTAGTTTTGGGGTTAATGTTCAAGGTTTAACATTCTTGACTTCTAACATACTAACATTTTTACTTTTATTTTATGTATTATCATAAGTAGTGATTAATAAAATAGTTTTCAACACTAAATCATGCTCAGTGTGTTTCTTTTGTTGCTGGTTTGTGACAAAATTGGGGGCTCGTCCGGCATAGTTCCCAAGGTTAACGAGATTCCTCCGGGATCCAATCTAAAGATTTTTGAGTGTTGTCTGGGATCGTTCCCCAGATTGACGATATTCGTTCGGGATTAAATCCAAAGATTTTTGAGGGAGGTCTGATAAATTCTTTTTTTTAATTGGCTTGTGTGTGTGGAAACCAGCAGCAATGGATATTAAGGCATTTTTGGAGTCACCAACCCAAAAGGGATTGGAGGTGGCGAAAAAGGATGATCTGATAAAGATTGCTACAAGGTTAAACCTTACAGAAGTAAAGCAGTCTATGAGAAAGGCAGATATTCAGAGTCTGATAGCTGGCCATTATGTGGAAAAGAAGGTGTTTGAGAAGGAAGTGTTAAAACAGTTTCCTGGCAGTGAAATAGCAATTTCTGAGGCACAGGTGCAGCTGGCAAAGATAGAGGCTGAACGAGAGCAAACCCAGTTAAAGATAGAGGCTGAACGAGAGAAATTAGAGGCCGAACAAAAGATAACTCAGATGAAGATAGAGGCTGATCTAGCAATGAAGCAGATGGAATTGAGGAGGATGGAGCTGGATAACGAGGAGAAACAGAGGCGGCATGAGTTACAAATGAAGCGTAGGAGTTTGGAATCTGATTCTGAAGATGGTTTTTCAGCCAGCAGGGAGGTTCGATTAGTCCCTCCTTTTGAAGAAGATCAGGTTGATCAGTATTTCCAACATTTTGAAAAGGTTGCTGTGAGTTCAAACTGGCCAAGGAAAGGATGGGCTCTTATGGTACAGAGTGTGATTAAAGGTAAAGCTCAAAAAGCTTACTCTGCTTTGTCTGCTGAGGATGCAGCTGATTATACCAAGGTAAAACAAGCTATATTGAAGGCCTATGAATTGGTACCTGAAGCTTATAGACAAAAATTCAGAGACTTGAGGAAATCTGCTGATCAGACTTATATGGAATTTGCCAATGGAAAGAGAATATGTTTTGAACGATGGTGCCTGGCTAAAAATGTAGATGGGGATTTTGATAAATTGAAAGAATTGATACTGGTGGAGGACTTTAAAAGATGTGTTCCAGCTGAATTAACAACATATTTAAATGAAAAGGCAATGGAAACTTTACAAGAAACTGCTGGCAGATGATTATGCTTTAACCCATAAATCCAAATGGGGACAACCTAAAACCTTTCAAAAGAGTTACAAGGACAATCCAGGTAAACCGGAGATTAAATTGGGAGGTAATCAAAAAGGAAAGGATGAAAAGAAGCCCGTGCTGGAGAAACCTGTTGAGCGTACTTGTTATTACTGTAAGAAACCTGGCCATGTGATATCTAATTGTGCCCTTTTGAAGAAAAGGAAGGAAGCTGTGCCTAATGCTTGCTTTCAGGCAATTAAAAATCAAAAAGGTTTAGGAGATGCTGTTAAAGATCAGTCCTTGCAAGAGGTAAAAGCAGAAAAGTTGGAGGAGGTGAGAAAGGAATTCCGTTCTTATGTATCAGAGGGTTTTGTTTCACTGAATGATGAGTCACCCCAGGTGCCAGTGAAAATTCTTAGAGATACTGGGGCTAGTTAATCTCTCTTGCTGGACAGTGTTTTAAATTTTGGTGAAGAAAGTGACACTGGTGAGGTAAATCTAGTGCGAGGCGTTACAGATGACACCATGTCTGTCCCTCTACACAGGGTGATTTTAAAGTCAAAGTTCGTAGAAGGACCAGTCGAGACAGGGATAAGACCTAGGTTGCCAGTGGAAGGAGTTTCTTTGTTATTGGGAAATGACCTTGCAGATGGAGAAAGTGTTCCTGTGGTACGGTTAACGACCAAACCAAGGATTGATGAGTCTGAGAATGATCCAGATGTTTACCCATCATGTGCGGTGACTCGAGCTAGAGCTAAAGAATTAGCCAAGACAGACAGTCCAGTGCAGTCTGATGTGGTTCCTTGTGACAGTCCTAAACAGGAAGAAAATTATGATGCCTTATCTGAGACTTTTCTGTCTTCACTGGAGGATCAACATCCTTATAGTGAGCCTGAATTTAAAGATTTGTCTTTGTCGAGGAAGGATTTTATGGTGGAACAGACAAAGGACCCTGAGTTGACAGAATTGAAAGAAAAAGCACTCTCATGTGAGGAGATTGAAAAAGTGCCAATTGGATACTATGTCAAAAATGGAGTGTTAATGAGGAAATGGAGACCTCCTCATGTTCCTGTTACTGAGGAATGGGAAGTTATTCATCAGGTTGTTCCAAATGTTTATAGGGATGAGATTTTAAACCTGGCCCATAGTATGCCTTTGGGTGGTCCTTTTGGTGTGAATAAAACTGTAGGGAAGATCTTGAAACAACTCTATTGGCCTGGTTTGAGAAAAGATGTGGTGATGTTTTGTCGAACCTGCCACACATGTCAGATGGTAGGCAAACCAAATCAAAAACCCCCTGTGGCTCCGTTGAAACCCATTCCTGCTTTTGGGGAGCCCTTTTCGAAGGTGATTGTGGACTGTGTTGGCCCCTTACCAAAGTCTAAGACTGGAAATCAGTATTTGTTAACCATCATGTGTGCCACTTCTAGATTTCCAGAGGCAATACCCCTTAGAAATATTAAGGCCAAGACGGTGTCAAAGGCTCTTTTAAAATCTTTTACCTTGTTTGGTTTGCCAAAAGATGTCCAACCCGATCAAGGTAGTAACTCCTTACAGACAGTGGCCGGAATTGAATCTGGATCATTGGTGCTGTAATAGCATTACACTAACAGCTGCACTACCATACAATAAATTACAATAAACTACAATAAATATGCTTTAAAAGATTTGCTACTGAATAATTTGAAGTGAGAGAAGAGAAATTTTATCAAAAGCAAAATATGCTGCAAGTGGAAATCAGAGCAGGTAACAGCTGCGGAGAAAGTACCAGAGTTGCAAGCTGCAAATTGCTGTACACATACAACTCATTTTTTCCCTATCTTCCTCTCAGCAAATTCCTACCCTGCACTTGTCTTCTTTAAGATTGCCAAGAGCTGAAACTGGCCACGTGGTGGCAGAAAAGCAAGAAGAGGATGTTTTAAAAAAAAATACCAATCCATTGATAACTTGCAGCTCAGATACTGCAATTGTGTAATTGTGGGGTTAGCCTTAATGCCGTATTTGCACATGGTGAGTCACAGGACTGCAGCCAAGGCAGCTGGGGTGGATATCACAGTACCACATTAGCAATCTTTAATGAGGGAAAACAAAATGCAGTTAGCTCTTTCTTGAATATAGACCTTCGGTATTCGACAACTACCTTTACTGCAGTCCCTGCCCTGCTGTGAGCTTGCAAGTGTGGCTTTATAGCAGATGGCAATGGGAACATCTCCTTACCGAAGTCTGACACCTTGCACATTGTGCTTCACTGAGGTTTGGACAGGAAAACTGCTCCTTCAACAGCTTGGGTAAATGCAGACTCCTACTCAGTGTTCTTTTTGTACACTGCATCCTCCTTCCAGCCACTTATCCTGCTCTGTGCGCTCAGCTCATCACTGCTGTTACACTAAGCCCCAGCAGAGCACTGCGGTTCCAGTAATGAAAGCACTGCTTTTCTGATGATGCCCAGCAGAACAGTGCCTTTCTAATAACAGCTAGAAGGAATCTACCAGCAAGTCACTGACAATTCCTTTAAGTGGAGGGTGGCTCATTGTGATAATAAACATGTATTCAGGATTGTGAGGTAAGGGGAGATGTTTCCTGGATGGTTGAGATGCAGAAAGGTAGAATTAGCATTAAATCTGTATGTCGTACTGTTTGACATTTATGGTCTGCCTGCTTTGCATTCAAGCAGCAGAAATTCACTGTATTATTACTAATGCCTTCACTGATATGGCCTCCAGCACATTTCATCCCATTAGTCTGTGTGCTTTCTGTAAATGCCATTATTGACTTCCAAAAGCACTTTTGGCACCCAAAAAGCAATTATAGAGCTAATAATCACAACTTTTCATCTTGTGCATCTGGTCTATTTTGGTAAAATAACTATAACATTTCAGGTGTAGTCTCTCTCAAACAATGGCTATCATTTTCAGTTTCCACTGAGGTCAATATTTTTCCAAAATGATTTACCTATGATCCTTTAGCAAAGCTTTATTATCTCCCCTATTCGTGTAATTGGCAGGATTTGATTGGAATCTGGTCTTCAAATGGGATTATATGACTCCAGAACAGAGACGAGCTCGTCAGGGCAATCCCATCGGCCCCATTAGGTAAGTAAAGCAAAGGGTTTTATTATTTCTATGTACTTTATTATAGGGCAAGACCATGGGGAGTTGGTAAGCTGGATACACAATTAGCTTGGTAATAGAAGATAGAGGGTAGTGCTGGAGGGATGTTTTTCTGACTGGAGATCTGTGATCACTGGTGCTCTGCAAGATCAGTGATGGGACCTCTGTTGTTTGTGATTACATATAAATGATCTGGCTGAAAATGTCAGCAGATGGGATTAGTTAGATTGGCATGGTCAGCATAGACATGATGGGTTGAAGGGCCTGTTCCTGTGCTGTACTGTTCTATGTTCCAACATTTGTGTACGAGTTCAGAATTGGCTTGACCGTAGAAGACAGAGGGTAGTGGTGGAAGGGTGTTATTCTGGCTGGAGGTCTGTGAGCAGTGGTGTCCTGCAGGGATTCGTGCTGGGGCCTCTGTTGTTTGTGATGTATGTAAATGGCTTGGATGAAAATGTAGATGGGTGGGTTAGTAATTTTGCAGATGACACAAAGATTGGTGGAGTTGTGGAGAAGTCTAGAGGGCTGTCAAAGGATACAGCAGAATATAGATCAGTTACAGACGTGGGCAGAGAAATGGCAGGTGGGAGTTTAATCTGAGTGAGTGTGAGGTGTTTGCACTTTGGGAGGTCAAATGTAAGGGGAAAGTATACAGTTAATGGCAGGACCCTTAACAGCATTGATGTACAGAGGGATCTTGGGGTCCATGTCCATAGCTCACTGGAAAGTGGCCATGCGAATAGATAGGGTGGTAAAGAAGGTGTATGGCATGCTTGCCTTCATTGGTCGGGGCATTGAGTGTAAGAGTAAGGAAGTCGTGTTACTGCTATAAAAAAACGTGTTGGGCAAGTTTTTTAACACAGAGTGTGGTAGGTGCCTGGAACAAGATGCCGGGGGGAGTGGTGGAAGCAGATACGATAATGGCATTTAAGAGGCTGTTAGATGGGCACGTGAATATTCATGGAATGGAGGGATATGGATCATGTACGGGTAGAAGAGATTTAGTTTAATTTGGCACCGTGTTTGATGCAGACTTTGTTGGCCAAAGGGCCTGCTGCTGTGCTGTTCTTTGTTCTATGTTCTGTTTCTGGGATTTTTATTTGGCTGATTTGGCTTGTAAGCACATTTCTTCTAATTTTTTTTCCCCCCAAAGGCCAGCAGTTGAGAATGTGCAGGGAGACATGCCCATAACACCAGACAGCTTGTAAAATGCTAATTAAAGAACTTTAAACATAGTCTCTTTGGGTTTGACTGTTCTGGAGAACATTAAACAGAAAGGAGGATGGTCCTCGCATCAGTGTAGCATCTCGCATTGCCACAGGATGTCCAAAGCACTTCAAAGAATGAAGTATTCTTAAAGTGTCGTCAGTGTAATTTATTCAACACACCAACCAATTTGTACACAACAAACATGAAAAGGGATAAATAATATAATGGCAAGATAAAGTCTTTTTGTTGTGCTGTTTTAGGGACTCCTAAGATAAGATTTCCTTATTAGTCATATGTACATCAAAACACACAGTGAAATGCATCTTTGCATAGAGTGTTCTGGGGGCAGCCCACAAGTGTCACCATGTTTCTGGTGCCAACATAGCATGCCTACAACTTCCTAACCCATACATCTTTGGAATGTGGGAGGAAACCGGAGCACCTGGAGGAAACCCACGCAGACACAGGGAGAACATACAGACTCCTTACAGACAGTGGCTGGAATTGAACCCAGGTCTCTGGCGCTGTAATAGCGTTACGCTAACTGCTGCACCACCGTGCCTGTATGATATCTCCTATTCTTCTTCAGTCTGATGTCCTGGAGAGGATAGATGCAACACTCCACAGTGTTTTTCTTAAAACTTACAAGACAGCATGTTGGACTTAACAGCAGTCTCATTATTAAACTCTTTGTTGCCCTTTCTGTTGATGCCTAATCTCTCTAGTTGTTTTGATTCATGCTGTCTGCCTGAACATTGTTTTCTCTGCACTATCCCACATCCCCCTAACACCACTTGCTTCTCACCAGCTATTCTTCTGCTTTGGCCCAAGATGCTGCTCAATATGCTGGCTTGTCCAGCCTGAGAGAAAGCTGACAGAGTAAGGGAACATCTTTGCAGCTTCATAATCATAACCTGATTTTATCCACCTATCTCCTATCTCCTGAACCCAATCCCTCTTTATTTTTTTCAAGTCAGTCAAGGTATTTGTAAGTTTTAATTAATACGTTTAAGAATTTCCCACTTCTCACCAGCAGTTAGTTGGATTGAATGCCAATGACTTTAAGATAAGATATCTTTATTAGTCACATGTACATCGAAACACACAGTGAAATGCATCTTTTGTGTAGAGTGTTCCGGGGGCAGCCCGCAAGTGTCGCCATGCTTCTGGCGCCAACATAGCATGCCCACAACTTCCTAACCTGTATGTCTTTGGAATGTGTGAGGAAACCAGAGCACCCGGAGGAAACCCACGCAGACACGGGGAGAATGTACAAACTCTTTACAGACAGCAGCTGGAATTGAACCCAGGTTGCTGGCGCTGTAATAGTGTTACGCTAATATGCTTTAAGTAATGATGCTACCTAGAGACTTTCCAATGTCCTACATGTCAAATTGTTGACAAGATTTGCATTTGCTTACTTCCGTTCTCGCGTTCTGCTGTCCCTTCCCTCAGATCTGCAAGCCCAAAGCTCCTGGCATAACTTTGAAACCTTCCCTCCTGGTTCAGTTTACCTCTCTCAAAACCCAACCTCTCTATCTCTTTCCGGTTGAGACCCTCCAGATGAAGGGTCTCAACCCAAGCCGTCAACTGTCCATTTCCCTCCACAGATGCTGCCTGACCTGAGTCGCTCCAGCAGCTTGTTTTTTTGCTCTGTCTCTTTTATTGCCTATGCATTCCAGGGGTTGCAAACTGACCGATGGCAACCAGAGTCATATCACCACATCTATGGAAATAGAAACATCGGTGTCTCATCCTGCTGCTTCCAACTGGGATTATTGCACTTACCTTGGGACACTCCACTGATCCTCAGTAGAGGTCTCCGGTTTCCCCTCTTTGATTCCCTGAGAATACATTAGAGCGCAGAAATTACAATGATGATGTTATTCTGGAAACTAGTATACAGTGATGTAGCCTTTTGGTGTTGAGAGTGCACACAGTTGAGAGAGCGCAGGCACAATAAGAAAAATATGATGGTAATTTCTACCTATGTGCTTGCCCTAATTTCCAAGCCCAGATAGAGTGCAGTGGGGAATTTGTGGGGCATCAATTAGCTGAAGAATGTTAGAAGAGAAGAAACTAATGGCCCAGTTTCTTGGTTCAAAAGAAAGTTCACCAGAAGACCCAGTAAAACAGGCAATGAGGTGAGCCAAACGTTGACACTCTGGTCTGCCTATTTGAGCAGATAATGTTGAACATGAAGAAGTGCTGGTGGGTTATCTTAATCTCGTAATCTTTGCTACTTTAGGCCAGGAAGAAACTCATGGAAGTGCATTGTTGTAACAACAGTATATTATGCTGCTTTTGGTATTAATTTCCTTTAAAAGACCACAGGTTGTTACGCTGTGTTAATAGGCAATGATAAAACCTTTGCGTTTGTTTCAGAAAAGCATTGCCTTGCTCTACATTGCTTATAGAATCACCGAATTACCATTCAGTCCATTGTAACCTGGAATGAGCTCTCCACTTTGTCCCTTGGTCTTTCCCTGTGGTTCTGCAGTTTTCTTTCTCCTTTTCAAGTATTTATCCAGTTCTTCTTTTGGAAGTATAAAGCACGTTGTGTTGTATGTGTTAGTGTGTAACAATGTCATACATCGTGTTTTTAGAACACCCATGATAGCTGGAGGTCTCTTTGTGATGGACAAAAGTTACTTTGAGGAGCTTGGAAAATACGATATGATGATGGATGTCTGGGGTGGAGAGAACTTGGGTAAGTGTCTGTAATATTTTCTCAGCTCATTAAATATTCAGAGTGAAATCAAAGCACAGTGTGAGGCAGGTTAATGCTTTTGTAAACTAAAAGAATATTAAAAAAGTGCAGCAAACTGGTTTTGTTTCCTAGATGTGTTTTGACAATTTTTAGCTCAGATAATTCAGTTTCCTCAAGTATGTTTTTGCAGCAGGGAGTTTATTTAAATCTGGATGTTGTCTGGGATTGTTATTTCTGCTTCAGTAAATACATGAAAGTGCTTCTCCACTTTTAGCAGTGCTGTAAGCCTCATGGCCTGTTTGTGCTGGGAACATCTGACTCTGTCTGATCCCATCCCTACTTCCATTGACTGCAGTTGAGCAAAACATACTAGGATCATTTGTTTCTGTAGAGGCAGGCATGCCACTGCGAGCATGTTTCTTATTTTGATCGTCTCCTAGAGTTAACAGCTTTCAGGGTCTCTAGGTCCTGAGTTGAGGTTTCAGTTGTCAAGACAAAGACCTGGGTCCTTCTATCACAAGGCAAGTGGAGTCTCTCACACTCTGAAATACTCCAAGGAGCCTGAGCTCCATAGCAGAGGTCTGGAGGCAGGTGAGATGCTGCTGCAAACATTAACGAGGTTTATGGATGGAGGGCAAACATTGTTCTGTTTGTGATACTACTACGTAGAGGGGAGTAATAATGTACTTCAGTGTAAGGAAGTATTTCCATCTGGAGTTATACTGAGGCGGCCATGGAGGTGCAGTGGTTAGCCCAGCTACCTCAAACAGCTCTGGCGACCTGGGTTCAATCCTATCCTCATGTCCCACCTGTGTAGAGTTTGCGTGTTCTCCCCGTGACCACATGGATCCCCCCCCCACCCCTCCTCAAGTGCTCTGGTTTCCTCCTGCATCCCGAAGGCAGATTTGTTGGTAGGTAAATTATCCCTAACGTAGGTGGTAGGAGAATCAGGGTGGATTGGATGGTCATGAGAGAGAGCACGTTACCGGGAAATAAATGGGAAGGTGGGATTAATGGCATTGCTCTGAGTGATCGTGTAGACTTGATGGGCCGAATGGCTCCTATGTGGTGAGAAACCTGAAAGCAACCTTTCCCTTTTTTTCGTTAATCAACAAAACACCACGTTTTGCTCCCTTCAGAATGGGTGACTTCCCCTCTGAACCACTAGAAACTGATATGGACTGAATTGGATTGGCAAACATATTAACTTTGGGGGCCAGTTTAGAAAAAAGATGAATGTGATTCTGTGATCCTGGAAGGAGCTGTTTCTCTTTAAGTTTCAAATCTTCTGTTTGGTTGGGTTTGTGGAGATGTTCTATGCTGAGAGACTGAAAATCAAAAAAACCAGCAAAGGAGCAGAAGTCAGCCATTCGGCCCATTGAGTCTGCTCCGCCATTCTATTGTGAGCTGATCCATTCTCCCATTTAGCCCCACTCCCCTGCCTTCTCACCATAACCTTTGATGCCCTGGCTACTCAGATACCTATCAATCTCTGCCTTAAAAACACCCAATGACTGCCTCCACAGCCACCTGTGGCAACAAATTCCACAGATTCACCACTCTCTGGCTAAAGAAATTTCTCCACTTGAGTTTCTCAACACAAAACATTGATCATCCCTCTGCCTCCACAGATGCTGCTCGACCCACTGAGTTCCTCCAGCAGTTTGTATTTTGCTCCAGATTCCAGCATCTGCAGTCTCCTGTGTCTCCAAAAAACAGCAAATGAGGGAAATCTAAAATAAAACCAAAGTGCTGGAAATACTCAACAGGCCAAGGCAGCATTGTATGGAAAGAGAAACAGTAAATGTTTCAGGTCAATGACTCTTCATCAGGACTGGAGAAGTGTTTTAAGTTGCAGAGACTCCTGCTCTCAGTTTCCACCCTGTTCTCACTTTCACACAATCCATTTCTGATTCCTGCCTTCTCTTGCTTGACATCTCTCTCTCCACCTCAGGAGATAAATTTGCAATACCCATTATAAATTCATTTATCTCTTCATCAGATGGTTCTGTAAACATTGGGATCACCTTGGCAACTGTGGCCTCACCCTATCAGAGATTCCCCGAGTCCAATCATCCTTCCCCCACCCTCTCTACAACTTGAAACTACATTGTTTTCTTACCCTCCCAGTCCTGACGAAGGGTTAACTTTGTTTGTCTTTCCACATGTGCAGAGTGTTTCCAGCATTTTATTCCATTAATTCCCACAGCTGTACTACACCTCCTCCCACCCTGCTTGTAAGGACTCCATTCCATTCTCTCAGTTCCTACACCTCAAGACTTCCTTCATCAGTGGCTTTGAGATGTCTTCCTTTTCCTTAAACATGAAGTCCCCTCTACTGTGGCTGATGGACTCTCAACCAGTCCCCCCTGCTTCCTGCATAGTAACGGCAGAGTTGTCCCCATTCTCACCTTCCACCCCATCAGCAATCTCATTCAATGGATCACTCTCCGTAACTTTCACCACCTTCAATGAGATTCCACCATCAGACACATCTTCCCTTCCCCTCCTGATTCAGCATTCCTAAGGGATCAGTCCCTCCTTGATTTCCTCTTCCTTCTCCAACAACCACTCCCTTTCTCACGGTACTTTCCCAGGCAGGAGGTACAACACATTCTATTTGACCTCATCCCTTCCCTCCACCCAGAGACCCAAATAGTCCTCCCACATGAAGCAGCAATTCGCTTGCACTTCCTTCACTATAGTGTATTGCATCCGGTTCTCACAATGTGAGACATCGGAGACATAAAATGCAGATTGGAGATTGCTTTGCTGACACCTTAATTTAACACGGACACAGAGCAGAATTTTATTGTTTGTTGGTACGTAGTTAAACCTCAGTGTTGAGGCAAGGGTCACAAGACCTCTCAAACAAGGTTATTTCCTGCATATCTTTGGCTTTGCAAGCAGAAACATAAACGTGCAATCAGCAGATTTGCTCTGTTTTAATGCAATTATGCAACTCTTCTATTGATTATGAGTTTCCAGCTAGTGCAAAGTTTAGGGTGGTGTGTGATATTAAGCAATGGAAAAATTTAAAATTAATTCAGTTTAAGGGTACTATACACTTATTTTCTCTGCAGAGATTTCCTTTCGGGTATGGCAATGCGGAGGCATACTTGAAATCATTCCCTGTAGTCGGGTTGGCCATGTATTCCGCAAGCAACATCCCTATACTTTTCCAGGAGGCAGCGGTACTGTTTTTGCAAGGTAACTATTACTGAATTTATAGCTCACACCCTTATTTTCAATTCCTTCCGCTCCCCATCTCTGGGAGCTCATCCATCGCATCACCCCTCTGAGATCACATCGCTTTTCTAAATTCTGACCTCTGTCGCTCTGATTACTTTTGCCACGTCGTCAGCTGCCTCAGCCATTCTCTCCCTCAGTCACTTCACCCTTCTGTCTCTCTCTGCTCCTTTAACTTGTTCCATAAAACTTAGCTCCTTGATCAATTTTTGGTCACCTGATTTGATATCTTGTCCCAATTATCTTAAGTCTGTTGTCTGGTTGTCAATCAAAACTCTTTCTTCCTTCCAACTCTATTTGAATCCCCATAATTTCAGTCCCTCTGAAATTAAAACGAAATCTTCCTTAATTTGTTCTCTTGGGAAATCTATCCCAGCTTCTGTAGTTTTTCCACTTAACTGAGGTCCCATTATCGCTGACACTATTCTGATAAATCAATCAATCCCCTTGAATGTGTTTGTATCCTTTCTAAAGTCTGATGTGCAGAATTACCCACAATACCCCAGCTGCGGGCTAGCCCGCCGTTCACTCTGATTTGCCCCAGTAACAGCTTAAGTTACCAGCATCAGTTACGGTAACCATGAAAGCACCAGATTGCCTTAAAAACAAATCTGTTTCATTAGTACTGTGCTGGAAAGGAAATAACTCATCCTTAATCAAAGTATGACTCCAGACCAACACTAACACGGTTGATTCTCAGCTGCCTTTCGAAAGGAACTGGCAAGTTGCACTGTGCAAGGGGCAATTAGGAATAACAAAAGTAGGCCTTGCCATTGCCGTACATGTCCTGTGAATGAATGGAGGTACGTAGGAGTTTGTTTTGATTATGAAATGTATGTATGACATAATATCAGATGAAATCTTTTAGCTTGGAGTGAATTTTTCTACTTTGAACATAGAAGAGTACAGCACAGAACAGGCACTTTGGCCCACAATGTTGTGCATTGTGCCGACATAGCTATTCCCTCCTACCTGCAGAATGTCCATATCCCTCCATTTTCCTCTCATTCATGCGCCCATCCAAGCCCCTCTTAAAAGCCCCCAATGAATTTGCCTCCACCACCCTATCAGGTAACGCATTCCAGGCATCTACCACACTCTGACTAAAGAACGTGCCCCTCACGTCTGTTCTGAACCTACCCCCTCTACTTTGCTACACTTGCTGTCAATAAAGTAGACAGGTGGTGAAGAAGGCATTTGGTATGCTGAGTACAAAAGTTGGGATGTCATATTACAGATGTACAAGACGTTGGTGAGACCACATTTGGAGTACTGTGTGCAGCTCTGGTCGTCTGGGTTATAGGAAGGATGTCATTAAGCTGGAGAGAGTGCAAAAAAAAATTCACAAGGATGTTACTGTGACTAGAGGGCTTGAGTTACTAGGAGAAGCTGGATAGGCTGGAACTTTCTTCCTTGGAATGTAGGAGGTTGAAGGTTTGTTGAGGTTTATAAAATCATGAGAGGCATAGATAAGGTGAATCACCACAGTCTTTTTCCCAGGGTAGGGGAGTCTAAAACTAGAGGGCATAGGTTTAAGGTAAGAGAGGGAAGATTTAAAAGAGATCTGAGGGGGCAATTTTTTCCACACATAGCGGGCATATGGAGCGAGCTGCCAGCGGAATTTGTAGAGGAGGGTACAATTACAGCTTTTAAAAGTCAGTTGGACAGATTCATGGATAGAAAAGGTCTAGGGGGATATGGGCCAAACATGGGGAAGTGGGACTAACTCAAGTAGATGACTTGGCCGGCATGGACAAGTTGGGCCAAAGGGCATGTTTCCGTTCTGTACAACTCTATGACTTGTATCAATGAACTTTTATTGGGGAAGATTGACAAGGGATTTGGGGTAAAGGCAGAAAATAGAGTTGAGGTGTAGATCAGCCACAATCTCATTGAATAATGGAGCAAGTATGAAAGGTTGAATGGTTGGCTCCTGTTGCTTTGTTCTGCATGAATATTCTCCCTCTGTAACATTACTGAGCTGATGTTCGTGCAGTCCTTACTGAGCCCTCTGGGTACCATCACTGTGACACAATACCTTTAATTGCTATCACAATGTAATGCAGATCTTTAATGAAATATCCTGATTCTGAGAGCATCACTAGTGAGCAATCTAACTCTCTGAAGTTGATCATCTATTGGAGAGAGAATATTTTAGAAGGAATGTGATTTGTTTTCTCTCAAAGAAATACACGCAGGGCAGCTGAGGTCTGGATGGATGAATTCAAGAATTTCTATTATGCAGCAGTGCCTTCAGCTCGCAATGTACCATTTGGCAAGTGAGTATAGCTTGTTGCTCCACTGTTTTAAAGGGAACTATTTAGCCTTTTCTCCCATTATTTTAAGCTTAATGTTTAACTTTTGCCCATAATTCAATTTGTAGTTGGATTATGGGTTGTATTTGTGTCGATTAGGAGTTCACTGCACTCTTAACCATTGACTCAGATCTTTTTGCCTTGATTTTACATCATTGATTTGCAAGGGATCCTGCTCAGTGAATCTAAATGAATGTTTTATTGATTGATTGACTGAAACCTAAACTGCCACAATTCAGTAAACGGGAAAAAAAACAAGAACCTAGTAGAGTTTTTTTACTATCAATGTTTAAGTCCACAATATGACTGATTGCTGAAATGATTACCTACAGTCTTTCATGAAGATGTTGACTGGTCCTCCCTGTATTTGGCACGTTTGCCCCGGAATGTGTGCGGGGGTGTCCAATGATGTACTATGCACATCTGAACACTGCTTTCACAAAATGAATTGCACATCCAAGACGTGTGAACAGCGCAGGCCACTTGTGCAATAGCAGTTCGTGACAACAAAATCAAGGCCTACTTTAGTGCAACTTAAGGAGCAGCTGTACCCACATCTGCTTGATCAGGTCCAAGGCTGTTAAGTCCAGCACTTGGGACCACCGACAGGAAGATGCTCTTTAAGTTTCCCAGAGACACCTTGTAGCCCAGTTCATTTGTGATGCCAACTCCTCGTGCTCTTTGACCAGATCCCTGCTCCCCCTGGTGGCCTGATTCAAACCCTGATTACTTCCCCTCCCTCAGGTAGGGTTCTAGCCCTCCTGTCCGCACTTGACCCTTTCCCATCGCAACTCTTCTCTTTTTCTCCTCTCTGCAACCTATCTGATCCTCAATTGATCCACACTGATGGAGTGAGAAGAGCAGCAAACATTTTTTGAGCACAAGAGGGCTGTTCTTCCAGGCAGAATGCCTGTTGCTTGTGTGTATTGGTATTTGACAGTGGTGAGAGGGTGAGAATCACACACAAAATACATGCAAGGATCCCAAGGTTTGTTCTCCTTTAGGCACGTGGGAATAGTGAGAGCATTTCTCAAGTCTATCCCGCCACCCATTCAGGTCAATTCTAGTTGTATTTTGATCTCTATCTACATCACTGAATACTTTATCTAACTAATATCTTTCATTTCATAGAGTCATACAGTATGGAAACCAGGCCCTTCGGCACAACTGGTCCATGCCAACCAAGATTCCCATCTAAGCTAGTCCCATTTGCCCACGTTTGGCCCATATCCCTCTAAACCTTTCCTATCCATGTACCTGTCCAAGTACCTTGTAAATGTTGTTTAACAGCAGTTCATTTGTGACGTTATTCTATTGACTTCCAAGTCCTGGCAACCTCTTGCGGGAGAGAGTTCCAGATTTTCAGCACTCTTTGTAAAGGAGTGCTTCATGACATTACCCTGCACAAGCCACATTCATGAAACCTGCCTTCTCATTTAACATTGGCTGACCTTTTTTGCCCTATTTTGGAAAATAATCTGGCCAGCATTAGATAGAAGTGGCTAAACCTGTCGGAGTCACTGGTTATTAATGTCTGTATGCGGTAGAGTGCCACTTCAGAATATGCTGGTATAATACAGTATATAAAGTAAAGAACCCAGTGTGTCAGGCTTCTGGAATTCAAAACACTATAATTGAAAAATAGCAGGTACGTTTATTGCAAGTCATTCTGCCTTGGGCTGTATAATTAGCTCTGCCACAACAATAGGGGAGAGGAGGAAAAATGTTGAAGGAAGAGAGAGGTCATCAAAAATCAAGAACCAGCCGATCTCCTGACTAAGAATCTGATATATCAACAGCTACACTCTCAACAATGGCAGTGGTTTACAAGTGAGGGTTCCTCAAGCTGTTAAATGATGGAAATTCAAGGACCATCTGGTCTACATTCTACAATCCTTGTAGTCTTGTAATGCAATGATAATGGAGTCAGTGAGTAATCCGGACCATCTAAGCCCTACCAGATTGTCTACCGTAGATCTGGGCATGAGGAGAGAGAAATCTCAGTGCTGGAGAGTGTTAACAAACAGAGGGTCTTCACATGCCTGTGACACTTGTAATGTGTGGACATGCTGGAAGAGGGGAATGTTAACATGGAATGTTTGTTCTCCTATTAAGGGAAGTAGAAGGGAAATTGCAGTAAGTGTTTTCCTCTTTTACTAGTTCCTTTCCAAAGGTCCTGAAAGCAGTGTGTCCAGCAGACACTTATCTCAAACGAAATACAGGGCTTGAGACTGGCAGTGAATGAAGTTACCCCTACTCATTCATTTAAAGTTACCAGAGCATTGTATTTACTTGCCTCATGTAAAGAGGCAGCTGCCAACAGTGACGTGATAATCAATGTTCTCAGTGGGTCAAGCAGCATTTGAGGAAGGAAATAGTCGATGTTTCGGCTTGAGAGCCTTCATCTGAACTGAAAGATAGAGGGGAGGTAGCCGGTATAAAGAGGTGAGGGGAAGGGGTAGAGCAAGAGCTGGCAAGCAGTAGTTGGATCCAGGTGAGGAGGAGTGATAGGTAGAGGGAAGAGTGGAAATAGTTACAGAGGTGGGGGCAGCAAAGGGCTGAAGGTGATGGAATCTGATACAAAACGAAGGTGGAGCACGGAACTAAATAAGGGAGGTGGGGAGGGCAGACGGGAACAGTGGGGGGGAGGGGAACCAGTGGGAGGAGTGTGTGGGTGATGGGGCTGGGGTGGGGGAGGTGGAACTGGGTAGAGAGAGAGAGAGAGGAAAGGACAGAGGGGGAGCAGTTTACCTCAGATTGGATTACTCAATATTCATACCATTGGGTTGTAGACTACCCAGGCAGAATATGAGGTGCTGTTGCTGTAGTTTGCAATGGAGGAGGCAGAGGACAGACATTGTCTGCCCTCTTCGTGGATGTAAACAATCTCACTGGCAGTGTCTTGAAGCATAGGAGGGGTGTTCTAGGTGCCCATGGTCAATATCAATGCTCCAACTAACATCACCAAAACAAAAAGATTATCTGCGTAGTTATCTCAACGGCATTTATGGGGATTTGCATGCAAATTGGAGGCATCAGACACCACATGTCAAAAGAGGTGATTGTCTGAAAAACTCTATTGAGCTTCCCAAGGTTCAGAGGATACAGTGTAAATAAGAAATCATCCTTTTTCTGCAGCATTCAAAGCAGATTGGAACTGAAGAAGAAATTGGCCTGTAAACCATTCAAGTGGTACCTGGAAAATGTCTATCCTGAGCTAAGGTAGGTTACGCTTCCAGACTTGAGCATTAGATACATGCTGCTGAAATGTAATAGTTGCTGTTGTGTGTTCTATTTATGGATGTTAAGGAGTGCTGGATATATCCTAAGTGTTTCTTTGAGTAGGTTGTAGAAGTTTTTTCTCCAAACAGCAGGACACCTCGTCCAGGAGAGAGTGAGGCTTCTGGTATGTAACAACTTTCTGGATTTGGGTCTTGAGCAAAATAAGCCTACTTTCCAAAGAGTTTCAGATGAGCAGTCAAATCCTTAAGCTTGCGCAAAGATGCATTCTTTTGGGATGTGGCAACACTGGAATTTACGGAGGCACAACAGACTGCAGAGGCTGGAATCTGGAGCAACAGAATCTGCTGGAGGACCTCAGCGGCTCGAGCAGCATCTGTGGGGTGGAAGGGGGGAAGGAAGGAATTTCGACCTGAAACGTTGACTGTTCCTCCCCCCCCCCCCCGCCCCACAGATGTTTGAGCCACTGAGTTCCTCCTGCTGCACTGGAATTTATTGTCTTTTCCTAACTGCCCGTGAACTGAGGAGACCGTATAGAGAGTCGATCTCACTGGTGGGCCTGGAGTCACGTGTAGTTCAGACTAAGTAAAATTTCATTCCCTGAGGGCCATTAGTGAACCAGAAGGGTTTTTGCTACAGTCCAGTAGTGTTATGCCTACAGTTACTGAGACTATTATTTAATTATTGTAATTGAAATTCCTCAGCTGCCATAGTGAGATTGGAACACTTCTCACTGGATCAGCGGTGTAGAACTCTGGCTTCTAGTCCAGTAATTTAACCACTGCACAACTGCATCCTACAGGCAAACCTACAGTGCAAAATAGTGAGTAAGCATAGCTGTTCCTGCTCAGGTAGTACTTGGGTCACTCTAACTGACTTTAAAATAAAATTAATGAAATTGATTAAAGTTTATCACTTCTTAGCTGATAAGGGACACTCACCATTCTGAGTGGTGGGAACTGTAATAACAGAGTTTTTAGCATTCAACATCCTTCCTGTGGTTCATGACAAGCTGCTTCAAGTAAACACAAGACCCGTGATGGTTAAATGAAGGAAAGACTTCAATAATATCCAGAACAGTGGTTGTCCTGGCGGTGTACAGATATAGCAGTATTTCAGTTCCTGTGTCTTCCAACCTCTCCGAACATCTGTTGAAATCCACATTGTATTTGGCTAACATCAAAGGTATATGTTAGATATAATGTATCTTTCCAAATCCTTTGAAGACTTTCCATTCATATGTGATTGTACTGTTTATTCCAAAGCTGCTATTCCAACCTAAACTCCTGGCATAAATATTCTTGACTTACCTCAATGGTTGGGTTTGTTAACCATTCTCTTTCTATACTGTTGTTAATGGATCCCTCTGCCTTTTCCTAAAGCCATTACAGTTATACCTTGATTGACCTGCCAGTGCTTCCCTTGTATCCCACCACAACTTTATTGTAGGTAATACTCACACCCTAAAAGCAGAACCAGGGTTTCCTCTCAGATCATTTCATTGCCATTTTATAAGATTAAGGAGCAAAACCACAAAGGACATTGATTAGCTCCCCAACCTGTCCAGGATATAAAGCTCCAGAAGGCCCAACAGAATATAATATAGTGATGGGAGTGGGGGAGGGTGGAGGGGAGGCAAGAAGATTTACTGAAACGAGGAACGGGACAATTATTGCAGAATATTGCTGCTTGATCTGCCAAATATTTCCGGAGCTTGCAGTATATTGCTTTTGTTTTGGTAAAGTCACTTCATTCTTCAGCTGTAGTTCCAAGATTTTACTGTAATCTCCTATTACAATAAAGCCCAGATAATCTGCTAACCGACTGTTTGGTTTGGCATCCAGCTGTCTGGGTGCTGATTCCCGCGCTCCCATCAACACACAGAGGGCCCCAGTTCCTGCGCCCCCTTTAACACACAGGCCCTGGTTCCTGTGCTCCTTTTAACACACAGGAGCCCCAATTCCTGCAGTCCCATTAACCCACAGAGGCTCTGGTTCCTGTGCTCCCTTTAATGCACCAGGGCCTTGGTTCCCATGCTCCCCTTGAACTCCCTGGGAACTCCTTTCCCATGCTCCATTGAAACCCACCTGGTTCTCTTTCCCGTTTTCCCTTAAAAAAATTTACTGGGACTCATTTCCCACATTCCCTTTAGAATTGCAAGGTTCACTGGAAAATATACCAGTGAGTAATATGTTTAAAAAAAAGTGAATTAAAAGTGTAACATTCACTAGTCTGGAAAATCTACCAGTCCAACAAAGTCTCAAGTGTGCCAGATTATCAGAGTTTTACTGTAGTTTGCTGTTCTTAAGACTGGGTCGTTTGTGTTTGATTGCAGCCACACATTACACGCTTGACTTTGTGGTACAAACTCAGAGCATGATCTTGGGCCAAACCTACCTGGTGATATCTGTAACTGGTGAGGTCCATGCTAAATATATCGAGTCAAGCCAGTGCTGTCATTGTGCCAGTGAGCACTTGGAGCACTTACAGTGGATGTCCTTGATTACACATTTTCCAGGACAGGTGCTCCTTTCACCCACTAATTCCACTCGCACACAACCGTGTGCACACAATTCTGTACACACATACATGCACATACGTGACCACTCCTCTATGCACTTGCATTCTTTTTATCCACAGCAAATTTTTTGCAGTTTTTTTCTTGTTACAACCGGATTTTAGTAAGAAGAATATTCTTCTACATTTCTGCCTTAGAGAAAAGCAAATTATCACAAGACATTTATTCTAAGGTGAGCAGGTAAGATTCCCGGAGTGACTGGGGCATTTTTCATCACTGAGCCAGTGTCATTAATAGCAGCTGAACTGTTAATTATGACCCTACTTTTTTTTAGGGACCTTACCACATGCAAATTGGTTGTTGCATTTCCTGCGTTACTATATTCTGCACTTCAAAAGAATCCCATTGTCTGTATTTTACAGCTTATTTTTGTAGTAAAAGGCACGTGAGAGGTGTTAATTTTTGCTTTGATTTGCACACAAAACTGCTCACATTTAGCCTGTTCGTGTGTTGGGTCAATAATTACATTTCTCTCCTTTTGCAGGGTTCCTGATCATCAAGATATCGCTTTTGGAGCTTTGCAGCAAGGCTCCAATTGCCTCGATACACTGGGTCACTTTGCAGATGGCGTTGTAGGTGTCTATGAATGTCACAATGCAGGAGGAAATCAGGTGTGCAGTCTTTATGTGGTTCTCATTTCATTTTTATGATGAAATATGACGGATCAGTTGCTGCTTTACTCAGGAGAGCCAACTTTTCAACCAGTCTAGGGATGTGGCAAAGCTGCAGCCCTGAGGGACTTGAATTCACCGTGTTGGATGGGAATTGGAGGCCCAGAACAGGTAAAGGTGACGAGTTAATTCCCTCAAACAACATCAGTTGAACCAGTTTGGATTCTCTCTACCATGTCCTCCTTAGTCTTTTCCTGTGTCAGTCGACTAATTACTAGATTCGATAAATTTGTTTTCCCAATTTCCCTTGCATTTTGGATTCTTGCTGTGGTGAGTTTGCCTGTACACCTGCCTTTGGGTTGGAAGTCCATTCTTGCAGTGGAGGTGGGGGCACAGTTGGAAAGTACACAGTGGTCAGTCCTGTCTGAAAACATCTGTTCAGATCTCACTTTGCCTTTCTGGGTTTATTTTGCCAGGAGTGGGCACTAACAAAGGACAAGTCAGTGAAACACATGGATTTGTGCCTTACTGTGGTAGACCGGTCTGCCGGGTCTCTCATCAAGCTGCAGGGCTGCAGAGACAATGACAGCCGACAGGTAGGTAATAAGCGGCTATGCTCAGTAATCCCTAACTGTTTAATCTCAACAGCAATATGCCTGGAAAACTCATTTGTATAGAACTGCCTGAGATTTGTGAGTAATTACTACCTTTTATGTATACAGTCTGTAGAAAGCATCGCTTAATCCCCACTGTGCATTAATGTAATCCTCCTGTCTAATTCCAAATTAAAACATCTACATAAATCTAGACTCGTGCATTCAGTAGGGAAAATAAGGTGAAATGACTTTCCCCAGGAGAAAATATGGAATTCATCACCAACTGGAATAGTTGCGGTAAACCCATGAGGGAGAAAGGAACAGAAGGATAGGGTGGGGTTAGATGGAGGTGTCCGGTAGAAAGGCAGCACGGTGATGCTGCGGTTGGTGTAGCTATCTTGCATCTCCAGTGACCTAGGTTCGATTCTGACCTCTGCCACTCTCTGTGTGGAGTTTGCATGCTTTCTTTGTGACTGCATGGGTTTCCCCTGGGAGCTCCAGTTTCTTCCCACATCCCAAAGACTAGTAGGTTAGTTGGCTGCTGTAAGTTGCCCTTGGTATAAGTGGGTAATGGGAGAATCACAGAAGAGTATCAGTGGGTATGTGAGAGAGAACTGGTTACAGGGAAATAAATGGGGATTGAGGTTAATGGGATTGCTTTGAGAGCTGGCATAGACTCAGTGGGCCAAATGGTCTCCTCCTGTGTTGTAAGAAAATAGGGGAAATATGAGACTCTTGTGGAGCCTGAACACTTGTTTGGACTTGTTGAGCTGAATGGTCTTATGCAGTGGTGCTGTGTCCTGGGAACCTGGCATTAACCCTTGCCCTTCCTACTGCTGTGGTGGGAACCTAGTCAAGGGCTCAGCCCCCGCTCCCACTGGCAGTCCCACGACAACGGGACGGTTAAAGTGATCTCATTACTGCAGGCAACGTGCAGTGGCTGCCTGTGAGGGCTGGAGGTAACAAGCCCAGTGACCACTGGTGAGCTTGTTACCATGGTGAAACCTGTCCTGGAGAATAGGCAATCAGGGGACTCTGTGGGCTAGGGAGATCTGTGCAGCCACACAGAGGAGGAGACAACAGACTGAACAGGAAAGGATGAGAGAGGCTGGGGTTTGGGTGACCTGTTAACACTTGGAGCAGTTTGCTGCCAATCCTCAGCAACGTCCCAGGGTCTATCCCTCAGCCCGTCACGGGCAGCCTCTGCACATTGCCCCAGTAATTCACTCGTCATTGTGGGAGGGTGGGGGTTCGTGCTGGCTCCTGGCACCGTCGTGCACAAGCTGAGTGAATATCTTTTCTTAAACTACAGAGTGATTGTTCTAGATATAGAATCATACAGCACAGAAACAGGCCCTTCAGTCCAACTTGTCCATGCTGAGCAAGGTGCCTTCCTGAGCTAGTCCCATTTGCCTGCATTTGGCCTAAATGTTTCCTATCCATGTACCTGTCCAAATGTCTTTTAAACATTGTAATTGTACCTGCCTCGACCACTTCCACCACCAGCTTGTTCCATATACCTACCGCACTCTGTGTGGAAAAACTTACCCCTCAGATCCCGTTTAAATCTTTCCCACCTCACTTTAACCCATGGCCTCTAGTTTTAGACTCCCCTACCCCAGGAAAAAGACTGACCATTCACCTTATTTATGCCTCTCATGATTTTGTAAACCTCTCTAAAGTCACCCCTCAGCCTCCTTCACTCCAGGGAAAATAGTCCCAGCCTGTCCAGTCTCTCCTCGTTACTCAAGCCCTCCAGTCCTGGCAACATCCTAGTGAATCTCTTCTGCACCCTCTCTAGCTTAATCGCATCCTTCCTATAGTACGTCTATCAGAACTGCACACAAGGCTCCAGGTGCAGTCCAACTAATGTCCTATACGCTGTAACAAGACATGCCAACTCTTGTCCTCGTTGCCCCATCTGATGAAGGCAAGCATTCCCTCCTTCACCACCTTGTCTACCCGTGTTGAAACCTTCAGGGAACTATCTACTTGTACTCCTAGCCCTCTGTTCTATAACTCTCCAGAGCCCTGTCATTTACTGTGTAAGTACTGTCCAGGTTTAACTTCCCAAAATACATCACTTCACACGTCTGAGTTAAACTCCATCTGCCGTTCCTTGGCCACTTCCCCAGTTTATCTGGATCCTGTGTAACCTTAGACAACCTTTTTCACTGTCCACCACACCACCAATTTTGAACTTACTAATCATGCCACCTACATTCTAATCCCTGCCTCCAATCAGAAAAACACCCCTCCACTCCCACCCTCTGACTCCCTCCTCCAAGCCAATTTTGTATCCAATTGACTAGCTCATACTGAATCCCATGTGATCTTACCTTGCGGACCAGCCTACCATGTGGGACCTTGTCAAGAGCCTTGCTAAAGTCCATGTAGACAACATCTTCTGCCCTGTCCTCGTCAATCCTCTTGGTCACCTCTTCAAACAAAAACTCAGCACCAATCAGTACTTGAATTCTCATTAATTTCTATTTTAGGAGCTTCACTCCCTTTTGCACTTACCAAATTAAGTAAACATATGATTAACCCAATTGTTAAACATACAATACAAATATGGTTTCAATTTTGTAAATTTTTTGGATTGAATAAATTTAACCTGTCAAGTCCCATTCAATCTAATTTTTTCTTTCATCCATCCGGAGTTGACTCAGCTTTTTCCATTTGGAAAAGGAAGGGAATTGTATGTTTTCATGATTTATTCATTGATAACTGTTTTTCATCTTTTGAACAATTGTCTAACAAATACAATTTGTCTAGATCACACTTTTTTTGATATTTACAGATTAGAAACTTTTTAAAAGCTACTATACCCTCTTTTCTGACACCTTACAAAACTGAAATTATGGAAAAAATTTTAGGTCTTAATCCTTATCAGAAGGGCTTGATAGCAATAATCTATGATTTAATTATGAAAATATGTCCAGAATCACTGGACAAAATTAAGAATGAATGGAAGACCGAACTCCAGACATCTTTACCTACAGAGACTTGGAAGAAAATTCTTCATTTAGTTAATATATCTTCAATGTGTGCCAGACACTCTTTGATACAGTTTAAGCTAGTTCACTGGACCCATATGTCCAAAGATAAGCTAGCCCGTTTTTATCACCATATAAATCCTATATGTGATGGATGTAAATCGAATGTGGCTTCTTTGACACATATGTTTTAGTCCTGTCCTCTTTTGGAAAAATATTGGAAGGACATTTTTAACATTGTTTCAAATGTATTGAAGATTGATTTACAGCCTCACCCTATCACTGCAATTTTTGGATTACCAAGGATAGAGTCTGGCCATTTATCTGCTTCCGCTAACTGTATGATTGCTTTTGTTACATTAATGGCCAAACGATCCATTTTGCTTAAATGGAAGGATCCAATACCCCCTACTATTTTTCAATGGTTCTCTCAAACTATATCATGTTTAAACTTGGAAAAAATTAGGAGTGGTACTGTTGATCCTTCGCTTAAATTTGAAGATACTTGAAGTCCATTTATTCAATATTTTCACAGGATATAGATCCCCTTTCAGTAACTTTCCAACTTAGAGGAATGGAGTTGACGACATAATGTTGCTCTGTTTCTACTGAGAAATTTTAGTCCAGTTTTTTTTTTGTATGTTTTTTTAGAAATTTTTCGGTTTAGCTTAGTTTGGTTTGATATATTGTTCATAATTTTTCTTATTGATTTGGGTTTTTTTCTTTCTTTTTTTATTTATATAATAAATCTTTTTCTTTCCTTTCTTTTATATTATATTCATTTACTAAGAGATCGTTGGACCTACAGATTTCTTTATACTTTATTGTTCTTTATGATTATCCATGCCATGATTGTTCTCCTGATCTCTTTGTATTACATGTACAATCATTGATGTTGTATACTAATCTATTAATTTGAAAACTAATAAAAAGATTGAAAAAAAAAACTCAAATTCATGAGACACGATTTCCCACGTACAAAGCCATGCTGACTATCCCTAATCAGTCCTTGCCTTTCTAAATGCAGATAAATCCTGTCTGAATCCTCTCCAGTAATTTACCCATCACTGATGTTAGGCTCACCAGCCTGTAGTTCCCTGACTTGTCCTTGCAGCCCTTTTTAAATAAAGGCACAACATTAGCCGTCTTCCAGTCCTTCACCCATGGCAATGGAAGACACAACAACCCCTGCCAGAGCACCAGCAATTTCTTCCCTTGCTTCCAACATCCTAGGGTAACTTGGTCAGGCCACGGGGATTTATCCACCTTTGTATGCCTCAGGACCACAGCATCTCCTCTTATTATATCAATATGTTTCAGGACAACATTGTTGTCTTCCCTGAATTTCCTAGCTTCCACGAGCTTCTCCATGGTAAATACAGACGAGACGTATTTATTTAAGTCCTCACCCAGCTCCTGTGACTCCACACATAGACGACCACACTGATTGTTAAGGGGACCTATTCTCTCCCTAGTTAGCCTTTTACTCCTAATATACTTATTGAATCTCTTAGGATTCTCCTTTACCAAGGATATCTCATGTCCCCTTTTTTCACTCCTGATTTCCTTCATAAGTAAAAAAGATTAGATATCTTTATTAGTCACATGTACATCGAAACACAGTGAAATGCATCTTTTGCGTAGAGTGTTCTGGGGGCAGCCTGCAAGTGTCGCCACGCTTCCGGTGCCAAGACCTACTTCCCTTAGAGAAACAAAGGACTGCAGATGCTGGTATCTAGATGAAAAAATGAGATGCTGGAGAAACTCAGCAGGCCAGGCAGCATCCGTGGAGAAAAGCAGGCGGTCAGTGTTTTGGATCAGGATCCTGAAGAAGGGTCCTGACCCGAAATATTGACCATCTGCTTTTCTCCACGGATACTGCCTGACCTGAGTTCCTCCAGCATCTCGTCGTCTTTTTTCAGCTACTTCCCTGTACTCCTCAAGGGATTTGCTTAATCCCAGCTGCCTATACTTGACACGTGCCTCCTTTTTCCTCAATATCCCTCATCAGGGTTCTCTAATCCTGCCAGCCTTGTCTTCACTGTAACAGGAACATGTTAACCCTGAAGTTCCCCCTAGGTCACTTCTAAAAGCCTTCCACTTGCCAGATGTCCCTTTACCTGCTAACAGCCTCTTCCAATCAACCTTTCTAAGTTTCTTATCTAATGCCATCAAAATTAGCCTCGCCCCAATTTAGGACTTTAACTTGTGAATCAGTCCTACCTCTTTCTATAACTGTTTTAAAACTAATAGAATTATGGTCACCCTTCCCAAAATGTTCCCCCACTGATCCTTCGGTCACTTGCCCAGGCTCAATTTCCAAAGTGTAGGGCCATCTACATATTGCTTGAGAAAACTTTCTTGGATACACTTAAACTCTGTCCCATCTAATCCCTTAGCACTGTTAATATTAGGGAAGTTAAAATTGCCTACTGTTACAACCCTATTAATCCTACAGTTATCTGCGACCTCCCTACATATTTGCTTCTCTTATTCCTGCTGTTTATTGGGGGGCCTATACTCCTGAGTATAGATACACAATACTCCTGAGTGTTCAGACTCTAGGAGCAAGAGTGCTGTGAAGAATATTTTACCTTGAGAAGTTTCTACCTTTATGGTTAGCTTGGCTTGTTAACCTATTCTTATTAATACTTATTTTGCAGAAGTGGGAACAAATTGAGAACAACTCTAAACTAAGGCACGTTGGCAGCAACTTGTGTCTAGACAGTCGGAATACCAAAAGTGGAGGACTCACTGTGGAAGCCTGCAATCCATCCCTTTCACAACAGTGGAAATTCACACTTAATTTGCAGCAGTAACACATCTGCATTTTGGAACTTTCAATGTGGACAATATTTAAATTGGTAAAATCAAGTTTGCATTCAACCATATACCTCGATTTTTGAAAAAGTTCCATATTCCATCTTATCTTGAATTACTGTATTGAGTTCTTAAACTCATGGGTTACTGTTTCTATATTTTTTCATTTAACCAAGTTCCATCACCCTTTTGAACTACAATTGGACGGTACACAGAATTTCATCCCCACGAGAACTATTTCAGTCTTTCTGATGAGGAAGTTTCCAAAATAAGGATTTCTGTTTTATAGGAAATGCCCTGCACTAATAACAAAGGTTGCTTATGAGCACATCAGACATTCATGTATTTACAAGTGGTGGTGTCCAGTTTTGCAGTGCTTCAGAATTTACATGTTGTTCAGTATTCTTACTTTTTTTGTATTGATCTGTCATTCAAATCTAAAGCTATTGCGTTTAATTTGCTGATGTTCATTTTTGTTGCGGAACATGTAGACTCGAAATCTCAATGTGGAATGGTTTTGATAAGCCAATGAGTATTGTTTAAAGGCAGACAGACAGATGTAGGGAAGTGGAACAGTGTCGAATAAACCCCAGCCAGTTGCTCTGCGTGAATTTTGGTACGTCTTTATTACGTGAACCTCAGCACTTTTCTTAGTTCTTTGTGTGCTTAGGGTTAGGATGGGTGTGAGTTGTAACCTATAATTGTGAGGCACAAACATGGCTAAATGTTATTTAATGGATCAAAGCCTGTTGACAATTCAAATGTATTTTATATTTATTATGTAAGTAGCTATGTGACATGATTGTTATATTACCAAAATCATTCCTTCTGTTTATGATTCTAGCCTGCACTTGCTTGAAACCATCTAAGAATTCACTCACAAGCTTTTGCTGCATTGACTTTTTCAAAGTGGTATTTGATTGGTGCCTTGCTTATTCCAGGTTAGGCAATCATATCTTCAGCAGTGACGGTACCTTACATTTTGTTTTGCCTTGTGTTCAAAGGCATAAGAGAAATTCATAAAATAGTGGCTAAGTGAATTGAAAGCAATAGCCATTTTGGAGAAAACTGTTCATGTGCCTCTCAAGCTCACCTATGCTAACAAGTTCTGCTTAGTATTAATTTTCTGTAAAGTCTTATTTCATTTATATTTATTTAGTTTACCAAATTGATGGCTGTCTTGTCAGGTTACACTGTTAATTTTTAATGACCACAATGCAATAAAGGTGTCTGGCACAATCAGGAGTACAAAAAGATGATTCTCTCCATGTGTGTGTGTGTGTGTGTCTCTCTCTCTCTCGCTCCTCTCTCCCCCCCCCCCCCCCAATTGTCTTTGTTTACGTGAAAGGGCAGACAGTGATTTTATTACTGACTTTTAAAAGCAGAAACTGTACACAGTAAAACTGTCAAGTTCATTGTTGGAAGAAGTTATACTGCTGCTGAACATATTAATTTTCAAAACAAAATGTTTACATGCCACAGTGTGCCAAAGTTCATTCTGTAGAAGAGCTGTGTCCTTTCCATTTATATTAGTCTTGAAATTTTAAACAACATTTCCATCCATTAGAAAACAGCCTCTTAGTCTTTACAACTCCCCAAATAAGAATGGGATTGGTGGAACAATTCCACCAATATTCAAATCTTCAAGGAACATCATTGGATTTGTTTTTGTTTTGAAGTAAGTGACTTGTGACTGTGTTAAGTTCTTTCCCCACCCCCAAAAAAATGTAAAATTTCTTTTAATGTCCAATTCTTGACTGACTTTTGTAAAGAGTAACATTAATCTTGTGCACAACGATGTCACTGTGGAGTATTGAAAAGATGACAAGTCTTGTTGATTTATAAATTAACTTCCCCACATCTTTTCTCACTACAAAGCATGATCTTGCTTAGTTTTATAGATGTGTTGGAAAGCATCCTTGAAAATGAATCAACTTTAATAAACTTTATACCTTTAAATTCCAACTTTTCATGTTTTTCTTTTAAAAATTGGATTGATGTTGTCAGATGTTTTTTGGAAAATTAATAAACTACAGAAAGTGGAAATATGAACTAAAAACAGAAAATATTGAAAACACTCAGTAGGTCAGGCAACACTTGTGGAAAGTGAACCAGATTTGACATTTCAGATTGAAGCCCTTAATCAGAGCTCTTTCACCTGATATGGTAACTTTATTTCTCTTTCCATAGATATTGTCTGACCTGCTGAGTGTTTGCAGCATTTTCTGCTTTTATTTTGGAAAAACATTTGTACATTGCCTCTTCAGAACCTCTGAAAGGGTCTCACAAATCAATGGAATACACTTTACACGTGATGATATAAACCTAACAGCAGTCTGATAATGACCATCTTTTTAAAAAAAATAGTGCCACTTCAGGGAATTAACGTTACCTGGTGAATGGTTAAAGTACGATTAATCAACACAATAGCACAACTTTTTCGCCACAATTTTCCTTTATTGTAAATTTTAACATACATCTTTATATTTTCAGTACAACAGATCTGTAATATACAGGGCACTTTTGAGACACATACATTGCTTGAATACAAATCAATTAACAGAAAGTGAATCCCACATGAAAGCAACAGATTAACTCTGCATGCTGTCTCCACACCAAGATAGTGATTTAAGAACTGGACAATATCCTTTATCCCCTATTTAGCACAGTTCACTTAGGGACACAGATTTCTCTTCTGCCAACAGTTTCCCCATGTTGAATAAATGGCAGGCACACTTATAGGAAACAAAAGATGCCACCAGTTAATTCATCCACTGTAATCACATACCATTGTCACTATTATAATTCTACTGCATCTAACAATCCCATTGAGCAACTGAACTTCAAAGCCCCTATGGGGAGATTGTCATCCTTTAGTTTTAAACTCTACCTCCACATCAATGTTGTAGGGACTTTGCATTCTAAGCAACAACTTCTAATCTGCAGTGACAAAGTATAGTCAGTGAATAAAGAATGTAATTTATGTCTGGTGTACTAGGTTCTAAATGCAGTACGTAGCAGAAATTGTGAACTCTGAACACGATTTAATAACTAGTCCAATGTAAACATTCAGAATGCATATTAAATCTTTCATTATAAATATCTAAACAGGGCTGTTGGATTGCACTATGGATGGAGGAATCAGTAGGTGATGGCATCATTGAACAATACTCTGAAGGCGCAAATCATTAAGAGTGTAACAATGATAATAGTTGAGGTTTTTATCTGCAAAACAATGAAATGATTCCTTGATGGTTTTATGATTTCCCACACGTGCATGATTTGCATATAAAAGTGCATATTTCACATCCCCAAGTACATTTTAAAAAAGCCACAATAGGACCATAATCTATCAACCTTATGTTGTCATCGCAGGTAGATTCAGGCATTACAAGTCAGGTTTCCCACCATTTATCCTTTAATTGCCTGTAGCAGAAATTGGAACAAGTTATATTCAACGTTTCATGTTGTTATAAATGGCAGTACCAGTCTCCAGATTCCTTGCAAATGGTCTTCAGTTTGGCTGGAGGCTCCTTAGCAGAGCTGGGAATTAAGAGATGTGTTTACAGATTTCAAGTAAAAGCTCGACGATGACAAAAATCAATTTTTTAAAAAATGTTTGGGACAAGGTTGTGAGATGTGGTTTAGCCCTGTGGATGCAGTGCAACGATTTGACGTCAGTACAAGGACTGCCAGCAAAAATCACTCTGAGGGAAGATGCTCTTCAATTCCAAACAGCTCTTTGACCAGTCTTTCACCAAACTGTACCCGGGTGTAGCGCCTGACCAGATATGCCTCAGACATCTTGTACAAGATGTATGCATTATTGACAGCGATACTGAGGACAAACCAGAACACTTGCTGCCAGGTCTTATTAGGTTTATGTGATATAAAGTATCTGTGGAAAAGAGCAAACAATTATTAGGGTCTTGTTCCACAACACAGATAATAAAGACAATGTCAGTAGGTGGAGAGAAAATGATTCCACTAGCAGGAGGGTCAGGTGTAACATAATAGGTCAAAAAAAACAGAAGTTTTACAGTAGGTTATTAAAAATTTGGAACGCATTGCCTGAAAGAGTGGTAGCAGCAGATTCACTGGTACACAACCTCTCATAGTCATACAGCACTACAGCAGAGAAGCAGGCCCTTCGGCCCATCTAGCCCATGCCAACCTGATCTTCTGCCTAGTCCCATCTAATTGCGCCCAGACCATAACCCTCTAAACCCCTCCAATCCACGTAACTATCCAAACGTCTCTTAAATGTCGCAATTGAACCCACATCTACCACTCCTGCCGGCAGCTCGTTCCACACTCGCACCACCCTCTGAGTGAAGACGTTTCCCCTCAGATTCCCCTTAACTATTTCACCTTTCACCCTAAACCTATGTCCTCTGGTTCTAGTCTCACCCAACCTGAGGGGGAAAAGCCTGCATGCATTCACCCTATCTATACCCCTCATCATTTTGTACACCTCTATAAGATCTCCCCTCATTCTTCTGCACTCCAGGGAATAAAGTCCTAACTCATTCAACCTTTCCCTGTAACTCAGGTCCTCAAGTCCCAGCAACATCCTTGTAAATTTTCTCTGCACTCTTTCAAGCTTATTCATATCTTTCCTATAGGTAGGTGACCAGAACTGCACACAATACTCTAAATTCGGCCTCACCAATGTCTTGTACAAATTCAACATAACATCCCAATTCCTGTACTCAATGCCCTGATTTATGAAGGCCAAAGTGCCAAAAGCTCTCTTTATGACCCTATCTACCTGTGATGCAACTTTCAAGGAACTATAGATCTGTATTCCCAGGTCCCTCTGTTCTACTGCACAACTCAGTGCCCTACCATTCACTGTGTAGGTCCTACGCTGGTTTGTCCTCCCAAAGTGCACCACCTCACACTTGTCTGCATTAAATTCCATCAGCCATTTTTCAGCCCATTTTCCCAGCTGGTCAAGATCACGCTGCAAGCTTTGATAGCCTTCCTCGCTGTCCACTGCGCCCCCTCTCCTTGTAACTCAGGCAACATCCTGGTAAGTCTTTTCTGCACCCTTTCTAATTTAATAACATCTTTCCTATAACAGGTGACCAAAACTCTACACAGTACCTCTAAGTGCAGCCTCACCAATGTCTTATGACAATGGGGTAAGGGCAGGAAACTGGTCCGAATGGCTCTTTCACAGCCCTAATGGGCCACATGGTCCCCTGCACTATGTCTCAGAGCTTCATTCAAGAGGAATTTTTAACATCAATATTTTCAAGAATTCTGGAGTAGAAAAAGTATTTTTTTCCAAAAGATGTTTTTACTTATGCAAGTTCTCTCAACACCCAGCAAATAACCAAGCCAAATAAACCCTAGAATCCGTAAGTTCTCCCTCAGCCAACTTCAGATAATGGAGGTTTACCCCATAGCTCATTGTGCTCGATGTCAGTGGTTCCTAACTGGGGTACACAACTCCCTTGGGGTTTGAGGTGAAGAAAGGTGGGGGGGGGGGTGGGGAGGAAGAAGGGGCAAAGATTGTAGGGTCCCTGAGGTTTTAAACAATTGGAAGTTCATTGAAAAGGTGAAAAATTAAGACCACCATCTGCCCAGGGTTGGGGGGGCTTGTATTTTACTGATTGTGAACAAGTGGGGGGGGGGGTTGGGGTAGGTGGAGGCTTTCCTTCAAAAGTGTTCAGAGCCATTGCTCCACATCATGAGCAGCATGCCAGTTGAAGAGTCAGGCCTCACAACTGGCACAGACAGCACATCTTCAGCTTAACATTATCTTGCTATGTCTGCAAGTTCCACTCTTCCCACACTCCACCCTGTGTATCTGATAGCTGTCCACTCTCCAAAAGTGCAGGTGGGCTTCTTTGCCAATTATAGAGTGTAAGGTAGTGTAGTGGTTAGCGGGACACTATTACAGCGCCAGCGACCTGGGTTCAATTCCCGCCGCTGTCTGTAAGGAGTTTGTACATTCTCCCCGTGTCTGCATGGGTTTCCTCCAGGTGCTCCGGTTTCCTCCCACATTCCAAAGACGTACAGGTTAGGAAGTTGTGGGCATGCTATGTTGGCGCTAGAAGTGTGGCAACACTTGCGGGCTGCCCCCAGAACACTCTACGCAGAAGATGCATTTCACTGTGTGTTTCCATGTACACATGACTGATAGATATCTTATCTTACATTGTAAGTGTTAAAGACGTAAGCATGAAGTTACAAAGATCGAGTATGCAGACAGAATTGACTAATGAACTTTAACATAGGTCATGTGAGCTCATTCACTTTAAATATCAAGATATTTCCTAATTACACAACATGGTGAAGGCACACCCAGTCCTGTCAACATTACAATATCCTCCTTTACTGGCATCTGGAGGTGACTGCCAATAGTGGGAGAGGTTTTGGATCGACCTCACAAACACACCCTGACAATTATATTCAGAATTATATCCTGAGCTTGCCATCCTGAACTCAAACATCAGAAGATCTGGGTGTGCTCCATCCCACAAATAGCTCAGAGGCATCAGAGACAGGAGCAGAACATTACTTTGCAGAATATACACTGGGTGGGGACTTCAGTCTTCACCTCCAACTGTGGCTCAATAGCACAATTTCTGTCTGAATTAGAAGTTAGAAGACTATAGCACAGTATAGACCCTTCGGCCCGCAATGTTGTGCCAACATTTTATCCTGCTCAAACATCTATCTAACCCTTCCCTCCCACATAGCCCCCTATTTTTCTATGATTCATGTGTCTAAGAGTCTCTTAAATGTCCCTAATGTATCTGCCCCCACAACCTCTACCAGCAGTGCGTTCCACACACCCACCACTCTCTGTGTAAAAAAACTTACCCTGACATCCCCCCTTATACTTTCCTCCAGTCACTATGGGTTATATGGCTATAGGGCTATGGGTAAGCCTAGTAATTTCTAGGATAGGGACATGTTCTGCACAGCTTTTTGGGCCGAAGGGCCTGAATTGTGCTGTAGGTTTTCTATGTTTCTAATCACCTTAAAATTATGTCCCCTCGTGTGAGCCATTGTCGCCCTGGGAAAAAGTCTCTGACTGTCCACTCGATCTATGCCTCATCATCCTGTACACTTCTATCAGGTCACCTCTCATACTCCTTTCCAGCTGGACTGGTTCTAGAAAGCGGCTGTCAGACTGGATCTGTGACAGGTGAGGAGCAAACCACACAGAAGGATAAACCTGCCTGACCTCACTAGTTCACCAATTACAGATACATCTTTCCAAGACAGCTCTGGGAGGAGTGGCCACCTCTTGGTTTTTGTGGAGACGAAGTCTTGGCTTCCCATCAAAGACACCCTCCATCTTGCTGAGTGGCACAACCTAAGGGAAATCATTTTAAATCAGATCCATCAAAATTGTACATGAGTGAGACACTCCGGACCATCAAGTGGAGCAGAACTATACACCATCACAAGTTGTAACCTTGGGGACATGCATATTCCTCAAACTACCAATGACATCAAACCACATGGCCTGTTCTGTGTCAGCAAGGAATATGGAAGAACATGCTTATAGCAACACCAGATTTGTCTAATGAGGCAGTAATCTGGTAAAGGTACAAATCGAGACTACAGACATGACAAGCAGTGGAAGCAGTATCCTATAGCAATCCCACAATCAGTTCATAAAAGCCAAGTTACCTTTCCACATTCAGTGGTGGATAACTGAACAACCAATAAGGAGAAGGCTACACAAGTATCTGCACTGGCAGATTCCAGCACACAAGTGCAAAAAGCAAGACATTTGCAACCTATCTCAGCCAAAACTGGATAATCCACTTAGTTTCCTAGACTCGCCACTCCTCCGGCCAAGCTGTTCTAGTACAATATCTGCCTGACAATGTGGAAATTGGTTTAAGTACAAGATTAAACCAAAGAATGCTGGAAGTGATCTTCAGGTCAGGCAGTGCGTGTGGAGAGAGAGAAAGAGGTAGCATCTCAAGACTGATGGCTTTGACCTTCACTGCCCTGAAGTGCTACCTCTGTTTGTTTCTCCATAGATGCTGCCCACCTGCTGAGTATTTTCAGAATTATTTTCTTATTTTAGATCATCAATATCTGCAGTTCTGTACTTCCTGGTCTGTAAAACGTGTGTCCCGTCACAATAAATGAGAAATCCAAGCTGTCCCATCATCCCACATTCAAACAACAGAGTGACTGTTTTTGGCAACAAGGCAGGATTTGACAGACTGTGGCACGGTAGTGTAGTGGTTAGCATAATGCTTTACAGTGCCAGAGACCCGGGTTCAATTCCAGCCACTCTCTGTAAGGAGTTTGTACGTTCTCCCCGTGTCTGCGTGGGTTTCCTCCGGGTGCTCCGGTTTCCTCCCACATTCCAAAGACGTACAGGTTAGGAGGTTGTGGACATGCTATGTTGACGGCGGAAGCGTGGTGACACTTGCGGGCTGCCCCCAGAACACTCTATGCAAAAAGATGTATTTCACTGTGTGTTTCGACGTACATGTGACTAATAAAGAAATCTCATCTTATCAAGGAGTCAGTAAGTAGCAGGTAACATTCACCTCCGAGAAGCACCAGGCACTGGGCACCTTTATACTCTGCCTAATGATCAAAGCTTGGAATTACAATCACACAGTCCCCAAACAACAACACTCAATCACTGGTGACCTGCATCTTAACTGGACCAGCCATTTATTTAGTGTGGCTTCAAGAGCAGGTCAGAAGCTGGGTATCCTGTGGCAAGTGATTCACTTCTTGATCATAAAGCCTTCACCATCCACAAGGCAGACGTGTGAGTGCAGCTCCCAATAATACTCAAAGCTGGATTCTACCCACATTAAAGTTACCCGACAAGTAGTACCACCTCCACAATGTTAAGTATTCGTTCCCTCCACCATCACTGCATTGTGGCAGCAGTGGGTACTATCTACACAATACGCTCCAAGGCTTTTTCCAACAGGTCTGCCCAAACCCACAATCTCTACCATGTAGAAGGACAAGGGGAGCAGGTGCATGGAAAGAGCACCTGCGAGTTCACCTCCGAGTTACCAGCTCATCATAACTGATCCAAGTTCTGGAACTCCCCACTGAACAGCACTGTCAAGTACTTTCATTGGACAGACTGTGGTTTAAGGCTCACCAGCTTCTCAGAGGCAGTAAGGGATGGATAATAAACACTGGCCTGGCCAATGAGCACCTACATTTTGTACATGAATAAGAAAATAAAACTGAAGTCAATGGGTAACTCTACTCTGGGTGGGGTCAGGAAGATTGTTTTTTTTTAAAGCTAATCATCTCAGCCCAAGACATCACTGCTCAAGTTCATTAAAGCAATGTACACGGCCCAACCATCCTCATCAATGACCTTCCTTCCATCATTCAGCTACAAGTGTGAATGTTCACCAATTATTCCATGCAGCAAAACCATGACAATAACAGTCAAAGTCGAGTCTATTGTCACGTGCACAAGTACGTGTGCACAAGTGCAATGAAAAACTTACTTGCAGCAGCATCACAGGCACATGGCATCACTTACACAATATCCACAAGAAAAATATAAATTAACAACATAAATTATACAAAATTATACAAGACAGAACACAATTAGAACAAAAAAAAAGTCCATTGTGGTGCAAAGTGGTCACAGTGTTGCTATACTGAGGTAGTGATTAGGGTTGTGCAGGTTGGTTCAGGATCCAAATGGTTGAAGGGAATTAGCTGTTCTTGAACCTGGTGATGTGGGTCTTCAGGCTTCTGTACCTCCTACCCAATGGTAGCTGCGAGAAAATAGCATGGCCCAGATGGTGGGGATCTTTGATGACGGATGTTGCCTTCTTGAGGCAGCGCTTCCTGTAGATACTCCTGATGGTGGGGAGGGATGTACCCGTGATGTATTGCAATATTCAGCTTGGGCAGATAATAGGGTTTACATAACGGAAAATCGTGATATGGATAGTTTTCTGGGAACTCGACCCCTCTGTCACGCGGGGTTGTACTACACACAGTTACAAATAAAAAGACTATGTAGGTACTCACTTGCTATACTTATCGTCATACTTGCAGATATAACCAAGGTGAGCAGCAAAAGCCTCTACTGCTAATGGGCAGCGAATCTCTCCACTCTTTCTTCTAATGATGACTCCTGTGGGACCAAAACGTTTGGATGAAGTACGAAGAAAGTGATTAGAATTATTCATTTGTAGTATTTAATGAGCTAAAAAAGTCAAGGATACAAGTTTTGACCTTTAATCACAAAAATGAAATTATCGAACTGCAGCACATTATCCAAAAACCCTAGATATCTGCCCTTGCCAAAGTGTACTTCTTCAGTGTATGTATTTTATTTTAACGTCAGCACAAGATGCACAAAGCGTCCTCTCCTACAGGTCAGACTCCACTGAGAAGACAACATCGGAAGCAAGTAGACATTTTCCAAAGAGGTAAACAAAAGATCTTGTAGGCTAAAGACACAATTGCAAGTTATTGTAAGTGGTATTCCAATCACTGTTGTTGTAGGAAAGGAGCACGTGAATAACCTTGGAGACACAAGAGAGTGCAGATGCTGGAATCTGGAGAAAAACAAACTGCTGAAGGAACTTAGTGGGTCGAGCAGCATCTATAGAGGGAAATGCACAGTTGACGTTTTGGGTCAAGACCCTTCTCCTTGAGTCCAGATGAAGGAGCTCGACCCAAAATGTCGACTGTCCATTTTCCTCCACAGATGCTGCCTGATCCAGTGAGTTCCTTCAGCAGTTTGTTTTTTTTGCACACAAGTACCTTGCAGTGTGCTCCATTCAGAGTCAAACCCCTGTAAATTTTCCAGGTTGGAGCAGCCAGGAACCGCTTTTCATTAATAAAATATTTCCTCGTGCAGTCTTTGCCTTGGGACCCATAAAATATTATTAAAAAAAAGATATAATGCAATATTTTCCTGGCGATCCTTTGAGTTGTGTGTCACTAGTAGGTTTAGAAATTCCCTTTTTTGCTTGGTGAATGCTTAACTGCAATTGGGACTGATATGTTACGGACTCAGTGAATGTCCCTTTGAGATAGAGTGTGTGTGTGTGTGTGTGTGTGTGTGTGTGTGTGTGTGTGTGTGTGTGTGTGTGTGTGTGTGTGTGTGTGTGTGTGTGTGTGTGTGTGTGGCGTGCTTACGTCAATAGAAGATAAAGGACATAATGACGTTGTTGAAGAAGTCAGAAGAAGAAGAGAAGAGAGAGAGAGAAGGGAGAGAGACACCAGCCTGCTAGTTTTCTCTATCGATGGATGAGAAACTATAACTGTGTCTGCCACTGAAATCCATGTATGGAAGTTGGAAGTAATCCGGTGGAATTCACTTTGTTGCTGACCTGCAGAAGGAAACAGATATTTGTGTGTGGACGACCACGATTCGGATGCTTTTCGGGGTGAGGAAGTCACTACCGAGTAAACACTGGAGTGTCGTTTGGGTTCCATCGTGGAACATTTGGATTTCGTATTTACTCTCTCTCTGTTTTCTACATCTACGTCTTATCTTCAGACAACGGTGGTTGTTGAAGAAGCCCTTGCTCACGTTTCACCTTATGGCTTGCGGAACTGAACTTTAAGAACCATTCCTGAACTTGGAGTTTGGGACTTTGCCACACACACACACATGAAGAGTTTAGTTTTAGGGGTTAACGTTCAAGGTTTAACATGTTTGAATTTCTAACATACTAACATTTTCACTTTTATTTTACGTATTATCATAAGTAGTGATTAATAAAATAGTTTTTAACACTGAATCATGCTCAGTGTGTTTCTTTTGTTGCTGGTTCGTGACAAAATTGGGGGCTCGTCCGGGATCCAATCCAAAGATCAACGAGTGTCGTCTGGGATTGTTCCCCAGATTGATGAGATTTGTTCGGGATCCAATCCAAAGATTTTTGAGGGAGGTCTGATAAATTCTTTTTTTTAATTGGCTTGTGTGTGTGGAAACCAGCAGCAATGGATATTAAGGCATTTTTGGAGTCACCAACCCTACAGGGATTGGAGGTTGCGAAAAAGGATGATTTGATAAAGATTGCTACAAAGCTAAACCTTACAGAAGTAAAGCAGTCTATGAGAAAAGCTGATAGTTGAATGATAGTTGACTACTATTTGGAGAAGGAAGTGTTTGAGTTGAGTGAGGTAGTTGAGTTTCCCGAGAGTAAACCAGTGATTTCTGATGTGACTTTTCAACCAGTGGAGTTGGAGGATCTGGAGGAGGAAGAATTAGAACAGTTAGAAGAGTTTTCTGGGGGTGAGTCAGAGAGACCTGTTAGACAGGTGCAGATAGCAAAGATGGAGTTAGAACAAACACGACTGAAGGTCGAGTTGGGACAAAAAAAGATAGAGGCTGAACGAGAACAAAAGAGATTAGAGGCCGAACAAAAGAAATTAGAGACTGAACGAGAGATAACTCGGATGAAGATAGAGGCTGATCTAGCAATGAAGCAGATGGAATTGAGGAGGATGGAGCTGGATAGCGAGGAGAAACAGAGGCAGCATGAGTTACAAATGAAGCGTAAGAGTTTGGAATCTGGTTCTGATGATGGTTTTTCAGCCAGCAGGGAGGTTCGATTAGTCCCTCCTTTTGAGGAAGATCAGGTTGATCAGTATTTCCAACATTTTGAAAAGGTTGCTGTGAGTTCAAACTGGCCAAAGGAAGGATGGGCTCTTATGGTACAGAGTGTGATTAGAGGTAAAGCTCAAAAAGCTTATTCTGCTTTGTCTGTTGAGGATGCAGCTGATTATACCAAGGTAAAACAAGCTATATTGAAGGCCTATGAATTGGTACCTGAAGCTTATAGACAAAAATTTAGAGACTTGAGGAAATCTGCAGATCAGACTTATATGGAATTTGCCATTGGAAAGAGAATATGTTTTGAACGATGGTACATGGCTAAAAATGTAGATGGGGATTTTGATAAATTGAAAGAATTGATACTAGTGGAAGACTTTAAAAGATGTGTTCCAGCTGAATTAACAACATATTTAAATGAAAAGGCAGTGGAAACTTTACAAGAAACTGCTAGGTTGGCAGATGATTATGCTTTAACCCATAAATCCAAATGGGGACAACCTAAAACCTTTCAAAAGAGTTACAAGGACAATCCAGGTAAACCGGAGATTAAATTGGGAGGTAATCAAAAAGGAAAGGATGAAAAGAAGCCCGTGCTGGAGAAACCTGTTGAGCGTACTTGTTATTACTGTAAGAAACCTGGCCATGTGATATCTAATTGTGCCCTTTTGAAGAAAAGAAAGGAAGCTGTGCCCAATGCTTGCTTTCAGGCAATTAAAAATCAAAAAGGTTTAGGAGATGCTGTTAAAGATCAGTCCTTGCAAGAGGGAAAAGCGGAAAAGTTGGAGGAGGTGAGAAAGGAATTCCGTTCTCATGTGTCAGAGGGTTTTGTTTCACTGAATGATGAGTCACCCCAGGTGCCAGTGAAAATTCTTAGAGATACTGGGGCTAGTCAATCTCTCTTGCTGGACAGTGTTTTAAATTTTGGTGAAGAAAGTGACACTGGTGAGGTAAATCTAGTGCGAGGCGTTACAGATGACACCATATCTGTCCCTTTAAACAGGGTGATTTTGAAGTCAAATTTCGTAGAAGCACCAGTCGAGATAGGGATAAGACCTAGTTTGCCAGTGGAAGGAGTTTCTTTGTTATTGGGAAATAACCTTGCAGATGGAGAAATTGTTCCTGTGGTACGGTTAACAACCAAACCAAGGATTGATGAGTCTGAGAATGATCCAGATGTTTACCCATCATGTGCGGTGACTCGAGCTAGAGCTAGAGAATTAGCCAAGACAGACAGTCCAGTGCAGTCTGATGTGGTTCCTTGTGACAGTCCTAAACAGGAAGAAAATTATGATGCCTTATCTGAGACTTTTCTGTCTTCACTGGAGGATCAACATCCTTATAGTGAGCCTGAATTTAAAGGTTTGTCTTTGTCGAGGAAGGATTTTATGGTGGAACAGACAAAGGACCCTGAGTTGACAGAATTGAAAGAAAAAGCTCTCTCATGTGAGGAGATTGTAAAAGTGCCAATTGGATATTATGTCAAAAATGGAGTGTTAATGAGGAAATGGAGACCTCCTCATGTTCCTGTTGATGAGGAATGGGAAGTTATTCATCAGGTTGTTGTTCCAAAAGTTTATAGGGATGAAATTTTAAACCTGGCCCATAGTATGCCTTTGGGTGGTCATTTTGGTGTGAATAAAACTGTAGGGAAGATCGTGAAACAACTCTATTGGCCTGGTTTGAGAAAAGATGTGGTGATGTTTTGTCGAACCTGTCACACATGTCAGATGGTAGGTAAACCAAATCAAAAACCCCCTGTGGCTCCTTTGAAGCCAATTCCTGCTTTTGGTGAACCCTTTTCGAAAGTGATTGTGGACTGTGTTGGCCCATTACCAAAGTCTAAGACTGGAAATCAGTATTTGTTAACCATCATGTGTGCCACTTCTAGATTTCCAGAGGCAATACCCCTTAGAAATATTAAGGCCAAGACAGTGTCAAAGGCTCTTGTAAATTTTTTTTACCTTGTTTGGTTTGCCAAAAGAAATCCAATCTGATCAAGGTAGTAATTTTATGTCAAATTTTTTTCAACAACTAGTCTATGAGCTGGGAGCAAAGCAGATTGTATCATCTACATATCACCCAGAATCTCAAGGAGCTCTGGAGAGATTTCATTCTACTCTCAAAAATATGCTGAAGACTTATTGCTTTGAAAACACAAAGGATTGGGATGAAGGTGTTCATTTACTTTTGTTTGCCATTAGAGATTCAATCCAAGAGTCAATAGGATTTAGTCCGTTTGAGCTTGTCCTTGGACATAGGGTGAGAGGACCTTTGGAGTTGTTAAGAGAGCAATGGGTTAATGAAGAAGTGCACTTGAGTCTGTTGGACTATGTCCAAAAATTTAAAACTCGGTTGGAGAGAGTCTGCCAGCTAGCGAGAGAGAATTTGAAAACCAGCCAGATAAGAATGAAGACATATTTTGATAGACGTGCTCGGCCTAGGACAGTTGCAGTGGGGCAAAAGGTGTTGGTATTTTTCCCTAGTCAAAATAATCCATTGCAATCTCGTTTTTCTGGACCCTATGTTATTGAATCTCGAGTGACTGATTTAACATATATAATCAAAACACCAGATAGACGCAAGAAAACACAACTCTGACATGTAAATATGCTAAAGCCTTATCATGAGAGGGATTCAGTTGTGGCCTTGGTGGGTGATGTGAAGGTTGTTTCTAAAATGCCTGATGTTGATGTTGAGGAAGGCCAATTTAGACCAAATATTGTTCCATCGAAACTAAAAAACCAAAATATCCTGGAGAACCTTGAAACGAAGTTGGACCATTTACAAGTTTCACAAAAACAACAGATGAGAGAATTAATTTTAAAATTTAAAAATCTGTTCCCAGATGTTCCAAACAGAACATCGATAATTACCCATGATGTTGATGTTGGGGATGCAAAACCAATCAAACAACACCCATATCGAATGAATGTGGAAAAAAGTAAACTTGTTGATCAGAAGATCAAATATATGTTGGAAAATGATATTATTAGACATTCTACTTCAAATTGGAGTTCGCCCTGTGTTATTGTACCTAAACCTGATGGAACTGTTAGATTTTGCACAGATTACAGGAAAGTGAATGCTGTAACAAAGTCAGTTGCTTACCCTATTCCTAGGGTGGATGATTGCATAGATAGAGTGGGAAAGGCAAAATTTCTTACAAAGATTGACCTATTAAAAGGGTACTGGTGTGTTCCATTAACAGATAGAGGAAGGGAGATTTCAGCCTTTGTAACCCCTTCTGGATTGTATGAATACAATGTTTTGCCATTTGGAATGAAAAATGCTCCGGCAACATTTCAAAGAATGATTAATTCAGTGATTCATGGGTTAAAACATACAGATGCCTACATTGACGACTTAGTGACTGGGAATGATACTTGGGAAGATCACATATCTGCGTTAGAAAGGTTGTTTGAAAGACTTTCCAAGGCTAACCTTACAGTTAACTTGGCTAAAAGTGAATTTGGCCATGCCACTGTGACGTATCTTGGTTATGTTATAGGTCAAGGCAAGCAAGCTCCTGTTCAGGCAAAAGTTCAAGCAATATCTGAGTTCCCTATTCCCACAGGTACGAGGACTGTTAGAAGATTTTTGGGAATGGTTGGATATTATCGAAAATTTTGTAAAAATTTTGCTGATATTGCTCTTCCCCTAACTAATCTTCTGAAGAAGGGAGTAAAGTTTGTTTGGACAGATTCTTGTCAAGAAACATTTGAGAAGCTGAAAGCCATTTTATGCTACCATCCTGTGCTCAAAACATCTGACTTTGAAAAGCCATTTTCATTAGCAGTAGATGCCAGTGATGAAGCTGCAGGAGCTGTGATGTTGCAGAAGGTTGACCATCCTGTAGCTCACTTTTCAAAGAAATTTAATGAGCATCAAAAGAATTATTCCACCATAGAGAAAGAATTACTGTTGCTTGTTTTAGCCTTGCAACATTTCAGTGTATATGTTTGCACCGCTCAGAAACCATTGACTGTATATACAGATCATAACCCATTGGTGTTTCTGAGCAGAGTCAAAAACAACAGAAGGCTGTTAAACTGGAGTTTAATTTTGCAAGAGTTTGATCTCATGATAACTCACATTAAAGGCAAAGATAATGTGATTGCTGATTGTCTTTCCCGATGTTAAATGGGAAACATGTATCTGTACTAATCTGATAGTCTGTAGTTGTGTAAAATGATAATTATTAACATTACTAACTGTATGCGCAGTTAAGTTTTTCTTGGGAAAAATTTTTTTTTTTAGGTGGGAGGTGTTACGGACTCAATGAATGTCCCTTTAAGATAGAGAGTGTGTGTGTGTGTGTGTGTGTGTGTGTGTGTGTGTGTGTGGAGCGTGCTTACGTCAATAGAAGATAAAGGACGTAATGACGTTGTTGAAGAAGTCAGAAGAAGAAGAGAAGAGAGAGAGAAGGGAGAGAGACACCAGCCTGCTTGTTTTCTCTATCGATGGATGAGAAACTATAACTGTGTCTGCCACTGAAATCTATGTATGGAAGTTGGAAGTAATCGGTGGAGTTCACTTTGTTGCTGACCTGTAGAAGGAAACAGGTATTTGTGTGTGGACGACCACGATTCGGATGCTTTTCGGGGTGAGGAAGTCACTACCGAGTAAACACTGGAGTGTCGTTTGGGTTCCATCGTGGAACATTTGGATTTCGTATTTACTCTCTCTCTGTTTTCTACATCTACGTCTTATCTTCAGACAACGGTGGTTGTTGAAGAAGCCCTTGCTCATGTTTCACCTTATGGCTTGCAGAACTGAACTTTAAGAACCATTCCTGAACTTGGAGTTTGGGACTTTGCCACACACACATGAAGAGTTTAGTTTTAGGGGTTAACGTTCAAGGTTTAACATGTTTGAATTTCTAACATACTAACATTTTTACTTTTATTTTACATATTATCATAAGTAGAGATTAATAAAATAGTTTTTAACACTGAATCATGCTCAGTGTGTTTCTTTTGTTGCTGGTTCGTGACAGATATCTGAAGAGTGACCAACCTATGGTCCCAAAATCCAACAGCAGCTAATCAGGGACCTCTCACATTTATCGAATGCAGACCCATTTTGGTTACATGAGAATGTGTAAATGCTCTTTGCTAATGATGCAACTTCCTCCAGCCCTACAAACTGACTAGATCCAGGCATTCACCAGTTTTGGATTCTTACATATCATGATTCTCACTTGAACAATTTCTTATCTTGAGCAAGTCTTCCGCTGTGTGGACCCTAATTACTGGAAATACTTCCCTAAACCTTTCTTCCTCTTTCTTCACCTTAAAAATTCGGATTAATTCCTCTCCCTGTGATTAAGGTTTTGGTTACCTGCTTTAGTATGAAACGCTGCGACAAATTTTGTGAAACATCTTGTGACACTTACCAATGTTAAAGGTGCTACATAAATGAAAGTGCTCAATTGTACTGAAAAGGGTTGGATTTCATGTTACCTGACACAGACAGACTGAACACCATCTGGTGGTGGTCGGAAACACTCTTGCAAAGTTCAAACCAAAATGATAACATAAATTAGCAGCCATGTAAAAACTTAACACGAAGAAGTGTCAGTGTCAAGGTGGTCTTAAAGACAGATTACAGATAATGTAGGCCAAAAGGGTGCAAGGTTTTTACTGCCTCAACAGCTAGACGTTGGGAATACTAATGGAATGGCATCAAGGGATACATAAGACTAACAATGGGATATTACGACTATTATCAGCTCCTCCTGCCATTTTTCTTGATCCGTTTACTTCTCTGTAACCAGCAGTAGAGCCAGCACTCTTGGAGTTCCAAATGAGAGAACAAACACCAGCTATAACGTGAAAACCCAAAGGCAAATTGTGCAAAAATATGTCTGATTCAGTTTGAATATCCCTAATCATAAGAATATGACTGCCTTATGAGTACTTGCCTTCTTTGAACGGAGAGTATGCATTTGTGAGGAAGTAGAATTGTCCTTTGTTGGACCAGCTGATTAAAGACATGTTTTTTTTCATTCTCACTCTGTAATGACCCCGAACACGTGGAGGTTCGGGGTTAACCAGCATCGACTGCGGCAATCCTGTGCAGTCACTCTTCCTGGTGCTCAGAAGTCCACAGCAGTAAATCCCTACACGGAGAGAAACAATCCAAGTGTGATTCTGATAACCCATGCCATAAAACAGAACAGTTCTTGAAGGTACTGTCCAAAACCCAGGTTCAAGCTGCTACAATAATATCGCAATATATTTTGGTGAACAATCATGTGAAAGAGCAATAAAACAGCACAACATTGTGAAACATGGACAAAGGTTAGGCAAAGTGTGAGTATTAGAGTCACAGAGTTATGCAGCATGGAAACAGGCCCTTTGGCCCAACTCATCCATACCAACCAAGATGTTTACTTGAGCTAATCCCATTTCTCTGCATCTGGCCCATATCCATCTGCATGCTTCCTATCCACGTACTTGTCTAAAAATATTGAACAAGAGAAACACAACATGGCCTGGTATTTCCAGGCAGCATTGCTGGTCACCTAGCCATTGAACACACTCTTACTTCGAGCAGTTCGCTGGTGAAAACCTCTCGAGCAAAGCCTGGCAAGGTCCTGTTGCAACACAGGGTCTCTGAATGCCACCTTGGAAATGCTTTAACAGTTAGTTAAACCACACCCACAAGCTGTCAAAATTATCAGACACTTCAGACATTCTACCCACAGATCCACATTACATACAGTACAAAAAGCAATCCGACAAGAACAACCTCCAGGTGATAAGTTCACCCCAGGTCTTGGTTAACTGTTATAATTGCCTTGGCTTGACTTTATACTTTAGTCCTTGCCAGCTTTCAGATAAGATTGCAGTACAGGCAACTCCCCTCACTTAAAAGTGCATTCGGCAACCCTTGTGAGTGAAGAAGGTGTCATTCAGTCTTCATTCCACATGCACAAATAGCTGCAAGTATTACTCCCCAAGGACCACAGTCTATGGATTGACCATGAATGTAAACGTTTTGAACTGTTTCTTCTTTTGTATGTATTTTTTTTTATTATGAATAAAGTTTATTTTTGAAATATAAAAAGATAAGGACCACAATCTAGGGAGACTATAGCTTCCCCATCAGGTCAGGATTCAGGCAAGGTTGTCCACTCTCTGTTGTGTTTGTGTGTTGTATAGAACCCTTTGCTGAATCCATCAGGAATGACGAGAGCATGAGACATTGCCAGGCAGTGGAGGCACCCAGGTCAAAACTTCCCTGTACACGATGACATTGCTGTCTTCTGCTCGGATCCATGGTCAGTTTGCAGATTAATCAGCACCTATGCCCAGTTTGAGTTGGCATCAGGGGCCAGAATCAACCGCAGTAAGAGAGAGGCCGTGCTCTTCAGCAGCTGGTCCAACCGATCCAACGTCCCCTTCTCATCAGGTTGTTTATTTGAAGGTGCTGGGGATCTGGTTCAGAGGCATGTAACAAGAATTGACTGGAGTGGATTGGGAAGGTAAAACAATAATTGCGTCTGTGGAAACAACGTTCTCTGTCAATAAGTGGGAAGAACTTGGTCGTCAGGTGCAATGTGTTCTCAGGGCTGCGTAGTCAGCGCAGGCATGGCCTGTTCCCCACTCCTCTGCCTCAGTAATCACCCAGGCTGTCTTCCAGTTTATCTGGGGTCCAAGATGGAGTGAGTCTGATGGGTCACAATGCACGTCCCCAGAGAATGGGGACAAAAGTGTACCCAACATTGCCCTCATCCTGATGACCACCCATGTGTGGCTGCATCAGTCTGTGCATGGATCCATAGAGCAAGAGGATGACTAGGGAGAGGGTAGGACCACTCAAGGATAAAGGAGAGAACACGTGCTTGGAAGTGGAGGATGTGGGTGAGGTCCTTAATGAGTACTGTGCATCAGTATTTACCAAGGAGAAGGACATGGAAGATAGGAAGATCAGTGTGGAGCATGCTGATATGCTAGGGTATTTCGAAATAAAGGAGGAGGTAGTGTTGGGTCTCTTAAATAGTATTAAAGTGGTTAAGTCCCTGGGGCCTGATGGAATATACCCCAGGTTATTGAGAGAAGCAAGAGATGAGATTGCTGGGGCCTTGATCAATATCTTTATGTCCTCTCTAGCCACAGGTGAGATCCCGGAGGACTGGCGAGTGGCTAACATTGTTCCATTATTCAAGAAGGGAAACAAGGATAATCCTGGTAACTATAGACTGGTGAGTCTCACATCAGTGGTAGGGAAATTACTGGAGAGGATTCTTAGAACCATAGAACAATACAGCACAATACAGGCCCTTCGGCCCACCATGATGTGCCACCCCTCAAACCACACCTAAGACTATCTAACCCCTTCCTCCCACATATCCCTCTATCTTAAATTCTTCCATATGCTTATCTAACAATCTCTTGAACTTGACCAATGTATCAGCCTCCACCACCACCCCAGGCAGCGCATTCCGTGCACCAACCACTCTCTGGGTGAAAAACCTCCCTCTGATATCTCCCTTGAAGTTCCCACCCATTACCTTAAAGCCATGTCCTCTTGTTTTGAGCATTGGTGCCCTGGGAAAGAGGTGCTGACTGTCCACTCTATCTATTCCTCTTAATATTTTGTATACCTCTATCATGTCTCCCCTCATCCTCCTCTCCAATGAGTAAATCCCTAGCTCCTTTAGTCTCTCCTCATAATCCATACTCTCTAATCCAGGCAGCATCCTGGTAAATCTCCTCTGCACCCTTTCCAATTCCTCCACATCCTTTCTATAATGAGGCGACCAGAACTGGACACAGTACTCCAAGTGTGGCCTAACCAGACTTTTGTAAAGCTGCATCATTACTTTGCGGCTCTTAAACTCGGTCCCACGACTTATGAAAGCTAATATCCCATAAGCTTTAACTACCCTATCCACCTGTGAGGAAACTTTCAGGGACCTGTGGATATGAACCCCCAGATCCCTCTGCTCCTCTACACTGCCCAGAATCCTGCCATTAACCTTGTACTCCACCTTGGAGTTTGTCCTTCCAAAGTGTACTACCTCACACTTCTCTGGATTGAACTCCATCTGTCACTTGTCAGCCCAGCTCTGCATCCTATCAATATCCCTCTGCAAGCTTCGACAGCCCTCCCCATATCCACACCACCACCGATCTTTGTGTCATCTGCAAACTTGCTAACCCACTTGCTAACTGTAGAGATAGGATTTGAGCATTTGGAAAACCATGGCCTAATTAAGGACAGTCAGCATAGCTTTGTGCAGGGCAAGTTGTGTCTTTCTAACTTGATTAAGTTTTTTGACGAGGTGATGAGGGTGATTGATGAAGGTAAAGCTGTGGATGTTGTCTACATGGATTTTAGTAAGGCGTTTGACAAGGTCCCTCACGGGAGACTCACCCAGAAGATTAAGATGCATGGGATCCACGGTGAATTGGCCGTTTGAATTCAGAACTGGCTTGCCCGTAGAAGAGAGGGGGTAGTGGTCAATGGGACTCATTGTAACTGGAGGCCTGTGACTACTGATGTTCCTCAGGGATTCGTACTGGGACCTCTGCTGTTTGTGATGTATATAAATGACCCGGATGAAAATGTAGATGGGTGGGTTAGTAAGTTTGCAGATGATACGAAAATTGGTGGTGTTGTGGATAGTGTAGAAGACCGGCAAAGGATACAGCAGGATAAAGATCAGTTGCAGATGTGGACGGAGAAATGGCAGGTGGAGTTCAACCCGGCCAAATGTGAAGTGTTGCACCTTGGGAGATCAAATGTAAAGAGAAAGTACATTGTTAATGGCAAGACCCTTAACAGTGTTGATGAGCAGAGGGATCTTGGGGTCCAAGTTCATAGCTCCCTGAAAGAGGGTACACAGGTTGATAGGGTGGTAATGAAGGCATATGGCCTGCTTGCCTTCATTAGTCAAAGCGTTGAGTTCAAGAGTCAGGAAGTTATGCTGCAGCTTTATAAAACTTTAGTTAGGCAGCATCTGGGGTATTGCATTCAGTTCTCAGATTTTGTGCTGATCAGCTGGTGGGGGAATTTGCAGACATATTTAACCTCTCCCTGCTTCAATCAGAGGACCCTATCATCACTATCATCCTGGTACTTAAGAAAAACAAGGTAACATGCCTTAATGACTACCGACCAGTGGTTCTGACATCCACCATCATGAAGTGCTTTGAGAGGCTGGTCATGGCACACATCAATTCTAGCCTGCCAGACAACCTCAACCCACTGCAATTCGCCTACTGCTGAAACAGGTCTACAGTGGATGCCATCTTCCTGGCCCTACACTCAGCTCTGGAGCATCTGGACAGTAAGGATACCTATGTTAGACTATTGTTTATTGACTACAGCTCCACCTTCAATACTATAATTCCAAGCAAACTCATCACCAAACTCCTAGACCTGGGACTCAACACCTCCCTCTGTAACTGGATCCTTGACTTTCTGGCCAACAGACCACAGTGAGAATAGGCAGCAACACCTCCAGCACAATTATTCTCAACACTGGTGCCCCACAAGGCTGTGTCCTCAGCCCCCTACTCTACTCCACTCCCTATACACTCATAACTGTGTGGCCAGATTCTGCTCTAACTCCATCTACGTTTGCAGATGATACCACCGTAGTAGGCCGTATCTCAAATAATGATGAGTCGGAGTACAAGAAGGAGATAGAGTTTAGTAACACAGTGTCATGACAACAACCAAAAGAGCTGGTCATTCACTTCAGGAAAGGGGGTGGTGTACATGCACCTGTCTACATCAATGGTGCTGAGGTCGAGAGGGTTGAGAGCTTCAAGTTCCTAGGAGTGAACATCACCAATAACCTGTCCTGATCCAACTATGTAGACGCCATGACCAAGAAAGCTCACCAGCACCTCTACTTCCTCAGGAGCTTAAAGAAATTTGGATGTCCCCTTTGACAGTCATCAACTTTTATTGATGCACCACAGAAAGCATCCTAATGCTTAAATGGAAGGATCCAATATCCCCTACTACTTTGCAATAGTTCTCTCAAACTATATCATGTTTAAACTTGGAAAAAATTAGGAGTGGTACTGTTGATCCTTTGCTTAAATTTGAAGATATTTGGAGTCCATTTATTCAATATTTTCACATGATATAGATCCCCTTTCAATAACTTTCCAACTTAGAGAAACGGAGTTGACGACATAATATTGCTCTGTTTCTACTGAGAAATTTTAGTCCAGTCTTTCTTTTCTTTTTTTTTTGTTTGTTTTTTTTTTGAAATTTTTCTGTTTAGTTTAGTTTTGTTTTATATATTGTTTATAATTTTTCTTATTGATTTGGGGATTTTTTTTTCTCTCTTTTTATTTATATAATAAATCTTTTTCTTTCCTTTCTTTTATATTATATTCATTTACTAAGAGATCGTTGGATATACAGATTTTTTTATATTTTGTTGTTCTTTATGATTATCTATGCCATGATTGTTCTCCTGATCGCTTTGTATTACGTGTACAAACATTGACGCTATATATTAACCTGTATTAATTTGAAAACTAATAAAAAGATTGAAAAAGAAGGAAAAGAAAGCATCCTATCTGGATGCAACTGCTCTGCCTGGGATCGCAAGAAACTGCAGAGAGTTGTGGACACAGCCCAGCACATCATGGAAACCAGCCTGCCCTCCATGGCCTCTGCCTTTACCTCTCACTGCCTTGGTAAGCAGCCAACATAATCAAAGACCCCACCCACCCGGGTCATTCTCTCTTCTCTCCTCTCCTCTCCCATCAGGCAGAAGATACAGGAACCAGAGGGCACATACCACCAGGCTCAAGGACAGCTTCTATCTTACTGTGACAAGACTACTGAACGGCTCCCTTATATGATGAGATGGAATCTTGACCTCACAATCTACCTTATGACCTTGCACTTTATTGTCTACCTGCCCTGCACTTCCCTATAGCTGTGACACTTTACTCTGTATTCTGTTATTGTTTCTAACCTGTACTACCTCAATGCACCGTGTAATGAATTGGTCTGTACGAATGGTATGCAAGACAAGTGACAATAATAAACCAATGTCGAGGCTGTGGAGAGGGTGCAGAAGAGGTTTACCAGGATGCTGCCTGGATTAGAGGGCACGTGCTATGAGGATAGGTTGGACAAACTTGGGTTGTTCTCTCTGGAACAGCAGAGGCTGAGGGGAGATCTGATAGATGTTCATAAGATTATGAGAGGCACAGACAGAATAGATAGTCAGTATCTTTTCCCCAGGGTTGAAATGTCTAATACCAGAGGGCATGCATTTAAGGTGATAGGGGGCAAGTTCAAAGGTGATGTGCAGGACAAGTTTTGTTTTTACAGAGTGGTGGGTGCCTGGAATGCGCTGACTGGGGTGGTGGTGGAGGTAAATACGATGGGGGCGTTCAAGAAGCTCTTGGATGGGCACGTGAATGTGAGGGAAATGGTAGGATATGGACATTGTGTAGGCTGAAGGGATTAGTTTAGTTGGGCATTTCATTACTAATTGTGGACCGAAGGGCCTGTTCCTGTGCTGTACTGTTCTAAGTTCTAAGTTTCACTACCTGCTGAGGTTCTACCTGTCCCTGATGTTGTGGAGGATAGCTCTGGCCCCACTGCCTGCCCTTTGTGGAAGAGTTCTTCCAAGCAAACACCTTTGACCCAGAGCCCATCAGGCAGTGGTCAGCACAGAACATTCTGCAGACACTGCAGGTTGGGGACACTATCAAGACTGTGAGGTGGTTCCCTGAGCAAACTGTCCAAATCATATGGCAGAATGCCTCATCGCTAGAACTTACCAACAAGCACCAAGACCTCGCTTGGCTGGCAGTGCGAGGGGTCTTCACAGTCAGATCCTTCCTGTACAGATGACGTATCATCCCCAATGCACGCTGCCCTCAGGACAGCTGCGGTGGGGAAGAGACAGTCACCTACCTCTTTGCAGACTGTGGATTTACTAAGAGGGTGTGGAGAAGGATGCAAGGGTCCTTGTCTCGGTTCATCTCCAGCAGCTGCGTAACAGAAGACTCTCTGATGTATGGGCCGTTCCCGGGGCACACACTGAGACGGACATCAAGTGCTGCTGGAAGGTCATCTTCTCGGTGAAAGACACCATTTGGTCTGCCCGAAACTTGTTGGTCTTTCAGCACAGAGAGATGTCCGTAAGGGAATGCTGCCAACTGACACATTCTAGGTTGCAGGAGTAGGGTGCAGACGGATGCACTGAAGCTTGGTGCAGCCAATGCAAAGGCTCTGTGGGAAAGGACCACAGTCTAGGGTTCTCTTGGGTGGGGAAGCCCCTTAAACAATGAAAGGGCATATCACCCCAGGGGACCACATGAGTGGCAATGATGCTATGGTTTTAAAAAAAATAAGTTAACACTACTGAATGTAATGACCATGAACGTAAAAGTTTTGCACTGTTTTTTGTTTTGTATACATATTTTTTATTATGACTAAAGTTTAGTTTGGAAATATTAAAAAAAAATTTGCATTTTACTAAAGACTTCCATGGAGAGGAACACTCGGAGTTTTAACTAAATTTTTTGATGCTCTACTTATGTGGGACTTGTATAATCAAGTAAAAACAGAACCGTTAGTATTGTTAACTAAGTAATGTGAAGCATTTATTTGCTGAAATCCTTTGCTGTGGGAAGAGCTTTCTCTTGTTATTATATGTGGTGAATGTAGTGACCATACAGCAAAGAGGTTTTTGCAGTGTGTTTATTCCTTTTTATACATTTTTATATTATGAACAAATTTTTGAAATATGTAAAAAAAAAAGTTGTATTGAGTTATATGGTCTCTGCTGGGATATTGTCCTTTGTAGGTGTGAGGGCGGGGGAATAAAACAGATATCAACCAAATTTCCAGTCCATACTTCCTGTTCAGTGGTATATCCTGGTTCCTGGTTAATATGTGGTGTGGATATAAAAATAACAACAGCTTCTATAAGAATTACTAATGTTTACACCACAGAGAGCTAATGGACATGGTATGACAATGCAAAACTTAATTCCTTCATGGGTAGTAAGGAAAGAAAATGGCAAAAGTGGATGGAAACCTTTTGGTTAATCAATTCTTAGACTCATAGGGCTTGAAATTTTACACACAACTTAAAAAAAGCTTAACCTGGAGTCAAACAATATTGGACCCATACTGGTGCACCTCGCCTGTCCCAGTCAAATCATGTAGATGCCACGGCCAAGAAAGCTCACTAGCGCCTCTACTTCCTCAGGAGGCTAAAGAAATTTGGTGTGCCCCCTTTGACACTCACCAACTTTTATTGATGCACCATAGAAAGTATCCTATCTGGATGTATCACGGCTTGGTGCGGCAACTGCTCTGCCCAGGACCGCAAGAAACCGCAGAGTTGTGGACACAACCCAGCATGTCAAGGTAGATCATGAGATGGACTCTGACCTCAGGATCTACCTTGTTGTGACCTTACACCTTATTGCACTGCACTTCCTCTGTAGATGTGACACTTTACTCTGTACTGTTATTGTTTTTACCTGTACTACATCAATACACTCTGTACTAACTCGAATGTAACTGCACTGTTTAACGAATTGACCTGTATGATCAGTACACAACACAAGTTTCTCACTGTACCTCAGTACAAGTTACAATAATAAACCAATACCAACAATGCCTTTTGGGAAATTTAATACCTGGCTTTGACAGGGTTTTCATTTGCCCTAGAACCTTTTCTGTGGCAAAAAAACTCTCCCAAATGACATCAACAGTGCAACACATAAAATATCTCCAGGATGAAATTCAACTTAATTGGCTCTCATTACACAAGATCACAAGAGATCACAAGACACGGGAGCAGAAGTAGGCCATTCGGCCCATTGAGTCTGCTCCAAAGAAAAGGGAAAAAAAGAAAAAGAAATGAGAAATTTGGGGGGAGGGGAGGGGGGGGCAAAAAAAGCTATTCTAACCCCAATTTCTGGCCTTATCCCCATATCCCTTGATACCCCGACTATTTAGATACCTATCTATCTCTTCCTTAAACGCCTCCAATGATCTGGCCTCCACTGCTGTACGTGGCAAAGAATTCCACAAATTCACCACCTCTGGCTAAAGAAATTTCTCCTCATCTGTTTTAAACCTGTACCCTCTAATTCTAAGATTGTGCCCTCTGGTCCTGGACTCACCCACCAAGGGAAACAGCTTGACCACATCTACTCTGTACAGTCCTTTCAATATTTTAAATGTCTCTATGAGGTCCCCTCTCATTCTTCTGTACTCCAGTGAGAACAGTCCAAGAGCCAACAAACGCTCATCATACGTAAGCCCTTTCATGCCGGGAATCATCCTCGTAAATTCCCTCTGAACCCTCTCCAACATCAGCACATCTTTCCTAAGATATGGGGCCCAAAACTGTGCACAGTATTCCAAATGAGGCCTCACTAGTGCCCCATAGATCCTCTTCAACACTTCCTTACTTTTATACACTATACCTCTCGAAATGAATGCCAACATAGCATTCGCTTTCTTTACCACCGATCCGACGTGGTGGTTAACCTTTAAAGTATCCTGTAGGAGTACCCCTAAGTCCCTTTGTACTTCTGTACTTTGAATTTTCTCTCCTTCTAGATAATAATCTGACTGTTTATTTCTGTTTCCAAAGTGCACAACTGCACATTTCTCAACATTGAATCTCATCTGCCATTTCCTTGCCCATTCTCCTAAACTATCTAGGTCTCTCTGCAACCTTCCTGTCTCCTCAATAACTCTCTACTCCTCCACCTATCTTGGTGTCATCCACAAACTTAGCCACAAAACCACTTACTCCATTATCCAAATCGTTAACGTACAAGGTAAAAAGAAGCGGTCCCAACACCGACCCCAGCGGAACACCACTAGTAACCGGTAGCCAACCAGAACGAGATCCTTTTATTCCCACCCTTTGCTTCCTGCCAACCAGCCAATGCTCCACCCATTCTGTTATCCTACCTGTAATTCCATGACCTCTCACCTTATTAATCAGTCTCTTATGCAGCACCTTGTCGAAGGCCTTTTGAAAGTCTAAATACACAACATCTACCACCTCTCCCTTATCCACCCTACCTGTGATTTCTTCAAAAAACTCCAATAGGTTGGTCAGGCAGGATCTTCCCTTCACAAAACCATGTTGTCTAGGACCTATCTTGCCTTGCACCTCTAGGTATTTCACAACCTCATCCTTGAGAATTGATTCCAATAACTTTCCCACCACTGACATCAGACTAATAGGTCTGTAATTTTCTTTATGCTGCCTCCCACCCTTCTTATACAGCGGAACTACATTTGCGACCCTCCAGTCCTCCGGAACCATGCCGGAGTCTATCGATTCCTGGAAAATTATCACCAATGCCTCCGTTATCTCTAAAGCCACCTCCTTCAGGGCCCGGGGATGCACCTCATCCGGTCCAGGAGACTTATCAGTCTTTAGCCCATTTAGTTTTCCTAGCACCTTCTCTCTAGTAATCTTAACTGAACTCAGTTCCATTTCGTGAGACCCCCGACTAACTGGTATATTGCTGATGTCCTCCACAGTGAAGACCGATGCAAAACACTCATTTAGTTCCTCTGCCATCTCTTTATCATCCATTATAATCTCTCCCGTACCGTTATCGATTGGTCCTATATCAACCTGTGTCTCTTTTACTCCTTATATATTTAAAAAAAACTTTTAGTATCCTTTCGAATGTTATCTGCCAACTTCCTTTCATAATTCATCTTTTCTTTCCTAATGACCTTCTTAGTTTCTTTCTGCAGGTTTTTTTAAAGTTTCCCAATCTTCTGTTTTCCCGCTAATTTTTGCTTCCTTGTATGCCCTCCCTTTTGCTTTTATTTTAGCCTTCACCTCTCTCGTTATCCACATTTGTGCCTTTTTTCCATTCAAAACCTTTTTTCTTGGAATATATCTATCCTGCATTTTCCCTATTACTTGTAGAAATTCCTTCCATTTCTGCTCTGCTGACCCTCCAGCTAGCTTACTCTTCCAATCAATTTGGGCCAACTCCTCTCTCATACCACTGTAATTTCCTTTGTTCCACTGAAATATCGATACACCAGTTATCAGCTTCTCCTTCTCAAATTTGAAACTGAACTCAATCACACTGTGATCATTAGGGTTACTCACAGAACAACCAGGTTTCATTAACCCATTTCCCCCAAAACCATGCTCTTTTTTTTTGAAGAAGAGACAATATCCAAATTGCATTTCTTTTGGCCTCAGTTTTGTGAGCCTCAACAACCTCAAATACAACTCTGCATGGACTGCTTTGCCCCTGGAGGTCACGGCCATGGTCACTCTCAGTTACCTGTTCTCAGGGATATTCTAGGCTGTTGCTGATGATCTCTGCCACGTCTCTTTCCTGCTCACTGCTGCATTAGGGAGGTCACCCAAACTCCACTCTCAAAGAGAGAATTTATTTTTTCTTCGCCCTATAAATCTAGGCAGAGCAAACACAGGGATTTACCCTGCAGAGGCTTCCTCATAGACAGTACTCCTGTGGCATTAATTCCTAGCAATCACTGGCCAAGAATACCTGGTTGTAGCCAAGGAGGGTCTTCATGGCTCTCTTGACCTATGAACATGGCTCCTTGTTGATGCTGTTAGTCATCAGCCTATCTAGGTTCTTCTGACTCTTGGGGACATTCCCCCACCAGCACCACATTGTCAACCATCACTGCAGCATCCATTTACTCAACAGTCCCCCGTAGATGGAAGAGTACCACTTGTATTGTGGTATACCCCCTCAAGGACTGGCTACATAGATCACAGCTGCAAGACCTTGTAACGCAGGATGGAATTTATTTTTGTTTAATCAATTCTTAGACTCGTAAGGCTTGGAATTTCTGCTGTCATAGCACAGCATTACACAGGGAAACAGACAATACTGCTGTGTAAATGTGCAGTCAAAGATCTCAACCTTTATGGGAATTCCACAAACAACATTGGGTGACCTATACTGCTATTTTAATACCATTAAAAAAGGTATCAAACCAGTTTTTGGGCCATAGCATCCGAGTAATTCTGTGTAGAAATGTATGCATGGCGATACATTGTTCACTCTGGCCAGTCTATGTCAGCACTCAAGATCCACTTTAGCTTCCTCTCATCCTTCTCCACCAGATTTTCACCATAATCTTCCACTCTTTCCTCATGTCTTCCTTTTAAATGTTTCTTATTATCTATAACAAGCACCATCTTGAATAAACACTTATTTTCAGACTTCTTACTTGCATTCTTTCTTTAAAATATTATAGCTAAAATTTAAGATGAAACGTTAATGAAGAAAATCTCCTTTTAGAGGTTTCAATGACAAAAGGGCCAAAATACAAACTTAGCAAAACAATTCTTTAACTTTTGAAAACTTCCCAGTACTGAACTAGCCACAATAATTTACACTTTTACAACAAACCTTTTTTCTCAAACTCTTCAAAAAGATTTAAGCTGGTAATGCTGGGGCCAGTATATATGATGTAGTTCTTTCCCATCAAATTCTGACAAAGGCTTTTTGCTACAAGACTGTGTAGCTGTGGTCTGTTCTTCAAAGTATCCAACCCATCTGAAGTTGTTCCTTCCTTCAAATGAATGTAAATCTAAATGAAACAAGGAGAGAAGAAAAGATTTTTAAAAATCTAACATGTTTCAAGAGCACCATTACGATCAAAAGATTTCATTGCAACATGAAATTCCATGGGAGAACACACACACTTTTGCTACCTCCTCCATTCTCAAAACAAATTGTCTTTTGAAATGTGCTAATCTCTTAAATATTGCAGTTCATTCAGTTACTATCTTGCTTTCCAAGCATATCAATTCTTTTTGTAAAAACTTGCATATTTAATCCCAAAGGGATTAAAATATTCTTCTTTAAAAATGTCTGCATTTTATTTCACTGTCCTTACTGTCAATCTAGTAGAAGGAATTATCTCATGTGTGCTGCAAGCTGACAATCCATATATTCCTAAAATGAGTGCCACACAATGAATGTGTGCCTCAGCTCTCCTCCAACACACAAGGAATTTGCTCAGTAAAAGTACGACCTGGTTTGGTTTTTTTCAGAATTTCTGCTCCTGGAAAAATGATGGACAGGAGCCAGACAAAACATTCAATGGAACATTTAGGATGTGCCATTGGAAAGGCTGGCAGGGATGCAGGAAATGGGAAATAAGAGCAGAATGTTTCATGGCATGAAGGACCAGGTGAGAAAATAATTCTGCTGCAAGAGAGTCATTAATCAGTGGAGATAGAGTTAAGACAATCGGCAAAATAACTAGAGGTGTGTTTTTTCATGCAACTACTGGCTGGGACTTAAATGCACTAGAAGCAGATTCAAAGATAACTTAATAATGAACTGGATAAATTCCTAAAAGGGGACATTTTACAAAGGCTATGGCGAAACCTTACCTTTGTGGAGGGGATGCTGGGAGGTGCAGGATAGAGTGAGACTCAATGGCAACCATCTATTTCAAATAATTCTATGGCAGCTATGATTTTATGCTACACATTAAAAAATATAACAGTTCAAAAGAAAACCAGCATACGTTACTAACAAGGTCAAGATTGCCAAGGCAAGATCCTTGTATCTCGGGAAGTTTAATACTTGCACATACTTGACCCACTCTAACCCTAACCCACACCAATAGCAGCCATGAAAATTGACATCATATCTCCAAAAAAGAAAGCAAGTGCAGATTTAGACAGGTGACAAACCCAGAGGACAAAAAACTCACATGTGGCCCAAGTAGTCACTAAAGTGGCCAAATAACCCTGCAATGGTGTCATATAAAGTACAAGTTTAACCTTGATCTGTTCCTGAATAAAGGAGCAAGATTCACTGTGCTAGGACCAGTCTTGTAATTCACACTATATTTACATTATAAACTAATCAAACAGAATAAATAATAGCCTAGAAGAATGAGTAACAGGCAGTCACTGTGCTCACAAAGATCAAGTTCCACAGGGGATTGCACTGTCATCATGCTCATCCTATGTTTTACAAATTATACTGACATTAAAAGATGTAGATTGCTTCCAGTTAAGTTTAGTCAGAACAATTATTGGTGATAATTTACTTTACTGAAATGAACAAAGATTCTGGAAATATTTAAAATTGAGCAGCAAGAAGAAAAAACAATTTTTCATAGAATTAAAAAGCACTTGTTAAGTTGCCTCAGAAAGTACTTCTTACAAAAATTCAGGGGCATAATATAGAGAACAGAGTTAATATAGTTCTCCAATTGTTCATGGGGCAGTGTTTAGTCCACTCCTAATCTTAGCATAGATATGATTCAGATTTGGGCACAAGGAACATAATGAGCAGATTGCAGTTTAGTGTGAAAACAAATTTTAGGTAATCATTTACTTAAAACCCCAACTTACAATACTTATATGTGCTATAATATCCAGTTACAGAAGCAGAAAACATTTTCAAAAACATCACCTGGCAGATGTAGCCTGTTGATGCACACTGACGCACCCAGAGACTAAACTTTCGCTTTTTCCTTTTACGTAATTCTCTGTCTGTACACATGGCAATGAAGAGCGGATCTTCATCAATTAGTGGTTCATGAAGTACCTGAAGTATGATACATATTCATAGTTCAATAAAGGGTTAACATTTCCTCTAAAAGCAACTCAATATAGTTTTTAAATAAATTCATTTCATTTTGCATTTTATAAAAATCTCAATGAAAGTAATCTATGAATTAGGAATTCCATTTGATTTGAGAGTGATGTGTCTGTCTCAACACAATCGATAATTACAATGCAAATACTCTATCCAGACGAAGCAGCAATTTGGTTTATTGCATTTGCTGCTCACAACGTGCTCACATCGACTTAGGAAAACCAAACTCAAATTAGGTGACCATTTTGCAGAACACCTGCATGCAGTTCTCAAGCATGGCTGCAAGCTTCCAGCTACCTGCCACTTTAATTCCCCTGTTCCAATCTACCTTTCTGGCCTCAGGTTCTTGTACCATTCTAATAAACCTCAATGTTAGCTTGAAGAACAATGCCTATTTTTCTAACTGGGCTTATTACTGCTCTCTGCACTCAAGAATGAATTTAACAATTCCAGATAATTAGTTTTTGCATTTCACATTTCCAGCACTCTTGTTAATTTTGCTCAAGTATTCTGCTTCCACCTTCACCTCCTTCAAATTAACCTTGTGTTATTCACCATTCCCTTGATCATCCAGCAGTACCACCCCTCTTGTCAGTTAATCGTTTTTATCTTCCAACGTGGTAGCTCTTCCCTTAAGCTCTCTTTCCTTTCTCCTTTCCTCTACATCATGGAGCTAGTATTATCTCTTCACCTTCCAAATTCTAATGAAAGACCATCAAGATGAAACTCAGTTTGCCTCTTCACCGATGCTTACTGACCTATTATTTTCAGCATTTTTTGAAATTCATCTCAATAGATCTAAATCAGGGTCGGAGGGGTGGTAAAGAGTGCCGGGGGTGAGGGAGAGAGGGTCAGGGGGTGAAACAGGCTCTCACTGGCACTCAAATCAGGTGGCTGGTTTTGTGGACATGAAGGAGTTCTGTGCAATAAGCCTCCCATTTGGAGATTTGCACTCCCACTTTGTTTCTTTGCCTTTTCTGCAAGTGCCCAAGTTCCAAATCTGTCAATCTTCAATCATAGTGGAGATGCTGTCAAAACATTGCCAGTTAGCATTGCTGCTTTGTAAATGTGTTGAAAAATTATGACAGTACAGGTAAAATTACACACATTCAGAATACCAAATAAATTTGAAGCAAGGGTGAGCCATTTCACAGAGATTCTGTTAAGTATGCTTATATTTATTGAGCAAAGCCTGGTTGGTCAACTTAGTTGCCTTGACCTCCATACCAAGAGGCAAACCATGATTTTGACCACAAATTGATGAGGCGATCCTTGACACTGACAGCTGAGATGGGCAGAGAAGGCTTTGGCCATGGTCCTTCATCTGTACTAATTGGAGTTTGAAAGAATTAATAAGGTCTTACTACGTCTCCAGCAACAGCAGCAACTGACAAGTATTTCATTTTCAGATAATATTAATCACTATATTTTTTTAATAAGGTAGAAATCAAGGGAATCACAGAAAGTGGGATTAGTGCAAGAAAATGGCATTGAGGTAAAAAAGGCTGAACAGCCTACTTGTGCTTCTATTTCCAAGTTCTATTTATAAACTATTTTTAATGTAGCAAATGTCCAAAGGCTCTTCAGAGGTACATTAATAAAATTTGACTCTCTGCCACTGAAGATATTAACACAGCCGAACAAAAGCTTGATCAAAGAGGTGGGTTTTAAAAAGTACGTTAAGAGAGGGGTTGGCTGGTGAGAGGATTAGGGAGGGAATTTCAAAGCTTAGGCTTTTGATAGTTAAAGGCATGGCTGCTAATGGTGGAGCAATGAAGAGACAAGAGTTGGAGGAGCAGAGTATTTTGGAAGTTACAGACTGGTCACAGAGCAATTTGAAGAGATGGGTGAGAATGTTAAAAAATTTAAGTAAGGAGACCAAAATTACATGTAGTACTCCTGACAATCGTCCCATCCATTCCCCCTTAAAGGCCAACATTCTGCCTGCCTTCCTAATTATTTGTTGTACCTTATTGTTAATGTTATTGGTTTATAAATAATTTCAATAATTGGACAAGCATTAAAAAGATAAGAAAAGATGCATGTAATAGAACCACAATTGAAGTATAGAAAGCAGTAGTAGAGAAACAAATGACTGCAGATGTTGGAATCTAGATGAAAAACATGATGCTGCTGGAGGAACTCAGCAGGCCAGGCAGCATCCGTGGAGAAAAGCAGGTGGTCAACGTTTCGGGTCAGGACCCTTCTTCAGGGCTGAAGATAGGAAAAGGGGAAGCCCAATATATAGGAGCAAAAAGCAGAGCAGTGATAGGTGGACAAAAGAGGGGAGGCGGGGTGGGCACAAGGTGGCGATAGGTAGATGCAGGTAAGAGATAGTGATAGGCAGGTGCAGGGGAGGAGCGGAGAGCAGATCCATCGGGGGATGGGTCAAAGGTATGGAGAAAAAGGGAAAAGAGGCTAGGAAAGGGAAGAAGAAGCATGCAGTGGGAGGGGTTGTGGGGAAGGGGATGGAGATTACTTAAAGCAGTAGTCTTGTTATAGGCCCCCAAGTACCTGAATATAATGAAATATTTGGCAGATTTATTCCTGATTGTAAGGGATATAGAGTCTATTTGTCAAGGGTGACTGGTAACTGAACTCTAGAGAATATTTGGTGCATTCAAGTTTAAATTGAGCTTCATACTTCAATTGAGCTTTGCAGTTATTTGAACAGAAGTAACAATACAAAAGGAACACCAATATAATGTTGACAGTGAATAATTAAACTATTTCAATGTTTATTTTGCCTCAGTCAGTTGTACACCAATCTGAGACAGATGATTGTGTATTTAAGCCTATTATTAAACAAGTAATTTGGTACTGTACTGAGCTGTCAGCCTAAAGTACTGTATTATCCTTGCAATGAAAACACATAATTATGACTTTATCCACTTGCTTAGATGGATATGAAAGATTCAACAGAACATCCGGAAAAAATGTAATCCTCCTTCAACCAATTCTACCATTTACAGTTTTTACAATGTGCTGTGCACGGAATGGTTGCTACAGTTGCTAATGTAACATGGACTCCATTTTAGAACTTGAGGACACAAGGTACTGCTTGTCATGCACTTTCATTCATATACAGCCTTTAATATAGTAAGAAAACAAGATTCTTCTATGAGAGCATTAAAAAATTGCAAGCTCTTTCCCAAGAAAATCATAGCATCCAGGTGTTTAAGAACTCTTTTCAGCTTTTATTTTAAGATTTGGAGTCATTACAGAAGATGTCTCAGTACTGCCAAATGGAGAATAGGACCAAACACCAATGCTTCTTCCAATGACAGAGCTTATTTTAAATATGGGATGGAAGTGTTACTGGCAAAGCAAGCATTTATTGTCCAAATCTAATTGACCTCAGATCCAACCATTTTATCGGCTCAGTATTCATGTAATCAATCTTAATTACTTCTACTACTCAGAATGAAGGGCTGCACCTTAACTGCACCTCATTTACCTGGCAAAAGTGCAGGGGAATTTTCACGCGCATTGCACATCTGTGTAGGTTCCAGCGTTCGCTTGCACAGCCCCATATGCTGCAGAACTCCCTTGTCAATTACATCAGGTTTTTCCAATACAACCAGAATACATAGAGTAAACAAAACCAAAATACTGCAGATGCTGGATATCCAAAATAAAAGCAAAAAAATTCTGTAAAAATTCTAGTGAGAAACTGGTTAATATTTCAGGTTGATGCCTTTCACCCGTTCACTTACTTCACAGCATCGATGCGATTTCACCAAGTAGCAGATTTCAATAACTAATATGCCAAAATTAATTTTGATTCATCTTAAATCCCATTTAAAACAGAACAATTTACTGCATAGTTCATATGTTTCACACATTCCACGTCGCTTGTTGACATTTTCTTTGAAAATGAGTTTTGTTTTAATATATCTTAGGATCACAGTCAGAGTTGTAAAGCACATAAAAAGGCCCTTCAGCTCATCACATCCTTACCAGCCTTCTTGCCCATCTACACTAATTCCATTTGCCTGCATTATGACCATATCCTTCTATGCTTTGCCTATTTAAATGTCTGTCTAAATGCCTCGAGCATAGTAATTGTATCCGATTCCACCACCTCCTTGGAAGGGTGTGATCAAGTTGGAGAGGGTGCAGACAAGATTCACAAGGATTTTGTCGGACTGGAAGGCTTGAATTAGCAGGAAAGATTGGATAGCATGGGACTATTTTCCCTGGAGTGGAGGAGGCTAAGGGGTGACCTTAACGAAGGTTTATAAAATCATGAGGGGCATAGATAGGGTGGATCAGCACAGTCTTTTTTCCCCAGTGAAGGAGCGCCTTTGATAAGGTGCCTCACAAGAGACTGATTAATAAGATGAGAGGTCATGGAATTATGGGCAGGGTAGCAAAATGGGTGGAGAATTGGCTGGTTGGCAGGAAGCAAAGGGTGGAAATAAAAGGATCTCGTTCTGGTTGGTTACCGGTTACTAGTGGTGTGCCGCAAGGGTCGGTGTTGGGGCCTCTCCTTTTTACCTTGTACATCAATGATTTGGATGATGGAATAAATGGTTGTGTGGCTAAGTTTGCGGATGACACCAAGATAAGTGGAGGAGTAGGGAGCATAGAGGAAATAGAAAGAATGCAGAGGGACCTAGACAGTTTAGGAGAATGGGCAAGAAAATGGCAGATGAGATTCAATGTTGAGAAATGTGCAGTTGTACACTTTGGAAGTAGAAATAAGCGGGTAGATTATTATCTAGAAGGAGAGAAGATTGATAGTGCGGTAGTACAAAGGGACTTGGGGGTACTTATACAAGATACCTTAAAAGTTAACCACCAGGTTGGATCGGTGGTTAAGAAAGCGAATGCTATGTTGGCATTCATCTCGAGAGGTATAGTGTATAAAAGTAAGGAAGTGTTGATGAGGCTCTACGGGGCGCTAGTGAGGCCTCATTTGGAATACTGTGCGCAGTTTTGGGCCCCGCATCTTAGGAAGGATGTGCTGACGTTGGAGAGGGTTCAGAGGAGATTTACGAGAATGATTCCAGGAATGAAAGGGCTTAAGTACGATGAGCGTTTGTCGGCTCTTGGACTGTACTCGCTGGAGTACAGAAGGATGAGAGGGGACCTCGTAGCGACATTTAAAATGTTGACAGGTAAGGATAGAGTAGATGTGGCTAGGCTGTTTCCCTTGGTGGGCGTGTCCAGGACCAGAGGGCACAATCTTAGAATTAGAGGGTACAGTTTCAAGACAGAGATGAGGAGAAGTTTCTTTACCCAGAGGGTGGTGAAATTGTGGAACTCCTTGCCACGCACAGCAGTGGAGGCCAGATCAGTGGGGGTGTTCAAGGAGGAGATAGACAGATATCTAAATAGTCAGGGTATCAAGGGATATGGGGATAAGGCTGGCAAATGGGATTAGAATAGTTTTTTTTTTCTCTCTCTTTTTTTCCCACCCCATTTCTTTTTCCCTTTTCCTTGGAGCAGACTCGATGGGCCGAATGGCCTGCTTCTGCTCCCTTATCTTGTGATCTTGTGAACTAGAGGGCACAGGTTTAAGGTGAGGTGGGAAAGATTTAAAGGGGACCTAAGGGGCATGTTTTTCCACAGAGGTTGGTGAGTATATGGAACAAACTGCCAGAGGATGTGGTAGAGGCAGCTATAATTACAACATTTAAATGACATTTGGACAGGTTCGTGGATAGGAAAGGTTTAGAGGGATATGGGCCAAATGCAGGTAAATAGAACTATTTCAGCAAGGCACCGTGGTTGGCATTGATGAGTTGGACTGAAGGGCCTGTTTCTGTGCTGTGATCCATGACTCCTCCGGCAGCATGTTTCAGATATCAACCACCCTGTAAATAAAAACTTTCCTCAAGTCCCCTTTAAAACTCCTTCCTCTCAACTTGAACCTATGCCATCTTGTTCTTGATACCCCTACCAAGGGGAAATGATTTTAACTATTTTCCCTATCTATGCCACTCATATTCTGCCAAATACTTTTATATACTTCTACGTGTATCACTGACAATGCTAGCATTTAGCACATTGCTGAAACCCAGAATCGGACCTGCTCTAATAGCTACAATATTTGTGGCTGTTAAAGGTGAAATTCTAGTTAATGGCAACCTTCAGGATGCTGATAACAGCAGGGCAGGGTTGGGGGTCAGTTTCACCATTAATCCTTTCTTTCCACCTCAATTAGTAAATGATGACTTCATGTTGAAAAGGAAGGCAAGCTGAGAGATGGCCCTTACTAGTCTAAATTTCTTTTAGCTACTTTAATTTTGCAAGTTTCTCAGACAAAATGGATCTGTGGTTTGTTATGAACATAGGCAGAATGTGTGAAAGATGCATACAAAGTCAGCCAGATCATCAAATGGTAGATTGGATCCTTCATGAAAAATTTACAGACCCGTCAGATCCAATATACAGCACCAATGACTTGCACTGGGGATCCATCGCCACTCCTCAGTTGTCTCCTCCATTATGATGTCAGACCAAAAGACCCCAACCCAAGTGCAGACAAGCAACAAGGTTTCCAACTCTGCCAAATCCAAGCATATCAAATTGCCTCATCTCATTTTAGCCTCTCACATTGCAACGTGGTAACTAAATTCAAGAGTTAAATGGGTCTACTACAATATCTCAAAGTAATGGAGAAGGCCACCAGTGCTGCAAGCCCCACTTACTCAGCAATACCCAGCTTATGCTCTTTTGGGGCTTTGCTATGGTCACTTGGCTCCAGACAGCCTTGGCCATACATGGAATTCCATTGGCAAGTTGACATTGATTGTTCCTTACATCCACAGAGAGCATTTAACCAAATATGGCAAAGAGCCCCAAGTAAAATGGGAGCTAATGCAAACTCTGCAAGCATTATGTGAATCACCATGTGATAAGTGAATAGATCTAAGTGAACAAACAATGCTGCAGGGGATCTGTAATAAGATAATTGCATTTTGGTGGCACAGGTTTGATGAGTGGAGAGCCTCCTGGGCCATTTAAATATAGGTTGCCAGGAGCACTAATTGATAAATAGTGTTTTAGAAAAGTCAGCAAAAGAAGTTAAAGGCTTGTTAATTAATGTAGTGGAGAAATTAAAGAACAGTCCTGTTTCTTTCCTTCCCACTCAGCCAGCTGCCCACCCCCACATGTAATTTAAATTGCAACTGGAAAATGGTGAGCTCCTTTCAGCTTCCTTTCGTTCTTAAATTTATTTAGTATGTTTCCCTCTTTAAACTAGTGATGTGAGAAAACACATGTGTATAAATCCTGCCTAGATAGGAAAGTGTCCCAGGATAGTTTGAAGTTTTCAGACAATACACAGCATTAGATCACAAAGAAGGTATTATGACAGATGACTAATAGAGGTAGCTTTTCAGGAGCAAATTGAAAGAATAGACTTACAGATAAAGAGGATTAGAGGAGACATTCCAAAGCCTAGTGTCTATGGAGCTGAAGAAATGAAATCTAGGGAAGAATAATGAAAATCACAAGCAGCTAGAGTAATTCAGTAGGTCAGGCAGCATCTGGGAAGGCAGAGAGATAGTTGACGTTTTGGGTTGAGATTCTGATGCAAAGTCTCAACCCAAAATGTTGACTATCCCTCTGCCTCCATAGATGCTGCCCGACCTGCTGAGTTCCTCCAGCAGCTTGGTTTTTTTTGCTTCGGAATCCAGCATCTGCAGTCTCGTGTCGCCAATCAGTGCGGCACAAAAAGCCAAAACTAGTGCTCAAGGATAGGAGGGTTGTAGGGCAGAAGGAAATTACAGAGAGGAAGAGGCAAGTCAATGGAGGGATTAGAAGATATGTGATAGTTTTAAATCTGTGATATTAATGGGCAGATCTGCCCCACTAGCCATAATGGGTTAATGAGTACAGAGATGATAGGTGAACAGGATGCAAATGTGGCCAACAATATTTTGGATGAAGTTCAGTGAAGCAAGAATCCTTCATCACAAAAAAGTAGGGGGAAAAATCCAGGAGAGTATAAAGTAACTAATTTTACACAGGAAAGTCTGGTGAAACTAGATGATTTTAGGCAATGGGAAACAGTCAACTTTCTCAGAGCAATGCTCAAGGAATGCTCTTGCTTGACAGCGTGTCTTACCATCAGAAATTGCTTTTCACAAGACATCAACATTCCTTCTACAATTTTTAGTCATTTGCAGAAACCCAAAAGTTTAAAGACGAAGAAGGTATCAAGAACTTCAACAATGAGAGTGATTGATGTTTTACAGGTGAGTTTTCCAATGAGGTGATTTTTGTTTATGGAAGTTGAACCAGGTATGAACAAAATGTTCATGGTTTTAAAACAGAGCAGGGAATAAACTAATAATGAAGAAATTATTAATTTAGGCAATGTCCTGGTTCAAAGATTACATTCGCCTTTGAAAAGCATACCACCTTTAATTCTGCATAGTCAACAATTACATCCATGTCTAGTTCCCTCTCACTCCCTCCTCCCTTTAATATCCCAACCAGTCTAAGTGCAGTTACTCCTCAAACTCTCGAAACAGTGACAGATGATTGTAGGTAATTCTTCTGGGCCCAGAAAAACCAAACTGCTCCTGCTCTCAGAGGAGATATCCGAGAGAATGGCAGATTGGGCTAGAGAGAGACTGTGAGGCAAGTAGTACATTTTACAAATGCCTTGTTATTTTGGTTTTGCATTTATGCAAAACTATCACTATACATAATGCAGAATTCTGTGTAAATGCAAAGGCCTAGAGTATATTGTGTGCAGGTTTGAGTGACTGCAATAGACGTTAATATGTACAACACAGATTCATCAGACTGATACCAGGAATGGAAATCCCAAGTAATGAGCAGTGGAGTTATGAATCACATGAGCAGTGAAGGTCAGGAAGAGATTTAGCAGAGGCTTAGATAATCTGAAAAGGCTTCTGAGCTGTATATTGTATTCATGAGAGATTGTAAAGCAGCAACGAACACAAACAGCACAGCTAGGTACTTTGATCAAACCTTAAGAAATGAAATTACCTGACAAGTACACTGGGAAGGTACCCAACAAGTCAGAAAAACTTGCAAATAGTTTACTCAGGTTATTTTAGAAGCTGGTAGGGGAAATAAGCACTGATATTTCTTCGTAGTTTTGCTCTGAAATTGTTAAGCTCTTTATTAAATCCCAGCAGGCTGTACTGTATTAAATCCCAGTAGGCTGTACTGTACATAAAGATGAATTATTGTTTCTACAGCTTCCATTGAGGTTTATTGTAGGCAGGGCTAAGAATGGGACAGAAAATTAAAATGGCAATTGATTATAAAGTTAGGGTCACATTTGCAGACTGAAAGGAGATGTGCAGCAAAGCAAACACCCAATCTGCACTTGCTCTCCTCTGTGCAGCGAAGAACATAACACAGGCAGAAAATAAAAAAACATACATTTATTCAGGGCTTTTCATAATGACTCCAAGCATCTTATAACCAATTATATACTCTTTGAAGTGTGGTAGCCTTCACAATGCAAGAAGATAGAGTATAAATTTGGGCACAGCATACTCCTATTAACGTGATAGTGACTGGATCAAACATAGAAAACCTACAATACAATTCAGGCCCTTCGGCCCACAAAGCTGTGCCCAAATTTATACTCTTACCTATAGCCCTCTATTTTTCTCAGCTCCATGTACCTATCCAAAAGTTTCTTAAAAGACCCTATCGTATCCGCTTCCACCACCGTTGCCGGCAGCCCATTCCACGTACTCACCACTCTCTGAGTAAAAAACTTACCCCTGACATCTCCTCTATACCTACTCCCCAGCACCTTAAACCTGTGTCCTCTTGTGGCAACCATTTCAGCCCTGGGGAAAAGCCTCTGACTATCTACCCAATCAATGCCTCTCATCATCTTATAAACCTCTGTCAGGTTCCCCCCTCATCCTCCGTCGCTCCAAGGAGAAAAGGCCGAGTTCCCTCAACCTGCTTTCATAAGGCGTGCTCCGCATTCCAGGCAGCATCCTTGTAAATCTCCTCTGCACCCTCTCTATGACCTCCACATCCTTCTTGTAGTGAGGTGACCAGAACTGAGCACAGTACTCCAAGCGGGGTCTGACCAGGGTTCTATATAGCTGCAACAATACCGCTTGGCTCCTAAATTCAATTCCCCGATTGATGAAGGACAATACACCACATGCCTTCTTAACCACAGAGTCAACCTGTGCAGCCGCTTTGAGCATCCTATGGACTCGGACCCCAAGATCCCTCTGATCCTCAACACTGCCAAGAGTCCTACCATTAAGACTATATTCTGCCATCATATTTGACCTACCAAAATGAACCACGTCACACCGATCTGGGTTGAACTGCATCTGCCACTTCTCAGCCCAGCTTTGCATCCTATCTATGTCCCGCTGTAACCTCTGACAGCCCTCTATACTATCTATTACACATCCAACCTGTGTGTCATCCGCAAACTTACTAACCCACCCCTCCACTTCTTCATCCAGGTCGTTCATAAAAATCACAAAGAGTAAGGGTCCCAGGACAGATCCCTGAGGTACACCACTAGTCACTGACCTCCATGCAGAATACGACCCTTCAACAACCACTCTCTACCTTCTGTGGGCCAGCCAGTTCTGGATCCACATTGCAATGTCCCCTTGGATCCCATGCCTCCTTTCTTTCTCAATAAGCCTTGCATGGGGTACCTTATCAAATGCCTTGCTGAAATCCATATACACTACATCTACTGCTCTCCCTTCATTGATGCGTTTAGTTACATCCTCAAAAAATTCCATCAGGCTCGTAAGGCAGGACCTGGCCTTGACAAAGCCATGCTGACTATTCCTAATCATATTATACCTCTCCAAATGTTCATAAATCCTGCCTCTCAGGATCTTCTCCATTACTTTACCAACCACTGAGGCAAGACTCACTGGTCTATAATTTCCTGGACTATCTCTACTCCCTTTCTCGAATAAGGGAACAACATCTGCAACCTTCCAATCTTCTGGGACCTCTCCCGTCTCCATTGATGATGCAAAGATCATCGCCAGAGGCTGCGCAATCTCCTCCCTCACCTCCCACAGCAGCCTGGGGTACATCTCATCCAGTCCCAGTGACTTATCCAACTTGATGCTTTCCCAAAGTTCTAGCACCTCCTCTTTCCTAATATCCACATGCTCAAAAGCTTTTCAGCCTGCTGCAAGTCCTCACTACAATCACCCAGATCTTTTTCCGTAGTGAATACTGATGTAAAGTATTCATTAAGTACTTCTGTTATTTCTTCTGGATCCATACACACTTTCCCACTGCTGCACTTGATAGGCCCTATTCTTTCGCATCTTACCTTCTTGTTCTTCACAAACTTGTAGAATGCCTTGGGGTTTTCCTTAATCCTGCCCACCAAGACCTTCTCATGTCCCCTTCTTGTTCTCCTAATTTCCTTCTTAAACTCCTTCCTGTTAGCCTTGTACTCTTCCAGATCTCTAACATTACCTAGCTCTCTGTACCTTTTGTGAGCTTTTCTTTTCGACTAGATTTATTATAGCCTTTTACACCATGGTTCCTGTATTCTCTCGTGACTCCCCTGTCTCACTGGAACATGCCTATGCAGAACTCCACCCAAATATCCCCTGAATATTTGCCACATTTCTTCCGTACTTTTCCGAGAACATCTGATCCCAATTTAAGCTTCCAATTTCCTGCCTGAGAGCCTCATAATTCCCTTTACTCCAAGTAAACACCTTTCTCGTCTGTCTGCTCCTATCTCTCTCCAATGCTATCGTAAAGGAGATAGAATTATGATCACTATCTCCAAAATGCTCTCCCACTGAGAGATCTGACACCTGACCAGGTTCATTTCCCAATACCAAATCAAGCACAGCCTCTCCTCTTGTAGGCTTATCTACATATTGTGTCAAGAATCCTTCCTGAACACACTTAACAAACTCCACCCCATCTACAACCCTCACTGTATGGAGATGCCAATCGATGTTTGGGAAATTAAAATCTCCCATCACAACAACTCTGTTATTATCACATCTTTCTAGGATCTGCTTCCCTATCTGCTCCTCAATATCCCTGTTACTATTGGGCGGCCTATAATAAACACCCAGTAAAGTTATTGACACCTTCCTGTTCCTAACCTCCACCCACAGAGACTCCGTAGACAGTCCCTCCATGACATCCACCTTTTCTGCAGCTGTGACACTATCTCTGATCAACGGTGCCACTCCCCCACCTCTTTTGCCTCCCTCCCTGTCCTTTCTGAAACATCTAAAACCCGGCACTTGAAGTAACCATTCCAGTCCCTGAGCCATCCAAGTCTCTGTAATGGCCACCACATCGTATCTCCAAGTATTTATCCAAGCTCTAAGCTCATCTGCCTTGTTCACAATACTCCTTGCGTTAAAATAGACACACCTCAAACCAGTCTGAGCACATCCCCTCTCTGTCACCTGCCTATCCTCCCTCACATACCTACTACTAGATTCCCCTATTTGAGAGCCAGACACCTCTTCCCCAGTCTCTCCAGTTCGGATCCCACTCCCCAATAGTTCTAGTTTAAACTCTCCCCAGTAGCCTTAGCAAACCCCGCCAGGATATTGGTCCCCCGGGATTCAAGTGCAACCTGTCCTCTTTGTACAGGTCAAACCTGCCCCAAAAGAGGCCCCAATGATCCAGAAATCTGAATCCCTGCGCCTTACTCCAATCCCTCAGCCACACATTTAACCTCCACCTCATTCTATTCCTATACTCACTGTCACGTGGCATCGGCAGTAATCCTGAAATTACTACCTTTGAGGTCCCGTTTCTCAACTTCCTTCCTAACTCCCTATAGTCTTTTTTCAGGACCTCATCCCTCTTCCTACCTATGTCGTTGGTATCGATAAGCATCACAACCCCTGGCTGTTCTCCCTCCCCCTGCAGGATATCTTGGACACGATCTGAAACATCCCGGACCCTGGCACCTGGGAGGCAAACTACCTTCCATGTTTCTCTCCTGCGTCCACAGAATCGCCCATCTGCCCACCTAACTATAGAGTCCCCTATCACTACTGCCCTCCTCTCTCCTTCCCTACCCTTCTGAGCCACAGGGCCAGACTATGTGCCAGGGACACTGCCACTGTTGCTTCCCCCAGGTAGGCTGTCTCCCCCAACAGTACTCAAACAGGACTACTTATTGTCAAGGGGTACAGCCACAGGGAACTCTCTAGTACCTGACTCTTCTCCTTCCCCCTCCTGACTGTGACCCACTTGCCTGACTTCCGTGGCCCTGGTGTGACCACCTGCCTATAACTCCTTTCTATCACCTCCTCATTCTCCCTGATCAGACGAAGGGCATCAAGCTGCATCTCCAGTTCCCTAACACAGTCCCTCAGGAGCTGCAGCTTGACACACCAGGTGCAGATGTAGCCTTCCCGGAGGCAGGGAGACTCCAGGAACTCCCACATCTGACACCGAGTACAGGAAACTGCACTCATACTCCTTCCTTTCCTCACCCCCTTACACCCAAGCCCCTTGAGCCAAAGCCTAACCACTCAGCTCCCTCTCACTCCACTATCCGCTCAGACACTGCCTGCTGGATATGGCGGTTTGCTTTTTAAACTGCCCACGCTTTACCTGCTGACGTCACATGATAATCAGTGTTAATGATATTGAGAGATGAGTATTCATCACAAATCCACGAATAACTCTCTTAGTCATCTTCAAAATATTGGCAAGGCATCTTTTACATTTGCCTGAGAAAGGCCTGGAGCTTTGGTTTTATGTCTTATCTGAAAGACGACACTGTGGCATTCCCTTGGCACTGCTATCAGCTTAGATTTTTATGCTCAAGTTTGAGCAAGACTAGAACCCATAATCTTCTGATTCAGACCAAGGCTCTCCCAAACAAGCCACAAATGGCATTCAGTCTATCAAATAGGAAGTACAAGTAAATTGCATTTGCACCTGGGAGTAGTGCTTGGAACCATGGAAAATGGGAACAGAGGTGGTAAAAGGTCAGGAATGTTGCATCACCTGCACTTGTATGCAGAAGGTGCAGTGAGATAGGTAATGAGAGGGAAGGATGATCCTATAGTAGGAGAGAACAGTTCATTTGGAATGATAAAGTGGGAGGGGAAGATCTGTTCTGGTGGTGTATTCATATAGGAAGTGATACATAACTGCTTGAATATAAAGACCAAATAGGTGAGGAAGATGAAAGAGAGGCCCATTGTGGCCTAGAGAGAGAGGAAAAGGCCAAAGTGCAGGAAGGATATGGCCAAGGGCCCCATCAATCACGGTGGAGGGGCATCCTTGGAGAGGCAAAGACATGGTAAGCAGTAGTATGAAAGGGGCATAATGTGAACAGAGCAATACAGACAAGGAAATTGGAAGAAGTGAATAGACTTATGGAGAAAGCTAGGTAGGAGGAAATGTAATCAAGGTAACTCTGGATGTCAATGAGTGTGCAGTAAATCTCAGTTGAGAGCCTTACCCAGAAAGAATTGTTAAGAAAGGGAAAGGAAGTCTTGGAGAGAGTTAGATGAAGATGAGTTAGAGGAGGCTTGTGTAGAGTATGAATGTAACCAAGGCCAAGCTGAAGTGAACGGAACTGAAGGAGTGCAGTGTTTGCAAGAGCTTGTAGGGCTAGACCAGCCCTTCCCGAGCATGGGGCTGAGTGGCTTGTTTCTGTGCATGGACTTTATGTAAAATTGTACAAATGAAACAAAATCTCTTTCCAAGACCAAGGAATAGTTGATGTAGGAAGTAAAATAAAGTCACACTGATTCATTAAGGAACTACTGCGCAGGTTGGATTTGAGATATTTTGGGATGAAGCTATGTTGTGCGTTGAACTGTTTTGTAACTTCAGAGCCTTAATGTAGCGTTCAAAAATGCAAGATACACATTGTATAAAGTGGCAGTGTCTACATGAACAAAACAAAAGCATTAAACACAGATGATAATAAACAGGAATGGGCATAATCATTAACAACTGGGTGTAATCTGCTGTGCACACATTATACATAATGTCACAATTTCTCTTGCAGCAACACAGATGCACTTTATAAAGCTGCACTAATGACATCACCCGTCTTCAACTCACACCCACCTCCATCAAAAGATCAGGAACCTCTGTGGAATTGAGTTTGTATGGTATGAATCACAATTCTGCAGAGGCAGAAACAATGGAAGGAGAGGCAGGAATTAAT